>NC_052057.2:19817956-20417956 GCF_903992535.2 Arvicola amphibius | reverse complement strand
TCCACTCCAGCTTCCTATTTTCCAAGTCTGTCGATAGCACCACCAATGCCTGGCCCCGTGTCTTTGCGCCTCTGCTGCTGCCTCCCTTGGCATCACCGAATCCAGCTACTCAGGCTTAGGAGCTCACGGTTCCCACCTTTCACTCCCGTCACCCCCTTCACAACTCCTAACCAATTCAGGGCACCATTTCCTGCCCGCCCCCATTCTGTTGCTTCAAACTTCCTTTAGTGAATACTTCTCTCTTTTTTTGAAACCTGCTCCCCACCTTCAACTCTGCCATGTGGTAGGTTTTCTTGGGCTGCCAACCCCCCAATCATGACATGGAGACTTATTAGTTATGAACACTAGCCTTATCTGATACTTGTCCCACGGGATCTTATAACTTAATGTAGTCTGTTTCTCCTCATCTACATTTTGGCCTGGGGCTTTCGGCCTTTCTCTCATTCTCAATTCCATGTCTGGCTGACAGGTGGCTTGCTCTGGGCGGCTCCCTCTCTTTCTCCCATGCCCTCTTCTCCCTCCTCCTACTTATTCTCTCTGCCCACCAGCCCTGCCTATCCCTCTACTGCCTAGCTATTGGCCCTTCCTCTCTTTATTAGACCAATCAGGTGCCTTAGGCAGACAAGGTAAAACAGCAACACAGCTTTACACAGTTAAACGAATGCAGCGTAAACAAATGTAGCACACCTTTACACAGTTACAGGAATAGTCTGCAATACTGCCACCCTCCTCCCTTTCCCACAACCCCCCTATAGTTCCCTCCACTCCTCAAGGAACTCCTACCACGCCTGTCACAGACACAGGAAGGCCTACTACCTACCCAGACCTCACCTTTGGCTCAGATGGCAGCTTTTTCCTTTCACATGGCCGTCACACTGCTGGTTGTGCTGTCACCTCTGATGACTCTGTCATTGAGGTCGCCCCCCCCCTCTTTAGACCACCAGTCAATAGCTGGAGCTACTTGCTTTTACCAGAGCCTTTTCTCCCTCCGAAGGTGCCTTTCAACAGCTTACACAGACTCCAATATGCCTTCCATATCCTTTTAGCACACTCAGACCCTCTCTAAGTAATTCTTCTGATGTGTGGGAGATATTCAGGCAGGTAGACTCGCGTCTCCAGGGAGAAAGCTTTTACCGTATAGATAAAACTGAATCTATACTAAGAGCTTGAGGTTATTTGCAGTGCCTGGTGAGTAGGGGAGGAGCCAGAGACGTTAAACTCTGTGTTATGGGACCCTAAAGAAGGGACCAATCATGGAGTCAGAAGCTGAGTAGCCAGGAAAAGTTAGGCCATGCTATGTCTCCCCTTCGTCATTCATGTGTTGAAGAGTTAACTCCCAACATGAAGTAGAGACAGGGCACATGGGAAATAACATGAGGCTGAGGTCATCATGATGGGTGTCATATCTGTACATGAAGAAAAAGATATTCCAGAGGGTTCTCTCTCCCCCACGTGTAAACAGTCAACACTCCTCATACAAGGCCTCTCCTCATACTGAATAGGCCACTGTCTTGATCTCAGGCTGCGGCTTTCTGCACAGTGAGTCAGTATCTGTTGTTTAAAGCAACCCATCTGTGGTCTTTTACTGCAGCATCCTTAACAGACTAAGGCAGCTGGTTACCTTGGGAGCACACTCCCAGAGGTGTTGTGAGATGGGAGAAGCCAGCGCTGCTGGGGTAGCTGTGGTTCAGTGATAAGAGCCTGTAGTAAGGCAGAAGGGGGAATTTGTCTGTCAGTCTATCTATCTATCTATCTATCTATCTATCTATCTATCTATCTATCTATCTATCTATCTATCTTTCTATCTATTCAACCATCCTAAAAACTGAGACCCTCGAGCGAGCCTCGAATGGAGTCTAGATTAGGGACAGATTCACAGTTCAAATGAAGGAGTAATTGTGGGGTTTAGACTTGAGAATTTCGAAAGGGGATGGCCTCAGCACAACGATATGCCATCAGCATGGTCAAAAATGGTCCTTGTTCAAGTGGAAACTGGACTGAGACCAGGTACACATTGAGGGAGGTGGGCACTGGAGTGGTGGGACCAGGAGCCGCCTCAGGGCTTTTTCTTTTTTATGAGTGTTGAGATCACTCTGGGCTCTGGATTAAGTCACTGTGGAGCCTGCCCTTGGCTTCTGCGGCCTTCACCATATCTTGCTCAATTCTGACCTGCAGCTGACTTTCAAGAGCAGCCTCTCTGGGAGACTGAGTTGATATTAGTAATTAAGATTGGACCAAAAGAACCTGTGTTTACCTTTGTCAGAGCTGTGACTGCTACCAAGGAAACCCTTGTACCTTGTGAATGTATTGTTATTCAAGAAATTCTAATGTGGAAAGACGAGACATGTTGTCTATGTTTCTGACAGAACACACTCATTGCAGACAGCATGGAAAGGCATCTCTGAGTGGAGCAGAAAGAGAATAACCTGGCTTCTCTTTTTCTTCACATAAAGGGGAGCTAGGGAGGGACACCCTACCACGCATTTGAAGAGTCCTGCATCCCTATGGAAGGATGGCAGACCTTGCCACGAGCCAGGTCACCATGCAACTGAAAATCTGATGATTCAGACTGTTTTATTTATGCAGCAGAGGAGTCTAGGGACTACAAAGCTGTCTAGATTCAGCACAAAGTAACACAACTTAAAAGTGCCCCCAGCAAGATTTAAGTCTAGAATCCTTAAAGCCTTAACCCTTTGACCCCAACACACTGCCCTTCTGGACTTGGATTGGACTGAGCTGGTAGATGCCTTAGGCAGGCTAGTATTTGTTCATCCTGCAGACCTACAGGTTTTAAAAATTTATTTCTGGTTTATTTGGAGAAAGGGTTGAGCTCTGTATGGAGGGGAAAGAGCAAAAGAAGATCCCATAGCTGCCAGTCGGCAGTCACCGAGCACAGCCAGAGGCCCGAGGCTCAGGGCCCCTCCTTGAGAAGCAGGTGCATGGGTACCCCCCTCGCCCCCGCAATCCTCAGTCCGTGGGTGGAGTGGGAGGCTTAGCTCCACAGCTGCCTGCTTTGAAGGGAAGCTTCCAAACCATTTATGTGCGAATCCAGCCAGACACTCCTGGAAAAGCCACTGCCACAGGTCATCCGGGGGGTGCTTTTCTGTGATATTCTGAGATATTCAGAAGTGAGTGCCATTTGCAGCCTACCCAGAAACGTTACGGTAACCTCCTAGGACAGTTATTGGGTTTTCTTTCCTCTCTGTTATGCTTCCTTAGACGTTTTAGTGCCTCTGTGATGGTTGAGCTTCATAGATGAACGTCCTGAGCAGCTGTCTGGCTGAATCACCCCACGTCGGGTCTGGTCATAGCATGTCTTAGTTTCCCATAGGTCTCAAGTGGTACACCTGACTTGTTTTATGAATGTGGGTGAGTCACGGCGAAAACTGCCATGCCTCACTCTCTAAGGGGCCACCCCAGCTTCCATAATCATGCTGCTTCTATGACTGACTCGTGAATTGTCAAACCGCAGGGCTTTTATCGTGGGAAATACCGGAGCTCTGTTAGCAAAATTAGATGAATGTCTGAATGGGACTTAATTAAACATAGAAACAAATAGGCGGTTTAAAAATATGAGGACTAAAGGGCTAGTAAAATAAGAAAACGAGGGAAACAGGAAACAAGAAAAAGGATGAAGTTTTGGAGCGGTTTCCCTCTGGGAGGTGGAGAACTAGAGACTGCCAGGGGTGGGGAAGGGACTTCAGAGCCAGGGATCTGGTCTTTCCAGTTGTTTAGGCTGGATCCCAGTTGCTTCAGATCCCTTGTCTGATTCTACCCCAACTGTCATCACCTTAGAAGCTTTCATCTATGTCCACGGTCCTCTGAGGGACTGCGCTGCAGTCTGTGGGTTGGGCAGAGACTCTCCAGAAAAAGCCCTCTCTCGGGGACAGGTGTGTTGGCGTACAGGATACAATGGCAGTGCCGACATCTGGAAAGCTGGAGGACCTGCCCTGGTACTTTTAGATCTTCTAATTATTAAGCGCTCTGCTGGAGGTTGGAAGCTGTTGATGTCCAACACAGCTTCACAGCTCTTACTCTATAAGAGCGAAAGGCACGCAGATGGTTTCAGCGGTCGATCGCATACTGGCCTCCCGTCAAGGCACAGCAGCAGATCTCAGAGTTATTCTCAGCCCACGCGTCTGCTCCTGGGCACCAAGGGGAGGACTGTCTTTCCTGTGTATGTTGCCCATGGACTGAACCTCCTTGTAACTTGCATTCAGCCTCTCTGCTCTGTATAACTGCAGCCTGGGGGTATCTCTCAACCTGGGGCTATCGCAGGCTAAATCCAAGCTCCCGGAGTCATTGCACACGTTACTCAAGACCCAGAGCAGCTCAGTTTTAAATTATAGCTTCTCTCTCAAGATGGTACCCAGCTGCTGCCCCCCTCCAGTAGTCCGGAGCGACAAAATGGACTCTCTCTCCACTGTTGTCAGCCATCAGAAGAATTACTGTGTAGTCTGAAGCATCTGGCTCTGAGGCTTGGGACCGCCCAGGGTTTGTCCCCAGGGTAGGACTGCAGACTGTGTTAGCTGGGCCACCTGCCTTGCATTTTAGATTAGGCGTTGCTCACCCACCCTCGGGAGATGCAGGGCTGCCTTGTGCTCAGGTTACCTCCTTTCAATGTGCTGCCATCGTTTTCTGGGTCTTTTTCAGGTACCTTCTCACGAGTTCTGCGAATTTTCAAAGCCCACACCCTTTCTCTCTTTAGAATAGTCTATTCCTTCTTACATCAATTTTTCTCCAGAATTGGGTCACACGGAGGCAGTTCTTAGTCTGTTCTAACTGTGAGTTATTTATTCAATAATTTATTTATATTCGTGTGGGCTCATAGATATTTACTGTTTTATTGGAGTCAAAGTGAAATACTTCTTTATCATTTTATTGTGCCACAATTCCCTGTGACAAATTATGCACGATGTCTTTTCACACACACACACAACATACAACACACACAAAACATACAACGTATACACAGCACACACACACACATGCAATATGTATGAAAGAGTAGTTTTTCAGGCTGTGACTTGACCTAGAGACTTCATTTTACAAACAACTTTTAACTTTATTTTGAGTGTAAACACAGAGGCATGAAGACTCGCCTGTTGTTGGACACATAAACAATATCATCCTCTCAGCACCTCCCACCAGACATAGACTGAAAAAAATTTATTCCTAAAAGTAAAAAAGGTGTCTCCCTACACACTTAATCAAAGTGAAATGGGACCGTATGAGCATACCAGTGTGTTAAAACCATATCAGGAGAACAAAGCCCTTGGACTTACTGAATGCACCTGACTGAGGAAAGGGTACCACAGCTCCCCCTGCATCTATTAAGGAGGAGGACACCTAACACTGTGCTGGTGATGGCTTCTACCCATTTCTTGACCTGTATAAGCGTCAAGGTAGCAACAGACAACTCCCAACTATCCCGAGGGCTTCAGTTTGGCGTCATCTCCACTCTTGACGTGGCCAGTTTGAATTGCTGCTGCTTTGCCTATCATCCATCTGCAGACCTGATCTTACCCTTTACGCCTACAGTTCCCATAGCCCAGTATTTCCCTTCTACAGCTGGCTCAACCCTGGGGCTCTGCTCGACTCTGATTCTGCCTTGGGTCTGTAGCAGACCTCCAACGGGTTCATATCGGCTCCCGTGGAGATGACCTTTGAATTTCTATGGGTTTCTGCTTGCCCACATAGGCCTCTCTGGAATTCTGCTGCAGTCTCATTAACCCTTTACAGCCATTCCGAGCCTCTCAGCTGCCTTTCTCACAGCAGGCCCTTGACGATGGGTAATCGCCATGATAGAGCTCTGTCCTTACTGTTCCCACTTAAAAACCAGGGCTCACCCCACCCTACTTTTGAGATAAATCTGGGACTTAAGGTCAGTTTTAGGAGTGTTTGTATGGCACGGGGAATCTGGAAAACCAGTGTGGGCTCCTTTTAGTTGTCCTTCCCTTGGGGGCCCGGTCCACCCAGTTCCTGAGTCACCTCTGACTGGGGCAGGGTGGGATCTGGAGGCAGACTCTGGAGTAGACTGGGGAGTGACTCAGTCAGAACCATTAGCCCTAGCTTTCAACTCCTTTCCCTCTCTTGCCTAATGCTTCGTGAAATCCAGTCTGGATGAAAATAGCGAGAGCTGTTTTCTGATTGCCTGGTTCATCTGCAGGGCAGCAGCCACAGGTTCGTGAGTCTCACAGTTCTGTGAAAACATCCTGGTTTCAAGATTTATTCCATTTTATGTAAACTGGAACAGGGAGGGCTTTGGGTTGTGAGCATGTAAACACTCCCTCTGCTGCAGGGACACTGTATTGGCTGCAATATCTGACTCTTCTTAATTTTAGGGATGTGGTCCCTGGTACTTTGATTATATTTCAATGCATAGTCCCATGCTTAGGAGTATATATGCTTAGCATGAATTGTACCTACTACGTTACTTCTTGAAAGGATGAGGTCATGAAGTGAGGGGGGAAATGGGTAGGAAGGAAGTGAAGATGATCAAGTATAATGTATGGAATTCTCAAGAAGTGATAAAACATTATATTTAGTAAAGAACAAAAAGATGTATTTTTATTTTTGTATTTATGTGCATGCTTATATGTCTCTCTGTGTACATACTGTGTGTGTGCATGCATGTGCATGAGTGTGTGTGTGTGTGTGTGTGTGTGTGTATGTGTGTGTGTGTATGAACCCGAGGAGATAGGGAGAGGGAGGAGTGGGCCTCCCTTGGAGCTGTAGTTAAGAGGCTGTTCTGAGTCACTCAATATGGATGCTGGGGACTGACCTCTAGTCCCCCGGAAGATAAGGAAGCACTCTTAACTGTTAAGCCATCTCTCCAATCCTTGACTCCTTTTTTAGAAGAGCCCAAGGCTTTGAAACCTGAGTTTATGATCACAAGAGAAAACCGATTCCTGTCACAGGACAAAGGCTTGCTTACGCCTTTGTGTTTACTTTCCGCTGTTAATTTCTCTGAAGTTGTTTTTTTTTCTTTTTTTCTTTCTTTACTTTTTTTTTCTGAAGCTGCTCTGAAAGTGGAGGCACATTCTTTCATTCTTCGCTGTGAGAGTGTAGGCTCATCAGTCACCAAGGACTCTGACAAGCCAGTAGGTCAAAGAAACTCACCTTGTGTCGATAAAGGCGGTGCAGCCACTAGGGGTCAGGGCAGGTCCTGATAAAGGAGGGAGTGTCATTGGAGACAGGAGGGGGCAGGGACAGATGCCATTCCTGGCTAGAGCACCAACGCAGGCATCCTAAGCTTTCTGTATTTATATTTACTTTTATTTTCTGGTTTAAATGCTAATTTGCCAAAGTGAATTGGCGTCCGTTTGCCTGTCTTTTTTGCTACCGTTCTCTTTCTGCTGGTTTGAGCTATCATTAATCTCTCTGTTATCAGCCCCATAGTTTGACCTTTCCCAGTGGGTAGAGGATGTAGACACCTCGGTCCTCCCGTTTCCCACGGTGTTCTTATTTAGATGAATTGTGGAAAAGATGAAACAGGGTCAAGAAAGGGTAGGCCAGGAGAGGAAGGGGAAAAAGGATGAGAAAGAAGGTCCTATCTCCTCTTCTTGAGAAGGAGGAATATGGGGGGGGTGACTTACCCTGCTCACATCAAAGAGCCCCGACACCTTGGAGCCCCACCTGTCAAGCTTCCCCACTTTGAGCTTGGGAGAAACATCAGGTTATGCCTGGGAGATGGCTCCTCTGTGCTCTTGTGCGTGTGACACACTCGGCTAGCCAATTTTTCTCTTTCCTCTTAAGCCACCATCAGTCACAGCGCTCTTCAACCCAGGCTTCAGACAGTCACCATCCGTTTGCCACCGGTTCAGATTAGGACTGCCTAGATGTCAACCCCATCTCCTGGGGTTGTAAGGACACAGTAGTCTAGCTCTTTCTATAGGAGCAAATGCTGTGCACAGCAGGGTGAAGGAAATGGGGTCCAACCCTCAGCAGACATTTGCCTCTTGGGTGTGTGCTAAGAGTATGCATGTATTTGTAGGGTAGGAGTATTAGAAACTTTTTCCTCTAATGTACTTTAAACATAAAGTGCCAGTCAATACATTTCAAATCTCACAAAGCAGATTGAGAATCATGGTTCCTTACCTAAGACTTAATATTTTTGACCAAGGTAGTTCTTAACGCTGGTTGATATCCAAGCTTGGACTGTTGTCCAGATCTGCTGAGACCTGTATCCTTCTCCCCATCTCCCCCACTGCTGTCTAGGAGGAAACGTAGCTGACAGATTTCATTACCGTTTCTTACATTTGATTGTCCCCACCCTGCCCTTCCCTCTCCATTGAGTAACCAAGCTAAGCAAGCAAAGCTATTAATTGTAGCCAAACCCTCCGTGTTTATCCCCAGGTGGTTTCCTTTTGTTAAATAAGTTCATCTCCATGGCTGGGTTAGCGAGTGAATGGCTATTCCCAGCGTCCAAAGGACCAAAGAGGTGACTGAAGATTTATTTATTTTCTCATTGTCCAGTCCAGACATTCCCTTGATCGGACAGTTTTTCTGAAGCGGGCATTTTATTTCATTTCTTACTTGTCATAGAAGCTATTATTGCATCCTTGGGGTTATAAGAAATACGATCTCACCTGTGACCCTCTTTCGGGAGTGCGCAATCCCCAGCGCCTTCACAGGATTTGCGCAGTTTAATGTGGGCTTTGCTGTGCCTTCATGGGGCTGAAGTCAACCTGTGGAGCCTTTTGAACGGCTCATTGTGCAAGCCCATCAAACAGAGTGCAGTGCTGAACCCACTTAGCTTATTTCCTTTTATTCTGGAGGAATTACTTTTCTCTCGACTCCCACCCTTCCCCCCCCCCCCCCCGCTTCTGTCAACTGTTTGTAAATATAGAAGAGGCACAAAGCATGGGCCTGAACAAACTTTAAGACATGTGGCAGGCAGAATAATAGATTCCACAAAGCTAATTCCTAATCCCAGAAACCTATCTGACCTTACTTGACAAAAGCAAACTGCAGATGTGATCCACTAAAAGACTGGAGCTGGACCACTCACAACTCGGGAGGGTCCTCTCTCCTTACACCGGCCTTTAAAAGCAGAGGCCCCTTCCTGAGGGCAGTGAAGTCTATGACCAGGGGTAAGACATTGCTGGCTCTGAGTGTGGAGGAAGGAGCTTCAGGCTACTTCAGAATCCAGAGAGGAAAGGAAAGAGATAAAAAAGAAAGGAAGGAGGAAAGAGATTCTCCCACGAGCATCCAAAAGAAACTCAGTCCTGCACACATCTTGGTCACAGTGCTGTGAGACCTCTGCGGGACTTCCAAAGTCAGGGTTAACCAGATGTGCCACAGTGAGGGGTCAGGCTATGCTCTTCAGATGTGCCACAGTGAGGGGTCAGGCTATGCTCTCCAGATGTGCCACAGTGAGGGGTCTGGCTCTTCTCTCCAGATGTGCCACAGTGAGGGGTCTGGCTCTACTCTCCAGATGTGCCACAGTGAGGGGTCTGGCTCTACTCTCCAGATGTGCTACAGTGAGGGGTCTGGCTCTACTCTCCAGATGTGCTACAGTGAGGGGTCTGGCTTTTTTGGATGGGAGGTTTTTGATGACAGCTAGTGCCTTCCCATCTCTTCCTTCAGATGAGTCCAGCATTGTCTTTGTGTCTTGGTCCAATCCTTGCAGTGACTGTCTGAGTGTTTGGGAATTTTTCTTGGTCTGCTCTTTACTGTCAATGTCTGTGTCTCAGGAAGCCTCTGAGGTCTCTCTAAGCCTGCTCTCTCCTGGTTCACTGTCTTGGTCCTCTCTCTTGGTCCCCTCAGTATTGTAGCAAGTACTTAGTCCCCTCAATATTGTAGCAAGCTGTGTTTCAGAGTTCCACCAAGGTTGCAGGAGGATAGGTGAGTTTGGGGGCGGGATGGGGCTGGTAGTTTGCAGGGTCCGGTGGATGGGGTTGGGTAATGGGGGAGCCTACCTACAGGAAACTTTCCTGCTAGCTGGCTAGAAAAGCTGAGGGAGTTGGGGAAGGGGCCAGGAGTTTTGTCCCACTGTGGAGGTCCTAGAGAGTGGGGTGTCCCGTAGTGTGTCTGTTCACTCACCTCTTAGTTCCCTCAGTATTGGAGCAAACTGTCTTCCAGTCACGTGTGTTCTTGCAATACTCGCTCCATGATCCAGGCAGCCATGATGTGGAGAGGTGCTGGCATAGTGACCGGCCCGGTTTACTCCACTGCACCACTAGACGTCACTTCCTCTCCATTTTGTAAGTAGTTCATATTGAGAAAAAGGTCACTGAAGGAGATTATCATATAGACGAGGCTGGACTTGGACTCATAGAAATCCCCACGTTTCTGCCTCCTGAGTGTTGGGGTTAAAGTCTGTGCCATCACTCCTGACAGGTGTTGTCTTACAGCAGCAACAATAGACTGAGAGACCGCTAAGACTTTGATCTGCTAATTCAAGAAGCTCACTAACCCCTCCCAAGCCCTGTTGTGGAATATTTGTACACTGTGTGAAAAAGTATTGCTGGAATAAAAAAAGGAATGCCAACAGCTCAGAAGGAGGTACAGGCAGGGCTTCAGGGCAGAGAGAGTACTCTGGAAAGAAGAAGGGCAGAGTCAACAGCCGGACACAGGGGAGGCAGCCTGGGCAGTAGGGAGAGACGAAGTAATGAGTCATGCATCAGAACGCAGATTAAAATAAATGGAATAATTTAAGTTGTAAGAGTTAGCGGGACAAGCCTAAGCTAAAGCCGAGCTTTTATATATAATAATAAGTTTCTGTGTTATTATCTATGGGCTGGCAGTCCCGATAAAAAAGAACCCCCATAGTGAAGACCAATTATAAATAGTGTGACAGCATGCCACACTCTGGAGCTTTTGTGTAAATCACGGTCTCTACCTTCATGTCACATGGGATTGGCTGAGAGATATTTGGAAGATATTTGTAGTTGCAGGTGGGAACTCAGGTCATTAAAACCAACAAAAGGCAGAAGGCAGTGGAATCAACTAGGGCAAGGAAATGGCTGAGGGCTTACATCTGGGCACAAGTTCTTGCCTTTGTACCTCTGTGACCAATTCTAGGCCCCGTATGACTCTGTACTTGGGCTGTTGGCTGTTTCTTATTGGACAAGGATTATTGGTCCAGGGCCAGGCTGGAGTTAGCCACCTGAGACAAAGACATGGCCTTGATCAGAGAAGGCACATGGCCATGAAGAATCCATCTCCCTTTCCTGCCTTCTCACATTAATTATATGTCCAAGGATTGACGAGAATAAAATATGGATGTTTGCAAGTTATATTTTGTAAATAGGAGAAATGCTTACATTTATGACAACAGTTTCCTAGAAATTAGATTAAAAAATAAAGAGAAAACTTGTTTCGTGGGAATATATTATTTTTGTTGGGGGGGGGGGGGGAGAAAACAACTCTCTTTTTCTTGAAACAAGGTCTTTCTTTGTAGCCCTGACTGGCTTGGAACTCACTATATAGACTGAGACGGCTTTAATGTGAATTAGACTGACTGTGGACTTCACAGACACATGTAAGTGAGCTTTATAACATCATGTGGATAATTGAGGACTGCAGTTGAGCTGGCAGGCACAGGTTTGCTGGTTCCATAGAAGACAGTCTCTGTTTTTAGAAGATGTGCTGAAATCTTCAAGCTGAGGTGTTATGACCTCTGTAAACCATACTCTCATAGTTTATAAACACAAATACAACCAAAGGTGGACATTGGTACCCTGAGGGGGATCAAAATGGACATGAGGGATCCTGGCCTTATTCCTAGATTTTCTTAATGCCTGAGCACGTTTGTATAGAGTTAAAACAGCCGGGTCTCCTTTGCAAACCCACAGTATGTGTTCTTTAAGTGTTACATACATTGAATTGAATTGGGGAAGCGTTGTACTCAGAACCAGAGACCTGCACCATAGCGTTATTGGTGGGTGTGTAATAGAGACACCCTGCTTGTCCTCCATCCTTGTTCAGATAGCTCTGCAGGTGAAGGGAGGCTGCCGGCATAGAAAATTCTGCTTTACGAGCCAAGTTCTGGTTTTGTTATACATGCGTGCTAGGTGTATGGCTCTGGGCAAATGGTTTTCCTACTGTGATCCCATTTTCTCAGCTGAATATGGCAGAGACTTTTTCTGTGAAAGAATTTGAGAATGATTGTGGGAACTCCCGGTTTAGGGAAGCCACATAGCCTTCCACTATGCGTTCAGAATCAGAGGCCTGCCCTGAGGGTAGGAGCCCAGTATCTTTCCACCTTCTCCTTCCGTAGGACCCCCTGCTTCTCTTCCTCCCTGGGGAAGCCACAGGCCAGGGACTGTGTCTGACTTCTTCTCAAGGTATCTCCCTTCTTTTCCTCTGCACTTTACAGGTGACCTTTGTGAGCTTCTGAAAACTTTCCTTGCTTTTAAAGATTATATTATTATTGTTATTATTATTATTATTATGCAGTGTCAGGTCCCCATATTCTGGTGCCAGGTCCCTCTACCAATGGAGCCGTTTCTCCATCACTGTCTGCAGGGACAAACAGCCATCCATGGTGCCTGTTAGCACACAAACATGCTGGCTCCAGGTTCTCAGAACATCATCACTCTCTGTGGTTCTTCTCAGTTCTTCCCTCCCTAAATTTCTCCAGCCCTGGGCTGGGCTTCTCTCTCCTAGCTTTTCAATCTCATATAACTTGGCTTATGTTCCCTCTCTTTTTGCCCCCTCTCTCTTGTACCTCTCTCTCCCACATTCTCTGTCTTTATCTCTCAAGCTCCTTCCCTGTTCTCCAACAACCCCTGCACCTATTTTCAGCACCAAGTCCAATTTCCTAGCTATGTTCCAACGTTCTCTCCTACATTCCCTGCTCTAGACTCTTCCAAATGCTTCTGGCTGTTTCTCCCCCTCATACCCACAGATCTTCCCCTCAGCCATACCTTGGAGTGGTCATGACATAATCGGGTCATGTGGAAGTAATTTCTAGTCCACAGTTTTTATCTGGACACTTACCACCCCACACTTGAAGAAATAAATAATACATCTTTGGCAAAGTAATCTTGATGAAAATAACACTGAATTCAAGTAGCTTATTGCTTCAAATTTGGTATTAAAATAGTCCTGAATTCAAGGTATTGGTATGGGTATGGAATCCTCTTTACTTTTGATCTCTACTGCCTAGAAGCTGACGTCACTTTCCCAGCACACTATCTGGGGAGTTTCGTACACTTTCAGGCTTGGACTTTATATATCAGCATCTATACAATAGATCCTCTTGAGAACGTGCTAATAGGTGTGACCCTATTAGTAAGCAGTAGGTACCACCCATCAGGCGAGTGGCAGGCTTCCTCCCTCACCATAGTAACCATTCTGGAGGCCTCTGCTTTCCAGCACCTGGGGTTGGTAAATACATTGCCCACAGTAAAGGCTTTTATGTTTGTGCCCTGCAGCGAGGGTTTAATTTGTATGATCCCTGCTGTGGGTAGAAGAGGGTCCTGTAGCTAACTGAAGTCCTTGTTAAATGTTTCCCAGGGAAAGGGCGACAGACCAATGTCTGCTACAAATTCCAGCCTGTTCTTCAGAACCAGTGCCTTGCCCAGACTTGGATCTGAAGGTACCCTCTTGTGGGCACATACGTGTCTGCCTTCTTTTGTTTGTTCAGTGCCAGCTTGTCAGGGGGATCTGAGATTCAGCATGTCAGCAGCCAGCGTCTCTTCTTTATTCCCTTGTCCATTCGGTCACACCCCACCATCCTGTCCTTCCTCCCTGCTTCCCTAACAGGAGCCAAATGTTTGCTCTTCATGTCATTATCGGCTTTTTCGAAGGTGTCACTCGTAATCTAAGCAGCCTGCCCCACAGGTGTTAGAATTCAAACCTGGGACAAATGGGTGAGGTGTCTATTTAACATACCAAAGCACCGCTGCCAGGTGCTCCCTGTATCCTTCAGTCCCTATCTGTTGCATGGCTTTTCTGGCTGGCAAACCCCAACCCCTACCCTGAACTTCTCCAACCTGGGGGCTGGGCTGCCCTTTTCTCTACAGTCCAACCATTTTGCTTACCTGCTATCTTTGTATCTTTGGGTCTCCTGGCTGCTGCACCTGGTTCTGCTCTGTCCTCTCTCCTTTCTCCTCCCAACTCGCCTTCCAGGGCACAGCTCAGGCTGCTGGTGTCCACTCTAAACTCTCCCAGATGTCCCTGCTTCTGGCTATGCTCTCCCACATGTCCATAATAACTTTCTTTTCCTCCATACCTAGTAGGAGTAGTCACGTTCCTTTGTTGTTTGTTTCGAGACAGGGTTTCTCTGTAGCTTTGGAGCCTGTCCTAGAACTACCTCTTGTAGACCAGGCTGGCCTTGAACTCACAGAGATCCGCCTTGCCTCTGCCTCTCGAGTTGCTGGGATTAAAGACATGCGCTGCCACTGCCCAGCTCCTTCCTTCCTTTCTTTCTTCCTTTCTTCTTATTAGGTTCTGAAGCCTAGTACCAATCATGATCCTTTCCTTTTTATTTCCATTTTTCACTCGACAGGAATAAGAATATTATAGAGATACTCGTGACCCTCACCTTGATTCTCAGGTTTTTGAAGTGTTAGTCCTAGGAAACTGGAATTTCCAGTTTCCCTGAGGGAGAACTTGTCCTCCTGAAAGATTTTTTTTTTTTCCAGACCACCTTTCAGGAGAGACTGGAGTTCAGCAACAATGGGTCAGTGATAGGTGGGACCACACCTCCACCGAACCGCTGAGCTATGTATGTTCTTTCTGGCACTTCTCTCAAGCCCAGACTTCATAGAAGCACCCCAAGGTAGACCTGGGACTGGGGCTGCTGAATCTCTTTGTTCCTTTCCCCAGTGCGACCATATTGAATAAAACTCTCTATTTTCTGCTTCTCCCTATTAGAGTGGCTTTGCTAATTGTCTTACTGGGGACAGGTGGCTGAATCTAGCTTGCAAGGACAGCGGAACAAGGCCTTGGCTCTCATAATTCTGGCAACACTAATACCATCTCAAAGATTTGTAGACTTTTCGTTCTGAAACCATTTTACCTACAAAAAACTTACAAAGACTTTTCATATACTTTTTATAAGATTTCCCCCAAAAGTAAAATCGTGTGTGACCAAGTAATTTTAACAGATCAGGAAAACTTTCGATGACAGGTTGGCTCCGAAGGCAAACAGTTGAAGTTCTGACACTGACGAGTCTCACGCCTGCCCTCTTTGCCTCCATGGCCATTCCCCATCTTTGCAGGCCACTGTGACTCTTTGCGGGTTTCTCATGGTCTTACAGTAAATAGCAAGTGTTACCTGCCCTCCACATCCGTGGGTTTCACAATCCTGGATTTTATTTTAGGCCATGGATTGAAAATATTTTTTCAAAGTTAGAGATTTTTTTTCTTGTCATTATTCTCCAAATACAACAGCATAACTATGAATACAAAATTTTATTAGATACAAATAATCTAGCTATGATTTAATGTTTACAGGAAGACATGCATAGGGTATATAGAAACTATACCATTTTACATAAGGATCTTAAACCTTCTCTAACTTTGGTATTTGAGGAATTCTGAGCCCAGTCCACCCTGGATTTAGAAAGAACTCGGTGTATCTTTCTCTTTTGTTAGGAAAATAATCCTAACATTGTAGAAGTTGTTCTATAATTTTTTTCAATCTAACTTTTTGATCCAGAAATATTTCCATATAAACATGTAGGTTTTTCTGGTGTAATTTCTCATCCCATGGATATATTTCCACCTATTTAGCCAGTTCCTACTGGTGAAGGCAAGGATTTAAAAATCTGTTCCTGTTATTTTGTATTTCCATGGACACGTCCTAAGCAATACACCCATCAGATAAAGGCAGAACGTGAGTGAAACTCACCAGGCGTATGTATTAGAGAGTTTTGCATGATCTTGGTTCTACTTGCTGGCTGGGTGGCCCTACTGCTGAAGGCTGTAGGAAAATGCCTCTAAGAATTGTTATTGTTTTCACTTGTAGTCAGTGACGGACCCTTCTGTGTAGCCCAAAGCGCAGGCTGCGCGTTTGAAATGGGAGACAGCTAGTTGCATTTATAACTGAATTTACCTGTTGGCTTTTGCTAGTTCCAGGCCAGAAAGAAACAGATAATTGTATTTCTGCTGCCACTTTGCCCTTTATCTTTGTGGCCAAGCTGCTTCTCCGGTTCCTTTTTAATTAAGCGGTGACAAGCAATCTGAGGATGGCTTGCTGAAGTGTTAGTGTTGAATACTTTCAAGCTTCCGTCTTTGAGAGTCCGTCTCCCTCTCCCAATTCTCTACCTTCTTGCTTCCGTGGTCAGGTCTTTTCCTTCACGTGGGAATTGGTGGTCAGTGGCCAAAACTGATGACGAAACTGGCGTCTGTTCTTCACGTGGCATTTGCAAAGATGCTGAGAAGATGATTCCCTCCTACAGGACTTGGTAAGAGCCAAGAGGTGGCTTGACAAGTAAAAGCACCTGCTGGTACCAACCGTAGGAGGGGCCAGACACAGCGTGAATGGGGGATCCTGGAGGCAGAGGGCGGGGCAGATTCAGCTGAGGAAGAGCTGTAACTCTGAGTTTTGGGATTACAGGGAGTGAGGCTGCGCGGTCATTCATAGGCAAGAAAAGACGCTCGGAGGTGTCACATGATCAGGAACTGGCAGGCTTGCAGAAGAACGCGTTGATACATTGTTTGGACTTTAAAAATGATCCGTGGTGACCAGAAAGCTAGCATGCCGAAGATGTCACGATTCTCAGTCAGAACTTCTTGAGAGTTTGTATTTTAACTACATTTCAACCTTACCTGTGGGAAGGCAGCCTGAATGGCTCAGCCTGACCCTTTTGCTCCATTCCTGGAACCCTGAATTATTGCCTCCTTGGACCACGGAACAGGACAGTAAAGAGGGCAGATTTTCAGGGTGGACAGCCCTGGGCTCCAATCCTACTGTTATCTCTCTCAGGTGTGTATGAACCTGAGCACGCTTTGGAACCTTTTGTTCCTCATGCCCCGACTCGGTTGCTCATGGGAGAGCAAGCTGGCCGTGGGGGATACTGGGCACCCATGCAGGGTAATAGAGGCTGAGGTACAGAGCCCCTGCAATGCCACCACCGAGTCTGAATGAAGAAAGCCTCAGTTTGAGGTCTCCTCCATGCGTATTCACTAGCAAGCAGGTACAGATAGTGAACGGCTGGTTCAGTGAACTTGAGGGGACTCTGCCTTTTGCTCCCCCTGTACTCCGTGAATAAACAAGAGTTGCATCCGGGACAAATGCAGTCCTATTGGCAGGATTTTTGAGTTACTTGTTAGGAGTCAGCCAACCTACAGACCTTTCAAATTAGATGGATGTGGGGCATTTTAATGACCCAGGTGGGAGGACGTTCATAGGGGTTAAGCATTTTTATATGGCACTAATGCAAATGGGCTCTTTAAATTGTTTTAGCCATTCATGTATGTTAAGCAAACTATTGATTTTATCAGGGGAAATGCATGTCAACAGACATCCATTATGCTAATGAAAACACCCTCAAGTGCTGGCTAGAGATTATTTAAATAGCTGAGGGTCTTGTAGTGGCCCCCCTCTGGAGTGGGGCTTTCTGATTAAATGCCAGCAAGCTCCCCTGGATTATATATTCCTGATTAGGCCAGTGACTGTTGTGTAGGTGTGGCCTAAAAACACACTTATAGAACACAGTATGTTGAGATACTTGAGCGGAAATTACAAAAGACAGGATGCCTTTTTGCACCTTGTAAAGGGACTAAAAGAACACATGCCTTGTATCATCATCACCAGAGGGTTTAATTGCAAGGGAGCGCAAGGCAGAGCTAAGCAGTCAGACTCAGAGCATTGGCTGCGATTGTTCCCTTTGCTTGGGCATGCAGATCCAAGCGTGGTCTTGCTTTTGGTAGGATGCTGAATACCTTTCACTGTTATCTAAGAGTTTCACCGCAGACTTGAGTAAGATCAAAAGTTGTGATCCCTGATGTGCAAAGAAATTAAAGTTAAAATTCATCTGTTAATCCTTTCAACTTATCCACTAAATCTCTCTGCACTACTTCCCTAAACTACTCTAAACTACTCCCCTGCAGCCTGCTATCTCTATTTTAAAAATACATGGATAGACATCTCTCAGATGGAAAGCGGTCTCAATATTTAAAACCGATTGTTTGATTTTACATTCTCTCCATAAGCTTTTCCACCCACTGCCCTACAGAAGTTTATTCGGACATGATACATTTGAAGATCCTTCCTGACGATATTTTCAACAATATATACAGAAATTTCCTAATTTGTTTTATTGCCTGTGACCTTAAAACTCCAACTGTTAAGAACATTACCTAGGTTGATGACTGCTACAGCCTTTTGTGTGTATGATATGTGTGCACGTGTGTTTACAATTGATCAGAACAATTGCATGGCCATGCATGGCGGCACATGACTGTAATGCCAGCACTCAAAAGGCAGAGGGGACAGGATTATGAGTAGGAGGCCAGCTTGGGCTACACAAGGAGACAATCACACCATATTTTGATGGATATATAAAAACAGATATTAAACTGCTATCAAAAATAAAACCTTATGAATCCGGACAAATCATTTATTTCTAGAGTGAGATACTGAACATCAACATCATGCTGTTTTGCTGTACGCGTTCATATGTGTGTAGGTGTGTGTGCATGCAGGCGTCTATGACCATGTGGAGGGCAAAGGCAACCTCAGGAATTGTTCCTTAGGTACTGCCCAACTTCTTTTTGAAATAGGGTGTCCTACTGGCCTAGAACTTTCCAGAGAGGGGAGCCCAACTGGTTAGTGAGTCCCTACGATTCACCCGTCTCCACACTCCCAGTGCCGGGGCTACAACTTCATGCCACTGCCCAACACACCTGCATTTTCATGTGGCCTCTGGAGACAGAACTCGGCTCACTGAGCCATCACCCCGTCCAACAACACTTTCTTATTAATTTAAATTTTGGTATTTTGTGATGTTTTCACTGTATAGCTCAAAGCGAGCCTTGAACACATAATCCCCCTGCCTCAGCCCTCTGGGTGCTGAGATTACTGGCATGCATCGCTGAGTGATTTAGTATTTTCTTAGTTATGGATTTTACTGGTATAATAAACAAGGTAATTTATTCATGTCTAGGGGAGAGGAAGGAGTTTTGCTATAATGGTGGATAGCACTCAACTGTTTGAAACTCGAACCTTTCACGAGGTCTTACAATAGTCTCTGAGAAGTGACTTGCAAGCTAGATTACAAAGGCAGTGAAATTATTATTTAAACCACCAGGCTCTGGTAAAATTGGTTTACAGGCTGCACCTGGTAAGGGAGCCATGACTGGCTGAGGCATTGGCAGAGAGCAGGGGGTTGTGGGAAGGACCCTAAACCGGGACCTGCGGCAAACGAGGAACAGAGATGTTCTCTCGTCATTAGCTAAGTGTTGCTCAAATATTTGTCTCCTTACATAGATCCTTTGCTCATTTACCATTAGATGTGTTAAAAGGATGTGATTTTTACCTACTTACTTAATTTACCCCATGAGAACGCTAAGTGCTTGTCAGAGAATGAGCGGAGGTGCCTTGCGTCTGTTCCTCATGGGAGGAGCTTCACGTCGGTTGTGTGGTGGGACACTCGCTTCACATCAGGCCCTGTGCAACAGCTTTTATCTTTATTTGGAAACATGGCTTACGCATGCGTGTGTCCCGTGCCACCTTGACAAGGGGTAGACTGCTGTGTATTTAAAGCCTGTCAAATCATCAAGGCCGAGACCCACGGACCAGACTTCCCTTTCCTCTCTGTGTCTGGTCAGAGAGACTGATGGGGCTGGAGAGGAGAGCCTGGGGCCGGTGAAGTGGCCAGCCTTATGTAGTTCACATGGGTTGGCATATCCTGCTGTCTCAGCAACAAGATGAGCAAGAGCCACAGTTGCCATATTTTCACCGTGTGTATCCTACCCACTTAGCTTTCCTGACTCTTGGGTCAGTTATAATGAGTCGCCAAGGTCCTGGCCTCTGAAAGATGTCCATATAGTTAAAGTCAGAGCCAACAAGAACTGACACGTGTTCCAGGTGATGCCAGGTTGTGTGTGCACGTGTGTGCTTTTGTATCTCTACGTGTGTACAAATGTGTGTGTGTGTACACGTGTGTATTGCACTTGTTGTTGCTCATCTAGACCTTCCCAGTGCCCGTTAGCATCAGAATAGATGACAAGGAGCCCTGAAAAGACTGCTTAGCCACTTCCCACAATTCCATGTGTTTCTAGCCACTAATAAATCACATCTTCAGCATTCTGCTTCTTTGAGAGAACACATAGAATAAGTTTAATAAAAAGTTGCAATCATTATTCTATTTTTAAATTATAATAATTCAGTATAATTTATAACTAATTTTGTAATTTTTTTGCTAGCTGTTGGCACAGTATTTGGTCCACAACCAAGTGTGGACTCATAAGGAAACCCCGATGGTCCTGAAAAATAATTATAGTAGAATATCTAAATAATCTGAAATAACTTTATTTTTTGACATTTTCTATTAATTTTCTTCCATTTACTTAATAAAAGCAAAAAGATTAAGTATGGTTAAAAATGATCACTAGCACACAATTTTACGCTTTAATTAATAGCTGATAAAAATAACGAACATTTTGTTATATGAAATGAGCTTTTAGTGTAATTAAATGTTCTATGATATACAATAAAATGTTTTAATTATGCTAGTAACAATTTCCACAAAATCTAAGAAGATATTATCTAAAGGTTCACTCTCAATTTATCTGGAAAATATTACATTTAAAAGAATTAGGCATCGCTGTCTTCTAGAGCCTTCGTTGCTGGAGGTGGCAGCCTTTCTCTTTGGCTGGTGGCAATTTCTAGGGATGGGTTTTGAGAACAGCAGAAATCACTTGCTTGTGTTTAGATTTGTAGAAAGTCATATTTTAGTAGTTGGAATTTCTAATTGATACTGTTCTTTGCTCCAGTGAAATCCCTCCTCAGATCATTCATCCTTTGAAAGCAAACAGACGGATTTAAATAAAATCAGATGAAAGAGACAAAAGATAGGTGTGAAGACTTCCCAGGGAAGCGTCTGCAAATAGCTTGTAACAGTAAAGAAACTGCTTCGCTCCATCCAAAATGAGAGAAATACAAGAAAGAAGTTGTGGCCTGAAGTGGTCCGGAGGTGAAAACATTACCCACGAGCATTACCGGAGCTGGGCCTCAGGGCAGGAGCTGAGCCCTCAGGGCAGGGACGGGTGACGATGCAAAGGACACCCGCAGCTCGCACAAGTGATGTGAGAGACAGTGCAGCCACTCTTGAAGATGCCTTAAAAAATCACCAAAGAAGAAAAACCGATTATGAATACTCTTCTGTGATACAAAACTGAGGGAATCCAGAAGATTGTTTACACTGTAGTCAAGTCTGTGGGTCAACTGAAATGCTCTCCTGTTGCTGGTAGACATGGAAAAGGTATCACCCCCTTAGAGGAGACTTGCTAAAGACCCATCACCATGATGCAGGCTTCACCTGGAAACGACTAGGCTATAGCACACAGCAGCCAAGGAGACAGGAGACGAGCCAGCCCTAATCGCACCAAACCTGGCAAGGGATCGTGGCCTTCCCAGAACACATCTGCTGGAGAAGGAGAGCTGCGTCTCACCGAGACTTCCTGGCTGCTGCCAGAGGCAGCAGTCTACACCTGTCATTCATTCTCTGTCAATCCATCTCTTCTCCAGAGTCAGGGTGATGACCCCTGCTGATGGGAACGCAGAATTGCCTGCAGACTGGGGTTTGGGCATCTTTCTCAAAGGCTCTCCTGGTGTTGAGAAGGTAAGTCCTGGCACCTCAGGGTGGCACAGTGGGGGATATATTTTCTTTCTTACTTGTAGTGAACTCTGAAGCCATCAGGGTAAATTTTGATGTGCTCAACATCTTGGCAGTTATCTGTGGACCCACATAACAGTTATACAACCTTATTCTATCCGTGTTTCGAGAATTTTTTTCCTGGGTGTAAAAATAATATGAGTTCATTAAAAAAAAAAAAAAAAAACCTCACCCCACCGTGCAACTGACTGGAGAGCTGGCTTTGTCCACGAAGTACTAGCCATCCACCTGTGAGAAACTGAGTCAGATTCCTAGTGCCCACATACAAGTTGCGCGTGGCAGTGCATGCTTATAACCCAAGTATGAGGAAAGTGGGCATGGGAGGATTCCTGGGGCTTCTGGGGAATCCAGTCCTGCAGAAACAGTGAACTGTAGATTCAGGGGGAATTGAAAAACAAGTACACAGGCTTCTGGCACATGAAGATACATACAAGCAAACATCAACTTAAAAAAAAAAAACCCTCACACCAACAACCATCCCCTTAAAACCATGTTGTTTTGTGACTAATGATAAAATCATTCTTATCAGAATAATTAAGCATGCTAGTGTTTCCTGTTTATTGCTCTTTTATGCATAGCTTGCTCTGTGACCATACTTGACAAAACTGGGTACAATCACTATTTTACATCTTGCCTCGTAACTATAAGTAAGTCTTTGGTCCAATGCATTTTTATTTTTAATGGTTAAAGAATGGCATTCAATTGAAGTTATTAAATTATCAGAAAGGCACTGTGGTAGGCTTTGGACAACCAGGGGAGGAGGAAGGAAGATGAGGAGAATGGGAAGGTGTATATGTATGGGTGGTTATGTTTTCAAAATTCAAGAGGTAGTAGGGATTATCTCTGCCTTCTTAGACTTTCTAATCTAGTGGAAGAATAACACGTGCATTTAATTAACTTTTAAACAATGGCAGTGCATACTAAGTCATGGGTTCCTCTGGGAAAATGGGTGGGGGGACAGACCTGCTTTTACATGTGCAGTCGGAGCACATGGGGCTGGCTCTGAAGAACTGGAACGAATCTTCCCCTGATTCGAGACGGGCTATTTTCTGTTTCAAATACAGAAGTCTCAAAAAACTCGGTGAGCTGATGACAAAGGGATATTGGGATCAAGTGACTTTGCCTTGTTTTCATTGTTTCTGCTTCTGAAAGGTAAGGCTGGCTGTGCTCCCCACTGCCAGAAGCCATTAGAGTGAGTCACAGCTAGGCCACCCGTCTCTGGATTTTTTTTTTAAAGCCTGTAGCTTACTATGCAGCCCGGATTGGTCTCAAACTCATGGCTGTCTTCATAAATGCATAAATGGTGCATAATTGTTAAAGGTGTGCGCTGTTAGGAAAACATCCTAAGAGGGGTGGCTCCGCTGGTGCAAAGAAATCCAATTAGGTCAGATCAAACCAAATTAAAATGGCCATCATTTTATTAAATATGGCATTCTTGGGTGACTAAGTACATGTCGGGGAGACAGGAAAGTGGGGAGCACATGCAAACCTGGAACCACGTGTTTCTCCTCTGGGAGCCCACTTAAATATCCTGTGGGAGTGGTCCTGACTGAGTGCTTTTGAAACTGAGATGCCACAGGCTCGACCTCCTAGAAAATTGAGGTGTGTTGTCTTTTTGTTGTTGTTGAGAAGAGCATTCAGAATTCTGGAAAATTCCATCAAATCTTGATTTATGGTGACTTTATTTTACTTTATTAGGAAAGAACATCCCCCCCCCGTCCCACCTCACTGTCTTGCAACACTTCCTGTGTGTTCTTCAGCTTCCCTCAATACAGACAGTTTACATAGAAACACACAAACCTCAGTTGGCGATTTGTATTTGAGGAAAAGAATCATAATTGCATTAGTGCTCTCTGTTTCTCAAAGAAGAAAGCCTATGGCATGGCAGCAACTAGTCTGTCTCTCTGAAGAGCCTCTGCCTTCTCCAACCCTGGTCAACACGTCAGGTACCTTGTGTGTTTTCAAGACAGAGCTTTGCAGGCTTGGAACTTGGGGTGATCCTATTAATGCCTCAGCCTCCAAGTCTGTGCCGCCACATCTGGCTCCTCTCCTGGGTCACACTGAGGTTTTCTGAATGATGTCAGTAAATGCACAGAATCCTCAGGTCTTTCCTTGATACATTTTCACAGAAGAAACAAATTGAAAGCAAGTCCGTTTTTACCTGAAAGGGAACTTCAGAGAACTGTGTCTGCCTGCGAGGGACCCTTCCATAGTAATTTAACCTTGGGTGGAAAAAAAAGGAATTCTTCTTTTCCCCCTGAAAGTTTATTTGAAGGTTCAAGTATTTATTTAATTATTTTTATTTATGCATATGTGTGTGAGTGTGTGTTGTGTATATACAGGTGCTCATGGAAGCCAGAGAGGGCATCAGGACTCCTAAAGTTTTAATCATAAGACTAAGATATATATATATATATATATATATACACATATATATTTGTATATGTATATATGTATAAGCATATATGTATATATGTATATATTATATATATTATATAAGCAAAGCAGGAATTGGATACTTGGGCTGCAGAGAGATAATGGCAGACTGTTATATATATATATAACAGCGAGTCCTCGACAGATTGGATTGTGAGCTGACATCAGCTGAGGTATGGTCTGTTTGTAAGACTTGTCTCTCTCCATTTTCACTACCTAGAAGGCACGAAAATATTTGTCTAAGAGAAGCAATGTTTGGAACATTTTTCTTGTGTAAAGCTACTGTGGTTTGTTGTTTGTTTAGAGAAGTCCTGACCCCCTCTGGCTGAACAGCCAGGGTGAATACTTTAAGGCAGAATTCTATCCGATTGTGTTAGCTTTCTGCTTAGAGTCCTTTCAGAGGCCTGCGGGCTTTAGGACGAGATCAAACTGTGACCTGGTCATAAAACCATTCCCTCCATCTTCTCTTTGGAAAGCTCTTCCCTTTGCTCCCGGGGTTCTAGTCCTACTGCACTGATTTTCCAAGTTCAACTCAACAGAGCGTGTTTCACAGAACTTGCACCACGGTGCTGCTTTCCCGCAGCCTGGGCACTCGGTCCTGATGGAAACTCTAGGTGGTAGACACAGAAAGCATAGGCAAAGCACAGGCAACCAGATACCTAATAAATGGTGAACGTGTTAGCTGGGAGTTGGACCAACATACTTGGACTTCAGAGCTCTTTACTTAACCCCCTGGGTCCACTGCTTTCTCACGGGAAAGCACCATGCTCTCTCTTGGGATGTGATGTTTCCTCTTGTTCTGCACATCTCATTAACCCCTGTTCTTTGTTTAGAACCAGTATCACTATTACCTTCTCCTTGAAGCTCTCTCTGAGGCTTCTGAGGCCCCCAGGGTCCCACAGCCCCTCGTACTTAATTCTGTCCCAGCACTTGTCACACCCTAGTGAGTGTGCAAGTATTTTAGAGTGCCTGTCTTCGCTGCACTAACAGCTTCTGTCTGGTGTGATGCTACCTTTCATTTCTATACCCGACTTTGCTCTCAGGACTCGGGGAGTACCTGGTAAAGCAGACAATGTGCTATATCTCTACAGTAGGCGATGATGCATGACGTGTACCCTTTTCATGACTAACAGTCTGCGTAGCAGTTCCAGGACTAGGACAGCAGCGCTGGCAGCAAAGTCCCGAGGCTCGCTCTGTCTCTTGACTCTGTCAGAAAGTGTTGGTATTGTTCATTTAATACTAAATGGGCCATCACCACAATGTCCGCTCAAGTTAAGGCCGTGGGGGTGGGGAGCTGCCAAAGGACACAGGAAGAACATGGACCCTTTCCCTTTAAAGACCCAGTTTGTATTTGAACTACCCACTGGTACCCAACAGGCAACTGAATTACGTGGTAATAATCTTGCCGAACAGGAGCCTGGGGGAATACATTTGGTAGGTCATGTACCAGGATAAAGTCAACTAGACTCTACACCTTAGTCTGTTTTATGCCACACAAATCTCCTAAGATGATCCTGGTGGCCTAGAGAAAAAAACATCCTAAATTAAAGAAAGGATGAGCTACAGAACAAGTTCAAGGGAAGTCCAGACAACTTATACAACCCCCCCACCCCAGGCTAGGTCATTTTTTTAAGGAATCTAAAGTTGTTTCTCAATTCTGGAGGCTGGGAAGTTCAAGAAAGAGGAACTGGGAGGTTTTAAAGTGTGTTGAAGCCTTGTACTTCATAGATGGCATCTTCCAAGAGTCCTGCCATGGCAGAAAGGACAGAAAGGCACAAAGGTCTCATAGCGGTTCCCACCTGCCCCGCAGAGGAACCTTCCACGCGTGTGGAGGCTGCTCACAGCAGTCTCTCCTGGGCATGTGTTTGCTCCGTGTTAAGCAAAATCAAATACACACTGTTAGGTTTTTAGCTGATGGATATTTATTGTATTAAATATTCATTTAAGGTTGGAAAGATGGCTCATTGGCTAAGAGTATTGGCCGTTCTTCCAGAAAACCCAAGTTCAATTTCCTGTATCTACATGGTGGCTCAAGCCATTCATAACTCCAGTCCTAGGGTGTCTGACACCCTCTTCTGGCCTGGCAGGTGCAGATATGAATGCATACAAAACATCCATACACATAAAAGCAGCAAATAAAAATTTAAAAATATTAATATGCTTTGCCTTTACGCTAAAATTTACCTAGTTAAAATAATCTGTACAATAATTTGTACTGTTAAGTAAATCAGTAAAGGGGAACAATGGGGATGTGATTTGGCAAAGAAGACTTCCTGAAAGGACAGAGATGGAAAGCAAGGAAAGAGATATTTTGATTGAGGGAAACATTATGGGGCTAGCAAGAAATCTGGCACTAATGAAATTCCCAGGAATCCACAAGGATGACCGCAGCTAAGACCCTAAGCAATAAAGGAGAGGATGCCTGAACTGGCCTTGCCCTGTAGTCAGACTGATGAATATCTTAAATATCACCATAGAACCTTCATCCAGAAACTGATGGAAACAGAGGCAGAGACCAGCAGCGAAGCACTGGGCTGAGCTCTCAAAGTCCAGTTGAAGAGTGGGAGGGGTGAGAGTATGAGCAAAGAGATCAAAACCATGATGGGTACACTTACTGAAACAGCTTACCTGAGCTAATGGGAGCTCACCAACTCTAGCTGGATAGGGAAGGAACCAGCATAGGACCAAACTAGTCCCTCAGAATGTGGGTAACAGTTGTATGCCTGGGGCAGACTGCAGGGCCACTGGCAGTGGCACCAGGATTTATCCCTACTACTTGTACTGGCTTTTTGGGAAGCTATTCTTTTTGGATAGATACCTTGTTCAGCCTAGATATAGTAGGGAGAGCCTTTGCTATGTGCCTTACCCTTTCTGAGGAGTGGATGGGGTGGGGAGGGTATATGGAGGGAATGGGAGGAGAGGGGAGTGGGAACTGAGATTGGTATGTAAAATGAAAAAAGTAGTTGGTTTTAAAAAGATAAAATAAAAAAGACTTCCTGAAACAGATATCTTTGTTTTAATTGATTTTTATTGATCTCTACATTTTTCTCTACTCCCATCCTTCCCTCGCCCAAGGTCCCCATGCTCCCAATTTACTCAGGAGATATTGTCTTGAAACAGAGATCTTGCTGGTGTCCTGAAGCACATGCAGGAGTGAGCCAACCGAGAAGAGCAAAAGCTTACTAGGAGAGCTTCAACTTCTTCAACCAAAGGAGAAAGAAGTGGTTTTGGAATCATGGTTCTGCTATGAGGAAACTCCTGGAGACTAGGAGATCAGGGGATGACAGGGCCAGACAGAGGGAAGAGCCCTGGGCCAAGGTGGTTCTGTGTGTTCAGCTGAGCCAAGGAAAGAAGTTAGGTGACCAGGAACGTTCCAGTTAGAACAGTCTTCTGAGAGTCTGCAATTCCCAGAATGCCTTGGGTTTGGAGGCCATTTTGATTACATGAAACCAAAGTCTTTTCTCTCTAGCTGATACAACTATTTTATGGCAAATGTTAGGAGAAAAAAAGGAATTGCTTTATATCAGTTCTTGCACGCGTGTATTTGTGACTTAGGGGAAACCTATTTTGAGTCTGTGGTGGAGTATCGGCTCTGCTAACGTTGCTTTGCGGAGTTAAGGGAGGGCTCGCAGGCACATGAGACGGCATGGTGGAGGTAATTCTTCCTGCAGTGCATGTGACCCAGGCCCTCTTGGAGAATACAGAGGCAGTTAATCATTACAGGGTGCTTGAGGTGAGCTCTTTTGTGATATAGTCAATAGTAAACTGCCCACGCTTCTGTAGGGAGCCCACACCCATGCTCCCCTAAGTAACACTAATAGAACTTCTTGGCTAATGAGCTAGGCTGGAGTGGCATTGTTTCCTTGGCCTGCTACCGGTACCCTATCTGATGTCTGTATCTCCCCAGGGAAATGTCAGACATCACCACCAAAGAACTCGAAGTGTGTGGGGCGTCTGACAGAGCAGAACATTGACAAGACCCCGCCCAGGCTCTGTATAAATTTCTCTCTCTCGCCCCTCTCTCTTTCCCATCAGTCTTCCCTGCTTTTTTTTTAAATGCATTTCTAAGTTCCCAACAACAAACATAAATGGTTTCTAAGTGCTCAAGATGTAAAAAAAAGAACGTATTTCTCTGAAGGAGATTCTGTGTTCTTGATGTTTCCCTCTCTACTTCTTGTGTGTGTGTTTATCTTTTCTTAGTTCTCACAGTTGGTTGGTGAGCTTTTGTACAGTTTATGTTACCGGAGTCTCTCACTCCTTTCATCTATAAAAGTCACCTTCTGAGTGGCGGAAGGGCTGGAGCTATACTCAGAGCCTCATCTCCCCGCCTGCTTTTTCTTACACAAATGTTGCTAAAACAGCTTCTGGGGAAACCGTCCTAGATTTAATCTATGTGCTGGTTTTGGCTTTGTTCCTTTCCCGATGTAGTAACGAGCATCAATACAACTTTGTTTCACGTGCCTCAAATGTTTTATGTGTGCTTTTTCATTGCCACGGCTGGAGAGCAGTAAGTTAGTTACCTCAGGTCCAGAACAGCTGCTTTCCTTTCCTTACTCTGACTCTCCTCTTTAGAACATGATAATGCCCAGCATTCAGGCCATGGAGAAATCTGACAGGCAGAAAAAGAGCGGATCCGGGTCATGTGAGAAGCCGTGTCACGTTGCATCCCTGCAGAGGTTTGCTTTGCGGGTTTAGCACTGGTACCATAGGCAGAATTTTAAAGTGAATCCACCCAGTAAGACCAGAGTCTTGAGATGCACGTTTTGGCAGACTCATCCTTGAGTCCTTTCAACATGGAAGATATTTACACACACCTGACTAAATGATGCTAACTTGATATTCTCCTGTGAAAATGCAGTCTGATTTTTCTACTCATCCCGAATTTCTTGTTTTGATACCCTACTTCATAAATCATTCTGATATTGACAAGCTGACAAAGGCATTCATCCATTAGAACAGAGTACAGCAGGGCAAGTGTATTTAGTATATCACAAAGAACACAGCTGTCAGGGCAATGGCAGAACAGCCTGCATACGACAGTGGGCTATGGTGGTCCCCATTTTGGAATAATCCCTGCTCAATAAAGGTGTGCTGTGTGTGGAAGCTCATCTACCAGGAGCTCTGGGAATCAAAGTGTGGCTGAGTCCTCATTGGCTGTGCCCAGTTATCCCATACTGCTGTGTGCAGTTAGACTACAGCTGTAGTTTTCTGCTTGGAGATTCTGTTGAGATGCAAATTACACCAGGGATCCATTTCCTTTCTGGTCTCTCCATCCGGGCCTTCCACCTTTTTCTTGGATACAAGGACAAAGCTAACCTTGGGAAGCTGGCTGAATATCTCTTCTTCTGTGGCCTGTTGTCCTCGTCATCATATGCTGCTCCGGCAAGGTTTCTGAAGGGAGATGCGGTGGGAACCACCACCCATGCATTTTCTTTATGTTGACCCTAATTTCTGCAGTTCCTCCAGCAAAGCAATTCTGGTTTTGATTCACTATTTTCTTTGGCAGAGGTAGCTCTAAATGCTTTCATTTAGCCTTTTCAACCAAAAACAGCCCTTACTCCTCAGGTCAGGGAACCACTATGAGAATTCTGATAACTTCTAAGTATATCTATCCCATTTATACATTCTGGGACTGTGGAAACTAACCACAGGATGAGTTTGGGGACCCAATGGACTTACTGTGAGTGGACTTCAGACAGCACTCTGTTAACCCCCTGACTTCCTGAAGCCCCTACTTTAACTGGAGGCCACAGTGTTTCTGGGGATCTCCTGGGAGCAGTGTCAGCTCAGAACCCGTTTCCAGTACACTCTGGAAAGTCTGATTGTTTCCTTTCCCCCAGTGTACAGTTACCCTCGTAAAAGGCTGTAGGTCCCTGTGGGGAAGAACTGGAGAACCGCTAACAGTAAAACTCTTAGGTGTTTTATCAAGGTCCTTCCTCAGGGGCACCTGGGCACCCCTTCCTTCAAGTCTGTATACTGGCTCCTGTCTGGAAACTGGCTCATGATCCAACATTCCCACAATCCGAAGGATCCTTTTGCTCACTAGCTTGAGATTGTTCTGCTCACACAGATGGAACAAATATCCAGTAGATGTGGTGGTTTGAAAGGAAATAGCCCTCGTACGCTCACAGCGTGGCACCATTAGGAGGCGTGGCCTTGCTGGATTAGGTGTGGCATCGTTGGCGGAAGTGTGTTGCTGGGGGCAGGCTTTGAGTTTTCACAAGCTCTCGGTAGGCCCAGTGTGGCCCCCTGCCTCATCCCACTTGGCACAGGGATGCGGTGAAGTCAAGTGAGAGGTGTACTCCACAACTGCACCCTGTCCTTGGCCCCCCTTTCTTCCTCATGGGCTCCCCTTGTCCCTTACTCCTGATTCTTGGAGTTATACTCCCTAATAAAAGAAAAATATGTGGCCGGGCGGCGGTGGCGCACGCCTTTAATCCCAGCACTCGGGAGGCAGAGGCAGGCGGATCTCTGTGAGTTCAAGATCAGCCTGGTCTACAAGAGCTAGTTCCAGGACAGGCTCTAAAGCTACAGAGAAACCCTGTCTCGAAAAACCAAAAAAAAAAAAAAAAAAAAAAAAAAAAAAAAAAAAAAAAAAAAAAAAAAAAAAAAAAAAAAAAAGATAAGAAAAGAAAAGAAAAATATGTGGTGTTCTGTCTGTATTTGACTTAATTATTTAATGTCTTAAAGCTCATTCAGCAGAAGCCTTATTTTGCAAATTCCAGTATTTTCCTGTCCTAGCATTCTGTGAAATGCTAAGTTCTTTTGATGGTGGGGGCTGTCAATACACTGTAGCTCTCAGGAAACCCCAGTCACCAGTGTCCGGTGACTCCACCATGTCATTAAGCTACCATGTTTATTCCATGCATTTGTGACTTACAATGTCTTCAACTCACCAGGGATTATTAGATGGAGGTAGAGGTGCCATTTGCGGGGCCTTCACCTCGTAGACCCTCCTTTGGAGAACACTGCTCCCCGGAATCCCATGTCTATCCTGTCAGCATAGGACTCATTTTCTTCTGTGTTCTCTCCATGAAAAAGTCAAGGAGGCACATAAGCAAACACATGAGAACTTCTTCTTCTTTCCCCAAAGGAAGCCCTAACTGTAATGACGGGAGCCGAGCATTTCTGAAAGCCATTCAAGCACAGATTTCAATTTAGATCTCATTGATCCCATGTTAGCAAGCAGGGAAAGAGTTATTAGCGTCTCTGGTTTAGTGTTTCCTGCCCTTGCCTCTGTCACAGAAGACCTTGTGTTAGGGAGTGGACAGCCAGGTAGACACAGGCGTCAAACATTCCTGGTGGCTTTCAGGAGTTGGAGACAAATCTCTGTGGTGTCGGGTTAATGACAGGAGAGGAGTTCCCTCTCCTGCCTCATCCACAGGCATCCCCTTTCAGTCCACAGGATAAAGAGGCTCAAGCATCATGGGCTCTGCCCAGCTCCTGCTTTAAACAACACTAGGGGAAGTATCATGTATTATCTGCTGACTAGTCTTCTTTTAACTGGAAAACACATATGACATGATTTTAAGAAAGATAAGGGCTGGAGAGGTGGCTCAGAGGTTAAGAGCACTTACTGGCTACTCTTTCAGAGGTCCTGAGTTCAATTCCCAGCAACCCCATGGTGATTCACAGCCATCTATAATGAGATCCGATGCCCTCTTCTGGCATGCAGGCAGAGCACTGTATAATAAGTAAATAAGTAAATAAATAAATAAGTAAGTAAATAAATAAATCTTTAAAAAAAGAAAGCAAAGAAAAGAAAAAGATCAAAGGTCAGTTGTTTCATCCTAATAACATGTGTTTTTAAAAATCGCTCTGTAGTACAACTTGAAGTCAGAGATAGTGATAGCTCCAGGAGTTTGTTGTTGGTGTTGTTCAGGGTTGTTTTAGTTATCCTGGGTTTTACGTGTTTGTTTTTGTTTGTTTATTTGTCATTTTAAGAACTGTGAAGAATTGTGTTGGTATTTTGATGGGAATTTCACTGAATCTGTAGTCTTTAGATTGCTTTTGGTAGCAATCTATAAAATGGATGGCCATTTTTACTATGTTAATCCTACAGGTGCATGAACATGGGAGATCATGCCATCTTTGATATCTTCAACTTCTTTCTTCAAAGATTTGAACGTTTTGCCACACAAGTCTTTCACTTGCATAGTTAGAGTTACCAAGATAGTTTCTAATATTTGATGCTCTTGTGAAGGGTGTTGTTTCCATGACATCTTTCTTAGTCTGTCATTTGTATCTGTGAGAACTACTAATTATTGTGAGCTAATTTTGTACCCAGCTACTTTGCTCAAAGAGTTTATCAGCTGTAGGAGTTTCCTGGTAGAATTTTTAGAATCACTTATGTATATTATTATGCCATCTGCAAATAAAGATACTTTAACCTTTTCCTATCCAGTTTGTATCCCCTTCATTTTCTTCAGCTGTCTTTATTGCGCTTGTTCAGACTTCAAACACTATATTGGATAGTTGTGGAGAGAGTGGACAACCTTTTCTTATTCCTAATTTTAGTGGAATTGCTTTGAGTTTCTCTCCACTTAAGTTGATGTTGGCTACGGGCTTGCTCTAAATTACCTTTCTTATCTTTAGGTATGCCCATTATACATCTAACCTCTCCTGAACTTTTATCATGAAGGGGCATTGGATTTTGTCAGAAGCCTTTTATGTACCTAGCGAGATGATCGTGGAGTTCTTGTCTTTCATTTTCTTTATATGGTGGATTATATTTATTGATTTTCATATATTTAACCATCCCTGCATCTCTGGGATGAAGCCTACGTTATCATCGTGGATGATCTTTTTTATTACTTTGATAAGTGGTACATATCAAGAGCATCCATCTCTTTATATTTTCAAATTTGGTTGAGTACAGGTTTTAAAAGGATGTCCTCATGAATCTGTAGGTCTTATCTGCATTTATTGTTATACCCCCTTTTCATTTCTGATTTTGTAATTTGAATATTTTCTCTTCACATTTTAGTTAATACAAATAAAGTTTTGATGAGCTTATTAATTTTTTCAAAGTGCTCTTTGTTTCATTGATTTTTTTCTGTATTCTCTTTGTTTCTATTTGATTGATTTCAGACCTCAGTTTAGCTATTTTCTGCCATCTACTCCTTTCGGATGTGATTTCTTCTTTTAGTTCTAGAGCTCTTAGGCGTGTTGTTAGGTTGCTAGTATGAGGTCTGTCCAGTTTTCTAGTGTACACACTTAGTGCAAACTTACCTCTTAGAATTGCTCTTATTATGTCTTATAAGTTTGGGTATGTTAATGTTGTATATTCATTTTCATTCAATTCTGGAAAGTTTTAAATTTCTGTCTTGACCTATTTTTCATTCAGAAGAGAGTTGTTTAGTTTCCATGAGTTTGTAAGCTTCCCATTGTTTCTGTTTTTGTTGATATTCAACTTCAGTCTGTGGTGGTCTGATAGGAGGCAGGGAGTTATTTCAATTTTCTTGTATCTGTTGGGATTTGCTTTGTGCTTAAGTATGTGATCAATTTTGAGAACAGTTCTATGAGGTGCTGAGAGAGTATATTCCTTTGTGTTTAAGTGAAATATTCTATAAATATTTACTAGGTCTATTTGGTTTATGCCATCTGTTAGCTCCAGTATTCCTCTGTTTAGTTTCTGTCTAGATGATCTATATATTGGTGAGAGTGGGGTACTGAAGTCTTTCATTATCAGTGTATGAGGATCAACTAAGCTGTAGTAGTGCTTCTTTTATAAATTTGGGCCCTTGTTCTTAGGTAATGGATGTTAAGAATTGAAGTATCATCTTGGTGGATTTTTCCTTTGATGAGTGTGTAATATCCTTTCCTATCTTTTGTGATTAGTTTGAGTTCAAAATCTATTTTGTTAGACATTAGAATGCCTACACCAGCTTGTTTCTTAGTCCATTTGTTTGTCATATCTTTTTCTAACCCTTTACCCTGAGATAATATCTATCCTTGATGTTGAGGTGTGTTTCTTGGATGCAGCAAATAGATGGATTCTGTTTTATACCCATTCTGTTAGTCTCTGTCTTTATATTAGGAAATTGAGACCATTGATATTTGAGAAATACAAATGACCAATGATTGTTGATTCGTGTTATTTTGTTGTTGTTGTTGATGATGATATTTTTGTTGGTGTGTGTATGTTTTTTCCTTTTTTTGACTGTGTTTGACTGAGATTATTTATTCCCTGTGCTTTCATGGTTTTAGTTAACTTCTTTAAGTTGAAGTTTTCCTTCTAGCCCTTTCTAAAGGGCTAGATTTGTAGATACTGCTTTAACTTGGTTTTATCAAATTTGGAATGTTTTACTTTCTTTATCTATGGTGGTTGAAAGTTTGGCTGGGTATAGTAGTGTGGGCCGGCATCTTTGGTCTCAGCGTTTGCACACATCTGTCTAGGCCCCTTTTGGCTTTCAGAGTCTCCATTGAGAAGTCAGGCATTGTTCTTACAGGTCTTACTACTTAGTCTTTTCCTCTTGCAGCTTTTAATAGTTTTCTTTCTTCTTTAGGTTTAGCATTTCGACTATTATGTGCCAATTTCTTTTCTGGTCCTACCTATTTGGTGTTCTGTATGCTTCTTGTACCTTTATAGGAAACTCCTTCTTTAGGTTAGGGAAGTTTTCTTCTATGATTTTGTTGAAAATATTTTCTATGCCTTTGACCTGTGTCTCTTTTTATTCCCTCTATTCCTAGTATTCCTAGATTTGGTCTTTTCATACTTTTTTTTTTGGATGTTTTGTGTCAGGAACCTTTTAGATTAACATTTTCTTTGATCAATGCATCAATTTCTTCTATCATAACTTCAATGACTAATTTTTCTCTTCCATCTCTTGTATTCTGTTGGTGAAGCCCATCTCTGTAGTTTCTGTTTGAATTCCTAAATTTCTCATTTCCAAAATTCCTTAATTTGGATTTTCTTTATTGATTCTGTCTGTATTTTCAAGTCTTGAACTATTTTATTCATTTTACTTCAATAGTTTGTATTTTTTCTGGATTTACTTAAAGGATTTGTTCATTTCCTGCTACTATTTGTTTGTGTTTTCCTGGGATTGCCTTAAGGGATTTGTTATTTTTCCTTTTTAAGAACCTCTATCATCTTCATAAGGCTGTTTTAAAGTCTTTTTCTTGTGTGCTATGATGGAATACTCAGGGTTACTGTGGTAGCATTGCTGGGCTCTGGTGGAGCCATATTGCTTGGGTGTTATTGATTATATTTTACTCTGGCATCTTGGTATCTGCAATTGGGATGATTATAGGTCTAGGTGCTGATTTCTGGCCTTGTCTTTGTTGGGTGAGTGTTTTGTTCTTTGGATTTTAGGAGAATGTGATGGCTGTGTGTGGCCTGGTAGGAAATTTTCTGTGGATCTGATAGTTTGCAGACCCCGGAGTTTTCCAGTAAAATGTGCTTCTGGATATTGTGAGATAACAGTTAGGAGTGGGGACAGGCTGGATGAGCTTTCTGAAGAGGGTCATAGGAAGGAGGAGAGTGGAGTCTTTAACCAGGACCTGCTTATTTAGTCTCCATGGAAAGGGGGGAGACAGTGAAGAGAGGTCACCCCAGAAGGTCAGCTACAGTGCTGGCGGTGAGACTGGCGGATTGGATCAGCTGCCCAGATGCTGTGTTCTCCAGGAATGCCCACTGGTGTTGGAGACTGGGGTAATGGGATGAGTGGGGGAGGGGGGGAAGACTTGTGGAAAAAAATTTTGTGACCCACTGGGGATGGGGTCAGAGGGGAAAAGGAAACCACAGCAAGTGTTCTGGTGTAGAAATGACTGAAGGGATTGGGACAAGAGCAGAAGGAGAGGTGAAGATCACAGGGAGCTCACCTGTTTCCCTGGCTGGGTTGGCTTTAGAGTTGGAGGGGCATGCTGGGATTGGGGAACAAAGTTAGGAGGGGTAGATCTGTGGAATCCATGTAAGATGGGGTAAGGGGAAAGGGAGGCTGCATTGGGTGCTCTGTCACAGAGCCTGGGGTAAGATTGAGAGATTGGGTCTGGAGGACCAGAGGGTGAGGTGAAGGTCTGCATCTTATCTACCTGGTTCCTCGGCAGGGGTGGCTTGTGGGTTAACTGGGAGGGCCTGCTGGATTTGGATCATAACCCAATCATGATCATCTCCCAAAAAGACACTACCCTGTCCCCATCTTCCTCCTTTTCAGCTATCTGACCACCATCCAGACCTAGGAAACAGCCAACCGACTGTTATCACCTACTTTTGTCTGTTGCAATAATTTACTACACACTAACTTGTGTAATGTGTGGTCTTTCAAGTTCATCTATGGGATATCCAACTATGATGTGGCCATCTATATATGTTATTCCTTTTTATTTCCATTGCATAGTTCATTGTATGTGTATATTGCATTTAAAGACGTACTTGTCGTGTGTGTGTGTGTGTGTGTGTGTGTGTGTGTGTGTGTATGTGTGTGTGTGTAAACTTGCCCACTCTTACTTGGGATTACAATTGAAAATGTCACTCCTATAGCACCACCTAGTGGACAGTAGTGAAAATACTTTATTGTTTGGTTCAGTCACTGAAGAAAAAACGATGCAAAGCTTTGCAGAAGTTTATCATTTACTGGCCACCTCAAGTCCTTCTTGGATAGAGAATTGAGATGACTGCTTTAAATATGACTAATCTATGGGGTGTGGTTGCATCTCATTGGCAGAGGGTTTGCCTAGCATGTATGAAGCCCCGGGTTAGATGGTGGCGCTTGCCTGTAATCCCAGCATTCAGAAGGCCAAGGAAGGAGGATCAGAAGCTCAAGGTCGTCCTCAGCAACAAAGAGTTAAGACCCCATGCCTCATAAATAAATAAGTTAGTAAATTAACTGAGTGAATTGGATACTGTGAAAACAACTGATTGAATCCACTCAAACTTGGTCCTCTCTGATTTTTAACATATCCATTCACTAAAAACACCTTTTATTTAGATTGTTTCTGTGACCACCACCAACACCTTAGGGTTTCATGAAAAGATGCATTTCTGCAGTCCAGTTTTTTTCATTTATTTTCATGAGATCTTAGCTTTCCTTGAGTGCTGGGGCTGAACTCCAGGCTGAGGGCTCTACCACTGAGCTACACCCCAGCCCAGCAAGCACATCTGCTAATACAAGTCAGAAGGGAGCACCTGGCAGAGCACGGCTGCTGCCCTCGGGCTTTGCTGACCTCACTTGGGTCTGGACCGCTTTTCTCTATCTTGCTTTCTCCGTCACTGCTGCTATGTGTGTCCCTCACCCACGTCCTCTAGGGGGTCACTCATTGTTTTGACTGGCTCCTGTGGGTATTTGGGAAGTGCTTCCCCCTGTGAAATTAGTCAGTGGCCCTTCCTCCCTATCTTCTTTCTTCCCTTCCTCCTTCCCCCCTCCATAGAACATCCCATCAAAATACTTAAAATTTTAAAATTAAACACAACACAATTACCATGCAGGAAAGGTCGGCCTTCTTCCCCATGACTTGATTGTGTTTCTCAGTGTTGGTCTTGGCCCTGTGCAGTCCAAAACAGTTCTAGCCAGTCCTGCTTCCTCTCTCATACCTACCCCCCCTCTTTTGGGGAGGGAGCAACCTTTCACCAGTTAGCCAACCATCCACTCAGAAGTCACCACTCTCCCACTGTCCTCCCTCCCCATCCCCGCTCTTCCTCCCCTCTCCTCACCACTCCTCCACCGTCCTCCCCTCCCCATCACCACTCCTCAGCCGTCCTCCCTCCCCATCCCCAGTCTTCCACCGCCCCCCCCCCCACGCAGCCCACCTCAGCTTATTCCTTCTAAGTACTTTCCTCAAGGGACGCACTCCAGTCTCCTGTAACTGCCCGCAATCGGCTCCCATCATCCTCACCGAGGAAGTCCGAGCCCACAGCCATCCAGCTAGTCTTGGCATGCACTCCTGGCTCTTGCCAGTCTGTTTTCACACCAAGGCATCTGTTCAGAACGTAAATCCTGTCAGGCCTATTGCAAATCCTTCAAGATTCTAATGCCCCTAGTGTAGAGTGCCTCCTGGTGGGCCCTTGCCTGCCAGTCCAGCTGTTTCTCACCCACTCTCTGCCTTAGCTCTGCTCTTCTGTGCTGCTAGCCTCCCTGTTCCCCTGGCAACCTCACCACGGAGATTCATACCCACTTGGTCATCCTCCGTTCACCCCATTACCTGTGCTCAGCCCTGCCGCCTCTGCTTCACTGACTCTTCCTCAGAGATATCCTTTCCCAAACTTCTTATAAGATTGGCTTACCAGACTCCCTTCCCTGTAAACTCTGACCTCAGCTTTCAAAGTTGGAGTCATTATGGTGAGTTTTTGGCTCGTGCCGCCTCCTCAGGAAAGTCCTATGAGAGGCAGGAGGGAGGAGGAGAGAGGACGTAGCTGACTTTGCTGTGTTTTTAGAGTTGCATCACAGTGCCTGGCACACAGGGCAGAAATGGCCCCTATAGATCTATCTATATTATACACTTGGTCCCTAGCTGCTGCTGGACATTTGGGGACATTCTGGAAACTTTGGGAATTAAGTCTAGGTAGAGGAATTGGTCACTAAGAATGTATCCTTGAAGTTATATATTGCCCTGGTCCCCTTCTATTGTCCTGTCCACTATGATATGAACTGTTCTGCTCTGGTCCTCCCTCCCCTCCATGACTGAAACCTATGAGCTAATGAGCCAATAGAAAGAATGCCTTTAAGTTATTATATATTTTTGTCAAAGTAACAGGCATACTACAAAAGTTGAACGAATGAATGAAAGATGGTGTCTCAAAGGCCCTACCAAGGCAATTATAACAGTAATAATAGTGCTAGTTATTCATGTGTAAGTGAGGTCAGGTCTGGGTGTGAGTGAAGGTTGCATGTGGTCTGGACAGTTCAACACAATTCTCATCCCATTTCTTTGGGCTATTTCTGCAGGATACGGTACAGGAAACCCAGGCCTGCCCACCCCTTGTCCAGTCCTGTCTGGTCTAGTGACATCAGGAAGTTTATACTTGAAAAAAAGAGAATCCATGTTTCTCCTCGGATAGTAGACTATTAGTCGGGGTAACATACTAGCCTGAGTTTCTCTTAGTTAAGGTTCTATTGTTGAGATAAAATCATGAGCATAAGCAGCTTGAGGGTGAAATGATTTATTTTAATGTACAGCTTGTAATCCATCCCCAAGAACCTGGATAGGAACTCAAGTAGGAAGCTGGAGGCAGGGGCTGATGCAGAAGCCATGGAGGAGTGATGCTTGCTTGCTTGTATCCCTTAGCTTGCTCAGCCTACCTTCCTAACCACTTCGTACTACCTGTCCAAGGATGGCCCCACCCACAGGAGGCTGGGCCTGCCCACATCCATCAGTTATGGAAAGAAAGCACTAAAATGTGCGCAGGCAAAAGCTTACAGAGATATTTTCTCCATTAAAGGTCCCTCTGCCTGAATGACTCCAGCCTGTGTCACACTGACATAAAACTCGCCGGAACGAGGTTGATATTTCAAAAAGAAAATATCTCCATCTCCTCATCAACTCATTCCCACTTCAAGGCACTCTTCAGAAAAGTTAATATAGTCATCTTCATGTAATTAGCCTCTCCCCTGTTGGAGAGGCTAACAGGGAAAATAATAAAGACATTGCCTTCAAGATGCAAGGCGTTTCAAAGTAAACTGATAGCTCAGGAAGGGTAGAGCTTGTGGGGAGAGCATGAAACCCTGAGTGACTGAAGTCCAGAGTCAAAGTGTGCCCTTGACATGGACACAGTCATGTCAAGGATCGTAGCTTTAGACCGGGGGGGGTAGTGATATTTTGCTTGTGTTTTAACAAATAAAGCTTGTCTGAAGATCAGAGTGCAGAAGTAAGCCACTAGAGGCCAGGCACTAGGTGGCACACACCTTTAATCTCAGGATTTGGGGACAGATGGATCTCTGTTAGTTCAAGGCCACCCTGAGCTACACGAAACTGATCCAATCTAAAAAAGAAAGAGAGCTCGCACAAAGGTGATCCCAGCACTTTTAATCTTAGGATCCCACACCTTTAATCCCAGAACTAGGGAGGTTAAGACAGGAGTGATCTGGCTGGGTAGAGAGAGGAGCTCAGTGCAGTCTGAAGCAGTCAGTCTGAGGATGCAGTCTGAGGATGCAGTCTGAGGACAGGATTGGTAAAGCTAAGAACTCTAGTGGCCACTCTGCTTCTCTGATCCCTCAGTTTTTACCTCCTAAGAGCTGACCTGGAGTTTTTATTATTAAGACCAATTAGAATTCATGCTACACAAGGGAAAACCTATCCCCCACCCTTAGGGTGAGGCTCAGAGAGATGGCAAAATCATCCTTTGCTTGGTGTGAGGATGTCAACAGTGCAGAAAATGTCTGTTACGATTTTTCTCCCTAGATATTTATTGCTTGAAGACTGCACCTACCTAAATTGGCTAAAACTATTCCCTTGACCAACTGTTTACAATAAAACCCTGCCTTCTTGTTTATAGGGACCGTAATAACCCTACCTTCATCCTACCTACTAAAAGCAATCTACAGGTTCAATGCAATACCCATCAAATCCCAGTAAAATATTCACAGAAAGAACAAAAATCAACTTTATAAGGAAAAACATAAAAACCCAGGATAGCCAAAACAATCTTGTGCAATAAGTGAACTTCTGGAGGCATCACCATCCCTGACATAAAGCTCTATTACTGAGCTACAGTATTGAAAACAGCTTGGCACTGGCATAAAAACAGAGAGGTTGACCAATGGAATAAATCAAAGACCTGGATATTAATCCCACACAACCTATGAACAACTGATTTTTTGACAAAGAAGATAAAATTATACAATGGAAAAAGGAAATCATCTTCAACAAATGGTGCTGGCATAACTGGATGTCAATATGTAGAAGAATGAAAATAGACTCATATCTATCACCATTCACAAAACTCAAGTCCAGATGGATTAAAGATCTCAATATAAATTCAAACACACTGAACCTGAAGAAGAGAAATTGAGAAGTAGACCACTTCCTATGTATAACCCCAGTAGCACAGACACTGAGAACAACAATAAATAAATGGGACCTCCTGAAACTGAGAAGCTTCTGTAAAGTAAAAAACACAGTCAATAAGACAAAAAGGCAGCCTACTGAATGGGAAAAGACCTTTGCCAACCCCACATCAGACAAAGGACTGATTTCCAAAATATATAAAGAACTCAAGAAATTAGACATCGAAATTTCAAATAACCCAATTAAAAAATAGGGCACAGAACTAAACAGAGAATTTACAATAATAAACAGAATAATCTCAAATGATCAAAAGACACTTAAGGAAATGTTCAACATCATTAGCCATTAGGGAAATGCAAATCAAAACAACTCTAAGATACCATTTTACACCAGTCGGAATGGCTAAGATAAAAAATCACCAATGATAGCTTATGCTGGAGAGGATGTGGAACAACACTCCTCCATTACAGGTGGGAGTGCAAACTTGTACAACCACTTTGGAAATCAGTATGGTGGTTTCTCAGAAAATTGGGAATCAACCTACCTCACCATCCAGCAATACCATTCTAGGGCATATACCCAAAAGATGCTCAGTCATACTACAAAGACATTTGTTCAATTATGTTCATAGCAGCATTATTTGTAATAGCCAGAATCTGGAAACAACCTAGATGCCCCTCATCAGAAGAATGCATAAAGAAAATGTGGCACATTTACATATTAGAGTATTAATCAGAGGTAGAAAACAATGACATCTTGAAATTTGCATGCAAATGGATGGAACAAGAAAACACCATCCTGAGTGAGGTAACCCAGACCCAAAAAGATGAATATGGTATTTACTCACACATAAGTGGTTACTAGCTATAACAAAGGCTGTTGAACCTATAGTTAGTTCATAATCCTAGTGAAGCTAAGTAACAAGGTGACCCCTAAGAAAAACATATATAGATCCACCTGGAAAGTCCAAATAGACAAGATCGCTTGACAAAATTGGGAGCATGGGGGTGGGAGAGGAAAGAAGGGTGGAAAGGGAAAAGGAGGGGAGAAGGGGAGGGGGAGGAGAACTTGAGGGGATGGGATAGTCGAGATGGAGGAAGGACAGAGATGAGAGCAAGGAAAGAGATATCTTGATTGAGGGAGCCATTATGGGGCTAGCAAGAAACCTGGCACTAGTGAGATTCCCAGGAATCCACAAGGATGACCACAGCTAAGACCCTAAGCAATAGAGAAGAGGGGACCCGATCCCCATTTGCCCTGTAGTCAGACTGATGAGTATCTTAAATATCACCATAGAACCTTTATCCAGCAACTGATGGAAACAGAGGCAGAGACCTGCAGCTTCCAAAGTCAGTTGAAAGTGGGAGGAGTGAGAATATGAGCAAAGAGGTCAAGACCATGATGGGAACACCCACTGAAACAGTCTACCTGAGCTAATGGGAGCTCACTAACTCTAGCTGGATAGGGAAGGAACCAGCATAGGACCAAACTAGTCCCTCAGAATGTGGGTGACAGTTGTATGTCTGGGGCAGACTGCAGGGCCACTGGCAGTGGCACCAGGAATTATCCCTACTACTTGTACTGGCTTTTTGGGAAGCTATTCTTTTTGGATGGATACCTTGTTCATACTAGATATAGTAGGGAGGGCCTTGGCTATGTGCCTTACCCTTTCTGAGGAGTGGATGGGGTGGGAGGGTATATGGAAGGGATGGGAGAAGGGGAGGGAGTGGGAACTGGGATTGGAATGTATAATGAAGAAAGATAGTTTGCTTTCTTTTAAAAGAATAAAATAAAAATAACCCTGCCTCCTTGTTCAGTTGTGTGCAATAACCCTACTCTCTATTGCCCTGTATATAGCAAACATGCTAAGCTTCCATGCTCTTGAGGCTTCTCCCTCCCAGAGCCCAGTCCACTCATCCCAGCTTTTCCATGTGTCTGACGTCTCTTCATTCCCTCACCACCACAGTCAGGTTCACGTGGGAGCCACACGGAGTGCAGCAATAGCTAAGTCTAAATAACATATCCCCACCTTAAAAACAAATCCAAACGCGAGTGGGCGTGTCACTTCAAGATGAAATAAGAACTCATTTACATAGAATATTAACAAGGTGTACAAAGTGAAGAATACCTCTGTATATAATAAAAACATAAGAATGTAATCTTTACTTCATTTATTTATTGGTAGAATTTTGTTCCAGAGCTAATTTAACATAAATTACAACATATGAAACATGGTAAGCTAATACAGATATGAAAAAAGTACTATGGGAAAAATCATAAAATAAAGGCAGGAAGAGAAAACAGAGGGATTGAGCTATTTTCCACAGGCTGTAGTACGGAGCAGTCTGCTTCGGGTGAGAGATGCTGGTGTTCTTCTCAGGAGCTTTTACCTCTCTTTCTTCCTGCAGAACCTGCAATTGTCTGTGTAGCAAGCAAACCCATGCTCAGCCATACAGGAGGAACCACAGTTGATCTCAGAGAGTCATGGATCCCTCAGGGACCAGGGCCTAGATTGTTTTGGACCAAGAGAATGTCCTCATTGCTTCAGACTTAGCGGTATCTCTTGAACTGCCTGCCTCCTGACAGAATACTTTCTAGTATGCTTTCAAGCTTTCCAGCCATCAACGCCAAAAGAGTCAACTGAATTCTCCTAAAACGAACTGAGCTTTGTTTCAGACCCAAACCTCCCCTCAAAACACAGTGTCTGTAAGACCAAAGGAGGTCCGGGTCTGTAGAGCGCCACTCAAATGTCTGACGTAGTTAAAATTCTGAGTGAAAGCCCGGATGCTAGCGGCACTGCCATCAGCAATCTGGGCCGTAGGCTCCCTCCTTAGACACAATTTATTACCCGCTCTGAAAGTTTCTTCTCCACATTCCTCGCAGGTTATATACTATTCTTGAGCCAAATGAAAAAGGCATTTAATAAATTAATGTGGACACTGAGTGCAAGACATTGTTCCTTGGGATCTGACCTTTGGTTTCTATATCCAAGCCGTCAATCTGTGAGCCAGCAGTAGGGTGCGGGGGTGGGGAAATGTCTAGATGCTTCTCCGGTATGTCTTCTGGACAAGAACACGTGTCTAGGCTGTGTATCTCCTCGGGAAAGGCTCTTAGGCATTTAGCATAGGAGAGAAATATCACCAGTCTTTAAGGCGTTCTTTTCCTCTCTGAACACTGAGATGAGATTTTATTTTTGCAGTATCTTACTTTGTGTAGGAGCAAGACTGTCTCAGCTATGTTATTGTTATTATTTATATCTGGGTTAGGAGAGGAAAAGAAACAAACAGAATACTGGTAGGAAGAAGAGTCTTTCTGCCTGCTGCCTTGATTGCGTGAGTCCTCGGCCCCCACCCTGCCAGAGCTTCCTGCCCACGGGGAATCGGCCCCCTCGCCGCCGAGTGGGAGGAAGCCCATTTCTACTTTACTGAGAAGAGCCCTCTGATGTGGCCTTGTGAGGTACGTCCTTGGAAAGGAACACTGCCCGTACCAGGAAAGGCTTGAGGAGACTTGAGCTCTTGCCATTGCTAAAAGCTGATGACATCTTTCGATAGACTTTCATCCCCCAAATGGAAGTGAGCTCCCAGCTTCAGTCTTAGCGAAGTCTCGGGAAAAGAGCAGTTTGGAAAACACAAAGAAGAGAGACCAACATTTTCTCTTCTGAATTAAGTGAAGGAGCCACTGTTGAGACCCCTGGGATTAAAAAACACATTCTCTACAGCACTGATAACAACTATGAAGGCACAGCGAAGAGAAAAATGAGAAATGGCCGGTGGTATTTCTCAGCGGGGCTCATGAGAGAGGAATGCATGCTCTGTACCTTTGCACACCGTTTGTTCCGACGCTTCAGACAAGTCTCTAGCTTTCTTTTTAGAAAAAGGGACTAGCTCCATTCCAATTCACGGTAGCCTCTCTCCATTTAGTTCTGATTGCCATTTCCACCGGAGAAAACCGTCTTCCCGATCCATGTTTATCCTCACGGCGCTCCCCTTCCCAGTGATGCGAGTGAGTATCTGAGGATGGAACAGCAGCTTTGGCATCCAGGCCCACTGACCTAGCCCCGAAGAAGCCAGCACACAAGGAAAAGAGACATTGTGGGTGTGGCTGGCCCAGGGAGCCTTTGAACTGACTAGATGGAGGGAAAGTCTTGCAGCCGTTGTGCTGAAATACCCTTTCAGAGTAGGTCTGTAGTAGCCAGGCTTGCTGTGTGTTGGGTTGTGAATGTTCTTGTCATTTAACACAACACTATGTGGCACATAGGATCAGGCACGTGTCACTGATATTACCAGGAAAACAGGTGACAGGAAAGCTCGTCACGTTGGGAGAAGAGATTGATTTGGGGGTAGAGTCTAGAAAGGGAAGCTGGAAGCTGTTTTCCTAGGCCTCGGTTTGTCTCACATGAGCCAGGTGACATTTGAGAAGTACTTAAAATGCCATCACTGTGCTTCATTGATTCGTTTAGTGGCTAAACATAGCGACCACACAACCAAAAATAGATATCAGAGTACCTGCTTCACATGGCTAGCGGGAATTGAGTGCCTGTGTTACACACGCTCTCAACACCATACTCAGAATAGATCATGTGGGGCGTTTGTAAGATGAGAAAAATGGGGTTTACCTCAGAGGTGGGTAAAGTAAAAATGGTAACAGATGTTAAAGGACATGTGGCTAATGTCACACTAAAGTAAATGAATTAATATACGTTTCTCATAATTAAAGAAAAGAGCATCACAAATTTGTTCTTAGAGCCATTTCTAGATGTAGAGAGAATAGCAAAAATTTAGTAACCCCAGGCTTATGATGCTAAATGCAAAGTCATCCATTGACAAAACCCCATAAATGGAACCAAGGTTGCTGGAAAGAAGTCACGTTTGTCCACTGTTAACGTCTTGTCAAAGGTGCCAGTATTTAAAGACTTCCTAAGGTTAATCATTTTTCCTCATGATTTTAAGGAACTGAAGTTGTAATTGAGACAAAAAGCGGTCTGGTCATCTGTGATTCTCCCAGGACCCGCTGAAAGTTTGCAAGAGTTAGCACTCAGGAATGTCTTTTGAATTAAGATGAACAGAAATGCATTCTTACATCAGCTGCTACGTCACTGGAGGACCGACAGTCTTGTGTTTGCTCGTATGCAGAATTGGCCAGGCGGAGCTCTGTGTCTCCTTTGCTTTTGCATGCCTGTCCTGGGGCTTTGCATGGAGAGACCTCATGTTTAAAGAAAGGGCCGTGGAAAAATAGTTCTGAAAATTTGACCCTTCAAACTTTATTTTTTATCTTATCTAGAATTTGTTTATTTTTTCCATGTTATTTCTGACACCAACACATACACATCTACATTTTAAAGCCCCACACGACAATGGATTTAGACCAAGGGAGAGGCTTCATTTTAGAAACTGAGTCTGAGTATTTCTTGCAGTGCTAGCACAGAAAACCACACAGTTGTTAAATGACGGCGGCCGCCCCTCTGAGTGCGCTAAAGCACACACGTGGGAGTCTCAAGTGCTCACCTATTGTAAGATGCATAGGCTTCTTCTGGGAGGGCTGCCCGCTGTAAAAGTGCAGATCAAAGACTCGCTCCATTTTCCAGTCCGATAAGAGCTGCCTATTTGTGCAGAAAAGGATGCTATAATTTCCACTGAGGTTGCACAGCCAAACAGGAAATGTGGGCGTCTTCAGCATGCTGCCCACCTGGAATGGGAAAGGAGAATGCAAATGAACATCTAGATCTTTCTGGTCCTTTCCGAATGAAAGACGCTGACACATTCTCCTGGTGAAAAAGCAGTCCTGGGCTTCTTGTCGCACATGTAGCTTGCAGGCTGTGGTATGTGGGTTAAAACCCAAACCAAGACTTCACAGAGAATGAATTTACACCTACAAATGGCTTGGGAGAGTAGGAATGCCTCACTTTGCTCTGAATGGGCTGTGCTTTTTAAAACACAGCAGCCTTATGGGGAGGATAAAGGTTTTCTAGTTTGGCTATAAGGTGACTTGCAACTATAGATGTGGGAAACGAGAAGGCCAGTTCTGGGTCACTGACTAGGGTGTAAATAAGCATTTAGTTATCTGTCAGTTAAATGAAACACACTCTTTTCTAGGCATTTTTGCAATAGTACTTTCCTGAGCTAAGGTTTATATATAAAGAAAATATAATATAGAGGTCAATCAATTGTTATTAATCTTAATATTTTGAGACCATTTTGGCACATAGTTTCAAACTTGCTCTGTAGCCCTGGCTGACCTCAAGCTCATAACCCTTCTGCTTCTGCCTTGTAAATGCTGAGGTTACTAGTGTGTATCACCACACTCAACTGGAACATGCAACCATTAATGTAAGAATGGAATGAAGTAACTAGGATTGAATGCTGTTTGTGATAAAGTGTCATACTATTTGAATTCAGGTCGATCTTATGATTGATTTAAAAATCAATGAAAGTCCCTGTAAATTCTGGACAAAGGGATGATATACATATATAGGTATACAGATAATATGTATACAAACATTTTCCATAGAACATTTGTAAAATGCAAAAATTCTGCTGTTTCTCAGTTGCACATGCCCAGCCTGGTGCTGACACCAGGCACTATCACTTTATAGAGCAATGCAACGCTTGTCTTTCCTGAACGCAAAGCGACTAGATCCCTTCTGAATCCCACAACGACCAGATTTCACCCCGAGCAGACAATGTTGCCTGCCTGGAGAGATTGCAGTAGAAGGGAATGCCCTGCATGATGGTACTTTGGGTAACAAGTCAGGAGATGAGCCTTACGGTTACCACTGAGAAAACAGCTGGTTTAAAGTAATATAACGGGTCGACCAGAAACTAAGATCTTCCAAAGAGACGCTTATGACTCTTTCTCTGTGTGACTATCAGACTGTTCAAGTAATGGATCCTAAAGAAATGGGGATTTCTCCAGGGATCTCATGCTGGGAGAAGGAAAAGGCCCCAGGCAAAGGATAAACTCAACTCCTGCGCAGATTTCAACCAGTTCTAACACTTTATTAACCACCTTACAGGACTGGAACCTAGACAAGGGCGAGTCAGTGACAGGCAGGACCACTGTTGACTGGGACTGTTTCCGTGTAGCCATCCTTGGCCTTCTAGTCAAAGGCTGATGTCACTTCAGGGCCCAAAGATGGGCTTAGGGGAGGTGGCTGGATCTCTCGGTCCCTCTTCCCAATGTGATCACACTGAATAAATCTCCCTTTCTGCATTCCACTCTTAATTTAGCTCTTTTAACCTGAAGATGGTGACTGAACCTGGCTAGAGCTACAGCTGTGGCCCCCAAGTCTGAAAACAGCAAGTCCTGCAAACATAAAACCGAAGCACTTTCTGGTTGAATCTCGTCAGGTCTCACCCCAGCCCCTGTCCTGCTCTTGCACACCTGCCCATTTGATTGACATTTTCCAGTTTTAAGCGGTTTAATTGTTTTTGGATAGATATGGTTTACCAGCCACCCTGCCCGCTTCGCAGGGTTCTAAATATATTTTATTGGTGAGATTCCACCAATTTGAGCAATTCTGAATTTGTGCATGTTGCCATGGTAAGAAGGAAATTAAATTTGATACAGTGGTACTATAAATAAAATACCTTTCTCCTTATTGTGTAATAAGCCCGGTCGTTTCAGTGTTACCCCCAGCAGCCAAATCCTCTGTAACATAAACCTTTCTTTAAGTCGACGTAAAATGACAAGGACAGGAGAGAGGGACACATCCTAACACTAGAGAGCAAGAACTGAGTCCATGTAGGCTTTCCTTTTGTGCCACCAGTACAACGGTGCTTAGACAGTGACTTTGCATAATGAGCTTAATATTGCAAGTCCCAGGGCCTCAGGCTGGCAATGTGAGCGGGAGAACGGTGTCAGAAGTATTGTGCTTTCTTCATTGAGCCCGGGTGTCAATTCCCATGCATGCGTGTTAATGGCCTAGCTTTCCTCTCTGCCACCTGGAACACACACTTGATGTAACTTCTCTGGCAGAGTTTGCAGGTATGTTGTAAAAACAAGTCAGATCAGGCTTGCAGGATGCAACCTTGGTGACTTCGTGGCAGAGTGTAGTGGGTTACCGCTTCATTGGCTATTTCCAAGGTTGGATTTCTTCCCATCTGGCTCTCTGAAGGGAAGACGTAAAGAGAGAAGAGGGTACCATTGGGATGGAAGTAGGCGCTGCCAGGGCTGCCGTGGGAATGATTCTGGCAAGACCTAAATGACTCCAGTCCCTTCTAAAACTCAGAGTTGATTTTTCTTCCCACTGGCAGGTGTAACGATAACGTGAACCTCCTAAGGCTTTCCAGATGGTGTTAGACTCAAACTGCTTTATGTTCTCACTTAGGTATTGGAGCCTCACACTCGAACTTGTACCTTCAAATAGAAAAGTAACAGGGAGGCTTCAAAATAGTGCCTCGCCTGGTGGGTAGCTGGCTGCTTCCTGCAGGAACTGTCAGTCTGGTGGGCTCTAGGGGGCTTGCCGCTTCATCTGATGAGAGCATCATCTTTTTTTTTTTCTTTTTAAATCTCACCCACTGAGCTGTGACATTAGGACAGAAAAATGTGTGGGTTTTTTTTATTTTTTGCAATCTCTGCAGTTTTAGCACAGAGGAAGGAAAGATTGACTTGGGGAGACAAAGGCAGAGCTACAGAATGGGTTTCTCCTCAGCCACAGATCCCAGCTGCTGGCTGGCTGGCATGCTAGTTGCCTTCTGAGCTCAGAAACCTTTCTTCTGCTAGGTTTTCCCCATCAGTGCATACACATACTATTCAGACCTACTGCATCCACCTGGACAGGACCCACCAGATACCCTGGAAGCAATACACGTTCAGTTGCACAAACACAGGTCTCCTGCAATGCCACCACACCTTGGAGCAGAAAGGAAGGGCCTTGGCTGTGGAGGGTCTCACAGTCCGTGACATTGTTCTGAATCCTTCTTCTTTTCTTTCTCAAGCCTGTTCTGCAAGGTGTTTCCATTCCAGGCTTGGGTGTTGTGAAATATTTGACTCCGGGGTCGACTGAAGTTAGCGCAGATGGCTACTTGGTGTGCGCCTATCTAAGCACTGTTGAGCTTGTCCTGATGAGGGTGAAAAGTGTCGGCACCTGACAGACGTGATCTGCCTGTCCAGAAACTGGATGGGGGCGAACCCTTTAGAAAGCATGCGACCAAGCACCTGTGATTCATAAACTCATAACAGCTTTAGCTTTAAATGGCTCAACCGCCATCCACTTCAAAACCCCTGCCACTGTCAAAATGTTAGCGCCCACCGCTAGTGAGTCTGTAGCAAATACTCAAGGTTGTGTAAGACCAACCTGCACGTAGAGCTGATTTTTAAAGTGCTAATTATAGCGTGCAGTTCCCGGAACTAGTATTTATATATTTATAATTTATTGGAAAATAAACTGTCACAGCACAGCAGAGACCGTGAGCGTTGAGTGTAGATAGAATAGGACTCATAACCCTGCTCTAACCGGCAACTCAGGAAGGCTTTGGGCAAGGTCCTCCTAGTCCCTTAGACCTTTCTAATCTCTTAACTGAATCACAGAGCAACGAACTGGACTTAGGATTCTAGCTTTGGGTTATACGTGGAAGATGTCATTGCTAGTGTCATTGCCAGTAGAAAGTCTGGCAAAAACTGGTGCTGCATGTTCACGGCCATCGGCATTCCATAATACACCTTCTCACCTTCTGTTTCTCACCCTCTAGTGAGAAATACGCATGTGCGTGTGTGTGCAAAATGAGGTCAGGCATTCATGAGATGAACATGGCTTCTGTCCTGACATGGGAGGATGAAGTGGAAAGAACAACAACAAAAATACTTTGTGGAAAATCAACCGCGTGTGTGCGTGTTTTGTATATCCGTGTTTGAGAGGCTTAAGCAAGACGATTGTCGGCTTGTCGCTGATCTATAATACGTTTTCTTTAAAAAAAAAAAAAAAAACCAAACTCCAAGCGCATGACAGAAGCATCGTCATAAATGTCCTCAGGGTTTCAAGCCATTAGTGTACAATTTCAGGCAGGTTTTCAGCGAGGGCACATTAACAGGCATCTCCCTGGGGGAGAGAACGCCGAGTCCAAGAATGAAGGATGAAAAGCCCCACTACCCACTTCCCCCAAAGCTGCAAGCGTTTCGGATTTGATTTCGATGTAGATTTTAAAGTGACCCCAGGCATCTCTAGCCTCTGCCCTACTTCGAATTGGCAAGCGAACCTTCGGATGGCGCCCCTGTGGGCTCCTTCATCGTGCCCTCTTCCCAGTAGGAAAGCTCTTAGTTTCTCCCCTATGTGCTGTGTGCTCTCAACTGCCTTTAAGGTCCTTGAAAACATCCTCTTCTTATTAGAGGATATTTTGGGCTCTGCAGGTAATTTTCTTTAGAGCATGGTTTAGCGCTGGATCCCCGTGAATTCTTGACTCTGATGCGCTCTGTCTCTTGGTGGTGGCATTTTCTCTGATGTGGTCCTTTTCCTCAGACCAGCTTAGCAGCTGCTTTGCAAACACCTGTCCAATTTTAGCCTCGGCTAAAGCCAGCAGCTCGTCCCCCAAAGCCTCGCAAACATTAAAAGGGAACAAAAGGCTGCTCACCTTGCCAGCACGGATGAGACGACGGTATGCTGTTTCTTCTAGGTTCTGTTGAAAGAGCTGGCTTCCCAGTTCCTCACACCACGGATTTAATCACAGAGCCAAAAGAGTTCATTGAATTTCCTCCTTCCTCTAGAATAGTAATTCTCATCTAGGGACAATTCTGCTCTCACCACTGCCAGGGGACATTTGAGAATGGCTACAAATGTTTGAGGTTGTAATGACAGGACTGGAGCAACTGGCATCTAGTGAGTGCCACACAAGAGCTTGCACACCATAGACAAATATCCCCAGTGACCACAGCTGAGAAGCCCTACATAGGACAGGGTTTCTCACCCTCACTGACTCTTAGAGTCACCTGGGAGATTTGAGGCCATGTGCCCAGCGTCCTTCAAAGGAAGTAACATTGTTTGGGGTCGACATGGCTTTTTGCTTACAGGACCCTACGCAAAATGAAAAGGCAGGTATTCTCGCTAAAAACTTAACAATGTGGCGCTCTAGGTGACAATACAAGTGTCGCACTCAGGAAGTTAGTGGGGTTTGAGGATGCCCCAGGCATTCATTGATCATTCAGAACTTTCTGAATAGGCTTAGACTGCAGTCAGGTTGCTATCATTGCTATCGTGTTACTCTAGAAAGCCAGTTCTCAACCTCTGGGTCGAGAGCCCTTTGGAGGTCAAACAACCTTTTCACAGGGGTCACCTAAGACCATCAAAAACACAAAAACACAGATTTTACATTATGATTCATAACAGTAGCAAAATTACAGTTATTAACTAGCAATGAACTAATTTTATAAAAATAATTTTATGGTTGAGGTCACCCCAACCTGAGGAACTGTATTAAATGGCCAAAGCTGAAGGGGGACACACCAGATGAAGGGGAAGGTGAATAAAGTAATCCCAGGATATAATAAGGGGTTCTTTATTTGAGGGGGAACTCAACACAGATCACAATGGGGGAACAGGAACAGAATCCAGCATTCGGGTGTTAGAGCCGAGAGAGAGAGAGCAAGCGGGTGGGCCCACACCTTTTTGATACCCAAGGCCATGCCTAACCTAGTCCAGCTGAAGGAGGTTCCCCATCACACAGCAGTAGGAAGGTTGAGAACCACTCTTCTAGAATAATCAGCATATGCCACATGAGGCCCACCTAGGACTCAGTTTTGTATCTGGACACAGATCCTCCCATCTAACGGATGCTAAGTGAGCCTGGCTGACTGAAGGATTAGAATGCTATCCACTGTCATCTGTCAAATGTGCACAGAACATTTTGGATTTCCGTCTGTTTGCTTCACACCAGTCCTATATCTCAGAAATCAGGAGAGACTCAATAGTCATCAGCTCAGAAGGATGAGTGACTGGGCAAGTCTTGCCCCTGCTGAGGTTACCAATAGCTATAGATTTCCAGGTAGGATTATTTTCTTCCTCTGTATGATCTACCTTGCCTTTGCCCCAAGGCTTCTAAATACTGCTGGCATGTGTCATGTGACATGTGGCATAGAAGCCAGTGGCATGAAAAGAAACTCATAAGAAAAGCATCTATTTATTTAAATGCATACAAGGGAAAAGCAATTGCTTGGTTTATATCACCATAGCAATGAAGGTTAAAAAAATCTTAAAATTGAGTTGATTTAAGGAAAAATATCAATAGTAGCACAAGTGACGCAGGGGCATGACACAAGTTATAAACTAAAATGATGTGAAAGGGCTTTGTCACAATAGTTGAAGCCCTAAAATTATTGTCACTTGTGTGTTTCACCCTTGGAACTTGGTCTAGTCTATTTCTCCAATTTTTGCAAAATAGAATCTTGGTACATTGCTGAGATCTGAGACATAGACAATACTAGACTGTAGACATGTAGTGACTATGTATGGCTAACAGAAAAGCAAAATATGTCAAATGAACCCTTGCTTCTGCCTGAGTTTTCTTCACTGCATTTACTAAGGTCTGAAGTGAACCCCCAGCTTGTCTAGAAAACGTGATTAGGGACCTTATGACTATAACCCATCTGTTTTCATCCAGGATATACCCAAGTCTTTGCCGTTCATGTAGTGGGAGTCTTTGCAGCCATGAAACACACTAAAGGCCAGATTCTCACTAGCATATAAAGATAAATGTGAGAAAGATTCCAGGAGAGTAACATAGAATTACACACAAGGAAGAAAAATAGGAGAAAGCATTTCTGAAAACACAGACCACTGGAGAATGGAATTGAGTTCATTTCTATTAGTTTATTTGGCACTTGTCATTTGTGTGTGTGTGTGTGTGTGTGTGTGTGTTGTTCCTGGAATCTACAATTAAGAAACAGTAAAGAAACTTTCAAAGCGCACATGTGCATAAAAGCTACCGGCCTGCCACTGTCAGATCCTATTTTCTTGATGTCATCCAGATGCGTGCAGAAGATGCTGGGTTTGTGAGCAACACACACATAACAGCTGGACACAGGTGGAGAGGTAGGTGAGGTTATGGATTGGACGGCTCCTTGTGAGAAATTCTGTACTCATGAAGGGTATCTGTGGGAGGAACGGGAGAACTGGTAGACAGGCTAGGTACTGGGCAGGGCCTTGTTTGCCAGCAGGGTTAAGAGATGATGGGCATGGGCATCTCTATCAGAGGGAACCACCTCCAGGTAGTGTCAAGGTCACTCCAGAGAGCTGCTGCTCTCCACAGTCCTTGCCTCTCCCGGGGTCAGGAAGAAAACTGTGGCGCAATGCATCCTAAGCAACTTCGGTTCGTGGTCTGGAGAAAGTGTTTGCCTTTTCACCCTCTCTTCCTTATTCTCTGCTTGTACACGCACGGTTTGCTTTCTGGCCATCAGAAGGCGTGCATTCCCTGAGCTGAAGACATTTGTGACAGGCATATCAAAAACAGGGCCCCTGTTCTAGTAATTGTAAAAAATGATCAGCAACAGGAAATGCATGTACACTCTTTTGCTTAAGTAACAGATTTGGAGGACACCAACCACTGGGCTGTGGCTCCCTGGGCATGAAAGGAAACTTCCATCCATCTGTGTATTTCAAACATTATTTTTCAATAAGTGTTCACATGTGGCTTCCGCTATATGTACTTTGTAGGCATTAAAACATGGGAAATAAAGTATAAAGAGAATAGCATTGGATGCTTCCATTTAGATCCTGAGTGTGTGTGTGTGTGTGTGTGAAGGAGGGAGGCACACCAAAGGTACCAAATGGGAAAAGAGGTTCATATTTGATACTTTTAAGCATGACAAAATACTTGCATTCTGGTTATAGAGTTAAGAATCAAAGCACTAACCTGTGAGAGTCGGTCACCTTCAGAAGTGTCCTTACCCCACTGCAAGTAGCCAACGTCACTGCGGGCCAGGACTCCATGTAATGTTTCCCCAGACCTTCCTTTCTCATAGCCATTGAAGACATTTGGACTTGCTCTCCCAGTCAAAATCATATTGATAACGGCCTAGGTTGAACAGTTTGTTAATATTTACATTTTAGGTAGCAAGGACATGGAGACTGTTTTCTTTAAAAAGTATTACAGAAATGGTCTGGGAGGCAGCTCTGGGGCAGGAAGCTTGCTTATCAGGCCTACGGGCCTAGATTCAACCCTCAACACAAAAAGATAAAACAATCGTTTTAAATGCCCATTTAGTTTTTACTATAAAGAATGCAGCTATACAAACATAGTCCTGGAAAAGCATATGTGTGATATGAAATTGGTAGAATTAAAAACACAGTTTTGGGGGTTTTGGATTATTTTTTTTTCTTTTATCCTACCACCCACATGCTGACTTTTCTTCCTTTGTATTTGTTTTAAATGTGCTTTCCACTGTTATGACTTAGGAAGCACGAAGCTAAAACGTACGCCGTTTGTTTTGTCAGGTACTAGGGATACCTGGTGAGTCTTGTCGAGGTATCATGTTTCTGAGATCTCCGGCTTCTATGGGGACTCTAGGAAGGACTGTGGAAACCAGAGAGTAGGCTCTGGTAGCTTTATCTCATCTCTCAAAGACAGCGTGACCAGGTTTTACTCAAGGAGAAAATGAACTTGCTTAGAGAAGAAGCCTGGTTCAGAGTCTACAAAAGCGATGCAAGGTCTTCCCGCTTACCTGCCTGCACAGGATGCTCCCAGCACGAGGCTGCAAGAGATGAGTGGTGCTGATGTCCAGGTCCTTCCGAAGCCTGCAGGGTGAAGGGAGCTGTCAGCATCTGGTCTGAAACAGTGATCACGCCAGGGGGTGCAGCAGTAACAAGGCCACTGTCCCTTGCTCATGCCCTTCATGGTTCTGCTTCTCAGAGGACTAGGACCAGGGCTTCAGGGGTGATGGAGAAACTATGGTGATGGTGAAGTAAGGAGTTGAAGGGGAACCTCAGCCAATCACCTTGTGTGTGGGGTGTGTTCCCCTTAGGCTAAGATTTACTTATAAAACTTGCGGGTGTGATTCCCGCTTCCTCTTTGTTTTTTTTTCCTGCGCGCTCCTCGCTGGAACCCGGGCTTTGTAAGTCCCCCTTTCTTTCCTTTATTAAAGCTGAATGTTTTATTTTAAAGCTAGTCTGGTTAATTCTATCGACCGCTCACCAGCAAGGAGTCAGTGGTAGGGGGAGGAGGAAGAAGATATATACATGTCATACAACAGAATCCCTCTGTGTGCTCTAGATGGATGCTGGGCTCGCTGGAGAAGAGACTTATCCTATATGGCATAGGCTGACAGCAGTGACATATGACCACACCAGAGAGTGTTGGCTTAACGCAGGACTGAACAGACTCATCAAGTGGAAACCAGAGTGGCTGCGACTTCATTTTTTGGCTTCAAGACCAGAGACCAGAGGCTGGTCCTACCCTTGACCATGTAAGGTGGCCTGTGGCTCTTGTCAACTGGAAGAAACATAGAGCTGAGATAGAAACAGTGTGTCTTCTTGAGCTGATTTATTCCGAGACTGGAGGGCATGCCCTCTGCAAACGACACTGAAAGATTTGGGGATCTCATGGAACTGAGGAGAGTGCTCTTCAAAGTACAGCAGAAGAGAAGGTGGTATAGATTTGAGCATTTAAAATCTTAATGGTAGCTAAGCATGGTGCCACCGTGCTATAATCCCACCCATGTGGGAGGCTGACGCAGAAGGATGGCAAATGTGAATTCAACTTAGACAACTTTGCAAGAACATGCCTCAGAAAAAATAAAAATGAAACATTTTTAAGTGGCTGGGCATTGTACATCAGTAGTAGAGTTTGCCTAGTATTTGTGAGGCCCTGTGTTCTAAATTCACACACACACACAGAGTTTATGTTGATATATTTATTTAAATACATGGTTATAGTTGTTAATCTTGAGGTTGAACCTTAGGCCTCATTTGCGCCATTCAAGTGCTCTAGCACTGAGCTACATCCACTGTCTTCTTTTGATAAAACCACGACACACCTATGGAAGTCAGAGGACAACTTGTGAGGATCCATTCTCTCCCACACTTTGGGTTCTGTGGCTCAAGCTCTGAGGTCCAAAGGCTTGGTGAAACTGTCTTTTACCAGCTGACCCAGCTTGCCAGCTCCCTAGCTCCTTTTCACTCCTTATTTTGAATTTAAAGCACACTAAGTTGCCCATTCTGGCCTTACGCTCACCCTATAATCCAGGATGATCCCCTTGACTCAGCCTTCTGAGTGGCCGGGTTTACAGGCCTGTGAAGGTATGTCTACTACATCTTTATCATAGTAAATGGCTTAAAGAAGTTGCTTATTTATTAATATTGAAGATATGAAAGGGAAGAATAGTAATGTTTAAAACAGGTCTATGCTTAAATATGCATTGATTTAAATGAGCTTTCTAACCAAAGAACGGTATAGCTCATACAAATGTCATTGTTGTTAAAGACAAGTTTTAGGAACAGTGGCGCAGGTCTTGTAATTCTTCCCTCCTAGGAGCCCCCACCCCTTGTCTGGCTCTCAAAATCTTGCATTTATTTCAGAGTCTGGAAGAGTGTCTTCCTCTTCCCTAGAACTTTCTGTGCATACTGTAGGAGCCTGCCTTCTCTGGACTCCACCAGCAATCATTGTCTCTCCACCACTTCAGGATTTCAGGTGCTGCCTGGGCTTTGTCCACTGTTTCTGGGTATATCTGCTGTCTTCCCCAGGGTGGAAGCCACAGAAGATGAGCACCCCATCGTCTCTTAGCTATACTTCCCATTGTGCCAAGAACAGAACTTTGTATCGCATAGACAAAAGTTAGACATCTGAAAGGATAATTTGTGGATAAAAAAAAATATTCACAAAAGACCCCTTGCCTAGTCATATGAACAAATCAACTAAAGAGAAGACACACAGGCAGAAGAATAACTGTTGCATAAAATATGGAATGGGAATATTTTCCTACCAAGTTCACACCTCTGTGGCCCCCTTCCTGTAGGCAATGCCCGCGTGGATGTTTGTGAAATTTACCTCTCGAACGTTCTGGAGAAGACTAGGCTGTAGAGGAAGAGGATGACACCATGGCTGCCTTCATCTTGGAACTGTGGAAAACGAAACCAATGCCTTTGCTTAGAAACACTGCTGATAGAGAGGTAGAGGGCACACGTGTGGGTATGACATCAAGGTCTTAGGTCTAACAAAAGCCCGCCCTCTTCCTAGTCACTGGAAGAGTGGAGGCTCTCTTCTTCCCAGCCACTTCCTTCTCCACTTGAAGGCCACCAATGGGCCAACATTCTCTTAGTCTTCAACTTAGCCTTTTTTTCTTCCTCAAACTCACAGCAATCTGTCTGCCTCTGCCTCCCTGAGTGCTGGGATTAAAGGTGTGCTTTCTTTTAGTTTTATCTGAAACTTTCAGCAAATACTGCATCCCTCTCACCACAGGATTTGTTGCAAAGGTTCAATGGAATAATGTACAGGATACATCTTGGTTCCTGGAATATATTGGATCCATAGAATCTGTCCCTTTTTAAGGCTGTTCTGCTTAGAACATTCAAATGATAACTCGTGACCCCGTGGATCATATCCAAACTGCCTAATCAAATCCAAGCCTCTCAGGGGCTAGTCTAATCTTAGGTTTTTCTCAGTATTCCCCTTACTACAAAGCAGCCCTTTGCTGGCCTCCCAGGTGTCCAGATCTAGAGCCTCCTTAGAAGGTACAGTAGCAGGAAGGGTGTTGCCAGGCACCTCATTTTTCTTCATGGAATAGCGTGTCTGCACGTATATCTGTAACCTGTTACAGCATAGAACCCCCAGGCCTGAGGACAGGTACCAGTGGCATAGAGGGCAGACAGGAATTCAAATGGGTATTCTTCAGGGTGTAAGAGAAATGGGTGGTGTGGGGCCTGAGGCTAACTGGAAAGTTGTTGTGGGTTAGTTACCTAATTGCTGCTACAACAATACACAGCCTTGGAGGCTGGAAACAACGCTTGCTCATGCTCCAAGCCCAGCGTGCTTCTTAATGGAAAGGCTGAAGAGACAACCAACCTGGGTTCTAAGGAGTGTGACTTTCTCCAGCTTTAAGAATCTGTTCTCATCTCTTCTTCATGGCCCACCACCTACTCTTTTCGCTTTCCTTACAGCTCTCTAGAGTTCCCACCTCCTTCTCTCCGTGTGTAATGACACGGTGGTTAATTGGGCACACCAGTACAATCCAGAGTCACCCCCGATCCCAAGATCCCGAGTCACACCTGCCAAGTCCCTTTTAACAGGTATGACTCTCCATTCTCCCGTCAGCTAATCTGCCGGCAGATCAGCAGCTTGTCAGTTAACTGAAGAGCAAAAAGAATGTAAGCTAAGTGTTACGGTCTTTTCTGGGATGAATTCTGGTGGCACGATTCTGATGTGAAATTCCCCATTGTTCTTTGACATATACAGATTGAGATGTGAAGAGCGTTAACACCATAGAGGGCTCGCACTCAGCTCAGGATGGGACAGTGTATTGACTTCCGAGGGTGGTGATCACACTTTAGCAGAAATCAAATGTCCTAAAATAATAGGAATCGTTTGTCCCTAACAGCCCTGGAGGAAGTGGAAGATGAGACCAAGGTTCAGAGTAGGGCAGCACTTCTCGGGAAGGACCTGGGACTGGGTCCATCCGGAATCTCTGTACATTTCTTGCTGATGTCATTAGCAACACGTGGCTTGCAGGCCCATTACTCAGACGTCTCTCTTCCTTTGCTGGTTCTCATGCACTCTTCCCATGAATCAGTCTGAACGTTTCCCTCTTAAAAAGTATCAGCTGTTGGAACCCAACTCCCCTGATCCAGTCCGACCTCTTTGATCTTGACTGCATCTTTAAATGACTTCATTTTCAACAGGGTCACATTCCTAGGAAGCATCTCAGTGTGTTTGCAGGGCAGGAGGAGGGGGTCTAGGTCTCAGCATTTCTCTTGATGGAGGAGGCTGGGTGGTGGTGGTGGGGCTCAGCTGACAGCAATAGTCCTCTACACAACAGCAGCCCTCAAATCTCTATGTTGAAATCCCTCCCTAAATAAATGGGATGCAGGGACAGATGCAACTGATAGTAAGTAGGATTTGATGAAGGTCTGCTGATTACAGTGTGTAGCCTTACCTATGGTTATTCTCCCCCTCACTCAGGAATTGGTGCCTGCTCCCTCCTAGTGGGGCTGTGGTAATAGCTAGCATGGGTTGGCTGACTGGGTCATTCCCCTGCCCTCCATCTGCACAGGATGTCCTCATGGGCTATAGGCATCTCCTACTCATGCCTGCACAGTTCTTTTTTATTTTTAACAAAAGAAAAAAAAAAAACCCAGGGTCTTACTGTGTAGCACAGGCTAGCCCTTGAACTTATGGTCCTTCTGTTGCGGCCTCCCTGCGTGCCCAATTCTTAGGTTTTACAGGGAAACATGTTTGTAGCCTCAGCTCGAGTCCTCTGATGGAAACCCTGCCTACATTAGTGTAACTAAGATCGTCTACAGGATGTGTGTAAGTCCTGATACTCCAGTTCCCCGCCTCTACCGCCTTTGCAGTGAGTTTTATAAATTTCAGTTCCACCCATGCGCTCTGCAGCTCACAGCTGCGTCGTTAGCCTGCTGATTCTCCTCTGCATACATTCTAGCTTTCTTAATTCTTCAGAAAAATCACGCTTCCTTTTCTTTTCCTCGACTGAAGTCTTTCAAAAGCACCTTCCACTTTTCTGCCATCATTATCGACTGCTTTGTCCCCTCTTTACCCAGGGTGGGGAAGAAGCATTGCTGTGGTGGACATTGTGACGGTGCCATTAGAAGCGCTGTCTTCGCAAAGGCCCTGAGTCACTTACTTGAAGTCAGTGTGACCCGTCTTCCAGTCAGCTTAGCTTTCCTCCTTTTTTTTGCTTGTTGGTCATTAGATGAGGTAAACCTGCATTAACGTTTCTCTCCTCTCTAAAGCGATCCTGGAATACAGCCTGAACGGTGCTAGTGTCCGGGACTGATTAGCTGAAGACAAGGATGGCATCTGTGAGTGGCCTCGTGTGATCTGGGCCTCTTCCAGGCTGGGAGGAGGGAACAGGCGGGCTTGCTGTCCCTTGTCCTTCCCTTCCTTAGCCCTCCAAATGACCTGGTTTCTTAACAAGCCCCATTAGGAATATGCTTTCTGAAAGAAGGAAGATCTCTGCTAAAATCAGTTCTGCATTAAAGGGATTACACTCCATGTTTAGACACTACACATTGTAAATGATCATAGATGAATTTCTCAGCGGCTTCTCTCTCTGAAAATTCAAACAGCTGGAGCTACAGTCCAGGAATTGAGATATAAAATGAAAAGGGAGATGAAAGGTTTCTTAAGAGATATCATTTTCACTGTTATTACCTAAAGGGGGGGTTGTTTCATTACAAAATTACATCGCCAAAAACTGGCATCAAACATAAGGCCACAAAAAAACAATACCGGTAAAGCCAGGTGGCAATGCCATCCCTGTTACATCCCTTCAATTTTAAGTCACTATGGTATCTCAAATAATAAAACGCTCTGTTGCAGGTATTTTTTTCCGGTAGAGTTTAACTATCTTTATTGATAATGGATAGAGAAAGCAGCTAATGCTGATTTCAGATGTGGATTTTTTCCCCCCAATTTTTTGGTGGTGTGTATCAAACCCAGAGATGAGCAGCACATTTAACACACTAAGATAACCTGAGCCAACTATCCCAAATGCAGTGTGTTCTAGGCTCGAGTGAACTTTAAGAGAAATTCACCATCTTTAGGAGAAATTCACCATTTTGGCCACCAGGCACTTACAGCCCTTGGTGATTGCAAATCCTGAAGGTCCCATTGGCTAATCAGGTCCTCCGTGGGGGCTGGGCTCCCATGACCATGTACACGCTGAAGCTTCATTGGGCTCTTTTGCTCACACGGGCTGGGAGTGCGCTTACCCTCTCATGAAATGTTGCTAGAGCAGTCAAGAATCGAAGTGCTGTGGATGTCTCTGGTGACCAAAACAGACGATGACCTTCTGAGCTGCCCCTGCAGTCCACAAGATGCCAGCCAGCGTGGCAGCTAGGGCTTGCTCCTGCTCACGCTGGCTCAGGTTACATAAGCTGCAATGCGGGCAGCCAGGGCAAATGCAATGGGATCAGCAACCTGGCCTCTGATGTTTGTGTCCCTTTCCGAGTATGGGGGACAACCCTACTGGCCCCCCTCTCAGCCTGCGTCCGTCCTTGTGAGGGTGTTGCAGGATAGCCCGATCTCTCTGCGCAGACCGTAACTGCAGTCTTCAGGGCAACCAGGCAGCTCCCTCAGCAACACCAGACTGTCTCATCCTAGCGCTCCCCTGTTGGCTGGCTCTGAACTCCAAAACGGGCCGCCTGAACATGTTGCCAACTGACACAGTCATTTTTCAAGCCCCAATCCCATATTGTCCTTGCAGCTTCGCCTTCCCACATGTTCACTTGTAAAGCCTCTTCCCAGATGGAACCCAAGGACTCCCTGCCACATTCCGTTCCCGTGCCCCTCCTCAGACACGTTGCACCTCCCTTTCCACCTGGTCACGTCTTTAAGCGCCCCCCCCCTGCCCCCGCCGCATCGCTCACCCTGAGCTGTCCCTTACCTCACTAAGTACCTTGCACACATTACGTCATTTCAATACACGAAGGTGCTCTGTGGCAGTACCAGATCTATTCCCATTTTAGAGGTGAGGGGAGTGAGATACAGAGCTGAGTCATTCAGGCCACCTGGGTCCTGAGTCTGTGGTCTTTCCTATCCACCAGGTCCCGAGGACCTCCAGCTTCTCTGGGGAGTGGGAGCAATCTTTCTTCTGCTTATTTTTTTTTTTTCCAAATTTTTAAGATTTGGTTCACAAAGAAACACGGACAGAGGCTAGCAGTTACTTGGATTGTCTGTCCAGCTCTCTTTGACGGGACAGAATAACTGCAAAGCTTGCACAGATAGAATGAGAGAAAGACCCATGTGCGTTACAGGGAGGGGAGGGAACTTGTGACTGGAAGGTCCCAGGAAGGCCACACGGAGCAGGGCAACCAGAGCAGTGACTTATTTCTACGTATTCGATGTTCTAGCCCAGATCAACTGCTAGGCTGTGCGCTTATGGAGTGAACAAGTGTGTGTTTTAGTTCAGATATCTTGCACTGTCACGTGATGGGTGTGTCCCCCATCTACTTTGGGTCCAGCTCCTGTGACTCCTACTTTCCAACTCTTCTACTGGCTTGGAGTCACTTAGCCAGAAATGACTAAGTGATATACTTTCTTTCCTTTTGGAGGGCCCAAGCCAGTGACTGTCTGGAATGGCTAGTATGGAAGCCCCGCCTCTTAACTAAAGGTAGGCACACTGAAGAGCAGCCTGTGTTCCCTGGCTCTGCCATAGGTGCCTTCTTCCTTGTCCTGCTTCCTCACCCTCTTATATCGGTCTCCAGAAGGCACCCCCTTAATAAATCCTTCGCAATAAACAATTACATCCTGGGCTCTGTTCTGTTGAATGTGTTTATTCCTGATCTTAGAATGTATTAACACCCTGAGCTCTTATTTTGGGTAATATACCTTATCTTGCTAGAGGATACATAGATGTCTTTGGCTGATTTTTAATCCTTTAATATCTAACATAGGGATCATGAGAGAGTTTTCTAAGTTTGAGCTGAATCTGTAACAAGAAGGCAAGCAGAAAACAGGGTTCCATGGCGCCAGGTTAAGAAGGAAGACGGCCCCTCCAATTGTCAGCTTTGTCATGGCCGCTTGAGTCTCTCTAGGGGTGTTAGGCTGGGCCTTCCCACCTAATGTGGAAAAATGAGTATCCCTGAAACCTGGTGTTTTACTTTCCGTGGCAGGTGGCCTGCAGTAGAACATGGAGTCTATCAAGCTTATTCTGCAGGTGAACATTGAATGTGACCTCAGGAGAAGCCCTCCCGGGGTAATCCTGCCCCTCTGGGAGAACCTGACCATTTCTGTTTTACAGAAGACATCGTTCCTGAAGCCACCTGAGAGTTTCATTGTGACTTTAGCCAAAGAAAGATTCTAGATCCATTAGGTCATCTTTTACATGCTAACATGGTTCTCTTACCTGTGAAGGCTGTGGTGTTTTTCCTCTCTGGAAAGAGTAAGTGTTTGATGATGGAACCTGCACTGCCATCTGAACGCTCTGGGCACCTCCCTGAAGTGGGCCAAAGAGGCCAGTGAGGTAGGAAGCATGCAGCTGGGTACCACCCCGGTGGGACCTCGGGGCCAGCATCACAAGGAGTAAATCTTGGGACTGGATGCTGTCACTGTTTGTGCTTCTCTGCAACCTTCCCTTCCTGCTGGCCCTTGGGGCTTAGCAAAGGGACACAATCCTCTGTGTCACCGTCTCTGTGGTCTACGGTTGGATCCCATCACCAAGGTAGAATCTACAGCTGTCTGATTCCTGCCCTCAGCCTGATGCCTGGGGTCAAGATCCTCTCCTTCCTGTCCCCACTGGCTGTTGCTTCATACCACACTTTCACATCGGAGGGCGGTAGGAAATCAGTGGGCTAGCTCCTGAAGTTTAGGTGAAACTAGTGACTTCTGACATGAATTCCTGATATTTCAATCAAGCCAGAAAGAGTTTCTAGTGTTCCTTCTGCCTTGTGAGTCCTTCTGGGGGCTTGAACAATACTTGGTCACGTTAAAACGTCTCTTATCATTCAGAGCTACTCATTCATTTCTACATTTGATTAGAATGACACATGCATCCGTAGAGAAGCATAGACAAGCAAGACAAGATTAGGAACCGGAAATGGCTGAGCCAGCTGTCACCTTTTCTACTTGTAAAGCAAAAGCCAGGTCAGAGAAGGGACGGTGAAACTTGAAATGTGCCTTCCTCCAGTCACTGCCCAGGATGTGGATGTATTTCCGAAGAAGAGACTCCTTTGCAACATCTGAGAAGAGGATGTAAAGAACAGCGAAGTAAACGAGTCAGCCCAAGGTAATTTGTCCTGGACCCAACCCTCTTGGTGAAGTCGCCCAGCCTTGTTCTCATCTATGTTCAGATTTTGTCTCAGACTTGAGTTCCGGTTTTCATCGTATAAAGTTCTGGGGCAAAACTTTCCCAACAGGTTTTCTCAGGAGAGTCCCAGAAATTCAGTGCGTCGGACTGTGTCTCTGTGTCCCGTTTCCTCTGCCAGCCAGCTCCACTGTGTGCTCCGACATAGACCACGCTCTCGCCTCGTGCCTCTTGCCCCATTATCTGACTCTACAGTGCTGATTTCTCCCATCGCTGAGGTTTCTCCTTGATCGAGGGGAGGAGATGAAGCAGACAGGACCCCCATATTCCTGCCCTTAGTTCAATAACGATTTCAAAGACAGTCATCAAGAAATCCTGGATATTTCCCTCTGTGAGGATGAGATAGAGAGAGAGAGAGAAGAGGAGAGAGGAGAGAGAGAGGTAGAGAGAGAGGAGAGAGAGAGACAGAGAGGAACGAAGAACTTATCATTTTGGTTCCTGGGTTCAGAAGGGTTAATCCTGCTGTTATCTGTCAATCCCCATATTTGCAGGGAAAAGACATAACAGAGCAGAACAGGTAGGAAGGGTGGACAGGGAACTGTTGGAGCTTGGCTATTTTTTCCTATTTCCCCCTCCTACTCTGGCAGGGCCTCCAGCAAACGAAACAGTGCCATTCGATTTCAGGAAAGGTCTTTCACCACAATAAATTCTCCCAGAAAGCCCTCATAGGCATATTTCAAGGTCTGCCTCCATCTCTTAGGTGATTCTAAATCGAGTCATATTGATTATGAAAATTAACCATCTCACCATTCATAGTCAAAAGCTTAACAGTCGCAGGTATACTTAACATGGCATGAGATTTGGCTACGTTAGTAGTCTGATACCCCAAAACTATGCACAGGCTACAATATGTGACATTCCATAGGATGGTAAAAGTGCCATGAAATAAAAAGGGAGGAGAGAATATTGAAACTGAATACTCAGAAAGCTTTGTGGCAGAGACCGGATTTGAACTAGGCTGTGTCAAGCATTTTATGTGTTCCGAAGCATGGGACTAAGTTTGGAGCAAGTTACAATTACTATATGATTTTAACTCTGGGAGGAGGTACTGTTACTTGGAAGGATCTGCGAATACCTGGGAGGCAAGCCTGTGAGAGATTATATCGATTGTGTTAACTGAAGCAAGAACAGCTCACTAAAAGTGCCTAGGATCCTGGGCTGTGTAAAGAGGAGAAGCTACCATAGGTGTAATCATTTCTGCTTCCCGGTTTGGGGCAGGTCATGACCCACTGCTTCAAGCTGGGATTTTTGACTTCTCTGCCATCGTGTGCTGCCCTTGTATGTGTAAATAAACCCTTTCTTCTTAAGTTGTTTCCATCAACTTTTTTTTTTTTTTTTTTTAAATCACAGTCCACGCTTCCTGGCTGTTTTGCTGTAGCATGATGTCCCCGCCATGATTGAATGAAGCCCTCTGATGCTATAAGCCAAACTTAAAAAAAGAAACTAAGAGACGGGGCTGGAGAGATGGCTCAGAGGTTAAGAGCACTGCTGCTCTTCCGGAGGTCCTGAGTTCAATTCCCAGCAACCACATGGTGGCATCACTGCCATCTGTACTGAGATCTGGTGCCCTCCTCTGGCATGCGGGCATACACTGAGGCAGAACACTGTATACAATAATAAATAAATAAATCTAAAAAAAAAAGAAAACTAAGGACACTTAGCATCATCCTTCTATCTAGCCTGGGGAGCTAGAGGCAGAGAAGGGAGGTGCTTGCCGTAAGCTAGCAGAAACAACAGGGTTGCACCCATTCCTCTAAGATCTCTGCCACATCGATTCTGTGTTCCATCTTTATGTTTCCTTTATTTTGGTGTCCAAATCACTGCTCAATTAATATTTTCACTAGATGAGGCTGCCTTTGTAATTGAGCACAGGCTTGCCATAAAAGGACACTTTTTACCACTTCCTCTAGTGAGAAGCAAACGTCACTTGTCATTATGGCGTCAGAGAAACCAAATGGACGTTGAGCAGTGTTAACAAATAGACTCTAGAGCCCAGCTGGTCCAGAGCCACGGTGCCTTTCTCTAGCTTGGCACAGAGCAGGTCCCTTGGGTTTGCAGAAGAATTAGGAGAAGCTTGAACCTGTCATGCTCTTCCCCACGCCAGCTCAGAGGCTGCTTTCATGGCTGGGGTTGATTCTGTCCACCTATGTGTCCACCTTCAAGGAAAGGTCATGCTTCTCCTTGGGAGCCAGAGCCCAGCAGTGTCTTTCAAGAAAAGCTCTCTGAGCTAGTTTCAGGGCAAGGATGCTGGCAAGGAAAGCAGCAAGATGCCAAAAGCTGTCCTTGGAAATTACAAGACAAGGTGCACACTGTGGCAAAGAGGCCACTGGCCCACAGTATGTGCCGGAAGAAGCATCGCAAACCAATGAGAAATGTTCCCCCCAGATGCAGAGTTTGGATAGCCCAGAAGAAAGACTTTGATAAGCCTGCATCCATCTTAGGCTCGAAAGACATAGTAAGGATTAACTAGGCTCATTTCTGTTTATGATTAAACCTGTTTCTCAAGGATTGAGCTCTGCCCCACCTATAACCTTAGCTACAAATTGTTCTGCACTGCCAGTTGCAGGAATGGTAAACATGTCTCTATTTCAAAGGGGTTATTATGACTACCTGTTGTTAAGACTGCCTTGTTATTGTTATGACCACCCATTGTTACGACCCCTTTGTCATGAATACTTGTTATGACTACCTTGCAACCGTGTCTTTGTTTCAGGGGTTTGTTATGACCAACTTGTGTGTATGTTCTACTTTCATGACTCCCACTTACTTGCCTGCCAAATACCCCATTTGAAAACCCCCTACTCCTGAACTATAAAAACCCTTATCTCATCCAGGTCCAATGCTGATCTCTTGAACCCCACCTTTAGAGTGAGACAGCCCATGCCTAAGATAAGGGTGATCTCAGCACTCGGGAGGCAGAGGGAGAGTGATCTCTGTGAGTTCAAGTTCAGCCTGGTCTACAAGAGTTAGTTCCAGGACAGGCTCCAAAGCTACAGAGAAACCCTGTTTTGAAAAACCAAAAAATAAAAAATTTAAAAAAATTAAAAAAACCTTGCTTTAATTAATTTGGTCATGATTTGGGTCAGTGCTCTTTCTCCTCAAACCCATGGGATTAACAGTTTCCAGCCCAAGGGCTGAGAAGCTGCAACTGACCCTGACTTCATTGACCATGGAAACTTTCTTATTTCCATATTGAAAAACGGGACAGCTGATCTCACTGAACATCATGCAGGTTGTTAGAGAGGGATCGAAGGGGACCTTGGAAACCTTGAGGGCTAAGCAAGTGCAGAATGCCGCCATCCCCACGAAAGCCCTGCCTGCCAGTGTGCCTCTGTCTATGCCGCGTGGAAGAAAGCCCCAACACAGACGGGAAGCTGGCAAGAAGGAGGGAGCGAAGAAGGCTCAGGATTCACATTCAGTTTAAAACTGTCTGCAAGCCCAGCCAGGTTTCCTGTTGCTGTTGCTGGCTGCCACCCCCAGCTTAGCTTCCCCTTCCAGCTGCATCCCTGGGGTGCTCGGGAGCAGGGAACTCGAGGCTCCCCAGCCAGTGTGACAAAGATACTTATGTAATGCTCATTTTCATATCCGAGATAACTTACAGTAAATTAATCCGAAACACACTTAAGGATATTTATTTGTTGTGCTGCCTGGGAACTAGATACGAATGGCTGGGAATGATGGCTGGAACGGCCATTATTACTCAACACAGTAAAGCACAGGGTACAGCGTTTCTATTTCCGTTGGCTAGCTTTCTAGTATTTGTACCGTACACATTCAAGCAGGTGCTCAATCGTTCTCCCAACACCCAGGATCTGAACCGGATATGGATTCAGTCAATCCACCATGAATGTGTCTGTGTGGCACTTGTGTGGATGACGATCACTGTCGTTGTCACAATCATCCTCTGGTAGGATGGGACATAGAGCCAGGAGAGAGGGGATTTTGTTACAAATACCAGATTCTTAGCCGGGCGGTGGTGCCACACGCCTTTAATCCCAGCACTCGGGAGGCAGAGGCAGGCGGATCTCTGTGAGTTCGAGGCCAGCCTGGTCTACAAGAGCTAGTTCCAGGACAGGCTCTAAAAAAGCTGCAGAGAAACCCTGTCTCGAAAAAACCAAAAAAAAAAAAAAAAAAAGAAAAAAAAAACAAATACCAGATTCTTTAGGAACCTGTGGGTGTGGGGTCACCACAGTGGTTTGTACTTGTGTGAGGTCTCAGGGCACACAGCGGTGACAGGGCAAGACAGTGCAAACATTCCTCCGTCTTGGATTCTTGCTGAGGCCCTTTTCATGTTTGGCTGGAATCTGATCTCCTTGCTGGAGAATCCCAAGGAAAATTATCCATTCTGTTCTAGGAACCCAAGGTCAGGATGCCCTAGGTGACTTAGTCTTTCTGGGTAGGACCTCCTAGAGATAACCACTCGTAGCTTCTGCTGAACTGCTTCTTCTTCAAAGAACCCTATCCCACCTCTACAACTGCCAAGCAAGATGCCAGGATGTGGGTTTTGCCTCCAAAACCCTGCACTCTGGACACTCGGGTTCATACCTAGCTAGATCCCCGAATACCTGGCTGTGGTCCCGGCTGGCTGGAATAAGACTTTCAGTTGGTTGTTCACTGTGTCTAAGTGGTCATTTCTGGTGGTCTACCCAGAACACAAGAGCGGGAGTCATAATTTATGACCTCGAGATGGGAGGAGAGGGGTCTCGAGCTACAGAGAGGGGCATTCTCACCTTGTTGACTTTGTCCTTTTCCTCCCAGAAGTCTCACCTTAGCCATCTCCATTGCTCAAACCCAGCAGAAGTCAGAGTAAAGGTTTCCTTATTGATAGGAGGTGTTCCATTTATAGAAACCCTACGGTTCAGGTTCATGGGCAGAAAGCGTGATGGAAAGGTCATAGCCGATTTCACTAATGGGTCCTAAGATGCCTCAGAGGGATATGCAGAGGCAGAAGGTCAAGAATCTTCTGTCTATGAGCCAGACCTCAAGCTGGTGTACCAGCTTCTGCCTTCTCACACACACACACACACACACACACACACACACACACACACACACAGCAGAGCCCGTCACTGGTCTCTTGATAACACTCTTTTACTATGAGATTTGTGGGGAGTTTTGCAGCTATATCAGGGGTTTGTTTATTGGTTGCCAATAATAGGCCACCTAAATGTGTTTCAAGCTGGGTGTTGGAGTCTGGAAGTGGAAGGCTAGGGATCTGGGACCACAGGGATGGAGAACTAGCAGACAGGACTGGGTAAGAGCTCAGGGGTCGTGACTCTTTCTGTTTCATCAGGGGCTGTCAAGTCATCTCATCCACCAAGCGGTAGAAGTCAGGAAGGATAAAAGCTCTAGTCGGAGACAAAAGGCAACAAAAGGTGAGGAACGGGAGAGGTGAGGCTGGAGCCGGTGGTAGGTTGCTGCACCCCCCCCCCCAACTTCCTGGGGGATTCCCAGCCAAGATACAGCCCGGTGGCCTGTCAGAAAGCGTCATGCATCAAGAGCAGCAGAGCTACACAAAAGACGTTCAGCGAGTGTTTTGACTCCGAGGCTCTGATAATTTGCCAGGCGGCTGCACTCCCAAAATGCTGATGAGAGCTGGTCAAGCTTCCAAGACTCCTCCCCGGAATAGGCGCCTTCAGACTCCCAAAGCTCCCTGCTCAAGTCCCAAGGTGTGTTTGATAATGCTGCCGCTATTCAGAGGACACACGAGCATCTGGGCCACATAATGGGAATAAATGCAAATTCATTTTTTAAAGAAAAATCAATTCTCTCTGCTTCTGGGACTTCCTTAATACTCCATCAACTCTGCTTCCACTGCAGGGGTCTGAATCTTTTGTTTTACCGCCTTTCCCAAGGGGAGAGAACCGCCTTGGGGAGGGTGGGGAAGAGCTCCCCTGGCCACTGTTTGTGTTTGCTAGTGAGGCAAGCTTGCAGATCTGTGCTCCCCCCGCCTCCCCAACACAAGGCTTCCAAACATCTGTGAGTGCTTTTTTTATTTTTAAAATTTGTGTGTGTGTTTTTAAAAATAGACAGTACTTTGTGCGACTCAAAAGCCAGAGTACAAAATGTGTACTGTGAAAAAAAAAAGGATCCCTCCCGTTTGTCTCCTTGCCCTCCCTGCTCCATTCTTTGTGGCCTAGGAAGCCTCGCAGAGTTTGCTTCTTTATTTACAGGCAAATACCAATATAGAATCACAATTTTCTCTCTTTTCTTCCCACATAAAAAGTTGGTAAGTTTTTCAGACATGTAAATTTTAAAACGATACTCTGCATTGAAATTTCTTACAGATGACAAGAACATTATCTTTATCTTCTCAAGTAACATGCATAAACAAGCCGAAGACCCTCATCCAGAAAGCTCTGAATGTCATGGGTTTCAGATTCTGGAATATTATGTGTGCACACTGTCGTGTGTGTGTGTGTGTGTGTGTGTGTGTGTGTGTGTGTATGGTAGGACACCTTAGAAACAGGGCTCAATTAAGAATATGGAGCTAGCTACAGTTCACGTAAATCTTAAGCCCATAGCACAAAGGTGGGTGCTATGACATTCAGAGTGCCTGTGGTTTTGCTGCAACATGAGGTCAGGTGTAGAACTTCCCTCTTGTCAAGTCGGTACACAAAAGAGTTTTGGAGCATTTAGGTACCGGACTAGACGTGAACAGGTTTATTACTGTAACTTCTGAACTTTATCACAGTATGAGCGTCATAACTTCTGAGGCCTACAGCGCTCCCAGGATTACACACTACTGTTCATTATTTAGAAAGAGAACAGCTTACTGGAGACGTAAGACACAAGTTGAGATTCCATCTCAGGCTTCACAGCCAGAAATGAAGTAGAGCGTCTTGGGCCTGACGAGAGCTCTGCTGCCTCCCTGACCTCCTGTGAGCCAGGGAGAGAAAGAAGGGAGGGCAAGAGACGGAGCTGCCTGTGAGGAAGGGCACCTAGCCTTGGTGCCCGAGAAGCCAAATGAAGACTTTATATGATAGTTCTGTGTGGCATTTCCAGAAGAGGTTTCAGTCCCTGCTCGTTGTTCTCCAGTGGGCCCTGCACAAGCTGCAGCTTTAGTGTATGTGTCGGGCCTGACCACACAGCAAACGCGACTGCTCTTTGCCGAGACGCTTAGGCTGGTTTTGGTTGTCTTTACAACGGTCCAGGTGCATAAGCCTTTGAAGGAAGAGCTTCTTCTAACTCCAATCCTCAGCCTTTGTGGTTCTTGTGTGTGGCACAGACATTCGGAGGATGGGGGAGAGTGTGGGATATTGTTTTGGAGGCTTGAGTGTCATTATGATTTAAGAATCCTATTGGAGGACGGCCTAATCAGAGGGAGCTCCCACCCTTGCAGGTATTTCTTCCTGGCTTAACCTTACCTCACTCACCAGCCTTCAGTCGCATCTTCTGACCATGGCACAAGCTCCTTCTCACAGCCAGGACCTTGCCTCCAGCCCCGACTTGTTTGTCCCCCTCGAGGGACTCTGGTTTTATTCCCTGGCCAGGCTTCTGCCAAGACTCTCACACTCACAAGGGTCAAGACTTGAATTCAATAAACCGTCTCTGAGGCCAGAAGCTGCCAGATCACAATAGTGCCTCAAGTTCTTTTTTGTTTGTTTGTTTGTTTGTTTGTTTTGAGACAGGGACCCTGTATGTAGTGCTGGCTGTCCTGAACTCACTGTGTAGACCAGGCTGGCCTCAGACTCACAGAGATCCTCCTGCCTCTGCCTCCTGAGTGCTGGGATTAAAGGTGTGTGCCACCATGCCTGGTCTGTCAAGTTCTTTTGAAGTCTATGTATTAACAGCTCTCCAAGCGGTTTCCTTCTGAGATCAAAGCCTTGTTCTAAGACCAGATCTAGGAAGCCTCTCTCTCTCTCTCTCTCTCTCTCTCTCTCTCTCTTCTCTCTCTCTTTCCTGCCTGTCCTTTTGACACATCTGTAACACACTCATCCATCTGTCAAATAAAGGGCCTGTTCTAGTATATGCTAAACAACAAACCATTAGAGTGGAACCCTTGCCCTCCCTCACATATAACTGAGGATGTAAAGAGACCTAGAGTCTGTGAGGAAAAGACAGTCACCACCGGTGTCCTTGACAAACACCATAAATAAGTCATGTTAATTATATACTCCTTTTACCAATAACAGCCATCTGTGGTCTCATCTTCCGTAATACCCTCCCACGACAGGAGATCCAGTTCCCCAGTGCTATTGGCTGGCGGAAGATCACGTTTCATTTCATGTTTAATTGACACGCTCTACTTACTGTGGCCATCGCTGGGGAGATGGGCAAACCATTCAGTTTTGAAGAGACGGTGGAGAGTTTGGGCACAGGGCAAAAACTACGGGATGGCACCTGTTCTTGTCCTTTGGGCTGAAGTCTTCCCGGTCCGTTTCCAGTTTCCTCAGCAGATACATGGCTGCCATCATGATTCTGTACGAAATGACACCCGCCAATAAAGCGAACAGCTAGAGAAGACCTAGCTTTTATGTCTGTCAGTGTTCGGAAAATGACGTCTCACTTTTAAAGATGTCTAAGCTGCGATAAACAGTTGTGAAGGGCTAGAAAGGCCCAGTGTCTGTGTCAAAGGGGTTTCTCCTGAGCTTTGTGGGACTGGAACTGAATTGTAACTATGGAAACATAATTAATGCTACTAAGACCTTGACTTGAAATTACATTTAGAGAAGAATGCAAATGTCACCACGTCTTGTTTGGGGATGACGGCATTTTGTAAGTGTTGAATGAGTTACCTGTCTAGGTCAGGTTAGCCTTGTTATCTTGTTAACTGGACAATCAAAGAATTGGGTACTATCCTCCCCTTAATTCTTTCTGATTCATCTGTCCCCTCGAGGGACTGTGATTCTTAAAACACTCACTTCTCTCTTTTAAAAGAACAATCTATTTTTTCATGTCTTGACCCATGCTTGTGGCATTTCTGGGTTAGTTAACATCAACTCTTAATCGACTCATTCCTATACCAGTGTTATGAAAACAGCTTCCCGGCCACGAAGGGTACTGCCTTCTTAGTGTTTCTGCTCTCCTAGAGGTGAGGATGCTTTCTTATCTCATGAACACAGCATCTGATTCACAGAAGCTGATGGGCTGAGATGAATTTTGTAACCCAAATGGAAAATCACCACCTTCATACCAATGGGCTTCCCCATCCTGTGTCAAACTGTAAGTTGGCATTTATTTACGCCTTCCCTGCGAAAGCCATCTTATCTTTTGAGTGTCCTATCTCCCCAGTGGTAACTATCAAAATTTAATATTTCCAGAACTAAAGTAGAAATATTATCTTCCTGATTCTAATTTAGACTAGGGCTAAGGGGACTTTAGAAAAAAATGAGGCTTTGCTTACAAGTTCCTCACAAGAAGGGAAGTGTTTTGGCCATGCAGTTAAAATACTGACAATTCAATTGCTTAATCACACGTATTAGTGCCAGGAAAAAAAAATCACCTTAATGGTTTGTGCTGCTTTGGTTCAGAGATTGAAGTATTTCCTGAAATTCAAGGTCATTACCTTATGCTTTTAGGCTATATAGATTACAAACATCTTTCATTGTATGAGAAGCTGGAAAATGCCTTTACAATACCAGAATATAATGTTATGCCCCTTGTTTGAAAATGGCGAGGGAAAACAACTTTGCAGAAGCCAATAAAGGTAATTATGATTAAGATACTTTTCTTTAGGGACATGACCACACTCAGTTGCTACAGTGTAGCTTTGTTTTACAAGTGTAGGGACTTTTCTATTCTTATTCCACGTTTCCTAAATAATAGCAATATGGTGTGCTTATTGATGAAAAACAGTCCTTAAAAGTAGGGAGAGGCTGGGCGGTGGTGGCGACACCTTTAATCCCAATACTCAGAAGGCAGAGGCAGGCAGATCTCTGTGAGTTTGAGGCCAGCCTGATCTATAGAATGAGTTCCAGGACAGGCTCCAAAGCTACACAGGGAAACCTGTCTCAACAAAAAAGCAAATAAGAAAAAGAAGTATTGAGAGAAATTTATGAAGAAAACCTCTCCCATGGGCTTTTAACCTTCCTAATGTTTCCACATGTTCCACATGCCGGAGCCTGGGTAACATTGTGTGCAATGGATACATGCTAATCATCTGTATGACTATTTGAAGAAGCAGCTAGAGAAACAACACACTGGCTTTGAGGAAGTAATTACCTGAGAATCTGTGCTGTTGGTACTCAACCTGTACGTGAAAGAGAAAACAGCAGGTGAATCGCTGAGTCCACTCAAACCTCGCATCCTCACACCTCCCCAGTCCCCGCCTTGCTAGAGTCTGTCAGCAAAAGATGTGCGGGAGGCCTTTTAACTGTAAGTCTATGATGAAAACTTGTCATGCGACAAACAAATATCTTTGGCTCACACACCTTGGACCCCTGTTTTGGAAGAGCTAGACAATGACAGCTCTTACCTATGATTCTTACCTGAAGATTCCCCGCCATCTGTCAAGAAATAAAATTTCCCTAGTAATCTCATTTAAATCCAGCCCTGGAGGACTCTGTCCCTGGACTGAGATCTCTGTATCCATTTAGAGAAAGCGACGACTTGGAATGTGGAGGCTGTGGAGATGGGAGAAACAGCCTTACTGTGGAGAGGAGAGGCATCTGGAACACAGAGCTCAGGCTACACAGTTGCCACTCTGAGCAGATTCCATTAAACTTTCATTAGAGGTGAGGTACGTTTTTGTACTTTCGTCCACTGTGTAGGTGCCATGAATGTTTAATCCAAGATAGGTTTATAAACAAAGGGATTTCAATTACCTGCATGAAACACTATGCGGGTGTAATGGGATTGTTCCTTGGGCTAGGCTGTCTCCTGGAGAGGGTTAGTGGAGCAGAAACGTGCTGACACTGGGACTGAGAACCATCCTGATCACATAAAGAAATGTTTGTATGGGCCAAGGACGACACTGGCTAACAAGCAGATGTACGGCGTAGAATTTAGTGGACAGAAATCTGGCACAAATGCCGAAGGGCGGATGCCAAGGAGAAATCTGAAAGTCCCATCTCTCCCTGTTGGCTGAATGCATTGTACTTACCATAATTGACATAATAAAAATTATTAGTGGTCACGACCATGCAGGTTTTCCTGCCAGTTTGACAGCTGATGCAAAGACAAGGGATTTGTTACCAGCGAGTTTTGTTTCCTCTTCTGACTACTGGGTGTTAAAACTGAACATCTTTAAGAGGCCATTTTTTCTGTAGATGTTTCTGGACATAAGTTCCATAAAATCCTAGGCATGCAAAGAAGTCACTTGGATTTATTGTAGCCAAAGTGGTCAGGCCTCAGAGAACTGGTGGCTTATATTACTGCAAAGACCTTGAAGCAAAGCAAGGCACTACATGCACAGGCAAACTGTGCATTCCACAATGCACAATCCAACTTAGGAGCACTCCACCACTGTTTCTTAGATTTTGGGTGATGCTAGCCATTTCATATTTACATGCCCTGTAAATGTCTTCCAGATTTAGCATTCTCTTGTAAACCTAAGAGGTATAAATAAATCCTTTCTTATTGCTTCTCTTAAACCATAAATTTTATTCCAAAAAGATAAAAGTCTTCTTCATTTTCCTCTTTATAATTTTACAGTTTTAATGGTGGTATCAGTGTTTAATATTTATTAGGCAGCTCTACTACAGAAAAAGAAATAAGAGATTGCACAATTCTTGTTCTCAACTAATATAATAATGAGAAATGTTCTCAAAATTCCTATTTAGAAAACCGTATTAAAAAAATAAATTCTAGATGTGCCATTTAAATTATTTAGAGACCCCAAAGCCAGGAAGGGAGAACAGCTGAGAAGGCAATTTTTCTTAAGAATCATTATTAACTCTGTGTTTGGGGTTATGTTTTTGTTTAACTTGTATAGATGCTTTGAAGATAGACACATAAATCCCAGTGATTAGACAAGCCACCAATAAACATGAGGGGCACTTGCAGATGCCAAGGTGAATAATATGTTCTCATTCTCTATCATGGAGGAAACACACACACACACACACACACACACAGGAAAGGCTGTGAGGCAGCACAGAGCAGGAGCCAGAGAAAAGGCAGGCTAGCTGCACAGCCTCCTCTGGGCTTAAGCTACTTATCTCTGGGCTATAGCTCTACCTACTATAACTTGCCTTGGACAAATTATTTAATCTTTTTTTGTACATTAGTTTTTCATTTGGGAAATAGGGACGGATTGCTGTCTTTATCTATTGAGAAGTCTAATCTATGAACATGGTATAACCTCTTGTTGAGACCATGTTTATCTTCCAAATCCTCTATCAACTTAATCCAAGAGTTGGTTAAATCAAATGATGATGGCCATTTAAGCATACTCAGTATTCCTGAGCATCCCTTGCTCAGGCTCTCTTACCACTTCCATCCCCAAGTTAGATACTTGGGGATAGTTTACACTCTCACGACTCTTCCAGTCTTTCTTTTTCCTTTTCAGTTAGGTGTTGTAGAATACTATTTTAAGATGTGTTACCTTTGTTTGTGCTGTGGAACATTTGTTTAAGAATGCAAAGATGTGTTGCCTTCTTTAATGTTGCATTTGTTTAACACTGTGAAGCTTAGTTACTTTGCCCGCCTAAAATTCCTGACTGGTCTAATAAAGAGCTGAATGGCAGGAGAGGGATAGGTAGGGCTACCAGATAGAGAGAATAAATAGAAGGAGAAAAAGAGAAGAGGGAGGGGCCAAAAAAGGAGGAGTGGAGGCTTTTAGGGACCAGCCACCCAGTCACACAGCCAGATACAGAGTAAGGCCAGTCACACAGCCAGATACATAGTAAGGCATAAAGAAAAGATATACAGAAATAGAAAGGGTAAAAGCCCAGAGGCAAAAGGTAGGTGGGATAAGTTAACAAAAGCTGGCTAGAAACAAGCTGTGCTAAGGCCGGACATTCATAAGAAAGAATAAGTCTCCGTATACGTTTTTTGGGAACTAGATGATGACCCCACCCAAAGAGTAAAGAGTGAAGAAAAGCCCTACAGTTAGATGCTGGCACAGATTCCACAGGTGTAGAGGACTGATTTGGATACCAAGGGTTAGAAATGAGACCTAGGCACCTCCAGCAGAAGCCGGCAGTCTTTAGTGCATCTGGTCTGTAGCAGAAACTTGTGGAGTGGATTGCTCACATCTTGATAGATGGGATACAGGGTTCAAGGTGGGGAGTGAGCCAAGCTATAAACCCTCCCACACTCACAGTGGTCTGTTATCTGTCAGCTAGGTCCAATGTCAAAAGGTTCCACCATCTGCAAAACAGCGCCAGCAGCTGGGGACCAAGTGTTCAAACATATGCACCTGTCCCGGACAGTCCACTTTCAACCCTGGAGTCAATGCAAGCTCTGCAAACAAACAAACAAAAATGTATATACACTTAACCTACCGCCATAGGTCAATCTCAGCTGTCTTAGACATGCTCAGGGCACTTAATCAACAGAGAAGCCAAAATCACCTGATCTAAGCCTATCTTATACCAGTGTCGAATATCTCCTATAGTTTATTGAAAACCAGGAGGGCCATCTGGATAAGCTTTCCTTTGGTGCCCCAAGTATGGTTACAGAGGATCCAACAACCAATACTAACAAGTCCTAAAGCCTGCATTTCTTACTGGGAATCTTTACTTCTCTTTGTACAAATTACCATAGACATGGTGGTTCAGGAATCTGGGCGTGGCTTAGGAGCCGTGCTAAGAGTCTCCCAAGCCAGTGCACCAGTCTGGGTCTCTATCTTTGTTTAGAGCTGGAGGACTAATTCTGAACTTACACAGTTGATAGCAGAACTTACTTACTTTTTGTTTTGTTTTGAGAGAGGGTCTCACTCTGTAGCCTTGGCTGGCCTGGAACTTGCTATGTAAACCAGGCTGGTCTCAAAACTCAGAAGAGATTTTCCTGCCTCTGCCTCCGAGTACTGGAATTAAAGGCCACCACACCTGGCCCAGAACTTATTTCTTTCTTTTTTTTTTTCTTTTTTTTTTTTTTGGTTTTTTTTTTTCGAGACAGGGTTTCCCTGTAGTTTCTAGAGCCTGTCCTGGAGCTAGCTCTTGTAGACCAGGCTGGCCTCGAACTCAGAGATCCGCCTGCCTCTGCCTCCCGAGTGCTGGGATTAAAGGTGTGCGCCACCACCGCCCGGCCAGAACTTATTTCTTTATAGTGATAGAATAAGTTGCTTCAAGATGACAGGAAGAAAAGGGGTCTTTGTGTCCAAAGTCTCTGACCCTGGGAGAAATCAAGGATCCACAGGGATGGATTTGTGATCTCACTGCTTGGGAGGCTGTGGTGGAGTTCCAGGCTAGCCTCAGCTACATAGTAGCTACATAGTAACACTCTGCTAAAAAAGGAAGAAGAAGGAGGAAGAGGAGGAGGAGGAGGGAGAGGAGGAAGAGGAGGAGGAGGAGGGAGGAGGAGGGAAGAGGAGGAAGGAGGAGGGAAGAGGAGGAGGGAGGAGGGAGGGAGGGAGGGAGGGAGGAGGAGGAGGAGGGGGGGGAGGAGAATAGGTCAAACAAAACCCAACAGAGACAACCCTCCTGAAGGAATGAGAGGAGAGCAGGAAAACTGTTACTGCAGAGCACACAGCATCCTGAGTGATTGCTCATCTTTCTCCACCTCTGAACACTAAGCCATTAAACCTAAGGATCACGTGCTACAAATGATGGCCTGGAAGTTCCTCGCTGGAGAGCGCAGGCAATGTGGCACAGCCTGTTCTTTGGGTTCCTTGACTGTGTTAACAAAAGTCTGCTCTGTTTTCCTGGCCTGCCGCGACAGACACGTGGGTGTTTACACTGACAGACCGGAGACACAAAAGCTCTGCCTGGCTCCTCATGTTGCTGCCTTGTATCTGCTCGTTTTTCAGCTCTGAGCTGTTCTGTCTGGGTTTAGGGGCCACTCCAGTGTCTCAGAGTTGATGAGGAAGCAGCTCAGTCCCAGTTTGTTAAATCTTCTGGGCAGTCTTATCTAAGTCGCTTTCCTTTCTGGGCCTGAGTAAGTGAACAGAACACTGGGTTGTTCAGCATGAGACAATTCCTATGTGGTAAGCTCTGGGTGCCCAGACTCTGAATTCTACAGAATTTCTCAGTTGATTTGGGGCCCAGGGCCTCTTCTGGCCCTGATCTGTTTGTGGTTAGGTTTTGTAGCACTCTGTGCTTCTTTCATGGACATAAAAACATTCCATTTTCTTTGGAAACAGAAAGCTCCTTCAGCGGCAACAGATTTGTAACTCCGAGAGCCTAAAGCCTCGGGTATTGCTAACAAAATTAGAAAGGGGGGCAGGAAAGCTGATGTGCTGGTTAAGAAATAACGTATCAAAGCTCCTCAAGGTTCCTCACAGGTAGTGGGAGGCCACCTCTCCTCCCACCTCTTACACCGTCTGCTACGTGTGTCCAGCCTGCAGTAACCACTTATGCGACCCTTGCTAGCAATGGGGACCAGACTGTAGGTAGCATACAACCCCCCCCCCCCCCGGTCTGGCAGCTGTGACCCTAAGGCTGTGCCTCTCCTAAGATGGTAGATCAGGATTCCCCTGGCTCTTGTAACTAAATGTAATCTGATCCCTCGCCTTCCCTACTGGGAAATAAGTTATAAATAACAAAGCAGAGAGCTCTTCCATCAGAGGCTATGGTTACTAGGAGACAGGCGCGGCAGTCAGGTTCGCTGCTGCCAGTGAATATCCCTATTGCACTGTGAGCTTGGTTCTTGCCCTTGACCTTCCAGATCCTTCTTAAATAAAGATTTCTGCATAGCAAATGATTCCTTGGTGGCTTTTAAGGAATGAAGACAGTTCTAATCTGAACTGCTGCAAAGCTTTGGATGAACGGATTCACCTTCTGGTCCTCAGTTTAATTCTATTTAAACATACAAGATGGATGGGTTACATTAATGACTGGCAAACTATAGCTCGCAGTCCAAATTTATTCTTCTATCTGTTTTGAAACATCTTGTAACTGAGGAGTGATTTTTGTGTTTTAACTTATTGTTACTATTTTGGTTTCTTGAGTCAAGGTTTCCCTGTGTATCCCAGGCTGGTCACCTTCTTTAGTCTCCTAAGTGTTGGAATAACAGGCACAGGTCACCATGCTTACCTGATTTTTATGTGTTTATATGATTGAAGAACTTATAAAAGAACATTTATGACATGAAATATTATACTATTTCATAGTATATTATAGAGGATATATGATAGAAGGTCTGATAACATAATTACATATTGTTTGACAACATAAAACTTTATAAATGAAAATTGGTGTCTTTAAATAAAGTTTTAATGGGACACAAACACCCTCTGAGTTTCTGTACTGTCAATGGACACTTTGGCACACAGTAGCAGGAATGAGGAGTGGCAACAGAGATGGTAGGGTCTGCAGAACCGATCGTACTTTCTATTTAACCATCTAGAAACTCTGCCAACCTCAGGCCCCAGAGATGGACAGTCTCTTAAATCCTTATAGTTCTGCTTTACCAATTGCCTGATTCTCACTGCAAATTGTTGTCTACCTTGAAAGAAATGCTAGGCTCTTGGTGACCCAGACCTGGGACAGTGGTGGAGGGTGTCTGTTACAATGGCAGGTCCTGCAAAGGACTAGGGCATGTGTAGTTCAGGGAAAAGGCAGGATGCTGAATTCAGGCTGTCTTGCTCGGTATCAGTCCAGGCCTCAGACAGGCTAAGGACGCCCGAGCTTTCCCTGAGAGTCAGGGACTGCAGTGACTCTGGAACTGGGGTGCCCTTGTATAGCAGAGAGATCCCCAAATATGCAACTGGAGCATATTGGAGGCTCAAGAATCCTTCCAATAAAAGCTCAAGTCACTGTATAGCAGAGACGTGTGGCAACTAATTATATAATGTATTGAGTATATTTGAAGTCTAAAAAAAAAGTCAATTAGGGAAAATTAAGTACTGCTTGTTTGACAATAAAAAGTGTTATTTTTCATGTGTGATATTGGTATTGCGATTTTTTAAAAAGAGTTCTGGCTTATTAAGATACTTATGAATAAAGTATATGATGTCTAGAATTTCCACAAACAATCCAGTTTGTCTCCTGCTGTTAGCTCTGCATTCCGGAGCAAAAGGAAAAGGGGGACGGGTATGCACCTTAAGAGCATGACGTGGAATTTGCACAGGGCGTGTTGCTCATTTCCATAGTTCAGAATCCTGCCACCACTAGTGTCCAGAGAGGTTGGAAATCCAGCCTCGTGGAACGGGTATCCCACCTCAGCCGTGCCTCAGCTGAAGGGAGTCATCAGCTGGATCTACAACTGGGAATGAATGCACCGCACGGAATGAGAACTTTGGGCTCTGGGCAGTGAAAAGATTTGGGAAGCCCCCAAATGTCTCACACTGAAACTTCTGAGTTCAAAGTAGTCATTTAAAAAAACTGCTGATAAACTTTACACTGATTAAAGAAAAATGAGATGGTCACTCAGACAAAGCTAAGAAAGCAGGGGATGAAGGCAGAGATTAAAGAAGGGGAGGGAATAGAGGCTTGAGGTATGTCTTCTCGGCTCTTTGTTCATCTTGGGTGACTTTTTGCAGAGCCCAAATACCACTGACCTGAGATTACCTGGGTGAGACAGGCCTGACACCTCATGCTCAGCACTGGGGAGCAGAAACAAGTGTTCCTGGGGAAGCATGCACCATCTTGTAGTACAGCTTCTTGGGGCATCATTATCTGTGCCAGTTGTGACAGTGGATCGCCTTGTATGTTGTGGGTACAAGTGTGGACTGACTCCTCACTATAGAGAATATGGGTTGAAGAATCTTCTGGATGCATTTAACCAGATATAAATGAAAGCTGATAAGATCGAGGCTTCTTCTTGTCATTTGGAGAAGAGAAAACAGACTCGTGGGGAGAGGCTTACAAAGACATGTGGCATCCCAGACGCTAACAAAGCAGATTAGGACACTGGTCAGAAAGTACCTCAGTGCCAGGAGGGCTCTTCTCCTCCCTGGCCCTACCCCATCACAGGTCTCAGCAGTCTCAGAATCCCGAGGCAGCACTGCCTTCCTTGGGAACAGTTTCTTTGTCGTGGCTGTGTAATTTTTTGGTTTTGTTTTTTGTTTTTAGAGATCCAGGGTTGACGAGCTGTGCTGATGTAGAACCTGGAATAACAGACTTAATTCTGAGGACTCAAAAGGACTTAAAAACTTGCAGAATGTCATGTGAGGAGCTTGAGGGAGGGGGACGGGAGGAGGTGATAAGCCCATTCTCTGTTGCCTGGGACTGTTAGGAGCCACGAAAGGCTAATATGACTGCTTATCTGCGTTCACATCCTGCAGACGCCAGGTGTGATGAGTGGTTTTGGTTGTTAACTTGACCACAGATGGGATTGGTTAAAACGCCCTAATGGAGGAGAACAGCTGTGAGGGATTTTTGCTTAACTTGAGGGAAGATCCACTTCTAATCTGGATCTTTGGGGTGTGAAGACATGCCTTTAATCCAGATCTTTGAGTTTGGAAGACACGGCTTTAATCCAGATCTTCTGAGGTAGGAAGAGCGACCTCTAATCTGGGCCATGCCTTCCACTGGAAGTGTATATGAGGACATGAAAGAAGACATCTTACGCTCTTTCCAGCTTGTTCTTGCCCCTCTAGCAAGACTTATTAGAGCCGATTTCCTCAGGATTTCAGTGTACATGGGAGATCAGCTGAAACATTCAGCTTATGAACTGGACAATTTCTGGATTATTTGATCTATAGATAGGCAGTCGAATGACAGCCTTTAAGTCATTCTAATAAATTCCCTATCTATCTATCTATCTATCTATCTATCTATCTATCTATCTATCTATCTACCTACCTACCTACTTATCTAGAGATTCATCCTTTTATGTTCTGATACTCTAGAGAACCCTGACTAATACAGATTTTGGTACCAGAAGTGGTTCTAGAATAACAGAAATATAAGGATGGATCCTTCAGGTACCTGGAATAGCTGTCCAGTTTGCCAACACCTACAGTTATCCGAGACTCTCCAGTTACTGAAGCCTTTCCTGGGAGCTCAGCACTGAAAGACCATGGTGTGAACTATCCTACAAACTTAAGGAAATTAATTCACTTGCTTATCCTTACCCACTAAGTGTGGGTGGCAAAGGATTTGGTGACTCTATATAAAACTTTTGACAATTTGTGGAAAAATAAGGGAAATGGTGATGTTGATTGGTTGATCCTAGCATCTCTGGATACATTGATAAAGGAAACGAATGAGGTCTGTGATAAAACTAACCAACTTTTACCATCCCAGAATATGGTAAAGGACAACAATGAACCTAATGATAAAATTGACAGGACCCGGATGTGTATAAACAGCCTAAATGGTTCTAAGTGTGCCCTGGAAGAGAACCATCTTTCTAGCAGCCTCAAGTTTAAGTTGTGGAAGATCAACCTAAAGCTTTCATTATAAGGTTGGCTGAATTACATCAAGTCTCGGTCTCAGGGGGTGTTGGCTGTTAACGTAAGAGCATTAATCCTGTAACTTGGCATGGGGATGTGCGGGAGGACCCTATTGAAGTTTAGAATTTCTCATTCTCAAGGGGTCATCTCACCTGAGGAAGTAGTTGCTCCATCCCCAGCAGATGCACCCTCCCAATCCCCTCACCTAAAATATTGTCTCTTGCTCCTTTGATTGAGGAAATCAATCCTTCATTCTCTACTAAAGCAGTGGTGATTTTTATTGGAAGGAGATGCCAGGCAAAACAATACTGGTGTCCCTCAGAGCCCAGCCTCTAGACCTATAACCAGACTTTAGGCAAAACAGGCTCCTAGAGGAGAGATAGAAACTGTAGTCCATGAAGAAGTGCCAGAATGCATATCTGTCCTAGACAATGGTGTAGAAAGTTGTTCCTGTCCTGGGGAATGAGAGGGCTATTTTGGTTGAAAAGGCCAGATAGAAGCCTTTAGAGTTGTGTCTGCCAAAGAAAATAGTGAATCAAAACCAGCACCAATTAGGTGGTGACATCCTAGAGGGCCGGAGCAGGGTTCTCCAGAAGGTCATATGTACTTTAAACTAGTGTCCAATATATGGTATGATTTCTCTCATAGCCAGGATCCGTAGATTCAGGAATCAAGGGGTTGAAAAGGAGATAATTCCACTCATTATCACCCCTAGTGACACCTAAAAAAAATTTACTTCCTGTTTTCATAACCCTACATTCTGCTGATCTGGAAGTTTTGGTTCTAGAGTGGGGAGCCTTTCTGCCAGGAGCCACAATAAACATTCCATTGAACTTGAAGTTCAGACTTCCCCTTGGCCACTTGGAGCTTCTAATGCTCTTAAACCAACAGACTAAGAAAGGAATAACAGCGTTAGAAAGAGTAACTGATCCAGACTACCGTGGGGAGATTGGATTGCTTCTTCACAATGGCTGTAAGAAGGATTATGTTTGGAGTGAAGGGGATAGATCCTTTAGGGCATCTCTTGGTGCTGCCACAACCAGCAATTAAAGTCAATGAGAAACCATAGCAGTCTAATCCAGGCAGGGTGACAAAGGGCATGGACTCTTCAGAAATGAAGGTCTGGGCCACTCCTCAAGAAAAAGAGCCAAGAACTGCTGAGGTGGAGGAAATACAGAATGGGTGGTAGAGGAAGATATTGATAAATACCAGCTCAGGCCACGTGACTAGTTGCAGAAACAAAGATTATAACTGACGTGAGTGTTTATGTCATATTTTGTTAAGAATGCATTTGTACAGAGATGATGTTTTTCCCCTCGATTTCTTTGCCATATGATGTAACATCACTTAAGAGACTACCGACAGTTATCATATTCGAGTTTGAGATACTAAAAGAGCGCCCCTCCTGTTCTAAATCCATAATGCATCTGAGGTTGTATGAGGAATAGCTACATCATGTTAGGCGTAATTATAATCTGGTTAAATATATAGTACATTTGCAGTATTCCCATGGGATAGTTATATCATGTGTAGACGTAATTACGACCTGGTCATTCTTTTTATTTGGAAATTAATCATGACATAAGGAGATACGATTATGTGTCAGACAAGGGCTGAACTTGTGATGGCTATTATATCTTGAACTAACTAAAACCCCAAAATGCTTGTTCTTGTCTCGCTAGCAAGTCCATTCCTTCGTTGGTATTGAGGAAGAATCTGGGCATAAACCTAGTTCTACTTCCATTTTGATCAAGCTCACTTTATCGTTTTTAATTTAGTTCCTGAGGGAAAGATCTGCATTTCAGAAGGAATGCGGTCCCTGTGACCTTTGGAGCTGACTGAGGAGCATGCCATGCAGGACGTGTAGCTGAAGCTCCGCCAGTTTCTCAGGAACTCTTTGATTCATTCATGCATCAGCATGTTCCCCTGAGCGCTGCATGCAGCGACGGCAGCACTGGGGAGGTCTAGCCGTGCTGAAATGCAGTCTCCAAAATAGTTCCTCCCCCTTTGAAATTCCGGGGCCTGGTTAGTGGTAGAATGAGCTGGAAATCAAGGGAAATGCAAGGGTCAGATGGTAGGAAGGTGACCCAGTTTGGGGAATGTTAGCTATTGTTAAAAGCAGTCGGTTCTCTGGAATAGAAAGGACTTTGACTGGCAGAGTCATTCAAGAAATAATTACCCAGTGCCTCTCACAGGTCCTGGGGTTCTGAACTGGTCACAAGTTGATACATCTGAACATCTGATTACATCTTATGCATATGTTGCCTTAGCTCTGTGTAGGTGCTGTATAGTGGTAGGGTTTGGATTCGTAAAAGGTACATCACACCTTTTTCCGAAACAAACAAACGAAAGCCTAAAGCAACTCAAAAAGGTGTCGGTCTTAAAAATACTATAAACCAGCAGCTAGAAGGGACAGAAGAAAGAGTAGGACTTGGTGGCTCATCTGGTAATCCTAAATCAAGAAACCGAATCAATGATGATGCAATGGTAAATAATAAACAGGCCAAGAGCTCCGCGTGGAGTCAGGAATGAAATTAGCCCTTTGTTACAAGATGCCCCCTTGCAGTCCTAAACTGTGGCTTTACATTTTCAGTTACTAAGCTACCTTGGTATTCACCCATTAAAACAAGCCACGACAGTAAAAGCAGTTGTTTGGAAGAACTAATCCTGGTAACAATGTACTCATATGGGACCTTTCTCCTCCTGGAGGGCTCTTCCCTAGACATGTACCCCCTCCAGGCAGCATCACAGCCTGGATAGTTTGGTGCCTGGTAACCACGCTTGGGTCCTAACCTCGGCGGGGTGCTTGCCAGCCCAGCGCCAGCAGGGGGCCCTGAGTCCTCAGGAGAATGCTGGCCACCAACTGGAAGAGGGGCCCGAGCTCAGCAAAATGACTGTCAATTTCAAGGCCTTTGATCCCTATGAAGGAGCAGACAAAAGAGTGTCAGGCCAGGGCCCCACCCCAGGGCAACCCCAGGCATTTCATCTATTGAAAGAGGGACAAAGAGAGAGTGTGAACTGTGAGTGTTCAGACTGATTGTGTGTGTGTGTGTGTGTGTGTGTGTGTGTGTGTGTGTGTGTGGTGACTGGATTTTCATGGACATTCTGATGTCTTTAAAGAGCCTGTTTCCTGCTCCTGTCCAGGTAGAAAGGACTATTGTTAATCTGTCCGTGAGGTTCTCATCAGGTTTCAGTGTCTGTCACTAGCCTTCCTTTTAGAGAAGAGAGAGCAAGCAAAACGCTTGTTTTCTACAAAAAAGCTTGCTGCTACAGGGAAGTTTTCCAGGCCTCTGAGAAGTGAGGAAGAGGTGGAAGGAGAGCCATGGGAGTTCTGGGGAGGCATCCACTCCATCCTCCCTTTCCCCTCCTAACACAGTCTTGTGCCTTAGATTTTCGGCTCATGACTTCCAGGCCTGGGCATTAGTAGCTCTTCACCAAAGCAAGTCCATGCTCCTGGGCAGACTACTTGGTGGGCTTCTAGAAATGTTCAGGTGTGGTGAATTAAGGTGCAAGGACTCCATCTTGAAAACGCAGAGTGTGTCCTAATGTCTGTGTGTAAACAACACTCCACTATCAGAGTGGTTATCTCAGGTGCACAATAGCTCCTTCCTTGTAAATTATTCTAGGATAAAGTGTGTGTGTGTGCGTGCGCGTGCGTGTGCACGCGTGTGTGTGTGTGTGTGTGTGTGTGTGTGTGTTGGGGTGTCATGGAGGTTGGAGGTCGACTTGGGGATCTGTCTCAATCACCTCCACCTTATGCTTGGGTCTCTCACTGACCCTGGAACTCACTGATTAGGTTTGACTGGCTCACCGGTGAGCTCCCTGATCTCTGCCTTCCCAGTGCTGGGATTACAGACGTGTGCCACCAGGCTTCTCAGATGAGCGCCAGGGATCTGAACTCAGATATTCATGCTTCTGAGGCCAGTACTCTATCAGCTAAGCCTTCTTCCTAGTTCCCAGGTTTGTTACCCTGAGCATTTCCAAACCCTTTGTGAGCTCTAGTGTTCATGGCCAAGGCATAGTGACAACCTCTCTGTTCTTTGTTCTTTTCCAAGTGCTTTCCTGAGGATAGATAGCACATTGAGCACACAGAAGGGTCAGTTTCAGATTCACTGTGGCCTTTGGTCACCGGCAGATTAATTTGGTGGACAATTCAAGGGGGAAAGAATTTAGTTGGATCACACTTCATGACTGCCATGGCACAGCTCATGTGGTTTATACACTATCCATAATTTGGAGTTCATTAGTGCTGCAGACAGGAAGCAGGAAAATGTCTCAAGCGGGTGGGTCGCTTTCACCAGGCTGTCTAGTCGGGAGCATTTCCCACCATGCCTGGTGGCTGCTGCGATGCTGGCCACTGCAAGCATTCAGATGCAGAAGGGAAGATGCCTTTGATCCTGGCTGGCTTATTTGCAAAGGTTTTCTAGTTTTGACCATCGTAGTAGTCACAATGCCAGGCCTTAAACAAACCGTCACAAAGAACCCTTGCAAAGATTCAGGGCACTGTCACTTTAGGACACCAGCTTCACCTCCGCTTTCCGGGATCTGTGACAACACATATGTGGAGACTAGAAATAACATCTGCTTTATTAAAATATATTCCGAGAGCCTGCGGCGTTCTCCTTGGTAGGCCATGCATCTCACCCTTCGGCGAGTAAATGGAGGAAACATCTGTCCATCTATCCAGCTGCTGTGGACTAACTGTGCTAGCAGTTAACCACCAGGCAAAGCAACTTTCCAAAGCCACCCTCTGCCTCTGTTATTTTCTAGCCGGAATCTCTACTACATAGCCTGTAAACATTAACTGAAGAGGACAGGGGGCTTGGTGCTTAAGAAGTCTAAACGCACCGATGAAATTAACCATACTGAAACGTGGCCAAAGCGAACCCATTCCCTTATTGAGGAATTATGGAGATATTTACTTTTCAGTACATTAAGTCTGCAGACACATTAGTAGTCTCCGTGTCTTTAGATTTTGCAAACGGGAACTGAAATCCAGCAAGCCGTATCAGGAGCCCATTCAAAAAGTGAACAAAAAAGCAAATGAAGACCACCCAGAATGAGGTGGTATAGTTTTCATTTTGCGTCTTGTAGGCATAGGTCCCTTCTTTAAAGTTTGCAATGTTTTCCGACAGGCGGTGGATTTTCACTTCAGAGGCAAACAATATCATGACAAGACAGCCACAGGAGCCTGCAACGCAAGGAACAAACAACACGTTAGCACAAACATCACCTGATTGTCGGGGTCCAGAGAGAACATCAACGAGCAAAGCAAAGACAGCATGTCAAACACCATCCCCATTTGCATTCTTCTCCAAAATAATCCTGCTGGGAAAAGGTGGTCATGATTCTCCAATCTGTGATTGGTAGCACTTGCGGTGTGGCCGTAACCAAGGCAGGTTCGTGCAGGGAGGGAGACACTGATGGCTTGAACAGGGTAGTTAGAATCAAGCTGACCTCACTGCACCTTCAAAGCATGGTGACAAACTCCGACTACTAAGCACCCATTGTGGCTTCAAGGGAACACATTCCTCTGTACTTCACAGGGGACACAAGATAAATGTTAGTTATGTAAACCCTTGGGAAAAGTCCCTGGTTTCCCCATAGAAGGGTACCATGACCCCTCCAGCTCTCAACTGGCCACCACTGCCCAGATGAGTACCTGGAACAAAGGCAGCAGTAGATAAAATGTCATTGACCAAGAGCATCTCTCTTCTTTCTGTAGCCAAATTCACATTTTCAACTGGGTGTGTGCCCGCCTTGAATAAAGTCAGCATTATTCAGGTGAGACGAGGGTAGTTGAGGTGGAGAAGCAGAGAGGTGCCACCTCACTCCCGCCTTCTCTAAGCTGAAATATGGATGTGATGTCTTCTGGGGACATTTTGGTCCAGGTGGCATCAGAAATGGAAGCCACGGGACAGGGGAGAGAGCACTCTGATTAAAGTAGCCACTGTGCAAGTGTGAGGCCCAGGGTTCGAATCCTCAGAGCCCACATCTGGCAGGGTGGAATTACCCGGTAATTCCTGATTAGAAAGTAAAGGCAGGCATCTTTAGAGAAAGCATGCCAACAAGACTAGTCATGTCTGTGAGCCTTGGATTTAAGCAAGAGGCCCTACCTCAAAGAATAAGATGCAAGTGAGATCAAAGCTGATTCCCACCATCAGCCTTGGGCCTCCATACACATGCATGCACACATGCTTACTCAATGAGCCTCCACACACATGCATGCACACAAGAGCCTCCACACACATGCATGCACACATGCTTACTCAATGAGCCTCCATGCACATGAACCTCCACACACATGCATGCACACATGCTTACTCAATGAGCCTCCACACACATGCATGCACACATGCTTACTCAATGAGCCTCCACACACATGCATGCACACATACTCACTCAGTGAGCCTCCATGCACGTGATCCTCCACACACATGCATGCACACAAGAGCCTCCATACACATGCATGCACACATGCTTACTCAATGAGCCTCCACACACATGAACCTCCACACACATGCATACACACATACTCAGTGAGCCTCCATGCACGTGAACCTCCACACATATGCATGCACACAAGAGCCTCCACACACATGCATGCACACAAGATCATCCACACATATGCATGCACACATGAGCCTCTACACACATGCACGCACACATACTCAGTGAGCCTCCACACACATGCATGCATAGACACTCAATGAGCCTCCACACACATGCATACACACATGAGCCTCCACACAATGCATGCACACATGAGCCTCCACACAATGCATGCACACATGAGCCTCAACATACATGCATGCACACATGAGCCTCCACACACATGCATGCACACATGAGCCTCCACACACATGCAAGCACACACTCATTCAGAAAGAAATAGAAGCCATGTGCTATTGCAAAACAAGTAAGCACAATTTGAATTCCAGACACACGAAGCCACCAGGCTATCCCTGGACTTTAACCTCTATATGTCAATGTATGAAGACATTTTCTGTTTCTATTGCTTCCCTCACTTCTGTGATTCCCCCATTACCTGTCACTCGATGGGACTGTAGGCTGCGTGAGACCTCTGCCCAAGAGGGCTGCTCTAGAAACTGATCCATGGTCATCTTCTGCCCTGAGGATGAAGAAGGGGAACCTGCCTCCCTACCCGCTTCCCCCTCCCCACTTCAGGTGGATGGCCTCAGGGACAGAAGCAGGTAGCAAGTGGGGCTGGACCTGGAGCAGGATGGATGGCCCAAACTTCTGAGAGTTTCTATGGCCACTGCTCGATTTAGACTGCTACCATGCAGTTCATAGTAGCAGGTGACTGGCTGAGACGACTTTCTAACTCTGATCAGACCTGATGGATTCAAACCCAAATTCCTACCCTTATATGAAATAAGGGGATTTGAATCCCCAAATTGCATCTGCAGTTACATCATCTGTAATAGGCCGAGATTTAATGATTAGCTTTTGACACTGTAATTGATACATACAAATGATCAATTAATAGCTTGTTTTATGATGTTTATATATTCCTTTATGTTTCTTGCAAGATTTTTAAAGATCATTTATTTTATTATATTATATGTGTATGGGTGTTTGGCTCACATATATGTCTGTGCACCAAGTATGTGTCTGGTTTTCAGGAGGGACAGATAAGGTGTCAGATTCCCAAGGACTGGGGTTCCAAACAGCGTGAGTCACCTTGGAGGTGCTGGGTATTGAACCTGGGTCCTCTGCCAAAACAGCAAGCATTCTTAACCGCTGAGTCACCTCTCCAGTCTCCTTTCCTTCTTAATCGTCAAGTGCTGTCCTGCCCCACCTCACACCTCAAACACCTTACTATATCCAAAGCCATAATAAAGTGTCTTATTCCCTCAAATAAGATTATTGTTAATTCAGCATATGACTCTTTTTATTTTTTTTTATTTCAGTTACTTCAAATACTATGGGAACAGCAACATAGTGGTCTCAGTTCCCTTTCATTAATTCACTCATTCATTTTTTTTTCAGTTAGACAGATTATAAGGCAGGCACAGGGATAACAACGAGGATTCGAACTTGAAAGAAAACATCCATGGTCTCTGCTTTCAAAGAGAACACGATGAGTTACATAGCAACGCAACAATTATAAACTCATCGAGGTGAGTGACAGACACAGCAGGGAAGGCAGGGCACTATTGCTGAGGGCCAGGCAGCGTCCTCAGGGGTGTCTATAGGAAAAGCTAGCTCACAAAGGGAGGTTAGGCCGTGTGGGAGGAGAGAGTAGGTGTGAGCACAGGTCCCTGTGGCCTCTCCAAAGGCAGTCCTGGATTGCAGCACAGATAGACTGATAACCAATGGCTAGGAAGAGGAGCAGGCATGGACAGGGACGGTGGAGCCACATTTCTGCTTTGGGACTTCACAGAAACACAGCTGTCATCCTAACACTTGCGAGGTCGAGGCAGGAGGATTTCATGAAAAATAAAAAAAAAAAAATAAAGGAGAAAGAGGCAGGCAGACAGAAGGGGACAAAGTGGGGTGGGAGAGAAGAAGGGGAAGAGAAAGAAGAAGAGAAGAAGAGAAAAAGAAAGAGGAAGAGAAAGAGATAGAGGAAGAGAAGAGAAAGAGAGAAAGAGAAAGCAAAAGAGAAAGTGAAAAAGAAAGAGGAGAAAGAGACAAAGAAAGAGAAAGATAGAGAAAGAGATAGAGATAGAGAAAGAGAAAGAGATAGAGATAGAGGAAGAGAAAGCCTTCCACCCAGGGCTGGCTCCATCAAATCGCCCATCATCATACCACACAAATAGCCGAAGGCTATGGCTTCCCTGACACTTCTGCTTCCCACCCTCCTCAGCCTGGCCGCTGAGAAGATTCCTTTGTGAGATTTGTCAGCCTAACTATTTTCGTATTCCCAGCTTCAAACCAGAGCTCTCCCCTTGCAAGCCATATTATTCCCTTATTGTTAGATGCTAACAAAAAGGCCGCGATGCTGTTTTCTCTTTATCTTTTATTTGAAAATTGTAGCGAAAATGCCATTGCTGTTACTATAAGAGCTTTCTTTGTCTGAGGAGATGGTGAGTTTCAGACAGGAGAGAAACACCATTTCCTCCGTTCCTGAAAGGAAAATTCAAGCTCAGTTTCCTTTTCGAGTCGTTAAATATTTTAAAGGGATCCTTTGTTAAAGGGACAGTGTCTCCGTGAGCCTGCTTTTCAGATAAGCCACCTGCATATCTTGAGGCACAAACTGGGTCTCCTCATGAGGATCCCGAGCAGCCGGCCAGCCTATGTGGCTAACAGAGTGAACTGGGACTCTGGGTTTGAGGGTTTGACCACAGTGAACTTTCTCATCTTGAAGTCAGAGGATGGAGCCTGAGGCGGAGCCCTGACAGCCTGCCTGTGCTTCCTAAAGGGAAACAGCCCCGTGTGAACCGGGGATATTTTTGCTTCTCTTTGTCCACCTCCATCAAAGAGATGTGGGATCAAGGATAACTATTTATGACTTACCCACCAAAAGACAGAGATGAAGGCTTTTGCTGTGTGGCCTGGCTGCTTAGGTTGTGTGTGGAGAAAGGTGGGCTGAGAGACGCGAGAAATTGGGAGAACCGGGCTTGTCACATTTCCAAAATGATTCTCTATCCCAGCAAGAAGGGCCTCTATGTCCTGTCCCCTGTTTAGTGGGGTTTGCTTTATTCCTCTCTAGAAAGCTCTCCCTCCCGTAACGAGGGGTGTGCTTGAAGTCAATAGAACATGTCTACCTGGAGAGCAGGCCTGAGTTATAGGCTACACTGTGGGAACCCTAGAGCTCTTTCCCCCACAGGCCTGAGCCTATATCTAGGCTGCAGGGTCATCTGGGCAGGGTTGGCTGGTGGCTGCTGTTATATATCCCCGAACACTGCGAATGTCTCATGAATAGCCATTTGATATGCAGTTCAATGATACCGTCTCAATATATACTCAAAGCCCTTCCTAAATGAGATGAAGCCGACCTAGGAAGGGAAGTAGACCGAATGGGAGCCCATGGTGCTTCCGTCACTGACTCGTGGGCAGAGTCCACAGCAGTCAAGAATTCTAAATTAAGACCCCCTCCTAGGTCCTTCTGGAGGGCTGGTTCTGGGGGAAGAAAAACTCAGCATATTGAATTGAATAGTTTAATTAACTTTAAACATAAATGTTTAAACTCGCGGCATATGGATTCTCACTAGTATGCTCCCAAGGCCTCACACATGGTAGAATTAGGTCTGCCTGTCTCCTCTTTTGTCCCAGTGAACATGTACATCAAATTCCCTAGCTCAGCTGGAGCTACTGCGACAGGCCCCCGGCGTGTCTGTCCATCTGATCCTCACTGCTGGACTCACAGGGAAGTTAGAAGGGACCAGACTTTGCTGAGCCACACTCACACTAGAATTTGGAAACCACCCAGGTGCAAGGCCCACGTGTGCAGCCCGCACCACACACACAATGACCACAGCCGCATTCCTTTCGTCTGTCTGACTTCCCCACCATCTGGATGGTGCTGTGCTTGTACTCCCCGCCTTTAATGGCTTTGATTACTAATGTAATTTCTGACTGAATAAAATAGCTGAGTTATAGGGCTGTCATACCACAAACGAGCAGACACGAACAAACATTCACGATGGGCTAGCCACTGCATACCCGTGATTCTCATCTGGCAGCGGCAGGCCCTACAACACAGGGAACATAGGTGTCTTAGGGTTTCTCTTGCTGCAACAAAACACCATGATCGAAAAGGAAGTTGGGGAGGAAAGGGTTTACCATCACTGGAGGAAGTCAGAACAGAAACTCCAGCAAGGCAGGAACCGGGAGGCAGGAGCTGATGCAGAGGCCACGGAAGAGAGCTGCTCACTTGGTTTGTTTTCCCTACCTTGCTCAGCCTGCTTTCTTACAGAACCATGAACCAGCAGCCTAGGAAGGTCATCACCTACTGCTGAGACCTCCCCCATTGATCACTAATTGAGAAAATACCTTACACCTGGATCTCATGGAGGCTTTCCCTCAAGCGAGACTTGATAACTCTAGCTTGGCCAAACTGACACAAAGCCAGCCAGTACAACAGATCACAGCCAGTAAGAAAGTTGCTTTTTCTGTTGCTTGGCCCTGAGCTTAACTATGTTTTTGGGTGAGAACATCTGCCAGGGTGTGTAGGCCTCCAGGGTGCTGTGGGATGAAGTCTTCGTGGGGAAGAAATTCAGAAATATCCCTATTAGCACTACGCTCATATTTTGGAGAATAATAAGTTAGGATGCTAGTTCCTTTGAAAGCAATAGCCGACACATTCAGAATGAAAACACAGTTTCTCAAGTCTCTCTTAGGTGACAAAGAGGACAGACACTGTCTGTCTGACCTAGAATGACAAACCGTCGGTCATGTACTTCTTTCGACTACCGAAAGATTCAAAGCAAGGGTGGGACATTCACAACTTCATAGGTGGGGTGTTGATCGCCTGGGACTTTATACAGTCTCATTCACTGAAGGTGAAGTCCCAGAAATGGCTTGATTCCCAGGTTGAAGCTTTCTGCTTCCACACGACTTCAGACGACCATGGTAACCACAGAGAAAGTGAGCCAGGGGACAAGGAAATGGAATTGATACCAAAGAACAAAATTTGAGGCTATGATAACAAGGAATTAGGTTAGGAGGTTCCACAGAACAGAGATGCAGGAAAAGGAACAGTATCAGTTCTTCTACTATCTTCTGCAGTAGGTGGCTAAACAGCCCACAATTCCCTGAATTTTCCCAGTATCATCTTGTTGAGCGGGGCCCCAAACTCACAATGATTAATGAAAACGGTGTTTTAAAGAACACCGTTGTTGCTAGTAGATATGCAGGGCTGGTTTTCCTTTATTCGTCCATTCCACAAGCATTTTATAGTTACTGCACAATGCTGGGCACTAAGCATACATGACGAAACCAAACAAGACTTAAGACAACTTTCCTTCCCAGGACGCTGTGTTGGTAGATACAATGGAGAGATGCAATGACTACGTAAGTTAAGTATATTCCATAGCCGAGCAGAGTGTGATAGGTACCAAGGAGGATAACATAAAGCAGGCAGGAAGGATAGAAAGGTAGAATGTGTAGGGAGTGCTTATGAAGGTAAGAATCCCATAGATCCTGAAGGAAGTGAGAGAGAAGAAGGGAGAAGGAGAGAGGGGGGACACAGAGAGAGAGGAGAGAGAGAGGAGAGAGAGGGAGAGAGAAGAGAGAAAAGAGAGAGAGAGAGGAGAGAGGGAGAGAGAAGAGAGAGAAAGAGAGGAGAAAGAGGAGAGATGGAGAGAGGAGAGAGAAAATATGAAAATATGTTGAAGGAATGTTATTTCAGAGAGATGACAACCATGTGTGAAAAGGGAGCCAGGAATGTTAAGCAAAGAGGAGAGGAAGACAGAGCGGCAGAAGTCAGACATAGTACATATTCTGAGCCACAGCCATGCATTTCCATGGTGCACACAGCAGGTGAGGCTTTGGGGCTGTGGTAAGGACTTGGGCTTTGATGCTCAACAAAACAGAAAGGAAGATGTGCTTTCTGAACAGGGCAAGAGTCCCAGTAATTGTGACAGAAAAGAAGTTGAATGCATCCTTGCCTGTGCTCCTTGACATTGGTGATCTGAAAGCAAAATCCCCTGACAATCCTGGCCCTTCGCCGCTCTTCTGCACTTGGAAATGAACTCCCATGCCCACTGCTATCATGGGCTCCACCGCTACTTCCTCTTTCCTTCTTTGGTTTCTGTTCTGCGGTCTGTGCAGAGCCTAGTAGGATAGTCTCAGTCCTGGCTTTTCCACAGCCAGACATCCCTGAATCTTTCTCAGACTCTTGGGAAACATCTCCTCTGTGATGACTGAGATAGAAAAAGGTGCACATTGTTCTCAATCCGCCAATTGCTGACTATTATGTCCTGTGGGCATTGCAGAGGTTGGAGAGGCGAGGGTAGTATTAGCACTGAATCTGTGTGCAGTATAAGAGCCCTTCTATTTTTATGCTGTTCTTTATTTTGCCTGTCTTCATGTTTCAGATACGACTGTGTTTATTTTTGTTCTGTGCCATAGCTGTAATCATAATTAATTGGGCCTGTATTAGGAGCATGCCTTCTAAAGAAAGGCATAAATTGTATCTGTTTGTCTTGCTTGGTGGAACTCAAGGCACGTGCCATCAATACCACTGCAGCAAGCCCAGATTTGGGTGCTTTGAATCCTCCCACAGAGGCCTGAGAAGTGCCATGCCAACTGCAGAGACTATCCCTAGACCATTGGGGCTTTCTGCCTACGGTCCATGGCACGTCTTCCACACGAAGGTCTGGCTAAGGCTCTCTGCTCTCACTTAGGCTGCCCTGAGAGTCAAATGGATATGAGTTCAGTATGTGCAAATATCAGTGTGCCAATGTGAAAGGATGGAGCTGTCACCTCCGAGCACAGCTCCCTCTTCTGTGGTTCCTCTTTCTCTCCACCTCCTGAGCTTGGATCTTTGTATTCCCCCATCCCCCACACCCCATATTATCAGTTTTTCTCCATTATTTTGCTCCAGCTCCTCGCACAGGAGGCCACCTTTATTAGACTCTCAATGGTGACTGCGGTCTTGAAACATCCCTTTCCTACCTTTAAGCACCACAGTTGCCCAGGTTTCCTTCTCTCAATATTCCTTTGCTACCCCAATATCCCCTTCCTCTCCAATCCCAGAAGCCACTCAAGGTGTCCTTCAGAGGTGAATCTTGACCAATTTTTTTTTCTCAGTACCCCCACCCATTTTCATTCTACATAATTCCTATACCCTGGCAACACTTAAACGTAACCCTTTCATCTAAACCTGCCCTCTGAACTCTAGATTCATGTATCCACCTTTCTCCATAACACCTGTACTTGGATATCTCAGAGCACCTCAGAACTGACACACCCCAAATGGACCATTTGGTTCCTAGAAATAAGTGCCTCTCTCTAAACTGTAACCCTCGGCCCCACCCTCTCTGCCTGCATACCTCAGCGAATGCCACTGCCAGTTATTTAATTGTGTAAGCTCCCTGCGAATTGTTTTGGATCTGCTTTCAGAATTTGTTTTTTTTTTTTTTATTCTCTATCCATCTCCAAGGCAGTAGCATTATTTTCGACCAGACGTTGCTTAAAGAGGTAAATCTACCAGATACCTTAAAAGTCTCCAAAAGCTCGCAGCAATTAAAATCCACTCTAAAATACTTAACAGAGATTTTAAGCTCCAGTATTAACTATATCATGTGATCTCCCTAGCTCCATCAAACATTTTAATTAATGAACGTGCACTTCTTCTCGCTGTCTATCCCTCTAGCAGTGTGGGTTTGCTTTCTCTTCTTCCATAGAACTCTCCTTCCCCAGGGTCTTGTGTGCATCTCTCTATGGCTTGGGAAGCTCTCAGAGACTTCTCAGCAACTCAGTCACTGAGAGGAGACTCTTCTCTGGAAGCTCAAAGCCAGGTCCCTGCTAGCATTGTCTGTTTAACCCATTTACCACCCTTACATGAATGGCAACATGTGGTTGGTTATTCAATTGTTCGTATACACCCCCACCTCCCTGAGATAGGCTCTTCTCTGTATAACAGCCCTGGCTGTCCTGGAATTCACACTGTAGACCAGGCTGGTCTTGAACCCACAGATCTGCCTACCTCTACCTCCCCAGTGCTGGGATTAAAGGCATGCACCACCACCACCTAGCTTGATTTTGCATATGCTTTTGCTTGACTCTCCCAGTAGGCTGCAGGCTCCCCAAAGGCAAGACCCTGTGCTAGCTTCACTTTGGAGTCACCAGCACCCCCTTTACAAAGACTGGCATGTAACAAGCATCTGTCTGCCAAAGAAACTCAGTGAAGGCACCTGTGGCACTGAGCCTCAACGCGGGCTGCCAATTCTGATAGCTTCCTTTGAAAAAGCTAAGCCCAAATCCAAAGCAGTGCCCAAGCCCCCACCCCATAGCCTCCAGCTTAATTGACATGGTAGGGAGCTGGCTTCAGCAATTTTAGAAAGCTCTTCGGGGGATTCTTATGCCCCAGATGGACTATGGGGGCCCATTAAGGTGTTACCTAAATCTTACACTGGGGAAAAGGTTTCTTAAAACCAGCTTGTAAGAGACTAGAGAAGAAAGCAAATGAACTGATTTGCAAGAACGACAGTGGCCACGAATGTATCCGGAGACAGCCGAGGCATACAGATGATACTGGAATCTCTAAGGAGAGGAGAGAGGGGTGCAGGATCTTGGGCTGTAAGCATCAGCGAGCTGTAGTGGTGGTGGCAGCCATGGGCATGGTTTTTCCTTTTCTGCCTCCTTTGTTCTGAAGAACTGACAAGCTCCACATAGAGAATTAGAAGACAATCCCTCCCCCTTCTCCTCTTTCCTCATGGCTCAAGACACAAGGCAGGAGTCCCCACCTAGACAGGAAGTAGACATCTCAAAGATGGCCTCATGTGATTGAGCATGAAGAACTGTGGAGGACAGAGAAAAGCTGGAGGCACATGGGGATGAGAGGAAGGAAAAGAGCATGGGCAGCACCAATGAGCACAGACTCCTGAGCTGGGCACAAGAGTGGGAGAAATGGGAAGGAACCCAGTGAAGGGAGAAGCCCCTGGGTGTCTCCTAATGGAATGTGACTCACTTAAAATTAACCATCCTAACACAGTCGCTGTTCTGTGAATATTTGTGTTGACTATGCCTATTTAAAGAGTTTGTGAAAAAGGAAAAAAAAAAACCCTCTAAAAATTTACCTTGACACAATCAGGATTTAGAACTGGAGTCTGAATGAAAGGTACAAACGGAGTTAAACATTTTCTCAACTTTAGGGACTCCAGGGTTCCCTGTATGGATTTAAAGAGGATGAGGTGGTTTCTGCTTCAAGAGCCCTGTTTACCCCTAAAGGCTGCCACCTGTCTGTCCTTCTGATCCCCATTTTGTACAGCTTCTTTCTAATGACCGACACTTTTTGCTGGTTAAAATGAGGACTGGGGTTTCAGAAGCTGACTTCTCTGTGAACTCTGAGCCTTTGCAAGGGGCTGCTGCAGACGGCTCCTGCCCTTCTCCCTCTGCCCCCACCCCACCCCAAGTCATTGATTCACCAAGCTTTATCAAATACCTGCACTTCCAAGTTCAATATGAATTAAGATACAGCGTGAGCTCGGGACTGATTGTTCTGGTGTGTGTTTGTGTGCCCAGGTTCTCCCGTACATCACACTTGGCCGGAGGCCAAGGTCAGATCTGGGACTTGGATCGAACCCAGCCATTCTTGGAGCCATCTTGCTTTTCAGACACTGCTAGTTAGGCCGTCCATTGGAACTGTCAATTTGTCTCCAAACAGGCTCCTCTTCAGAAATTCACCCAGAGACTGAGCAGTAGGTACCCAAGTCTGTAGAAGCGCAAGTGTCTCTCCACAACCAGCTCTTCTGTCCTCTACTGTATGAGGCTGGGTCAAGATCTCCACACTCGTTTTGCTCGTCAGCTGGTTAATTACCTTCTGCTCAGAATGACTAGGGAAGGTCTGCTCTTCCCAGGGTGCCTGGGACTCCTGGCAGCAAGGCCACAGGAGCAGCACTTTCCCACAGGTAGCAGTTGGGACTTTTGGCATCATTCCACACTTCCAGAATCTTCTGCTAGTGTTCTGAAGGGAGGCAGTGGCAGCTCTTTGAGGTCTGAGACCCAGTGCCCTCAGGGCCCCTCTATTTCAGGTCAGTTAGAGAAGTCTTCAGGTTTTTCCCCCAACCCCAGGAACGGTAGGTGCTTCCAGAAATTACCTTCTGTGCTACCTCAGGCCACCACTGTGGTTTTTCAGTTCTCCAACCCCTTCTTAGGCAATTCCCTCTAGCTCAGCGGTTCTCAATCTGTGGCTCAAGACCCCTTTTGGGGTTGAACAAACCTTTCACAGGGGTTGCCTAAGACCATCAGAAAACACAGATATTTACATGATGATCCATAACCGTAGAAAATTTATAGTTATGAAGTAGCAACAAAAATAATTTTATGTTTGGGGGTCATCACAACATGAGGAACTGTATTCAGGGGCCAAAGTACTAGGAAGGTTGAGAACCGCTGTTCTAATGGCACCTTGAGGTTGCAGCCGAAGGGCTTCACCTGCAGGACCAGCTGAAGCACAGCTGTGTGTCCATCTCAACACCTGCAGGACCAGCTGAAGCACAGCTGTGTGTCCATCTCAACACCTGCAGGACCAGCTGAAGCACAGCTGTGTGTCCATCTCAACATCTCCCATTTCGTCACTCTGGGGCTGTGTTCTCAGAATTCCCTGTGCTGACGGGTTCCCAGGTGACATGAATGCTGCTCACCTGGGGATCCTGCCTGAGCCGCTGCCCTGCTTTAGATCTCTGTGGACCGCTTAGAGGTTAAGAGCACTGAGTGCTCTTCCAGAGGTCCTGAGTTCAATTCCTAGCAACCACATGGTGGTTGAGTGAGTGAGAGCTGATGCCCTCCTCTGGTGTGCAGGTATATATGCAGATAGAGCATTCAAAACAAACAAACAAATAAATAAATCTTTAAAAAAAATCAAATCTCTGTTGAAATCATGCCTCTTTTGTCTACTACCTGGATACTTACAGACTCAACTGACTGTCTACCAGTTCAGTTTGGGATGTTTAGTGAGTGACATAATCCCCAAATGTTTACCCCTTGTCCTTTCTGTGAGATTGAGTTGCTATCTTGGCTTGCATATCCCACCTTGAGACTGTATCTTTTTCATCTTAGTTCAAAAGCAGCCCTTTGCCATACTCCTGCCTGTTGCTCTCCGGCACAGGTCTTCCTGCCTCTATGGTCTGCATTGCTAATTTTGTCCCAGTAGGATCCTTATTTCTTTCACCTATGCATGTGAGGGTTGTTGTTGTTGTTGTTTTAAACAATATACAGTAAGCTTCAAGTTAGCTGCTTTTGCCAGAGATAGGTGGGAACTCCTTGGACTGCCCTCATAGAGTGCTCATTCCTGTGATAAAGTTGTGTTGCACATCTATAAAAGATGTGGAGGAAATGTTAGCAGGATCCCTACTGGGGAGCGATCTCTTTTAGTTGGGTGAATATTTTGGTTAGCAGGGTGCGAGCAGGGAGCACCCTGAGTGTATATATAGTGTGTGCGAGCAGCAAGTACAATGCCTTCTGAAACCCATCAGCTCCTGTTGACTACAGGGCTCCGTTTTCTAGGCAGGCACCTGGACAAGTTGGTGCTGGAGCTGGATGGTGTGAAGTTGGTGCTGGAGCTGGATGGTGTGAAGTTGGTGCTGGAGCTGGATGGTGTGGGAGAAGGGAGCAGTGTCAAGAGGAATGAGTCTGTGCCGGCTGCCTCAGAGCTAGCTGCCAAGGGCAGCTTCAAAGGGGAACGAAATTGTCCAGCAGGGACTTCCATTAGATTTTTGGCTGGTATGAGCTGTCGTCTCCCGGAAATCATCAGTAGAACATAATAGAATGTTGAACTGATCTGTAAGTTTGGAATGCTGTAAAATCAGAGTCCTCCTATTGAATGATAGTCACACATGAATTATGTAAATAGATTTCATTTTTCTTATCTTTCTTTTCTTCTTTCAAAAAAAAATGTATTAGAGGCGCCTCTGGCACTGACTAGATTTCACACCTTTTTCATCAGCCCAGTTTTGAAGTGGGATGCATTTATCAAAACATTAGGTGGAGAGTGTATCCTTTGTATCCTTTCTCGGATGCAGCCAGCATTAGTCAACATGAAGCAGTGACAGTCCTGAATGTGGTCATTCATCTGTGGGTGCCTTTATCATTTCATGATGAAAATTTCTCATTTTTCTCATTATGAATAAATAAATGCACACTAGTGAACATTTAGAAATATTGATAACTGGAGTGGGCAGTGATGGCTCAAGCTTTTAATCCCAGCACTTGGGAGGCATAAGCAGGTGGATCTCAGTGCGTTTGAGGCCAGCCTGGTCTATAAAGCAAGTTCTAAGACTGTTACATAGAGAAACCTTGTCTCAACAAACCTATATTTTTAGGAAAAAATATTAATAACCATGAGCAAAACTAAGACCATCCATAGCTTCAGTCCTCAGAGATAACCACACTAGCAAAGTATCCCCACCCATCACTCATATATAAATATAGCTTTTATATTAGTGTGTGTGTATGTGTGTTTGTGTGTGTGTGTGTGTGAGAGAGAGAGAGAGAGAGAAAGAGAGAGAAAGAGAGAGAAAGAGTATATGGCTATATATAAGCAATTCCATCAATTTTTATATGTATATTTTCTGTATTTATAGTCCAACAGGTTCATAATTATTTGTAAAAATTACTGACGTTTTCATTTAACAATTTGATACAAGTGTTAGCTTTTTGATTACATCTTCAAAATTATAATGTAAAGATTATATTTATTCATATATACTAATGTAATGTATACCGTGAATTTCATATTGTTAGATAATTATGGTATTTCTCCATTATTTGCTGTCATATATAATACTACAGGAATATTACTGTACGCATGGCATAACTACATTTAGGTAGAGCATCTTTTGACACACTGAAAAAGCTCTTAGTCTTTGGAGGTAGAATTTTATACTTGCCTGAAATAAAACTCACGAGATAGAGCCCTAATGGGCCATGCAGCGTTTCAAAGGGCTTGCCAAAAGCATTGTACATGAAGAAGGCTGTCCCCACCATGGTTAAGACGACCAGAATCATGGAGAATAGAATGATATTGACGTGGATGCTCACGGGGATGGCTTGGAGCAAATCTGGGAAGACTGAGAATAAAATAAGGATGAGAAGAATTTTATGATCACTTCTCTGCAGGTATAACTAAAAATTTAAATCCCTATTCTTTCCCATGCTTTCAAAAGTCACTAAAAAACATTTTGATAAATACATTTTTTTCTCACCTACCAGTTTACCCATAGATTTAAAGATGGGATCATTTCATAGAATTCACCAGTAAAATATGGCACTTGGGAAGTCTGAAAGAGTCTTTGGTCTTTGATTATTCTCAAGTGCTGGATTAATAACTCAAAACTGTACATTTTATGATCCAAGTTTCAATGACAGTTATCAATAATCACTTTAAAAATTATCCAAATTTTATAATAATATTTTAAATTTGAATGCACCTGGGAGAATTCCAACATCAGGAGGATTTTATCCCACCTCTGTGTGCTATAATATAAAAACTGGTTTCTAGGTTACAACAATAGTAGAGAATTGGAAAATTTTAGTCAGCTTCAATATTTTGATGTAGCACAAAGCTGTGGGAAAATTATTTCTGGTACTACAAGAAATATTTTTCGGGTTTAGTAAACATGCCCAATCTATTTCTAGATTCTGTATTCAGGGCAAGTTATCCTTGCCTGCTCAGGAGATGAAAAACCTTACAGATGTCAGCTACCTCTGCATTAGCATGCCCTCTGGACAACAAAGGGAAGAGCAATCCAATGCATTTCCGTTTCCCCGGCAACGAGCCGAGGATTGACTTATTTATTGAGCTCCTACTATGTGTCAGCCACTGCTTTGGGAGCTGGAGAGAGAGCCATAAAAGAAGACAGAGAAAGGCCCAGATGTCTCCCCAAGAGCCTGGAACCTAATCAGAGTACAGAGAGAACTGGCAAGTGAGCAAGCAAATCCAATTGCTTATTTTCAAAGCTGTTCACTGTGGTTGTCTCCCTGGACACAGGTGTCACTTCCCCTTTAAGAGGAAGAGTTATTTCTTCAGTGCCCTTCAGGAGTAAGGACATTATGTAGCTTAGTTGCCTTTAATCGTCCTGTGATAAAACTGCATCTGCTAAGTCCAAAACATTTAGCACTGACCCCTGTTAGTGGGAGTGTAGGGAAAGGGAGCCCCTTGCGTACCACTCTTGGGAGGAAAAGTAGAAAAGCCTCCTGGGCGTTGGGCAGTGTCTCTAAAGCCCCGAAATGTCCACACCCTTTAGTTGAAGAACTTTCCTTATTTACAGGAGCCTCTCTTAGGCCTATTTAGGCATATGAGTCCAGCGAAGTATTGTAAACATAGTCATTGCTGAATCTCTGGTTTGGAAAGAGCTCGCATGTCTAACAATAGCGCACACAATCCTCTGCAATGGGATTTCACAGAGATCAGAGCAATTCTATAGGAACAGATGTGGAATTATCATCAAAATGCGATGCTAGATAGAAAGAAACAAACCACATAGAGGGAAACGTGCGTTTTATCCTGTCACTTGTGACGGGTGCGGAGGGCTGTGTTTAGAATGCTTGTTTAGTACTCTGCTCTCCTGACTGAATTCTCTTTACAGCTGAGATGGGCGTATTATTAAAAACTGAGGCACAAGGGGCTGGGGAGATACCTCAGTGGGTAAGAATACCTGCTTTGCAAACATGACTGCCTGAGTTCAAGTCCCCAGCTCCCATGTAAAAAGTAGGGTATACCGAACACTGAAAGGCAGAGTTGGGGGGGTATGGTGAGTTTCCCCTTCAGAGAGGAAGACCCTGCATTTTCTTAACTATTTTTTTTTTGTATTTTTATTCCAAAAAGGCCTCACTATATATTACTGGCTGGTCTGGAACTGGGCCTGGAACTCACTCTGGAGAGATCAGGATGGCCTCATACTCACAGAGATCAACCTGCCTCTGTCTCTAGAGTGCTAGGATTAAGGGCCTGTCCCACCACGTCAGGAAAGACCCTGTCTTCAAGGAATACAGTGGGAAGTGAAAGATGAAGGTATTAAGCATCCTCCTCTGTGTATTAGCACAGATGCTTAGACCTGTACACACACACACACACACACACACACACACACACACACACACACACACACACACGAAGTACTGGGTCTATGTGCTATGCCCAGGATTTATAATTAGTGTCATGGCAGTGTGTATGTTGAAGTTCATAGCTGGAGAGTTCCTCATGTCAACATCACAGTGGATCACTCTGGGGTACGATAGTCTCAGACTTCTAGGGGAAAAGCCTGTCTTCTGCTACAATAACCTGACCTCTGGGGATTCTAATCGTGGAAACAATTCAAGCAACCCACCCTGCTCTTCCTACACTTGCTTTGAGCAGCTGTTGACTTGGTGTTCACCAGCAGCTGTTAAAGTCAGCTTCCATTCACTTCTCTGGCAGCCTGGTTGTGTGGATAGGGTAGGTGGGTTAATCCTCTTCAAAAATAACCAGGTAACACCTAACTTCAAATGCAGAAAGGAGTTGCACTGATTAGCTTCAGGGGGGAAAGAGCCAGAAGCAAAACTACACTACCCTGAAGAGAGTTGTGATTCTTAGGAAGGCTCTTGACGCTCCCATCCTGTGTGAAAACTGAAAAGACATGGGCACTGCAAACGTGGCTGAGGAGAAAGTTTTTATTCTAGATATGAAGGAGAGTACAGCCAGGCAACTGGAACAGTCCAGAGCAGGGAGAGAAAGTAGCAGACTAAACATGACCAGTGGACTGACCTGGGCCGTGAGAGGAGAGGTGGGGGAGGGCGAGAGGGGAAGAGAGATGGGCAAGAGAGGGGACCAAGAGAGGAGTGGACAAGAGAGTCAAGAGAACCAAGAGAGAGCGTGGCCGCCTTGGAAGAGTTATATAGGAATCAGAAACTGGAGGAAGGAAAGGGAAGCCCTTGGGCTGGAGAGTTTTAGGGTAAAGGATGGGGTTAGAAGGGCTCAGAGGAGTCACTGGTACTGAAGCAGCCCAGAGGCCAAGCAGATACTTTGGTGTGCTCATAGACACCACAGGTAGCCATTTGAGTTTCTTTTGGATCTGACAAAACTACCCAGAAAGGTGCATAGTGACTTCCTTTTTTGTTTTTTTGTTTTTTGTTTTTGTTTTTTGAGACAAGGTTTCTCTGTAGTTTTGGTGCCTGTCCCGGAACTAGCTCTTGTAGACCAGCCTGGCCTCGAACTTCCAGAGATCCGCCTGCTTCTGCCTCCCGAGTGCTGGGATTAAAGGCGTGCGCCACCACTGCACAGCAGGATTTACATTTTATCAGCTTTCTAATGTTTTGATAGCAATAACCCATCCTCCCAGCATCCTCTTCACGCTTCCCAAATGTTTCCACAGAACAATTTATTAGATTCCTGGAGGCCAGCGTGTCCTGTTGGGTTAAGGGTGGTTCATCCTCCACAGACTAAATATCTGAATCCTTTTACTGCATGGTATACTAACCCTAAAACAGCAGAAGCCTGCAGGAGACTACTTTCTAGACACAAGAGAGCTGCCCAGTGTCATTAAACTGACACAGTGCTTCATGGCCTGTTCCCAGCTTCAGCCACAGACAACTTACATTAGTGCTGATCAGAAAACTGGTTTTTCTCGAGCATTGGCTCTCCTCTCCCACAGTGTGGGGCACAGGCATTGAGGTCCTTAGCCTTGGTAGCAAGCAAGCTCCTTTACCCACAAAACCTGGCCCAGCGTGTTTGATTCTTACAAAACTAGGAGGGAAATAATATTTTACCCTAAGTGTGCAGAGTAAAATCACTGAGGCACAGAGAATCCAATTTACCTAAAGTCACAGTAACTTAGCAGCCTTTGTCGTCATTCTCCAAACGCTTTAAAATTCACATGGGAAAAATGTATCCCTTTCTGATTTTGTAAGTTTTTAAAAATTTGTGTTATTGTTGTTGTTGCTATTGCTGCTGCTGTATATATGACACAGGATGTGTGCAGAGGTCAGAGGACAACTCTGCTTAGTTGCTTTCTCCTGTGCGTTTCTGCGATCAAGCTCAGAATTCCAAACTTGTGCAGCAGGCTCTGTTACCCACTGAGACATCTTGTCAAAGCTGTGTGCGATTTAACAATGTGTTTACTTTGTACAACTGTTACCACAATTAAGATGTAGAATGTTCTACCTGTCCCAAACCTTCCTGCATTCTCTTATTCCAATTTCTCAACTTCTGCAGGTATAACTCTAGAAGAAAAAGTCAAGTACTCTCTGAAATGTAGGTGCCATCTACTTTCCCACCAGTAATGCAAGGACCCAGTTGTCCCACAAATTTTCAGCAGGATTTAAAAAACTGTAGCCACTTATTAGGTGTGTAGGCTATCTCATTGTTTAACTAGCATTTCCCAAATGACCAATGAGACAGATCATGCTTGGTGAGCTTGGTTTTGATATTTGCATTGATTTTGGTGATGTGTCTGTTCAGACTTTTTGTATGTTTTTCATTAGGTTGTTTGTGATGGATTTTTGAGTCAGTTTTATGCATGCTGGATGCAAATTCTTTATCAGACAAGAAAATCAAATATCTTCTCCATGTCTGGGACATGTTTCTGTGTCTTTTGAAGAATAGTTTTTATTTTTATGAAGTCTAGTTTATTAACTTTTTTTCTGTTATGTATCGGGTTTTAGATGCCATATCTAAGAAGTGTTTGACAAATAAAAGGCCACAAATATTTTCTGATGTTTCTTTCTTGCAATGTGTAGCATGTGTGTATGTGTACATGTATGTATGTATGAAGGCAGGGTAGGGTACTCTTGGGTGTTGTTTCTCAGGCACTGCCTACCTGTTTTGTATTTTGCAGCAGGTCTCTAACTAGCTGAGGACTCTCCAGTTATGGCAGGTGGGTATTGCGTGACTAAGGTTTTTTTCGGAGAAATGCAGCACACACATCTATTCCCTTCAGATTGACTAAAGTATAGAGACCACCAAAGTCCAACCAGTAAGATGGACCAGTGAGTTTTATTGGGGTTACTTAGAAGAGTACGGGTGAGAGATTACTTACAGGAATAGAAATGACTAAAGACAGCTGCATCGTTAAAGCCCACCCCAGCATAGGTGACTGTTCACAAAAGCTGGAAACTTGGAGCATCCTGCCCAGCCTACAGGACTCTGGTATAAATTTCTTCCAGGCATTCTGACTGATTTGTGCTTCTCCCTGGAAATTGGTCTGGTTTCAGAGTCTTCTTTGCAGCTTCTATTGCTTACTCTGGCAGGGAGGAGCCTAGTGAATCTGCTCAGTTTCAGGGATCTCCTGAAGCTTGTTTGAGTTGTTTGCTTTCCTGTTTAAGGAGCTTCCCTGAAGGATGGAATGTTTCAGTGTGGGAGGAAACTGTTATACATCAGTGGGTTTGCTAGGCGGCTCCAGGATCTGATTGTCTCCTCTTCCCCAGCCCTGGGATTTTAAACTAAACCTACCACATGTAATTTATTTAGTCATTATCTGTTAGCATGGAATCTGGCAATCAGAGCCAGGTTCTCATTCTTGCATGGAAAGTACTTTACTGGCTGAACCATCTCCCCTAATCCTTAGTATCTATTTTGAAGTTTTTATATACAGTAAAGTTTGGGGCCAAGGTTATTTTGCTTGTCTGCACATGACTGTACCTGGCTGTTCCAGATTGATTTAGATTACCAATGCACACCATTCCTATTCTTAGGAACTCACCTCAGAGAACACGAAAACACTCTTCACCCGAACCTGTGTGCAGATGTTTATATGACTTCATTCATATTCACCAATATTGAAATCTATTACATAGCATCGATGGGCAGATGGCTGAGCAAGGTGTGCATATCTATATAATAACCTGTAAGTCAGCAACAGAAAGAAGCAGACAGCTGCTGCACACACTAGCACAGATCAATCGGAAAACGATGACTAGCAACTGGTCTTTGGGTTCATCCTTCTGCTGGCAGAGTGAAGGCATCTAAGTCCCAGAAAAGAGGGGGCGGGGAAGAAAATCCAGATAGAGCTGACATGCAAAGAGAGGCTGGCGTACACTTGTTCCTGGAGCCTGCTGTTATGAAACAGAGCGGGATAAGTCATCAGTTAATGAGTTGCGGTGCAAACACAGGCACAGGGAAGCACTCCGTGGGAAACGTGCTCTCGTGCAATCATTTCATAGGGCCTCTGCCTCTTGAACTCTGTCTCCTGCCAAGATGGAGACACTTCAGCCTTCTAATCTCTGCACAGACAAGCCTGTGAAGGCCTTTGCTGTCTTCCCAGACTAGTCTTGAACTCACATTCATCCTGCTCAGTCTCCCAAATCCTGGGATTATAGGCCTGTACCAACACACCTAGTATTCCATATTCTTAGGCACCTCTCACTCCCACTTTCATTTGTACCTGGGTTATAAAGGGCTCATAAGAATCTCTCATTCCTCAGAGGAAGTGGAGATATTAGAAGTTCTTTCAAGTTTCTCAATCCTTACGTCATACACCCATATGTAGTGGCTTGAAGAAGGATGAACCCCCATAGGCTCATATGTTTGAATGCCTGTTCCCATGTTGGTGGAAGTTTTGAGAAGGATTAGCGGGTGTGGCCCTGTTAGAGGAGGTGTGTGATTAGGGGTGGGCTTTGAGGTTTCCAAAGTCCATGCCCTTCCCAGTTAGTTCTCTCTGGCTCGTACTTGTAGTTCAGATGTAAGCTCTCAGCTACTGTTCCAACACCATATCTGCCTACCTGTTGCCCTGCTCCCTGCCATGATGACCATGGACTAGAAGCTGTGCAGAGAGAGGACTACAAGGTGGGAGGAGACTCAGATGTAGTCTAAGAATTTGTAGAGACAGAGAAGTCTGAGGCTTCAGTCTGAGGATCTGGTCTGTGCATGCAGTCTGAGGGTTTAGTCTGTGCATGCAGTCTGAGGTTTCATAGAGACAGCAGCAGTCTGAGGATTTGAAGAGATGGAAATTCCCCTTTGGCCTAAGCACTGATAGAGGTAAGAACTCTAGTGACTGACAGCTTTGCTTCTCTGCTCTTTCAGCATTAACCCCTATATCTGACTCCAGGTTTTTATTATTAAGAACAATTAGAATTAGTGCTGCAGCTAATCTCAATATTTCCCTTTATTCCTAGTCCTTATGCCTAGGTCCTTTCTTCCAGTTCCCATTTCAACTCCTGCAATGACCTGCCTTCGCCACTCCATCAATGGCTTCTTTGAAAAAAAACCTCTTGTGCCTTCCTGGTTGTGAGCCTCTGTGAACCATATTCACCTTTTCTCCCTTACCATCTATTGCAGAATATTCCTTTATACTCTGTGAAGATGTGCCAGGGTGGATGGTTTAGTAAAGAGTTAAATGGCCTATAGCTAGGCAGGAAGAGGTTAGGCAGGACTTCGGGGTACAGGGGGACTCAGGAAAGAAGAAAGACAGTGTTGCCAGCTGGACGCAGAGGGAGCAAACATGCAGGAGGAGAGTGAAAGCCACGAGCCACATGGCAACCATGTAGATGAATAGAAATGGGTTTGTTTAAGTTATAAGAGCTAGTGGGACAAGCCTAAGCTATAGGCTGAGCTTTTACAATTAATAGTAAGTCTCCGTGTTACTTTTTGTGACCTGGCAGCCCAAAGACAAATCCATCGACAGCCACCCCTGTGGTGTTTAGGCCAATGAACCATTCTCCATGAAGGTCTGTGCTCCCGAGGCTTCCACAGCCAGTCCCTTGCACCCCAGTCACCCTTCTGCCAGTCTCTCATCCTTCTCTCTCACTCTTTTCCTGGACATTCCTCTTTGTATCTCATTTATCCCTCCCAGAGAAACTCTGTCTTCATCTGTGCTTCCAGCTGCTGCCCCCCACCTGCAGGTTTTCCACTTTGCTGCTTGGGAGCCAGGCCGGCTCCCAACCTCAAAGGTTATTTGACAGATGAGTGGGTTTTGTTTGTGCTCCATCAGTGAACCATCGCATTAAACAGGAACAAGACCTGCTTCATCTTCTTCTTCAATTGCTCCTTCTGCCCTTCGTATCTCACTGACCTGTAACAACTTTCCAGAGCTTTGTAGAAATTCCGGTGGTGTTCTGCCATCTCTCAGTTGCTTTTTTTGTAGGATTTCAGAAGAATGTCTCTTTCTTTGTCCTCTCCTTTAACTGCTGTGTCTTGTTGCAAAGTCTTCTCCTGGCCTCCTACCTAAGCCTTCCCTTTCTTCTTCTCATCTGTCATCTGTCCTGTCTTAGGCTTTAATTTTCTTAGTGGCTGTGTATTGCCTACAAGTCCAAGTTAGCGCCTCAGGATAGTAAACAGAGTCTGTAATATCCTGGTCACTATTATCCCCTCCCCCCTCCGCTCCAGCCCATTCCCCCCTCCCTCTCGCCTCCAGCCTTATCTTCCTCTTCCCATTACCCTTCTTCTGTATTCTCGCCTTCGATAAGCCCTGATGTTCCTTTAGCTGGGAAATCCCTGCTTATAGTTATGAAATATGACTGACCCCTTGAGAACTTCCCTGCTTCCTCTGCTTCATCCTTACACAGAGTAGCTCTCTTTCATGGAGATTTCTGAACAAACACAATAGTGGTAGTAACCACTGTTCTTCAGACAGCGATAGCTGTGGGGTTCTTCATCAATTTGGGACTCCTAGTTAGAGTGCACATGCTGGCCCCTTTGGAATTTTGGTGGGTCCTTGGCCAAAATTAATTAAAGTGTGAAAGTAGCTGATTTGAGGTTCAGGTCAGGGAATTTAATTGCTAAGCGTGATGGTCTCCAGAACACTTTCTCTGCTATGACTGTCTACTGCCAACGTTCCATATGGCAACTGAGAGCCAGAATGAACGTGAAGCTGACCTACAAAGAACTGTGTACTGTGATCACGAAATGCATCTGTCTTTTTAAATCTATAGAGGTTTGGATTGCTATTGAAACACAAACTTAGCTACAAAGAACTGTGTACTGTGATCACGAAATGCATCTGTCTTTTAAATCTATAGAGTTTGGATTTGCTATTGAAACACAACTTAGGTCATTTCTGACGGACAAAGTGATTGATTATAAAGACTTCTGATAGATTCTGTAAGTGGACAAGCATCTTCTCTCATGTCTTCCTCATCTCCAGACTCCAGCAGAACGTTAAGGCTCATATCGGCAGTAAGAAAACTTTCAGAGAAAGAGAAGTTGGTCGTACATCTCTCTCTAGCTTGAATTTTTTATCCTATAGGCAAAGTCATGTTGTTTTCAATAGATCAAATAAAAAAAGAGATGAAAAGCATTTGTTTTTACTAAATGCTACATATGTTCCTTCTGCTTGTCATTAACCATGTTTTATTTGTTACCCCAAAAGCATGACTTTCATTTCAGTTGCTTCAAAATTTATTTTAGTTCTAGCTTCTGGATTATTGTGATATTTTACTCAAAGTCTTCATTATCCCTTTATCTGTTACTGATTCTCGTTCCGTCAAAGTCTCTTACTCTAGTAGTCTCAAAAACAGGACTTGGTAAATTTAATCTGAGTTTATGTGTAATATAGCATTGCCAGGAGAGTGACAAAGGCGCTGAAATATAATAACTTACCAAGGCAAAAGCTGATGATGTTGCTGCTGTGAGGGTTTTGAATATATAGACATTAACTGAGGGGGATGTCAGGTTGCTCAGAACAGCGCTTTTAGCGTTATGAAGGTTTGGGACTAATGAAGTTTGCCTTTACTCTATATGAGATCTCTAAACATCTCAGCTCCCATGTCTGTAAATGCAGAGAGTGAAGCAGCAATCTCACAGAAATAGGGAATTGAGTAGTGGCTACCAGAGGCTGGGCTTCAGGGAGATGATTGGTCAACAGGCACGGAGTTCCAATTAGGCAGGAGAAATATGCTCTGTTGCACAGTAGGGTGACCCTGGTTAACAAAACTACATTGCATATTTCAAAATATCAAAGGGAAGACTTTGAATGCATCTCCTTACCCTGATTGGATCCCTACACAACACACACATACTGAGGCCTCATACGGTGCCGTGAATATGTACTATTATGTGCCAAAAAAAAAAGGTAGAAAGAAAAGACGGAAGGAAAGAAGGAAGAAATGTCACAGAGTTTATGAAAATACAAATGAGATAATTTTTTTGTAGCAGCTCTTTGGAAATGTGGAATAATTGCCTAAATAGCTCTTAACTTGATGAGAACAGCAGGGGAGTTGCCCTGCTGACAATTGTGGCACGTGATCGCGCAGTGTGGAGTGTCCACATTTTCCAGTCTGAGAACCAACCACGGGGACTGGGAAGGGGCCATTTGGTCTACAGGTGATCAGATTACAAGTCTTATTCTGGGATCAGAGAGCCTCCACCTCCCACTGTAATCCTTGGATTATGTGAAAAGAATTAAGACAAGCTTTTCATTTTGTAGCTCAATTTTTCTTTTTCTCTCATACCAGGTGGGTGGCTATTACTATTTTTAAATATGCTGGCATTTTGGCTTTCTCGTGACCTACCTGATGCCTGTCACACATTTTCCTCGTCATCTGATATGCTGCTTCCACTCCTGTTTCTACTTCCTGTGGGCAAGGTTTTGGACACTCTCTGCAATGGCTCGTCTAAAACGATCTTCCTATCAATAACAGATGGCTAATGGGACCCCAGTGAGGCTCTTTGGAAGGACCAGTGGCTTTGCACAGCGGGCAGACAGATGTGGATCAAAATGTTAGCTTTGTTTCACCTCATGTGATTAGGGAACATGTCTCGGATCTTCTGCCAACTTCTGCAAACTGGGTGGTTTCACTGACACAGACAGGTGGGGGTGAGGAGCCAAAAACTATTCTAGCAGGGCCAGAGCTGGCTCTTTGGCCCAAGCAGCTGGACCTGTAGCTGGTGGGCAGATGTGCAAAGAAAAAATGTCTCTACGACAGAGAGGTAAGTGCACTCACTCCTTTTCTCACCGGAGACTCGCTCCCAGATTGTTCAAGAACACGTACAGTTTAATGACTGAAAGCCAAGGATCCCAGTCTGCCTTTGACCAGAAAAATCTCCAGGATGTAGAAAGCTAAATACTGCTTCTCACCCTCTTTTGAACTCAGTTTTGGCCTTTTGGTCCCAGTTGCTGGCCCCTCTCCTGACTACCATCACTCTGGTAATCCTCAATCTTGACAGTATATTGCCATCACCTGGGGAGCCATTAAACCCACCCAACATGGCAGCCTCTGCCCCACAGAGGCAGATCCAATAGCCCTGGGATGGAGCGTTGGCAGCATCTGTTGTTTTAAAGACTCCCCAGGTGATGCTAAGCTGCATCCAGGTTCATGGACCACTGACACTGATCTAACAGTGTGGGTCTTGTCAGCCATCTTGCCTTCATGTGCCAGATGTGGAAGGCAGATAATGCCATCTGTGAGACTCTGGGAACAGAGGCAGCCTCTGATAATGATGTCAGCAATGACAAGCAACGTCTGCTCAGATGAAAGCCTCAGAGGTAGCCTCAAAGGTTCCGCCTTTCCTCTCAACTTGTCCTTCTCTGCATAAAAGACATTTTTATTTTTAAAGGCCCATTTGGCTTCATGGTGCTCAGCTATTCACTTTTCTTGAAAGAGAATCAGAGGAGGGGAGATTTCTTTCTTTTTACAGAAATGCTCTTGATCCGGCTTTCCCCTCAGCTCATCGTCAGCCAGTCATTACGAACATCGGGTAAGAAATATCCCTACATAAGCTTCATGCAGTCATCTTCCTTAGCATCACCCACAAACTCACAGCCAGGTATGGAGCCAAGCTCCTGATGGCTATGTGGTCAGACGGAATGAAATCCATGACCCCATACTCAAAAGGAGGAGACATGATGGTATCACAGAACCATTTGAAAATGATATTTCAAGCACCTCACCTGACTCTTTCTCAGCTCAAGTGCATCCAGCTGGCTCAAGCCTACCTGCAGGCCATCCACCATTGAGTCCCAGTCACCCAGGGTGGTTTACGGGTGACAGCTGCTTTGGCACGTATGTGTCTCTGATAACAGAACCCAGTTAATGGCTCTGAACCTGCAGGGGTATAGTCACACTGGAGCAGTAACTTCTGAGAATGACTTTGCTGCATTATGACTTCCTGAGATAGAGCAGAACACCAGCCCTGAATAAATCAGTCTATCAGGTACTGAGTTTGCTTAGTCAATCCTCTCGTACCCTGTAATGAAAGTGCCTTCCACCTACCACCCCTATCCTGGGCACTTAGCTGCCTATCTATGAGAAGCAAAGTTCTCCTTTGCTCGGTGCCCAGCTTCATACGATGGGATCACATGACTGAATGTTGGCGGCTTACAAGGCCTGACAATGATGAAGAGTTTCTGAATGAGTAGAAATTAATTCAAAACCAAATGTGTGTAGTACATCTCTGAGGTGTTTCCAGCACAACCCCAGGTGGCATGACATGGCTTTCATTTCGGCCTTGGTTCTGATTACACAATGAGCACCCTTTGCATTGCGCAGGCTGTTAAACTACACAATGACAATGCACACTGCTGGGAACGCCGGGGCTCAGTCCAGACTATCGTGTGCTACGAACTGCCACGTCCCCACTGCCCGTAGGGTTCATCTGCTCGACTAAACACAGAACGGTTGAATTATGGACAAGGAAGGCTTTTTAGTATTCTCCTACCATCATCTTTCAGCATGAAAGGATCAAATTAATTTGTCTTTGGATTGGATTGTGTTAGAAGGCTTGATTCTAAAAATCGCTATTTGGGCTTCCGACTTGCGTTTCCAAAGTGTTTGTTAGCTAAATTTCGGCTTGGATTGGAATCGAGTTTCCAACCGTTTCGAGAAACTGCGGTAAACATCCTTCTTCCATTTTGTACTACATGCGTATACGAAGTAGCAATCTCAGTACTGACGATCAGGAAATCAAAGTATCGATCAACTTTGAAAAGTGTTAGCAATGCTCTGTGCCCTGACGCATTAAATATTCAACCAAGACACACGTCTTTATGAAAAAATAAATGATCACATCCATCTCACTATTGTGTGAATTTACTTTCGTTGTTAATAAGTCACAAAATTGTGTATGTACCAAAGAATTGTTTTAAACTAAATGTCTTTATGAGTCATGCTCTGCAGAAATGCTGGAACGGTGTAGCTATGTTATCTACCTGTGCACCCAGGGTCCAGGCTCACACAAAAATGTCTTCAGCAGAAAGGAATTCTGCACAACATTTCTCAAGAAGCCCTAGTAAAGTATATATGAGTTCTTTCTAAAATACAATATAACTTTGTAAAATACAAGAATTTCTAAGGTTAGAATGAACTTTTGTTTATTTAATTTTTTAAAAAAAGAGACTTTAAGCCAGGTGTAATGGGTTTCTGGGTGCACGCCTTTAACCCCAGCACTCATGAGGCTGAGGCAGACAGATTTCAGGGAGTTCTGGGGCAGCCCGGGCTGCACAGTGAGACTCTGTCTCAGAAGAGCATGTGGACTGATGCTCTAATTCTGTCTTGTTGCCCCTGGTTTTCAGCGTGAGTCAGGGGCTGACACCTGGCTCCCTGGTGAAGCGGTTGACTCAGGATGTCTTCTGTTTTGTTAATTGCTGCAGTGCAGCCATTGCTTTAGTCACAGCAATGAATTAGTGGCCACACCATAAAGACTTCAGCTAGTTCAACAGTGTCCTCAGATGTCTTTGCCTTAAACCTAAACTGTGGACAGGTAATTCGTAGCTCAAAGTGTCAGCTGAAGCACATGACCTGTCCGATCTTCATTATCAAACAGGATTGGCTTGTTTTATCTTCCAAAGCTCAAAAAACCAGCGTTCGGATAGTTAGAGATTGCATTAAAGCAAGGAATGAACTGAAGAACAAGTTCTTGTGAGGTTTCAACATCATGTTAAAGAGGAGGCCAAGAGATGTGGAAGGCCTGCCCCAGTGTGAACGCCAAGCACCGCAGAAAAACAACAAAGGTTAAAAAAACCCCACAAACCAAACCAAACAAACAAAAACAAAAAACTATAAAAAAAAACAACTCTCTGTATCTTTTTGTTGTTTCTCTTACCAAAAGATGATTCAAAACGTCTTTATCACCTGCACAAGAAACTGGAATCCAGGTCTGCTGCATGCTGGCTCTTATATGATCTGGGGAATATTTTGTGATATCTCAATGCTTCCAGCCCCCCATATTTGACCAAGAGAACTGACACAGCAATAGTAGTTAGCTAGACAGATAACAGGTATTGAGGAGGGACACCCTCCCTCCCAGCAAACTTTGAACACTGCCTCCTGTTTCTCTGAGGACCCCAGAAAGAGAAGCCCTGCTTTAGGATTTAAATCACCATATGAGAGAGTAGAAGTGTCTAGACTTTGTTGAGACCCACGAAGTGAAAGCTTATTCTTCCTGGTCAAAAATAGTGATGACCTCTGACCCTCAGTAGAGGCATGGCATTCTGAACTTCTCCAAAGGTAAGTCCATCACATACTATTAGTGCCTCCCTTGAGGAAGTGGCACTTGCCAATCACCTGGTCAGGGATCTAACTTCCCCAGGAAATCTGACTCTCCTGAAGACAGAGAAGACTAATTATCTCCTTAGTGAGATAATGTACTTCCTCCAGAAGATGTGAGCCGCGCTTCCCCTCTTACTTTCCTATCTCTTTTTCTTTCAGGTAATAACCAACAAGCAACGCGCATCCCTCCTCTGATACTCTGGCCTTTCTCTGAAGCTCCCCTCTCGCCTTCTACCATCCTGGGGCTTGCTGACCTCCGTTGCTAAACCTGCCTGCTCTCTGGAAGCCATGACCTTTTCTTTTCTCCTCTCTCTCTTTTCTCCTGGTAAGAATCAAGATTTATGCCTTGCCTACCCTGTTGATTGTCCAGAAAATTCTCAAAAAAAAAAAAAACTGACCTTGAATGTTAAATCTGGGTTTATAATGAAGAAAAGAAAAAAAAATACCTGTTTCATTTCACTGCGTTTAGTACATTATTTACTCAGTAAGAATTAACTGCATGAATCCCATGTTATACTGTTCTGGTTATACCAGTCGCTCTTTAAGAAATATATTCAAGCTGGCAGTGGTGGTGCACGCCTTTAATCCCAGCTCTCAGGAGGCAAAGGTAGGTGGACCTTCGTGAGTTTGAGGCCAACCTGGTACAGAGCAAGTTCCAGGACAGCCAAGGCTACACATAGAAAAACCTATCTTGAAAAACAGACAGACAGACAGACAGACAGACAGAAAAAAGAAAGAAAGGAAGTGAAAGGGGGAGAGGATTGTAGACATACATAGAAAGTACTTGACACCTATATTTACTCAACAAATGGGTGCTGAACTCACATTTTTTTTTTCTTCTGAGATGTCTGCAAGAGCTCAGAGAAAATAAAGTCACTTTCAGAAGTTAAAAAGGAAAGCAGAGAGATGGGAGATCACGAAGCCACCCTCACTGTATTGTTTTATCTATGGTTGCTTCTCTGAGAGCTTTTCATCCTGATCCACAGGTTGTGTGCTGTCGTGAGGATGCTGGAACGGAAACTGGGTCTTCTGCAAGAGCAAACAAGGGCTCTGTGGCGTACCAGGGCTTGGTCCAGACATCCATTTAGGATCATGATTATGCTAACTGACAGGAGCCAGGCACAAAAAGACAAGTGCTACATGGTCTCACTCATATGCAGAATATAAAAAAGTTGGCTCCTGTGGTGGTCTGAATGAGAATGGTCTCCATTGCCTAGTATGTTTGACTGCTTGGTACCCAGTTAGTGAGCTTGTTTGGGAAGGATTAGGAGGTTGTGTCCTTGTTGGAGGAGGTATGTTGCTTGGGGGTGGACTTTGAGTTTCAAAAGACCCATGCCAGGGACTAGCTAGTGTTTCTCTCTCTTTTTTTCTGCCTACTGTCTGTGGATCAGGATGTAAAGCTCTCAGCTATAGCCACAGTGCCATGCCTGCCTGCCTGCTTTCTGCCATGATGACAATGAACTAATCTTTTAAAAGTGTAAGGCAGCCCCAGTTAAATGATTTCTTTAGAAGAGGTGCTTTGGTCATGGTGTCTCTTCACAACAACAGAAAATTAACAAAGACAGCCCTATAGGACCTGAGAGGAGAATGGTGCTTACCAGGGAATGAGGTGAGCGAGGAGATGAGTCTGATTGAAGGGTGTGAGACTGTTAGGTGGGCTCAGGAAGACCCCACTGTGCTGGTGCATTGATGTAACTACAGATAAAATAACATACTAGAGATTTCCCAAAGCTGCAAAAAGGATTTGGTAAATTTTCCCCATAGAGAAATGGTAAATGTTTGGGGGAAATGGATATGGTTATCTCCATTTAAACGTTACATATTTCAAAGGGTTTATATATGTATGAGAGATGGCTCAGTGGTTAAGAGCCCTTGTGCCCTTGCAGAAGACCCCCGGTCCAGTTTCCAACATTCACTCAGCAGCTTACAACTATCATAGCTCTAGTTCCAGGGGATTTGACCTCCAGACACCAGATATGCACATGGTGCACATACATACATGTAGTCAAAGTATTCACAGATATATATATATATATATATATATATATATATATATATATATAGTCTAGGGGGCTGGAGAGATGGCTCAGAAGTTAAGAGCATTGCCTGCTCTTCCAAAGGTCCTGAGTTCTATTCCCAGCAACCACATGGTGGCTCACAACCATCTGTAATAGTGCCCTCTTCTGGCCCGCAGGTATACACACAGACAGAATATTGTATGCATAATAAATAAATAAATATTTAAAAAAGAAAGTCTAAAGTCTAAAGAAGTTACATATATCAAACATTCATTTGGGACTTTAAAATAGGTTACCATTGTAGGTAAATAGTTAAAAAATAAGTTTTAAGACAGGCATAGTGGTACACACCTTTAATCCCAGACAGCAAATCTCTGTGAGTTTTGAAACCAGTTTGGTCTACGTAGTGAGTTCCAGGACAACCCATTTTCAAAAACAAACAACAGACAAAAAAGTTTTTTTAAAAATAGCCCTAAAAACCAAATATAGTGAATCATTATTTTATTCCTAGCACTCAGGAAACAGAGGCAGGCAGATCTCTATGAGTTTGCAGTCAGCATGGTCTAGAATTTTAGGTTTGCCCACCACACCTCCACAAGAAAAATCAAACAAACAAACTAAAAGAACAACACCCTCCACCTCCAAAGCAGTAGCTTCTCATCCACATCCTTTCCTTCTAGATTCTCTGGCGACAATAATTGCCCAGCTGTCCAGTATAGGGATGATTTAGATGACAGGGAGGCTGGGATCCAGCCCTTTTATGCCCTAGCCACATGGCTGAAATTCTGATTCCTAAACAATGCTGATTCTGCTGGTCTTTTGATAAGGAAAGGGAGAAGGGTGCAGTGAGGGTCAGGGGAAAATGGATGCTTGTCATTTAAAAAGTATTTCCCTGACATTTCCCAATGCTTACAGAATAACAGGCAGAAACCTCTTCTGGGTAAAGATACCTTTGAAATGTTAAGCAGAGTGATTTTTTTTTTTTTTTTGCTATTTTCAGTATAAGAAATTAGATTGGGGGAATTTTTCATGGAGGACAAACTAGGGAATCTACAGAGAAAAAGAATGAAAGAGCACCTCCCCGCTTCTCAGCCTTCACTGTTGTGGTTCTGTCTCTTCGCTGGCTCAGGTGTGTGTCTGGGCACTGATGAGCTCGGCTGCTCTCAGAAACCCATTCACCCATTGCTGCTCAGCTCCAAAGCTTCCCTTTCTTCACCGGATCCTTCTTCAACCTGCTGCTTTCCACACAAGAAAGTCCAAAGAGTGACAAAAAGCGAAAGAAAAGAAGATCTCCTTGATGGAAGAAACGAGCCTGGGTCCTGACACGTGGGGCATAGTTCAGAACACTTCATAAAAACTCGGCCAGAGGAAGGGCTCACAGAACTCCCTGCTTCTAAAAATGGTGGCTGAAATCTGCCAGTCAGGAAGACATCAAGTGACAGAGACTAGAAAGGCTGGATGGATAATTTCACTGATCCTCCAAGGACCTCATCGAAACCAGCAGATCTTTGTGTACATCATAGAACATTCCGATTAAAGAAATGTTTCAGAAACAACCCAGTTCCGCCTCCATTTTTACGACAGAGAAAAGAAACGGGCAATGTCCGCGCGCCAAGAGCCTGAGCCTCAGCCGGTGGCAGAAATCCATCTCCAATCTAGGTTGCATGACTCCGATAGAGTCCACTAAACAGCTGTGAACCCATTTTGTGCTATGCTCTCTCTCTGCTTGATGCCCCCAGTTTGGGGGGTGGGGCTCCCAGGAGCACTCTGAATCCCTCCTCTCCCGGGATTAGGCTCTCTGTGCAGAGCAGTAGAATGTGCACCCCAAATTCATATGATAGATGTGAAATAGGAGAGGAATGACGAAGTAAGGAGGGGCAGAGGCTGTTTGGCTGAGAGAAACCTAAGGTTGTTCCTTCTCCCGTATCTGTTCCAATTCATTACTATTGTTTCAATGGAAAGAAGGAAGGTGTATGTTTGCCGGACTGGTCATAGGTGCATGAGTCTAGATTAAAACATCTCCAATCTAAAAGACAAGGGGGCTGTGCATTCTGGGTAATGTGCAATGGTTCCTTCCTCCCATCAGGAAGACTTAGACAAGCCACGCAGGCTTCCTCTCACAGACTCTTTCCTCAAAGCCATGTTGCAGAGGAAGGGGACAGGGCAAGGTTTTCGTTAGTGGGACATGAAAGCCTCCAGCTCTTCCAGGAAAGACCATTGGAAGGCTGTAGGAACGGTGGATGGGATGAACCAGCTAAGACAAGGGACACACTTGTAAGGGATAGAGTGCCAGTTCTCATCATGGTCACAACGACCCCCAAGTCTCAACTATTCTATACCATGATATGTTCGTGAAGTCACCTCTTGTTCACAGAGGTAGTTTAAGTATACACCCTGCAACTGAGTCACATACCTCATTTGGTGTAGGATCTCTGCTGTAATCTGGGTCACACCCCTTATTTGGAACAGGATCTCTGCTTCTAAGATATGAAGTACACTGGCTCTGTCAAGGCTTTAACAAAATTTCAATCACAGAGCCCAAATTAAAATATTTTCGAAGTATGACTAAAGTTGGCAGCTGGGATGCATGATTGTTAAATTCCTATTTTTTATATATCAAAAAAAAAGAAAACTCCCATATGCTTTTACCAGCTCATTGAACTGTGTTGGCAATGAGCAGATCAGTATATATCTAGGAATGACTGATTACCATATGATTCTTGAATATCATATTTTGATAATGTTCTGTAGTGGCTTTCAAAACCAACAAAACAGAACACATGCACCATATGCACGAGAGAGAGAGAGAGAGAGAGAACAGAGACAGAGAGGAGAGAGACAGAGAAACAGAGACAGAGAGAGAGGAGAGAGAGAGAGGGGAGAGGAGGAAGAGAGGAGAGAGAGAGAAGCGAGGGAGGCGAGAGAGCTCACAACTGGCAGCTTCTGTTTTGACGGCCGCACTGGCATTCAAACATTATCATTAAAATTTTACAGGTGATGTAAGATGAAGCACTGTATCAACAGTTGTGTTGCCTTCAAAGGCAAACATTTTCTCATTATAATGAATGAATCATGGTTAGGCAGCAATGCTAGTGACCTCTAGTAAATGAACCTGCTCTGACCCAATAGACAGATGAGAATCAGCCTGCGTAAATGAGGCAGAAGTTTTCCCAGCGTAACTTTGCACGCTACAGGGCAGATTCTTGGTATAATGAGACGAGAAAGCAAGGTCGGTGGGAACACCTAATAGAAACAAACATCACTGCACTGCCAAACTCCTCCTCCTCTTCGTCATTCTTCGTTCTCATCTTACGCCAGATGTAGAGGCTTTGAAAGTGACACAAGCACAGAAAAACCACACACAGAGACTCGTCCAGCAGAGCCAAGCAAAAGGTCATTTAAAATATTGACACTGTCAATAGTCAATTCATTCGGAGTAAATCACCGTCTGAATCTATGCTGTACAATGGAGCAGCATTAAAGCAAGCACTTGAAATGTGGCCAGTCCTAATTAGCTGTGCTATGTAAACATACACCAGGATTCGGCTGTACAAAAGAAGTAGAAAGATATAAAACATTTCAATGGTTTTTATATGCATTATATGGATTATCTGTTTACACAATAGTATTCTGGATGACTAGTTAAAGAAAATTATTAAGCGATGCTCACCTTTTCCTTCCTTCCTCCTTCCTTCCTTTCTTCCTTCCTTCCTTCCTTCCTTCTCTTTCTTTCTTTCTTTCTTTCTTTCTTTCTTTCTTTCTGTCTTTTTTTTTTTTTTTTTTTTGCTAATGTGGCTAGCAGGGCTTATGTTGTAACTCTGTCGGTCAATGATGATCTAAGCAAAAAGTTAAGACTGAGGCTCAGTGGTATAGTATTTGCCGACCATGCGCAAGGCCTAGAGTTTAAATCCCCAGCACAAGAAAAAGTCTAGACAAGCAGAATACAGGTAGAAATCCAAAAGAATTGAAATAGGAATCTATAGCAGCTGATGGTACCATGACAACTAGCCCCAAAGTGATTGATACTTTGATAAGTTATTGTTTCCATACCTCCTCTACTGGAGCGCTTCTCTAAATCCCAATATCTGCTTGATAACTTTCTAAAGGAGTGCTAAGAAGCGGAGGACTCTCTGGGAATGGTTGTGTTCAGATTTTTATTTGGACTGTAGAAACGGGGACAGAGCCACATCTCTGCAGGCTCCAGAGGCTGCCAGCACTGCTCAAGGGGAGCTTCTGCTGGGATGCCAGGGTGAAGCCACTTACCGTTTTTATAGTAGCAGGATTTCCACTCAACCATCTAGAGCACCTATCAGAAGGCTCTCTTCTTAGAAGCAAGTTGATGAAACACTCTTGACTGGGTACATAGGGCATCTTGAATGAGACCACATGACCCATACGCTACACCGTGATGGGGGTGGGAGTGTTTCAGAAGCATGTTCAAAGGGAGTTTCAACACTCCGAAGGATGTGTGTTTAAGTGTATTAACAGTGTGCTTTTTTTGAGAATTCCGTGGAGGTTATTGATTGTACATTTTCCTAATATTCCTTCTTTTACTGAAGTAGATTTTAATTTTATTTATTTATTGCTTAGGCAGAAAAAAAGAGACATCATCTGCCTATTTCTCTGGAATTCACCAAAATAAATGAAGTTTTAACATGTGTGTTTCCATGTGTTATTTGTGTTTACTTCATATGTATATCGTAGAGTATAGAAAGGGCTGTCATCACAGAGAAATCAAAAATGTAAGCGTTTCTTCACCATGCTGGGGAGAAACGCACAGGCCAGCCAGGAGATCAAAGCGATTTGTGAGATGGCTTTGGTATAGCAGAAACCCTGCTGGGCTTTGCTAGTCCTCGTAGAGGACTTGATTAGAATAACTTCCCAGGCAAGGCCACCGCAAGAGATAGCTACGAAAAGTAGACCCCGGACCGTAAGAACACATACGGCTGTGGGTCCCGAAGGAAAGCAAGGCGAAGCAAATGGAGTACCTCGTATGCAGCACGTGCTAAGAAAACAGCGTGCTGCGGCAGAAAGTCAGGTTTACCCCTCCTTCACTGTCAGAAACACAAGGCCTCCGGGATCATTCCCCGTCATTTCCCGCTTTTGTCTGACTTCCTTTGTGAGAAGCTTTATTCAGCCCGTCGGTGACTCAACGCTGAAATCATCTCACTCATCTATTTTCCTCTTTTATTTTTTTAATACAGTTGCAAATCACACAGTATTGGGCTTTGTTCGCCCTCTGACCCCCGCCTCCAAAGTGCGCAACCCTCACAGCCCAGTTATCTTAATGAACTAAAGCCGTTCGGAGAAAGTAGCTGTATCCACTTCATCAAATCCAGCCGCTGATAATTTCTGGAAAAGCGGAAGACTAATTCTCAGGGGATTTTCTGGGGCCCTATGAAAATTCCTGTCACTCTGTAGCCTACGTGGGCTGGGGGTCGGTGCCAAGTGGCTGCTTACAAGATACATGGAATGTTGCAGAAATATAAATGGGCCAGGGCTGAAATTTAATTAGACACTGCATATGTTAATAATAAATTCAATTAATTTCACCTTCTGCCTATACTGGAGGAGAAAAGAAGCTCAGGCAAAAATAATAATTCATCTTAAATGCCTCAACTGGGAGCCCCTTTCCTGAAGAGTAATTTACTGACTGTGTCTTCATAAGATTGCTCCGAACCAGCCCTTTGAAATAATAACAACTTCTGGATGTGTGTAGCGAGAGATACAGCAAAGGACTGCTTATTAATTTTCATTTAATGAGCTGCCCATTCTCATGGTAATTTTAAAAAACTTCTCAAGATAAACATGTTACAAATGCCGTGGCTAACACTTCCATTTGGCAAAAATTGCGACAGAAGATATCTCCTGTTCCCTACCTGAGTTGAAGGTCAATCCGCTGCCAGTTTTCTGTACACTTGGCATGCATTTATGACAGTTATCTCGTCAGATCGTTTGAAAACGTTTGTAGCCAAGAAATTCCAAATTGGATAAAGATGAAAAGAGTAATTCTCAACAGCAAGGGTTTTAGCGGTGCCGGGCAGGGCAAGGAGCAAAGTCATGGGAAAAGGGAAAAGCAAGAAAATGGGGCCTTTTTTAAAGGACAAAAGGCACAAAGATTGTTCCTTACAGGGGTCCCATTTCCTCAAGCAGCCTTTGTATCTAACAAAGATGCCACGCCATCTTGCATAATTAGTAATACTTGGAAATCTTAAGGGTTATACTTTCATTTTCAAAGAGATCGATTAGATAGATAGATATATAGAATGATAGATGAGAGAGAGAAAGAGAGAGAGAGAGAGAGAGAGAGAGAGAGCGTTCCATGGTCCATGGTGCGCATGGAGGGCAGAGGCTGACTTGGGGAGCTTGGTTTTCTGTTCCCATCATGCAGGTGCCAAGGATAGAACTCAGATCATTCGTCTTGGCATCATATACCTTAATGCTGAGTCATCCTGTCAGCCCTTTTAAAAGGTTATGCTTTCAAAAGCTTAACTTCGTAATAACTAATTATTTGTGACCATAATAAAAATATCAAGAATAAAAACTTAATAAGAATTTTTCAAAAAGTAAGAATCAAGGAAGACGTTACTTAGAGCCGTAGGTATTTCAAATGGCCCATGGTGGCTTGAATAGTTTTGTAATAGACAGAGTAAGAGCCTCTACACATGTCTTTGCAAGAGCAGAAAGAGTGTCCAGAAAGTATTGAATAATTCAGGCGCAACTGTTACTCACATGAGAACCGGAAAGGCCTTGCTCCTAACCCACATTGCCTTACGCCTTCTCCGTGGAAAAGCCCATATTGCATCTCGCCCATGAACTTGGTCAGCTCCTCCCCTGTGGCGTTGACAAGCAGAGCCCCCGTTTTGCAGAGGATAGTGGCTTTAATCCACAGTGGGGTCCCCACTGCTGTCACGACTCCGAGAGCACAGAGGAAGCTCAACACACCGGCCATACAAAAGATGATTTTCTTCTGCTGGTTCGGCATGACGAGAAATGGCTTTGGTGAGGATGCAATTCAAAGCCAAGAGCTTTGTAAGCATCAAGAAGGAACTGCCCCTTCCGCATTTATGACAAGAGCTAAAGGGACTAGCTGGAAAAGCAAATGTCCCTCCTCACGGCGGCTCCACCAGGCAGAATGCCAGTTCACTAACTGTCCTTCCTCACCCACCATGGGCTTTGCTCCTCTTCTCCGGCTTCTCTTCCAATAGAAATCTTTGGGTTAAGAATTTGTAGAACAAAAACTCTTTCAAAGTGCCTTCAAGATCCCCTCTCGCATCACTTGCTAAGAAAGGTCTAGGGTAACAGATGGAGTCCTCTGTGTAACTTGAGAGAAGCCTCCCTTCCTCAGCCTATTGTCTGATTGGCTGAGCTGAAGCCTACAGAAACATGCTTGGCTCCTAGGGCTAGGTTTGCAGCAATGTGAGAGGTTCACGTATTGACGAGACTTTATTTCTGGGTTTTGTTTGCTCTTAGCAGTGGGAGAATGGGAGCTTTGGCTCATGTAATAGTAATGAATTGATTTTGAAAATGTTTAATTTTAGTCAGATGAAACATGGCATAGCATTGGGTTTGGTGTAGACACAAGATTCCAGAACTACACGGGCCTTGTCCTCCTCACCCACCCAGTTCTCCAGGACCCACATTTTTCTATGGAATCTACCTAGAGAAGATGTGATTCAAATTCTCGACACAGAGAAACATGGAGATGCAGTTGCGAGAGTATATTTATAAATGCTTTCATTTAAAGCATTTGGCTCTATTAGTAGGACAGCAAGGGCACATGGCTGTGGGTCCAAGGAGCTGCAGAATCTACAAAGATGAGAGAGAGCCCTGACCAGGAAAAAAGTGCTGTGGTCATACAGATCCACCGCTGACCAGCTGGTCTCCCAGAGAAAATACCCATCCGAGAGACAAGAGACATGGCTGAGCAATATCAAGTAGCAAAGTGTATTTGGTATAGGAATTCAGACTTGAAAACTCCCGTGTAGAGTGCCGTAGGAAGATCTTCGGCTTGTGATTACCCGCCTACTGGGGCGTGGCCTCTTAATACTATACACACTGACACGGAACCTGCCTCTGCCCCTTTTTCTCCTTCCCCTTGCTCTTTTTTGCCCATGGCTCCTTAAGATTGTTTGAATTTAATCTCCATCCATTGTTCAAGCAGAGAATCCTGATTACCCCTAAATAAATAACTATCTATTTCTCAGTTCTGAGCTAGTGTGGGATTTCTTTTAAGCATATGTGCATTCCCCGCCTCTTCTGGCGGGATCACCGCGACAGTGGAGTCCAGTGACTTCTTAGCTCCAGGTGCCTAGTAAGGTTCCTGGGTGGGGGGGATCAAATGTAATACCCCCCCTACCCCCTCCCTGCAAGAAAGAGAGATTGTTGTTGACTCCGTATATCATGCTATGCTGGGCTCTTATTTTTGGTACAAGCGTGACTCTCATTCTTCTAAGCATTTCATCAACATTGCGTTATTAACTCTTACAAGTATTATAATGAGAAAGTGCTGCTGCTACTAATATTATTCCATTATACAGATATAGAAATTGAGGTCAGAGAGGCTGAACAAGTTACTGAAGGTACTAGCAGAGTTCTGTGGTTGGTATGCTATTCTAAGCAGAAGAACTGGCCTATAAGATCCACATGGGCACTCAAAACAAGGTTTTAAAATATAATTAGGGCCTTGTCTTGTACATAATTTGACACATACCAAAAAACTCTTTTCAGATAATTGGGCTCTCCAATGAATTCTCTACTGGTTGCAGTCGTCATAGCTAAACAAGGAGAACACAATAATGCAGTTAGTTCCCTGACAGTTACCCGGGGATATGTGTTCCATGCATCCCAGAAATGCCACGTGGCAGTTACCTGGGAATGTGTGCTCCACACATCCCAGAAACGTTAGTTTGAGAGTATCTAGATATTATCCAGCTTATTTGATCAACATATTTGGTAACTGGGGGGGGGGGGGGGGACAAGCAAACAAAAAACCAGAATACCCCTAAAGCCTGGGAAAAGAAGTTTCAACCTAATCAATTCTATTAATACTTCCTTAGGAAGAATGTGGAAGGAAGGAGTGGAGTAGTTAGCATAGGACCGTGGGTAAATTAGTGAAAAACCTGCCAAAGGTGTCTAAAGTCTACCAACGTGGAAGGCTCTGCCCAAGGATGGAGGAAGCGATCAGGTTGTTTAACCTTTTAGGATTGCCTTGTTCTACCGCGAAGAACACCCTGTTTGTAGAGACACAGAATGAGGTATTCCTTATCTCCAAGTCACATCCTTCCTACCACACCTTAAAATTCCCTCTCTTTAGTAAACAGCGACAGTAAAAATGTTTATTTCTCCTGAACACATGTAGATACTCACCTGAAGTCAGCCTTTGTTCTAATCAAGGGGTGCTCGCTCGGTTTGCCTGCCCAATGGAATCCCTTGCAGAGGTGTTTAGAGCACTGTGTCTGCCCCCCAGCTAAGGCTCAGCCGTATTTGCTTTTCCTGTGGCCTTAGCTCTGAATCGCCCGATGATTGCAACAGGCAGCCAAGGCTGCACGCTAGTGCCCTCGTTCAGTCTTTGCATAACTTGCCTCTGATCATTAGCCAGGCTTCTCGGGGCTAGAGAGCACAGATGACTGTCCTCATCCTGGTTGCTAGGGAGGAATACTGTGGTGATAAATTAATGAGCAGGCGCTGAGAGTTATAGCTCCAGCTTCCCAGATTCCTTCAGCACCGTGTGTATGGCTTCCTCTAACTGTCCCCATGAGTAGGGTCAGATGCAGCTACCCCTAGTTACTCTCTGTATTGCAGTAGTGATGGGTCCTGGTCATGGGAGGCAGCTCCCCTTGGGATCCACACCCACGTCACCTCTTCCCTGTGCAGCTTCCTTTCAAACTTGAATGTCAGCCACCCACAGACTGCATAGTAGTGTGTGATCCGCCCTCTGAGGATGATATAATGGAATCTGGCAGTCATCATGCTGACAGCCTTCTTTGGAAATTTCGTCTTAAAGGGCTTGAATGACAGTGATGACACCGTCTTCCTTACAGTCTCTCTGAGAATTTGAGTCATTAATGTCAGCAAGTTTCCACCAGGAATCCCACTGAAACCTTCTCTTCTTTTCATCTTAACATTTGGTGACATTAAGGAAATGGAACCAGGCCTAGCCCTCTCCCCCCCGTGACCCTTGGCAGGGCCTGGATAATCAGAAGTTTTCAGAGTGACTGAAGAACCAGAGAGGAAAGGACAATGGGTGTAGGCCATTTTTGCTTCCAATACAAGCATTCATGTTTCTTTTCTTGATAATTCAGCTGCATTCTTCTTCTTCTTATTACCATTTGGAGAGAGGGGGAGAGAGAAGAGAGGGAGAGAGGGGAGAGGAGAGAGAGAGAGAGAGAGAGAGAGAGAGAGAGAGAGAGAGAGAGAGAGAGAAGGGAAGACAAGAAAACAAGAATCAAATACTCACCATGTTTGCTCCCCATCACTCAACCACACCCAGAGTGTAAGGTGCAGGGTAGCCTGGGTTGTAGAAGAAAAGACCTTGGGTTCCCTATTAAACTGATAATTTTCTCTGACATTCATTTTGTAGATTTATGAACATGGTGGCCTGGTCCACACTGGTGGTGCTCACATGATTTCTAAGCAGGAAAACTATGTTCACTTACATGAAATAGCAATGAAGAGGGAGCTGCTAGGCTGTATGGGTGGTGATGAAGGAAGCCTCTGTCCCAGCCTCATGCTGCACACTCCCCGGAGCACCCCACTCCAGCTTTGGAAAGAACATGGTTGATGTTGATTCCCTCTGGGCTAAAATGTGTCCTCTTGCTTATTTGCCTTCTTTCTTTCCTGTCCGAACCAGATATCTATAGAAGCATATCACACTACCTAGGTGCCCTGCATGGATGGATGTTCCGATTATTAATTTGTTGATTAATGCAAAGTTCTGCATGTTTATCTGACTTATCATTGGTAGTACTGATTTCTATTTTCTTCCATATGACTCATAATGGTCTAGGACTTCTCTAAGAGAAATTCAACGAGGGTTTGAGAAACGTCCTATTCTAAGACAGGAGGCCTTTGTAAATCTATCCTATTTTTTCTCATCGTTAAAGGAAACTCTCCCAAGATTGATTGACATTCCTTGACTAATTCAAGTTGCTGGTGATCGTCAAGTCGCATTGTAATTCTCTAATGACTGTAAGGGGGAAAAACACTTCATAGAAAAAACTGATTGATTTATTAGAGGGAAAATTACCACATGTGCTAGACCTTGATTGCAGCTAATATTTGTAGTGCTAATTGCCTGAACTAGAGGATTAAAAGGATGGAGAGGAGGGAAGAAAAAGAAAGCAAAGTTCTCCTGGAATACTGATGACTTTGCTGCAGTGGATTCTGGCTGAGAGGGACAACTCAAGAGTAGGGACTCTTAGGGTTACTGGTGTGGGGCATTGAGAAAGAACCAGACATAACACACATGCCGCATGCCACGGAAAAGCAGCAGGAACGGAGGGAAGGAGCCTCCATGTGATCTGCCAAAGATCCCATGGCACCATCAGACTTACCTTGGTTTCTTGTTGGCATGACATATCAAGGCTATGTTGGCATTCACAGCCATAACCCAAGACTGGAGATGCCACTCAGCGTGAGTGACATGTTTAAAGAGCTCAAGGGCCTGCATGAATGAGATCCTTAGCCCTGCCAACAAAATGGAGCAATGACAACAAAAACAACCCCCTCCCCCAGCGGGTCTGGGGAAATGTCTGAGTGAGCTAATTACCATGAGGTAGGACAGTTACTTAATCTAAAGAGTCACTGTGGTTTGAGATGCTTCTGTCAACAATAATAAACCAGATTTCTAGTACATGGGAATAGATAATGATCTCCTGTCTTATTTAGGGCTACTCTTGCTATGAGAAGACACCATGACCAATGCAAAAATAAGAGAAAGCATTTATTTGGAGACTGGTTTGCGGTTTTAGAGGTTTAGTCCATTATCATCATGGCGGGGACCATGGTATCACGAAAGCAGACATGGTGCTGGAGGAGTATCTATATCTGGATCCACAGGCAGAAGGAAAAGAAAACCACTAGGCTTCTGGTTTTGGCTTTTGAAACCTCGAAGCCCACATCCCATGGCATATTTCCTTCAACAAGGTCACAGCTCTTAATTCTTCTCAAGTAGTGCCTCTCCCTGATGAGCCCGCATTCACAGAAGCCTATAGGGCCATCCCTACTCAAACCACCACACTTCCTCTATCATAAAACCTGGGGCAGATGTGCCAAACTTTTCTCATGGTTTGATTCTGTCATTGCTAACTATTAGATAATGATAATTTCCTAAATGACAATATCAAAATCATAGTAGCAATATTAATAAAACGGATGCTTTGTAGACCCTGCTATAGGTCAGCTCTTCAAGTGTGTAAAGTCTGTCAGCTCATTTCTTCTCAGGTTCACCTGGGCAATGACTGGATTTCTCCTTCCTTTCCTGAGAAGATGTGCCAGGAAATGTGGCAGTTTGCTCTTCAGTCAGATCACATGCATTCCTAAAATATTCTCACAGTGGAGCATGAGGACCCACAGATGTGCGCCTCTTCCACCTTGACTGGAGGACAGAGAGTCTGAGCTTACTTTTGCTCTTTCAAAGTTGTTGACAACAGATGTGGCTACAAACAAGGGATTCTGACCACTTGTTATTAACCACTTGTGGTTAATTAGTATTTTGGGTATAGAGGTGGATCTGCTCCACCTGGAACAAAGAACAGAGAATTCAAGTCTATTCCTTATAGCGTGTTAATGAAGTCTGTTGCCTCCCCTCTCTCCTTTTGGGGTGAAGTCTATAAGCATGTGGAAAATAAACACAGATGGATTCACCATTCACTGAATTTCCCTCCTGATGCTGTTCTGTGTTTCTGCTTCTTATTTCTCTCATATCTCTGTTCCTTTTGCTTAATAATCTAATCCTCATACTCCTACCCTGGAACATATGAATTTTGTCAAGGGTGGTCTTTGACAGTGGAGTATAATACAATCAGGTGGGTTTATGTCTTGCCAAATCCCCAGAAACAAGAAAAATTGATTTTTGGGACATGACTGTAGAGATCTTAAGACTAAGTCACAAATATATGTTCATTGGAGAGTTGGATAGAAACATAGACAGTATCTTACCCCAAAACATAGCTGTGCATATATTTAAAAAAACATTTTAACAGAGTACTGTGGATAGAGACAGCTAAAACTAATTGAAGACCAAATGAGGAGTTGGGATCGTCCTAATAGTTCATAAAGGTGGACTAAATCAACAAGATGCATTCAGACTTTTAAAATGCAATCTCTTATAGACATCTGGGCTTGCTGGCTGTAATGAGGAAAGACAATTAGACAGCAATCTTGGAAGAACCCAGCAGTGCAAATTGACTGTTGCAGGTGCTACTACAGTGTAACACACACCTTTAGGGTGTCAGTATAGCCCTTGGCTCTGACTCTGAGGAATGCCTTCAGTGCCCACAAAGAAAAGCTCTGTAGCGCCCACATAGGAATTATGTAATCCACCTTGCCCAGTCTACTGTGATGAGGAATAGCCATCTGGACCAACCATATTGCGTCTCTGGAAACACTGGAACAAGATGATGTTTCTGTATGGTGTGCTATTTCCAGGAAATTTAGATTTAAATTATTATGAAACCTTTACTTGAGACTGTGGTACAGCTCAAGTCCTGCTTGACTTGTATAACATCCTAGGCTTGCTCTTCAAACCTGAAAAAAAAAACTTTGTGTATATTCTGTGTGCACATACTCATCAGAAAAAAAGACTTAGGGACAGACTAGAGCCAGCATTGCCCAAGGGTCATAGATGCTGTGAAATATTCCTTACACTGTGAATATATATTGCTATGATTGGTTTAATAAAGAATCTGAATGGCCAATAGCTGGACAGGATAAGGTTAGTTATCACCTGGACACAAAGAGGAAACAAGAAGTACAAGATGAAAGAGAGTTAACACCACGTGCCAAAATGTAGGTTAATATAAACGGATTAACTTTAGTTGTAAGAGTTAGCTAGTAATAAGCCTGAACTATTGGCCAAGCATTTGTAATTAATATTAAGCCTCTGAGTGGTTATTTGGGAGCAGCTGCTGAGACACAGAGAAACTCCATCTATAGATGCCTCCTTCTGAAGTCTCTTCCAGGCAAGTAACAGTGGATGGGGAGAGATGGAGAGCACTGGGCAGTTCAGGCTACACCAGAGCTTCATATAGAATCGCCTTAGCTGGGGTCGCAATTCTGAAACATGTCCCATCCACAAATCAGCAGTGTATTCATTGCTTGGCTTGTTGTTTTAACAAAATATGTGACTAAAGTGACTCAGGGAAAGGTGAGTTTATTTTGTCTCGGTTTAAAGGGCATAGTGCATGATGGGAGAGGGGGTGGGGGGAGGAGGATTCATACACTGGCAGGCATGGCCCCCCAGATATTAGAAACAGAGAGACAGGGATAAGGCTACAACTTTCAAAGGTTCTATCTCTAATACATTCCAAAACTTTCCACTAGGGACATGAGTCTATAATGGGACATTTCACTCTTAAACTATAACAACCAGCAATCCAATCAGACATAAGTATGCCTTTAAATCTTGTAAAATGCCTGGCACTGAGCCACAGACACTACTGAGAATAGAAGTAAATACAGCAAGTCTGGGATCCTCATGGAGGACCAGATTTAAATTGATGTTGTCTTAGTGATGGCTTCTACAACTGTGATAAAGCACCACGATCCAAAGCAGCTCGGGGAGGAAAAGATTTATTTTGCTTAAACTTCCCTATCACAGTCTATCCGAAAAGGAAGTCAGGGCAGGAGCTGGAGGCAGAACCTGAAGCATAAGCCATGAAGGAGTGCTGCTTACTGACTCGTTCCTCGTGGTTTGCTCCAGCCTGCTTTCTTATAGAACGGAGGACCACCAGTCTAGGGGTGGCACTGTCCACAGGGGCACTGCCCACCCTTATCAATCATCCATCAAGAAAATGCCGCACAAGCTTGATCACAAGCTGATCTGATGGGGGCTTTTTCTCAGTTGAGGTTCGCTCTTTCCAAATGACTCTGTCTTATGCCAAGTTGACAGAAAAGTAGCCCATACACATATACATAACTCATTGGTGAAGTAGATGTTCAGAATGTGCAATAGCCTAGGTTTGACACTAAGCATTGGGGGAAAAAAGATAACCTTTTATCAAAAAAGATATTCACCAAACTTCATTCAATGCATTCCTATCTACTGGAATATGTTAGATGTTTTAGTTAGGGTTTCTATTGCTGTAAAGAGATACCATGACCATGGCAAATTTTATAAAGGAAAACATTTAATTGGGTGGCTTACAGTTTCAGAGGTTTAGTCCACATCACCATGAAGGGACACAGCAGCATGCCATAGACATGGTGCTGGAGAAGGAGCTGAGACTTCTACATCTTGATCTGCACACAGCAGGAAGTGAACTGTATAATACACTGAGTTAGCTTGAGCAAAGGAGATCTCAAGGCCCACCCACACAGTGACACACTTCCTCCAACAAGTCCACACCTACTCTATCAAAGCCACACCTCCTGACAGTGCCACTCCCTTTGGGGGCCATTTTCATTCAAACCACTACATTAGGCTAGCCACTGACTTTTTTCTTTTAATTATATAATACATATTTTATTATCATGAAAAATATTATTTAGTTAACATTTTAAGTGGTAAGTCCTTTTAAATTTAAATAGCTATCCATTTAAAATATAAAAAATTAACCCAAAATTTGTTATAGACCTTAATGTAAAGCCTAAAATATAAAATATATAGAAGAAAATGAACAAAGCAAAATCTTTGTAGCCTTATTAAGTTAGGTAAAAGACAGAAGGAGTATGGTTAGAAATGATTGGTATGCTGCTATAACCCTAACACTTAGGGCTGAGGGAAATGCATTGTGAGCTCAAAGAATTGCTTGGAATACTAGAAAGTCCTTGTCTCAAAAAGTTGGCAATGTAAACATAGGAGAGACTGCTAAAGTGGAAGAGGAAGAGGTTAGCATTGTGCCTTCAGCTGCTGGTAAAAATTCTGGCCTGCAAGCTTGTCCTGTCTGCTCATAAGGGCCCATTGCTTCAACAGTGTTGCCAGAGATGATAAGAAAGCTGGGATCCCTTTAAACACAAGACTTACAAGACTTCATTGCTCTGGCTAGATATCTGCTCCCAGCTGCTGTCTGGCTGACTGTGTGGATTCCCCCACCAGAGAAAAGTGCTGTCCAAGCCAACTGGGAACTTTGAAAATTCTAGCCTGGTATTTTGACTTACCTTTCAGCCTGTTGTTGTGGTTTGAGAGAGAACTATGCTCAGAGCTCCAGAAAAATCAAGTTACTGAATCTAATGCTGAGGGCTAGATTCTGGAGTGTGGCATGCCTCCCTCCCCCATTACCTCTCTGTCTTCTACAATTCCAGCAGGAAACTTTGAACTATATAACTGCAGTGATCTGGAAGGAGAATTTAATAAAGGGGCACTTTACCAGGGTGTGGATGGAATTCAGGCAAGCTTCAGGCACGGCGCAATCCCTGAGAAGACAGAAAGGGACTGGCAAAGGCACAGTTCGTCAACCTGAGCCTTGTTTCTCTGACCTGCTAATGGTGCTCCCATTGACAAATCTAACTAGAACCCAAAGGTCAGTCTTTCAGGGAATATGTCCGAGTAGAGAAGGTACAAATCACATCTCGAGGGCTGGGGTTTTAATTCAGAGGTAGAGGATGTACCTGAAGTGTAGAGGCCCAGTACTAAGCTGGAATACATGTGTCAAAAGCAGGCGGACACCGTTGCTCTTCTTTCTTCTCCAGGACAAACACAACATGTCTGCTGGGTTTTCATATGTGACCCTTAGCATGACCTCTTCTTGGTCTTTGAGTATTGATCAGCTGAGCTGGAATTCAGAACCATAACACAATACTAAATTTTATAAATGTTTGCCCCAATTCAAATGGTCATGTAAGGTTTTGCTTTTAATCAGTGCAGTGTGTTCTAGTAACCAATTTTCACGGGTTGAATTATCTTGCATTCCACTAATAAATCCCAGGTGGTTATTATGCACAGTATTTTTAAAATGCCACTAAATTCTTTTGCTTATATTTTGTTAACAATTCATTGTTAACAGCTGGGCATAGTGACACACACCTTTAATTCCAGCACTTGGGAGGCAGAGGCAGGTAGCTCTTTGAGTTTGAGGCCAGCGTGGTCCACAGGGTGAGTTCTAGGACAGCAAGAGCTACATAGTCAGGCTTTGTCTTGAAAAAAATAAAACAAATGAAAGAACTCTTATAAGAATATTTACAAGGTATGCCAGTCAGTCTGCAGCCTGCCTGCTTGCCCTCCTTCTGCCTTCTCCTCTTCTTCCTTCCCTCCCTCCTTTATTCTTGATGCTGGGGTTTGAATCCAGGACCTTGCTCTTGCTAAGAGAACACCCCTCCACTGAAGCATATCGTTAGCCTTTGTTCTTTGAAACAGGGTCTCACTATATGACTCGGGCTGACCAGCAACTTTGATCCTCCTGCGTTGGTCCCCTGGCTTCTGGGTGTATAGACATATAATGCCAACACTTCTGGGAGTATAGACATGTAACACTATGCCACAGCAGCTTCCTTTCCTAGGTGTGTGTCTTTCTGAGTTTGGTATGGGGTAATGGTTTCATGGGATAACATATGAAGTAGCCTTCCTCTCTGGCTACTTTGGAAAGGTTGGTGAAGGATTGCACTTGTTTTCTTTAGATGTTTGGTCAAATTTTCTCTAGTGCTTTCTTTCTCAGATTCTTATTTTTGTTACTTATTTAGTCTCCTTTTCTATTTATAGATATGTCCAAGTTTATCAATTTCTTTGAAATTTAGTCTTGATAGGATTTGTGTTCTTAAGGACTTATCCATTCCAACTAAGTAATCCCTTTGTTGGGCCTCCAATTGTTCATTTTCCTCTGATATACCCTTTATTTCTGTAGAATTGGCATTAATATATCCTTTGCCAAGGCAAGCATGCTGGCACATGCTTGTAACTACTAAGGAGGTGGAGGCAGGAGGATAAAGTTTTAGGTCAACTTGAACAACATAGAGAGACTTCTTGGTTTCCAAACAAAATGTCTACTTCTGTGTCTGATTTTAGTCATTTAAAAATATTCTTTTAGTTTCTAATCTGTGTAGCTAACATTTTATCAATTTCAGTAATCTTCACAACACCCCACAGTAACAGCCTGGTTAAGTATCCCTTGAATATGTAATTCCCAACACGGGAAGTTGAAATGCATATGTTGAAAATGGGAAGGCAGGGCGAATAGTTATGGTTTTAAAAAGGAACAGAGCTGATAGAGTCAATATCTATTAAAGGGGAGTTTATCCAGCTGGCTTACATGGCATGGCTTGGGTAGTCCAGGAGTGGTCTCTTCACACCAGAGAGGCTGAGAATAGATAACTTCTCGGTCTACAAGACTGGATGCTGCAGTTCTCCTACCCTGACACTGAATGACCCAAACGACTCCTAGAGAGGCGCTTGTCTGCAGTCCACGTTAGAGGGTCCAAGGAGCTGGGTTCTGAGGGTCGTGAGGGATGACAGTGGCATTCGCTAGTGGCCAACGGCAGCAACAGGGCAGAGGAACAGCAGGACAGGAACGCAAACAGTTTGAGAAGAGCAAGAGCTTTGCCCCCCACACCTTCTAGATGCTGCCACTCACGTTTAAGGTGGTTTTGTCACAGATGTGCCGAGGAGCCTGTGTCTTAGTTGACTCCAGAGCCCATGAGACTGGCAACCAATATTAGTAACCAGCATGGGGCTTAGCATAGGAGTGTATCGATGGAACATTTGGAAAGAGTGCCCAGATATATAACAAATATTTAATAATGCTAGCTATTCTTTATATACTATGTCCTATTCATGCTATAGTTGCTTTTTGAACTATAGAAGTGCCTCTCTGGAAAGTCATAATATTAAAGATGTTTAAAGAAAACCACTGGAAGCCGGGCGGTGGTGGCGCACGCCTTTAATCCCAGCACTCGGGAGGCAGAGGCAGGCGGATCTCTGTGAGTTCGAGACCAGCCTGGTCTACAAGAGCTAGTTCCAGGATAGGCTTCAAATCTACAGAGAAACCCTGTCTCGAAAAAAACCAAAAAAAAAAAAAAAAAAAAAAAAAAAAAAAGAAAACCACTGGACTAACAATTAGTGCTTGTTACATATTAAATAATTTATATTGACTTCAAGTTAGAAGTATTAAACATAAGACTTAAAATTTTAACAGCTTTTTGTACAAAGTCCCACTCTTTCATGATAGTCTGTATCTTTTAATGTAAGTTTTTTTTTCCCTGCAATCATACTTTAAAAAGAGTTACTTTTTAAGGGGCTATTTTATTGTATTTTAGTTAGTGGGCAATAACTCCCAACAATGAATTCTCTGTATGTTAATTCACATATTATTGTGAGCGTTATAATTTACTGTAGTTCCATAAAAAGAAGCAGGTCCCTTTCTTCTGCAATTTGTATTGGCTTTTATTGTGTGTGTGTGTGGTGGGGGGTGTACACACAAGTGCATGGTTGGGAGGTTCCTATTCAACCACAGCTTTACATGCAATCGAAGTTGTCTCTTCATGTCCCTGTGCCATTTTCCTTATTTTTTAATCTGTAGAAGTAATATTATCCAGGCCACAGGAGAGTACAGTTTCTGTAACTAATTCCCCCACTACAAGTTGATAAACATACAAACACAAGCCTGTTGGCATTTCCAGGGCACCGAATACCAGAGAGAATACATTTTATTCTTCACTTTGGGGTTTGAATGTACCTATATTCTTGGAGAATGGCCAATAAAGAAGATTTATCAATTTAATTACTCATACCTTACACTTGGGCACTGTGGAGCAATAGTTTGGTCTCGTGAAACCTTGCCCGACAATGTGAAACACCTGGTGAACTGGAAACATCCTCTCCAAAAAGCTCAAGGACTCCACGAGGTGTCTTTACAGAGAAAGAGCTTTGGGAGCTTGAAAAATTAACTGAGTTCAGTGTAAGGCTAGCAAAACTGTCTGGAGAAAGGTGCCAGAGCATCAAGGGTGACTGCATTGAAGAGACGTGCTGGGTATGGGGTGGGCCCTTGCCTTTCTATTTCATCTGCTGTAGGTATTTATTATCACTATTGAGTTTGTTGTTGCTGTTGGGGTTTGGGGCACGGTCTCCAGCACCCCAGCTGGTCGCAAACTAAAAATGACCTTGAACGACTGATCCCCTCCCTTCCTCTCCTGAGTGCTGGGGTTACAGGCAAACACCACCACACTTGGTTTATGCAGTACTAGGAACTGAACCCGGGGCTTGTGTATGCTGAACAAGCACTCTATCAACAACCGAAATACATCCCTAGTTTGTATCACTGTTATTGTTTGCTTCTTTGCTTTTTTTTGTTTGGCTCTCACTCATAGCCCAAGCCAGTTTAGAACCAGTTATCATCCAAAACTGCGATTGCAGCTGGGAGCTGCCACGCCTGTCTCCTTTTACAGAAAAGAAGCAGGAGGCTTTACTACCCGCCTGGTTTCCCAGTTCAGAGACTGAAAGGGCAGAATTGCCCTTTCCTTCTCGTTCACTCCCAGTGCCTTGTTAGTCCCCTTTCTAAATCTCTTCTCATCCCTGCTCCTCTGGTCCCCACGCTGCCTCTGTGACTCAGGACAGGTGCTCATGAGCTCTGCTCTGACCCATGCTACAGGCCTCCGAACCTGACTCCCTGAGACTCTTCTATGGCCCTTGCTCTGCTCCCACTCGCTCTGACCCCTCCTCCCCTGACCCGAAGCAAACCTCAGGGAGGCTGTATATGTGTGAGGGAAAGGAATATATCAGAATGCCCTCTACCTGCCTCTCTATTCTTCTGTGGACCTAAAGCTTCTCTAAACCACCCAGATCTAACCCCAAAGACTTTGAAAAGCTTCTAATTCAAACTCTGATGAAAACCAGTCATGACCAAAAGAAAGGAGAAGATTTCATGTTCCTATCTGTTCAACCACGTTAGTCAGCTGTCCATCACTGTGAGAGGATGCCCCCCCCCCCCCCCCCCCCCCCCCCCCCCCCCCCCCCCCCCCCCGGTAATCAGTCTGCCATGAAGGGAAACTCGGTTCCTCTTAGGTTGCTGCTGTCTGATGGTTTCCGGGGTTGCCGTACACAGTCATTTTATTGTGTTGTACTTGGGTCTGTACTTAGCAAGTACATCATGGCAGGAAGAGGTGGCAGAAGAGGCTGTTCTCACCAAGGCAGCCTGGAAAAAGGAGAAAAGGGGCCAGGGTCTTAACATCCTCTCCAAGGGCGCATCCCCATTACTAAAATCCCTCCTACTCGGCCCCATCTGATAGAGGCTGTACTACATCCCAGTAATGTGACTAAGCATTTAACACACAGGCCTTGGGGAGATACTAATTCAAAACATGGACTCATCCCAGCCTCACTTCTGGGCCCCCAGTTCTCCAGTCTGAACACCTCCCACCCCGTGTCCTCTCCTGTGTTCTCATTCCTGCCGTATCCTCTTTCTGAAGAACACTGGCTTCCTGTGATAGCCTTCCCGCTGCACCCAGAATTGGCTTAGAAGAGGCTGATTGGATTAGAACATTATTTTTGGTATTTCTTCCCAACACAGCAAAGGACTTTTATGTCCTGACATGTCTAGTTTTAAAGTTTAGATATCTTCAGTATTTCCCACAGAAAGCAGAAAAACAAAATAAAGGTTGAGAGAGAGAGAGAGAGAGAGAGAGAGAGAAAGGAATGGAGAGAGGGAGGGAGAAAAGACTGAAGACGGTTAAGAAATAGACTTACTGTCTAGCTCTATTTCTGAGTCTACAGCTAGATCTATTATTATCTCATTTGCATGAACTTGTGTAAATGTCCTGAGCATGCACTGTGTAAGGGTGTATATGTAATGTGTGCATGTCCTGTGTGTTTACGGTATAAGGGTGTATATGTACATGTGTGCATGTCCTGAGCATGCACTGTGTAAGGGTGTATATGTACATGTGTGCATGTCCTGAGCATGCACTGTGTAAGGGTGTATATGTACATGTGTGCATGTCCTGAGTAAGCACTGTGTAAGGGTATATATGTACATGTGTACATGTCCTGAGCATGCACTGTGTAAGGGTGTATATGTACATGTGTGCATGTCCTGAGCATGCACTGTGTAAGGGTATATATGTACATGTGTGCATGTCCTGTGTGTTCACGGTATAAGGGTGTATATGTACATGTGTGCATGTCCTGTGTGTTCACGGTATAAGGGTGTATATGTACATGTTTGCATGTCCTGTGTGTTCATGGTATAAGGGTGTATATGTACATGTGTACATGTCCTGAGCATGCACTGTGTAAGGGTGTATATGTACATGTGTGCATGTCCTGAGTAAGCACTGTGTATGGGTGCATATGTACATGTGTGCATGTTCTGTGCTTTCACTGTATAAGAGTGTATATACATGTGTGCAAATTGTGTAAGAGTGCATATGTACATGTGTGCAGATCTTGTGTGTGTACTGTATAAGGGTGTATATGTACTTGTGTACTGGTCCTGCATGTGCATGCTCTATGTAAGGGTGTATATGTACATGTGTGATGTGGGAGTCAGAGCTTGACATAGAATGCCATTCTCAATTGCACTATTCTTTCTCTCTAAAGCTGGAGTTTATAAATTCAGCCTTGCTGGCTGGCTAGCAAACCCTAGAAATGTTCCTGTCTCCACCTCCCCACGGCTGGGATTTCAGGTGTACGCTACCACACCCGCCTCTCTACCTGGGAATCTGAACTCAAAAGTCTCATGCTTAAACAGCAAGCATTTTCCAGACGGAGTATCCCCTTAACCTCTCTCTCCTCATTTTAATGGTGTTCTAGGCATTTAAATTGGCTTCCAAACGGTGAGAGATTCTGAAACAATGCTTTCATTAGGCATTGTGGGAACCGAGAAAGACTTCTAAAGGCCAGATCTACCCCAGTACTTCTGATAGATTTGAGAGCTACTGTTTTCTTTAGCTTGGTTAGCATGCTACCTTGATCAGATTGTTTAATTTCTCTGCACCTTAGGTTCCTCAGCTTCAACTTAAGCTTCAAAACATGGCTGCTTTGCAGAGTACCAAATGATGGGGGTTTGATTAAATCATGTATGTAAAGTACTTAGAACAATGTCTATTCTATGAAACAGATACATGTTTGATTAACATTGGCATGACAGTTTTCCCTTCATGTTTCTGAAGGTATATTCTCTGCATGGGAGTAGGCTAAGCTGGGTAGCCAGTGTGGGCAGTTGCACTCAGTACTGGCTATAGAAGTACAGTATGGTGGCATTGTATAGGCGCAAGGAAACCCATTTGTCTGCAATGAATAAGGCTTTTAAAACGCTGTGAACAAGAACAACTTGAAAAATTTCGCATAACTACTCTAGTGCCTACAACAATCCCACCACTAGAAATTTATTTATACTTTATATTTATATATTTAAATATATTTATTAAAATAGGTATATTTATTTATTATTGTATACTTTGTGCCCTTTGAAATGTATGTATTTTAACACATAAGATGAGTCATGTAATCTTCAGAGTGAGTGAACTAGCTAAGCCTTTGCTGGAGAACAGTTAGCAGGAAGAGAATTGGTGCTGAAAGCCCGAGGGATGGAGGGATGTAACCTGTGAGGATATGTCAGGTGTGCTAGGTCTGGGGACTGTGGCAATTCACCCAGGTCAGCAAAGGGGGTCAGCTTTGATTTGCAGTGATTCTGACTAGGAACCGAATCTGCTCAAGGGCCACATGGATCAACATCAACACGTTTGCTCTGCTGACTAGAAGCTTGTGCCCAGGATGGCTGGCCTCTAAGTCAGCTTAGACTCTTATCTAAGTGACAGAAATGTCCACCCAAACTGATGTAGGCATGCAAGGAATTGGGGGAGGGCTCGCGTCCCTGAAAATCAGGAGTATCGCTGGCTTCAGGACGCAAAGGAAGTCATTCATGTTCAGTGTCATGCCAGCTCTCTGCTCAGCCCTTTAGTGTGCTCAGATCCATCTCGAGTTTCACAGCTTGATGGCTGCAGCAGTAGGTTTCGTTCTGCGTGTCCCCCTCAGGTTGCAGGCAACAAGGCAAGCCTACCTTTGCTTCAGGAATCGGAAGGAAAGTCTCTTTTTATGTCATCGGCGCTTGAAGCTTTCCTGAATCCTTTTCTTAAGATGCTGCTGTGGCCAGCAAGAATGCAGATTCTAATGAGTTGTCCCTTCCACGCTTGGTGCTGGAGGGAGTTCCCCTGGAGTAATTTGAACAGAATACGGTGGAAGGTAAGCGCTCCAGACAAGAATTACAGATGGCTTGGGAAATAGGAGGTGTGAAGGAATGCTGGGCATGAGCCTACCGCCTCTCTCAACCCTTTATCCCTCATTTCTGGGAAACCATTCCTGACATTCCTGCATTGCACTCTGTCCCAGCTACCTATCAGAGCAAACTCAGAGATCTTGGGCTTATCCTATAGTCTGCTGTGGACTAATGAATACTTACTTTCTTTTACCAGAACACCTCTCTTGGGGAGTCAGTCATAAGCAGAAAAATTCAGACAATAAAAAGAAGTAAAAGACATTCAATTGGTATGGAAAGAGGAAAATTATCTGTTTACAGATGACATGATTTTATATTTAGAAAATCCCAAATCTTCACACACAAAAGCAATCTGTTGGACTAATAAATAAATTTAGCAAAGTTACAAGAATCAACATCAAAGTTAAATACAAAATACATTTCTTTTTTTTTTTTTTTTTTTTTTTTTTTTTTTTTTTGTTTTTCGAGACAGGGTTTCTCTGTGGCTTTGGAGCCTATCCTGGAACTAGCTCTTGTAGACCAAGCTGGCCTCGAACTCACAGAGATCTGTCTGCCTCTGCTTCCCGAGTGCTGGGATTAAAGGCGTGCGCCACCACCATCCGGCTCAAAATACATTTCTGTATGTGGTCATGGTACACGCCTTTAATCCCAATACTCAGAAGACAGAGGCAGGCAGATCTTCTAAGGCTGTGATTTGATTATTGTTACTTTTACATAATGCATAATTTGGAATATTATACCAAAAACTTGAAAATATATGCACTAAAATTAAAGAAGGTGTTACTAAACAGAAAGCATCCCATGTTCATAAACAAGAGAACAAAGCTGCTAAAATGTCCCTGGTACCCAGTGTAGTCTAGAGCATCAATGTAATCCCTTTCACAGTTCCAGTGGTGTGTTCTGGTGGAAATAGAAACCTTTATTCCATAATAAAGTTTATATGAGAGTCTAAGAAACCCCAATAGTCAAATGATTTGAGGGAAAAAAATTTGAAGACATCTCCTTCTTTAAAAAATATTACGAAGCAACAATTACCAAAACTGTGATTTTTATGTAAATACAGATACATAGGGCCTGAGAGATGGCTGCATCATTCAAGTGTGAAGAACTAAACTCAATCTCCAGAACCCACACTAAGAATCTGTGCATGGCAGTGAGTGCCTGTCTGTAATCTCAGAGCTGGGGAGACAGAGACAGAAAGATCTCAGAGGCTTGTGGTCATCTAGCCTTTGCTGAGTTGGCAAAATCCAGGTCCTGTGAGCAACACTGTCTCAAAAAAAATATGGTAAAGTGATTGAAGAAGACATACAATCTCAACCTCTGTCCCTCACATACACTCATGCCTCCACACATGAACATAAATATATACATACAGGCAGACACTCACAATGACCCCCAAACACCAACCACTCTAATAGAATAGAAAGCCCAGAAATAAATCCTTGACTATCTAGACCACTGATCTCCAACAACACATCTTTCTTCTCAGCAGCACTATGCACAACAGGGAAACAACCCAGGGTCTGTTAACTAATAAATAAACAAGTTAGGATATTGACTGTACACACGATGGAGCATGGTTGGGCTAGAGAGAAGAAGGAAATCCTGTCACATGCTACAACGTGAATGAAGCTAGGGCACATTCTGATAAATTAAATGATCCAGTCACAAAAAGACAAATACTGTGATTTCACTCACTTGACTACCAAGCCAGTCAAATTCACAAAACACAACAACAACAACAACAACAACAACAACAACGATATAGCAGAAGTGATGACTCAAGCCTGGGAGGTGGGAAGATAGGGAGTCTTGTTCAATGTGAGCGTAATTCCAGGTTTGCCAGATAGTAATGCTGCATCGACTGTTTTCAACCACCTGAGAATATGATTGCCTTGGCTACTTTTCTACTGCTCTGACAAAACACTCTGGCCAAGGGACTTATAAAAATAAAGTGCTTAATGGAGCTCACCGTTTCAGAGGGTTAGAATCCATGATGACAGAGCAGAGCCGTGGCAGGAACACCTGAGACCTTGCGTCATGATTCATAAGCAGGATGTGAAGAGAAGGCACACAGAATGGTTTAGGGTTTTGACACCTCTAAGCCCACCCCCCAGTGACATGCCTCCTCCAACGAGGTCACACCTCCTAATCCTTCCCAAATTATTTCATATACTGGAGACAAAACATACAAACATATGAGTATGGGGACTATTCTCACTCAAACCACTGCAAGGACCTTGAGCTTGCCGTCTTCTTGCCTTACCCTCCCTAGTAACCTGGATTAGAGGCTTATGCCACCAGACCTAGTTGGGCCTCATATAACTAAAAATACCTGGGACATGGTGCTTCATGCCTGCAATCCTAGTGCTTGGGGGACTAAGATGGGACTAAGATTGTCTTGAACTCAAGGCTAGCCTGGACTCCATAGTGAGTTGAAGGCCAGCCCAAGCTACAAAGTAAGACATTTTCATATGTGTATATATGAAGGCACCTTCCTCGTCCATACCCTGTGCTGTAGGACCAATTCAGCTGATCTAGCCAGACGCAAAAAGAACATCATGATAGTGTTCCATATCTTCAAAAAAAGTAGCCCATACTCATATGTTTGTATGTTTTGTCTCCAGTATATGAAATAATTTGGGAAGGATTAGGAGGTGTGACCTCATTGGAGGAGGCATGTCACTGGGGGATGGGCTTAGAGGTGTCAAAACCCTAAACCATTCTGTGTGCCTTCTCTTCACATCCTGCTTATGAATCATGACGCAAGGTCTCAGGTGTTCCTGCCATGGCTCTGCTCTGTCATCACGGATTCTAACCCTCTGAAACTGTGAGCTCCATTAAGCACTTTATTTTTATAAGTATATATATATGCTCCTAAATGACAGGCATTATTTCTTTGATGTTCATGCATATATTTTTTGTTATCTGAGCAGGCAAAACCTGCAGCCCCCGCCCCCTGTTTGTTGCTTAGCATGAGGTCCCAGGAAGCTGCAAGCCCCTTCTAAAGGACAGTTGACAGAGGAAAGAGAACTGGGTAGAAGGGAAAGACAAAGCCCTAGTGGCCCACTACCCTGCCCAAGAAATAGATGACTACCATGGGCAATAGAAGATGGGGTGATAGGGTTCTACCGGAAGCCAGGGATTGCAAACTGAAAGAAGATATGGAACACTATCATGATGTTCTTTTTGCGTCTGGCTAGATCAGCCGAATTGGTCCTACAGCACAGGGTATGGACGAGGAAGGTGCCTCATTTTAAGGGGGAAGGGGCTGGGGAGCAGGCCGTGGAGTTCTGTGCAGAGCATTTCATTCTATATTCATGGTCTCACTTCTTAATACACAGTTGGATTGAATTCAGGCTTTAGCATAATTTAATTAAACAGACGATTGTTTTTCTTTCTTGCTGGTTTTAGTGGAAAGCACCGCGAATACAATCGAGTAGGATTAGATTCTAATTGAAGCAGATTTATCTGCCCCAAAGCCAAGGGGTCCTATCTAAACACACACCGGGAAGGCTCTCATTTCAATTTCATATTCAAAGAGTGTGGTGCGCAGACAGGGACTTTACCTCCTCCTTGGGTTCCGGTTTTAGAAGCACGAGGGCTGGGGAGGTTTTGGGTGAGTTCAAAACATTTTTTTTTTTAAATTACATCTGAGTTTCTTCATAAAACATATTAGCTAGGTGGTGTTGGGAATGGGAATGCACAATTTGTGTTTGTTTAACACTTTCCTCCAGAAAACATGCTTGGATTCTGTTTTCATTTTAAAACGGAGCACCTATTTCATGCCTATTACAGCAGTAGGCTAGGAGTTTTTAATTTAATGCTGACGTTAATACCTACAACACAATGAAGTCAACAGCATCCCATTTTAGAGCCCAGGAAACTGAGGTTCAAAGGGCTCTTACAGCTTTTTAATATTTCTTAGAAAAATTAATTGCAGCGCTGGGATGTTAAGCTAGCCATTTCTGGCTGCAGAGTGGACGCTTTCTGGCAGTTATCTCAGAATCTAAAGGAGGTAAAAGCAAGATATTTAACTCTTGCGTGACTCAGTTTTCATACAGTTAAACTTAGCAAGCAAATACAAACTTAGTCTCCAACACAGAGGCATAAAAGTAAGTCAACTCTATTCTACTTTCAGCCCTCCATCCGGTTAGATGACCTAATGATTTCTGCTGAGATGCTCACGGCCCTTACCCAAGTGTTTCCCTCAGGTCTTTTTGCAGCTGTGTCTGCCCGGTAGTTCAGTCACTGGTGATCTTTAGTGCGTTTTGACACTGCCCTGGGGCTCAGCTGTTGACATCTGCTCTATTCCTGGAGTTTTTATTCTGGGGGTCGGATGGGGTAGGGGGTGACTTCTTTGATTTTTCTTTTGAAGCAGTATTCCTCTCTTCTTTCAGATTTCGGTCTTAATAATGAGTCATGTTGGAGTCTATGGTCCGTGTTGTTGCCAGAGGCCATGTTGATGTACGTAGCCTGTGCTACTGCCTGAAGCCGTGTTGATGTCCCCAAGGCTGACTAGAACCTTATCTGTTGGTGTCTGTGACCCTGCAACATCCAGGGACTGTGTTGATACCCATGGCCCAAGGTTCTACCGAAGTCCATGAAAATGTTCCTTCTGTGCTGCTATCTGAAGCCATGTTGATGTGTGCTGGCTGTGCCCCCTGAGGCTATGAGGATGTTCCTGCTGCATGTAGGGCTATGTTGGTCTTTATGGTCTGGCTTCAGCTGTGGGGGTGTTGGGGAAGACGACGGGGTATGGGGGTGTGAGGTATGTGTGGATGTCCCTGGCCGGTGTTACCACTGAAAGCCGTGTGGATGTTTATGATCCGTGCTGCCAACTGAAGCCATGTTCATGTCCATGGCCTGTGCTGAAACCATGTGGAAGTCAATGATCCATGCTGCACTGACTTTAAAGGGCAAGGAAGCTTCTTCTGTGATGGTGTCAATGACCGCAAGCTCATGGTTGAGAATGAGAGACTGGAGTCTTCTGTGCCAACCTCTCCCCCACTCCCAAAATCTCTTAAAATTGTGATATAGATGCTGAATAGTTGATGGCTTCTGGCAGGGTTGGGGTGGGGAAGGACTCAGTTTTCTTTAAAACTCTGGCCTCGGGGAATTTGAACATGCTCTAGTCAGTATATGGGCAACACAAAGTAGAATTGGTATTTTCTTTTCTTCTCTTTTTCTTCTTCTTTTTTTTTTTTTTTGTGGGAGGTCACAGGGTGTGTGTAGTGATGGAGAGTGGACCTGGGAGGACTAGAAAGTGAATGTGATCAGGGCACATTTCATGAAATTTTCAAATAATCAATAAAAACATTATGTAAAAGAAAAGAAAATTAGACCAAAGAGAGTACTTACTATAAAGAGCCATTGTAGAGATTGAACAAGTTTTTTGTTGTTGTTGTTGTTTGCATGTTTGTTTTGTTTTTGTTTTTCGAGACAGGGTTTCTCTGTAGCTTTGGGAGCCTGTCCTGAAACTAGCTCTTGTAGACTAGCTTTGGCTGGCCTTTAACTCACAGAGATCTGCTTGCTGCTGCTTCCTGAGTGATGGGATTAAAGGCGTGCACCACTACCGTCCAGCTCAAGATGGAATAAATTTGTATTTTTAACGGGGGCTTCTTAAACTGTCATGCTTAGCTAGATGTGGTGCACATGCCTGCCTATTAATGCCAGTAACTGGGAAAACTGAGGCTGGAGGATTTCAAGTGCTTAGTCAGCCTGGGCTGCATAAATAGACCCTGTTTCCAAAAGTAGGTGTTGGGAGGAGCCATACAGCTCAGTGGCAGAGACCTTGCCTAAGATGTGTGGCTAGGGGGTGAGGAGAATTAAAAAATAGAGCAAAGCTTTCACTCGGAAAGTTTTTACATGACCTGAGTAAGATAGGTGTAGAAAATAGGAATACATTTCAAACAATCCAATATCTGATGGAGAAAAAATCATAAAGAAGTCTATCTTGAAAACTAAATGTATCTTAAAATAATTCTTTGATATATATGTATGTATATATATATGATTTTACTATTATTAAAGAAAAACAAAATTGTGTGATAATGGTATGGACTATTTATTTTTACATAAAGAATTAAATCTTGGTTGAATGTTTGAAGCTGTGGGGAACAGCGTCTTCAACATTATTTAGAGTTGATAGATATTTTGATTTTATAATCGTCAGAGCTAAGAATGCTGCTTCACACAAATATATAGTTCAAAATGACAGAAATATATTTAGGGATATTTCAAAATTGGTTGGAAATTCTGGCTTGATCTTCAGCCTACATGATGTTTTAATGATTTATTTTATATGTATGGGTGTTTTGCCTACATGTATGTCTGTCTGTGCACCACATGTATGCTTGGTGCTTGAGGAGGCCAGAAAAGGATGGTAGATCCCCTTGGGTAGAAGTTACAGCCACCAAGTGATGGGAATGGAAACTAGGTCCTGGGGAAGAGTAACCAGTGTTCTTAACCACTGAGCCATCTTTCCACTCCAGCCCTCCATAAAAAAATGAAACTCAAGTGAGAAACTCAAGGAGCAGGTTTTAAAATCAACGTTCTAACTCAGTGAAATCCAAAGATATGTTAATTTGATGCATACATGCTGAAGAAATGCAGTGGGAAAAATATTAAAGTCTTTGATTTCCATCGTCAAATCGAATGTTTGTATAGGCGCAGAAAACTTTTCATGCACAGTAAAAACACTACAATTCATGACACTCGATTGCTTTAAATCTGTGTTGTGGTGTTTCCAGCAGCATTTCTGCTACTGTGTGGTGTGATGGCAGAGCTGTGCATCTGCTGGAGGGCAGAGCCAAGGCTGCAGGGAAGCTGTGTGAGGCAATATAGGTCGGCACTGCCAGAAACACCCCCAATTCATTATGCATTTGATCTTAAATTTAGTCATTGCACATGCAAAATTTTTTTGTTATAAAACTTCCATGATTTTATATTTAGTTATGCTACCCGTATGGGGTGGCAACCCACAGCCTAAGAGGCTGAGGTTGGTCCTAGGGCAAAACAGTCAAGTGAAGTGTAAACATGAGGTTTATACTTGTTCTATAAACATTAGGACCTGAGTTTGATCCCCAGAAGATATGTGGAGAGCCGAGCATGGTGGTATGTGCTTGTAAATTTAGCACTGGGAAACAAAGACAGGAGGATCCCTGGGGTTCACTGGCAGCCAACCTAGTGTAACTAGCAAGAGACCCTGTCTCAAAAACACCAAGATGGACAGCTCATGAGGAACAACTTCCAATGTTGATCTTTGGCCTCAGCAAACACACACAGGTGTGTAACCACTCCCACACAGAGACAGAAACACAGACAGACAGACAGACAGTCAGTCAGTCAGACAGACAGACAGACAGACAGACAGACAAAGAAAGAGAGAGAGAATTTGGAAAATGTTTAGCTTCTTGTCAGATGCATAGCACAAGCTCTTAAATATCAGCAATTCTTGCGTATTTTGGAAAATACTTATATATTAAATTAATTTTTATACCTGTGGCCTACAAAATACATTACAAGGTATGTTTGTTCTAAATTATATATGGGCAAAGCTAATATTGGTTTATGTCCCATTGGCACAAAGATTCTATTCTTTCACTTTCTACAATGCCTCTCTCTCTCTCTCTCTCTCTCTCTCACACACACACACACACACACACACACATACACACACATACACACTGCTATTAAGACTGCAAGCACTGAATTAGACTTATTTTTAGCATATGTTTGTCAAGAGATAACTTCGGCATTTGTCTTGACACCTCTGATGATTGGAAGCACTCACCAGAGACTGGCCTTGGGCTTAATTTCTGTGAGGAATTCTCCTCTATATCTACAGCCCACATTCTCTGTGTGTGAAGGTGTTCTGAGGCTAGAAGAAAAAGAGCAAGAAATAGGGTTACTTGCCAAAATCTTTGCCCCTCATTTCTTCTGTGTTCTCATGATTCTGGCCCTGTCTGCATATATCTATAGACTATTAATTGCTTCCTTTTGCAGGTCTACAGTTTTTGCTGGTTCCACTAACACCACTTCCATATTTTGCTGTCTTTAGGATTGCGGTGGCATGGGCTTCACCTTGCTGTCGGTCTCTGGGTGGCTTGTCATCCTTTGTGAATCCCCTTCATCTGTCTGTACCTCTCTAGCTTAAAGCTTAGATAAATCCTTTACAGTCAATCCTCCTGAGAATGCCACCTGTTTCTTGCATGATCCTTTCCTGACAAGTTGTTTGCTTTGACCTCAAAGAATACGCCCTGTGGTCATTCATGGCTGCATTTCTTCCTATATGTCCTGGTACTCTGAGACAAAAGATATTGCTTTTGCTTTCTTAGAGTGGGTCATGACAAAAGTCTATGTAAGCCATTTCTTCTTATTGTAGTGTAGCCATCAAGCTGTATAAGCACCCCCCTGTAATGTGCTTCTTGACCCTGCCATTAATTTCCTTGAGGTTGACATGTCCCATAGAATGTTTAGTCTCTCTTTAAGATTTTTATGCTTTCGTGTGTGTTTATATTACCACTTAGTCCCGTCTTATGTAGCTCTAGGGAAATTCTCTGTGCTCATTGCAAGCTGAATTGTCCCTTCATATTACAGAAGATGAAAACATGACTCCATTCAAGTGCAAGAGCAATAGTGCTCGAAGACATTAAGAAGGAACTGATTTTCAGTTCAGGGGTCCATTCCTATTCACGAGTCCTCCAGGGTTTCCGCAAGTTTGCACAGATGGTTGTTCTTCTAAAAGAATATCATTCCCCCCTTGGGATATACTTAATCTAGTGCTTCTGAAAGTGCAGAGGAACATGGGAAAGACTCACCAGCGCATCGCTTATTCTCACTAAGGAAAAGGGAAAGGAACGGGCAGATGCAGAGTTTTCCTAGATTTTGTTCTTTATACAGCGCAAGCACAATCTCAAGAGACTGACTACCGGTGGCCAGACCTGGAATTTCAGGGACAGTATTGCCATGAAAAACAAAGGCCGTGCCCTTGTCCATTCTGATAGTTATGGCCACCTATGATGGGCTTACCCCCATGGATACTCTAAGGGTGTTGGTTTGTTTACTGCACTCCATGCACCCATGTCTGTAAGCGCCTTTAAGGGAAGCCCTAGTTGAGGAGCTAGGGAGGCTTCTTTAAGAAATAACAGCCTTATTCCTGTAGCTAGTAGGAGAGGCAGAAAATGAACACATAGGCAACCAAATATATATACACCTATATATCACAATCTAGTTAGCAGTCAGTGCTTCCAGGAAGTATTACAAAGTAACTCTATAATAACCAATAGTGTAAGTGTGCAGAAAAGAATTCACATGGCAGCCAGAGCTGCAGTAACTACAGAAGCTGTATTCAGTGCCGACTCTCGGCTTGTGTCTGGGAATCTGAGCGGTAAACAGTTCTCTGAACTATCATGAATTTTCCATCAGTGATAACAAATGGTTCAATCTAAATTTTTTGTGCAAAAATGTTTGATCACAGAGATACTTATACACCCATGTTTATGGCGGCTGTTCTGTTCGCAATTGTGAGGAAATAGAACCAGCCTAGTTGGTCATCAGCTGATGAATCAATCGATAATGAAAATAGCACAGGTAGGCACTGGAATTTTACTCAGAGGTAAAGAAAAATGAGATTTCAAAATCTGAAGGAAAATAGACAGATCTGGAAAATGAGAAATTAAAGGAGGTAACCCAGGAAGACAAACATGGTCTTTCTTAAGTGAATTCTAGCTTTTGACTTTTATATATTTGTGGTACTGAGTAAATATATATTCCAGGGATCTAGAGAGGGCTTGTGAGAAGGGAGAAGAGAGGCTTTAATGACAAGGGTATAGAATGTGACCCAAAAGCGGGAGGGGGAATACTGGGAGTAAAAAGGTTTATGTGGGGATGGGGAGACAAATGGGTAAAGGGGACAGGCAACCAAAAAATGTCATAGGGACACCTGATAATTCATTAACTAATTTTTGAAATAAAATTTTGAAAGACTTTAAGTGGAAGTACACTACATGGTTAGATAAAGTTCCCCTAGAAGCCATAGGCTATTAAGTGTACATCTCAGCACCGTAGATGAGTTAGCTCCCAATAAATTTTTAGTTAGAGGCACTCTTGAAGATCCCTAAACAATCCAGGCAATTGGCACTGCTATGGGTTCCCCATCAGAAGTAGATGACAAGACCCAATTACTAAAAGGACTACTCTTCCAGGATGCAGGATGTAGAGACACCAAGCTGGATCTAGACTGGAATCCTCTTCTGTGTAACTCCCATAACGCCAGATCTGCTATGGGAGAATCATTATCTACAGTCTTCCCCAGCTGTGAATCCTGTGTGCAAAACTATCAACTGGCCAGGAAAGATGTACCCATGGATGCATCATACCAAGTCTGTCAAGGAGGTAACCAAATACTTCCTAATTGGATGGAGACTCACTCCACAAGAAGGACTTGACAGCTGGCACCGTAAACCTAGTCAAAATTATGTATCTGAAGAGGTCATATGCCTTAGTGGGAAATCTCCTTTGCTAAATGGGCTTGAAGTGCTTGTCAAGTTGCTTTCTACACAACTATGCTGATGGGCCATTCAGAAACCTTTATTCATCTTCTGCAGCTCCATTTCCCTTCCCATCAGGCACTCTGATGGCCTCCGCCATTTCCTCCCAGATTAACAGGTCTTATATTGAATGGATGCTCTCCCTCTAGTCTGTTAACAGCAGGCAGAGAGAGAGAGAGAGAGAGAGAGAGAGAGACAGAGAGACAGAGAGACAGAGAGAGAGCCAGAGAGAGAGCCAGAAAGCAAACTCACCTCTCCCCATTAGCTTTCTCTCTACCATCCATGGGGATAGATCTCTTCCTATTCGAATCTGATTCTTCCCTTGTTCTCCTGATCACATTACCTGCTCTTGTGAATAACCATCTCTTTCCACACAGTACCCATTGTCCACTTTGTTAGCTTTTTACACACAACACATAACTATACTCAAACCTTCCTTATGTAAAAAAAAACAAAAAACAAAAAACCAAATTGCTTTTTGCCCCTGTCTTGTTTACCAATGCCAATGATAATTGCTCACATCTTTGCTCCCTTTCTAGCCAAATGTCTAGAAAGAAGGACGCTAACTTGTGTCCATTCCCTCAGCTCCCATCCCCTCCACTTCCCTGTGGTTTTACTGTCAACTTCTAATTTCTCTGTTGAAAATGACAATGGAAAGGAACACTAACGCCTCCACCTTGAAGGCTCCAACAAGACTTTCAACAACTTCTGGGCTAACAGTGAAACTATCAGACTCCTCATCCTTGAAACTTCATCAAGGACATTTCTCTCCTCATTTCTTCCCATTTATCTGAACATACTCTCTGTGGTGTTTTGAATAAGAATGGCCCCCGCATAGGTTCATATATTTTAATGCTCATTCACTAGGAAGTGGAACCATTTGAAAGCATTAGAACAAATAGTAGGCACGGTCTTGTTGGAGGAAGCATGTTACTGGGGAGGGCTTTGTGGTTTTAAAAAGCCAATGCCAAGCCCAGGATATAGCTCTCAGACACTGTTCCAGCACCTGCCTGCGTGCAGCCATGCTTCCTTCCCTGATGATGTAGGACTCTCAGTTACTTCTGCTTGCATACGGCCGTGCTTCCTACCATGATGACAATGAACTAAATCTCTGAACTGTAAGCCAGCCCCAATTAAATGTCTTCTTTTGTAAGAGTTGTTGTGGTTGTGGTGTCTCTTCCCAGCAATAGAAACCTTAACTAAGATACTGACTCTTCACAGCAGGAGGGCAATGACTAAGACAATCTACCTAAAGGAATCTTTTTTTACATTTAATGTCAAGTTTTAAAACCTGAAGCTGACAATGTGACTCAATGGTAGAGTGCTTGCCTAGCATAGGGGATCAAGCCTTCATACTAGGGAAAAAACCTTAAAGTTCAGTACTCAATTGAATACTAAGGCTATATACATCTATCTATCTATCTATCTATCTATCTATCTATCTATCTATCTATCATCTATCTATCGATCTATCATCTATCTATCTATCTATCTATCTATCTATCTATCTATCTATCTATCTATGTCAGGCCTGGCTCTGTAGACAATTGAGTATTGAATTTTAACATTTTTTTCACTAGTGTGAGGGCTTGAACCCCGTCACTGATGTATATGTAGATATTTTATCATCTATCTATCTACACAAGTACATAGATGCACACACACATATCATACCAGATATAATAAATACTGCTAGAGTAATTATGAGGAGGATTTAGCATTGACCTTGATGTTCCAAAAGGAGTGAAGTCAATAAGAAACTCAAACATGCGCACCTATTCAAAGGAGTCTGGCAGTCTCAGTGGCATACTGCTATGGGAAGATGGAACCACTCTAGGGTCAGAACTCCCAATTTAGCAGAATCTACAAATCTTTTTTAGTTGAAAAATTCTGATTTTTAATTATTGAGCACAAAGTCACATTTAGCTGTGTCAATCAAAAAAAAAATGCTGACCTTGTTTGTAAACTTGCCTCAAGCATTAATGTACCTTGAGCTGTTGGCTGGCCCTGTAGCTGTATTTCTTTATGGATTCTAGCTCTGGCTCAACGCCCTCACGATTACAACTCCCGCTAAGGAAGTTAAGGTCCTCATTACCAGCTTGACTTTCCCTGTGACAGTCAGGTTCATAAATTCATTACATGTTGCAAATTAAGCTTCGATGTTCAGATCTAATTCAAATTCCACACGCTCAAAGTCAAAGTCATATTTCCTCAAATATCTCTCGTTCTACCAGTTGTGTGTCACCTACCTCTCGACTGCTTCCTCTAGATCACCGGAAGTTAATTTTGACTTTCATTACCACCTTTGTCCATTGTAATTCTCCACGCTTTCTCCACAGTCAATAGATTTTATTTGTCCTCTTCTACCATTGTTTTAGTTCAGGGCCCAAAAATCTCTTTCCTGAACTTCATACTGGGCTCATGAGCGTTCCTAACACAACTGCCTATGCTCAGGGCAGTCAGATTGTAATTTGTTTTTTTTTTTTTCTGGCCCAAATAGGAAGAGGCCAAGTGATAAACACAAATCTGTTAACTACACACACACACACACACACACACACACACACACACACACACACACCCTTAAAACCTTCCAAGGCTCCCACTGCTCACAGAGCTAAGTCTCCATTCAAAGGCAAAGTTTTCAGCTTCCCCCCACTGTCTTGTACTTGATGCCAAGTACCAATGGCTTCTCACACACTGGTGCTTCCTGCCTCCTTGTAACTCTTTCCGTTCTGTCTCCTCAGATCCCCCTCCCCCCCCCCCCCCCCCAGTACCTTCTAATCTTCATTTACTGTTCACAGCAGTTCTTTCTGAGAGCCTTTCCCCGACTTCTAATTTGGGCCAAGATCCTTCATCTGTGTCTTCAGTAATTATGCCTAAATGGTACCGCTCTTCCCATAGTGCATTGTATTTGTAAAAGCCTCTTCTCTCTCTCTCTCCCCATCTGGAAAATTGCCTGAGGGGAAGAATCAGACCCTATTCATCTGGATGCCCTCAGCACACCTTAGCATACAATACAACTACTGGACATTGTAACGACTCTACAAATATAGTCAAACTAAAATAAAGCCTCCATGGGAAGGTAAACGATATAGCCCGCATACTTAGTAATGAAAACCATTCCCAAGTGTCAGAAAGAGACAGGATGGATACCTAACCCACTAAGGAAGGTCAGTTCAGGACAGAGTTCATGTATACTTAGGATAGCAAAACTATGGGAAGAAAATAGAGCTAAGTGGTAACACACTGACATCCCGGAAGCTGGGGTCATAACCTTGTTGGACTATAGAGAGAGATGCAGTCCTGGGCTGTGGGGTTGCAATGTCCCTGTCTGGCTCTACCGAGGGAAATGCCCTGCTGTTCCACGTGCTGCTCAGCATCCATCCAGAATACCGTGTCCTGCATCTGGATGTTTCACATTTGCTTGACCAAAGGAGGGGTGAGAGCTTGTCATGAAGAACCGCGGGTGCGTGATCTTTAACAAAGAGAGCCTTCGTGGCCACCTGAAAAGAACGTTGAAACATGAAAGGACTTTGATTTGAGAAAGCAAAATTATCTTCTCATGAGATGTCCAAGGATAAAACTGGCATCAGCGAACAAAAGCTATAGGGAAGCAAATGACAATCTGTTGTCAAGGACAATTGTCTAAAAAAAAGCCTTGTCCAGAACGTAATGAGGTGATTCACGAAGTAATGAGCATCCATTCCTTGGGGTGTTTGAGAAGGAGCCAAGCACCAGCTGCTGAGGCAGTCTGGGAAGGGGTGGCAGCCTGAACGAGGTGACCAGAAGATGACCTTCCAATGGGAAGGGTCTAGAGTTGGGAAACTGCCTTCTTTTCTAAGAAGGTAAAAGCTATTTTCTCGGGTGAGAATGTAGAGAAGCAGAGCAGCTGATGTTCAAGTTCACCAATTCAGCCAGCACGTGTCAGTGTCCCTTCTGCTTGGAAAACTTTGCCTTCTGCTTCCCTGTGTTCTCCATTCCTGCTCTCCTCGGGCTCTGCTCTCTACCCACAAATAAATCCTCCAGTCGTCAGTCAATCCTAATCCTCCTAGTTGTTCGGTTGAAAACATCACCCCAGCCCCTGGCATCCATATATCCAAAGTCTGAACCCTTCAGGTGGAAGCTTCCCTCCAAGCCCCCTCTCCCATCTCTCTCCAAACCCAGCTCTATCTCAGAAAGCCCATCAAATGATGACCCCTCCCCCAGAGATTCTCAGGACCACACCCACAGGGTGTTTAAGCTGCCCCCCAGAAAAGAGACATGTGGATATCCAGTCTTCCTTTCCTGTCTCCTCTCAGGGGAGCTGGAAAGCCATCTGGGAGCATTGTATCCATTAAACCTTGGCTTTCTCTAATTCAGTTTGATTTGGTCTGATACGGGTTATTGGCGTAGTGGAGAAGAGTATCGGATTGCGGAGACTTTTCACTAGTCCAATTGCTATCCGTCGTCCCTTGGTGCTGCAGAAGTATGGGAGCACACCTCAGAAAACCTTGGACAGACACAATTCTGGCAAGCTACACAAGTGTGAGTGATGTCTTCTGCTGGCCTGGCCTATCACCTGGGTGCCCTGTCCCTTTAAGCGATAAGCCCCGCCCACTCCCTGCTTCCCGCCTAAGGGCCTTCACTCCTCTCACTAGTCTATCCTCCTGAAGAGGCAGTCAGTCTCTGCTTCTCTCTCTCTCTCTCTCTCTCTCTCTCTCTCTCTCTCTCTCTCTCTCTCTCTCTCTCTCTCTCTCTCTCTCTCTCTCTCTCTCCTCTCCTCTCCTCTCTTTCTCTGCCCCCCTTCTCTCTCCCCTTCTCCACCTTTTTCCATAATCCTTACTCCTATACCATTCCCAATACTCACTAAAGGAACTCTATACCCAAGTTCTCTCTGCATGGCGTATCTGTCTGTCTCCCACATGTCAGGGACCCGCAGCAGCCTCGGGTCACCAGCCGCCAGCCCTCGTGAGACCAGTCTCTAGTCACCCACGTCATGAAAGATAATATAACCTGCACGCCAGAGCAGTCGGCGCTCTATCTGCTCCCTCATGCTTGAAACCAGGTAGGACGGAACTTCTCGAAAGAGGTTAAGCTGTCCTTTTGATTTTGATTTAAGCATTGCTGGGGGTTGAACCTGGGGTCTCCTGTGTGCAAGACAAGCCCTTTACCACTGAGACACAGCTGCCTTTCTCTTCAGCTAATAGTTTCCTAGGAGAGAGGAAATTTGGAGAGTTGAGCTCATGAGAACACCAGAGTAAGTGATTAAATGTAAAAATCGGAGTGAACATGTCAGTTTAACTAAATTTAGTTAATGCTAGTTCTTTACTAAAGAAATATTCTAGAAGCGGGAGGTAGGCTGACTCCATGGCCATGATTCCCATTGTTCCTTGCTGCTCCCTATTGCACAGTTCATCTACTGCTGGTCACCTGACATGGACGGTGAGGGACCCCCCCCCCCCCAAGGATAGTGGGTCCAGAAGGAAAAGGGACTGAAACACCCTGAGTGTTCTCCATGCCCACCTTGGATTCTAACCAGCCCCTTCTACCTGGTCATTGCAGGTCCCCAACCTTCTCATCCTAAGGCCATCACTGACTTGTCTCCCATATCCTCCAGCTGGATTTCCATTCCTGGGCCCCGAGCCCCTGCCATAGAACTTTGGAAACCAGCAGGACTGAATTGTAATGCAATGCTTGCTCTTTGTGCTACCAGTTATGGGTATGGCTCAAGAGTTGGGCAGGGGCCTGGAGATTGAAACACCACCCCCCCACCCCCCACCCCCCCACACACACATGGGTAACCCCAAGAATGCCTTTTTTACTGTGTTCCAGGGCAGCTTCTATAGGGTCTTCTTGACTAATGGACACACCCTAACTCTCAGCTTCAAGTCCACCAGGAACCACTCCCCTGCCATCAGGAACTCCTTGAGGGTCTCGTGCTCAGAGCAGCTGCAAAACAAGTTGTTTGCTCAGAGCAGCTGCAAGCACAGGAAAACAAGTTGTTTACTCCAGCAGGCCGGGGGGGGGGGGGGGCACAGGAAATTCAGGGTCTGGGGTCCACGGTCCCCAACACTGAATCACTGTAAGTTTGTCTGTACTGCCATCAAAGCCAGACAGTTTGACCCTGTCTATCTCCACATTGAATGTCCCCAATCCCCAAGCCCCCCTCCCGAGGACTTCTGCCCCCCACTCTATAGCTTCCCCCTTATTCCTCTCCTGCACCCCCAATGCAGCTGAGAGAGCAACCGCTCAGCCAGGACACTTGTCCCCTTAGCTCTTGACTGAGACCCCTCCTAAGGGATTTTCTGTCTGCTAAATTTTAAAATAGCTGATTTTACAGTTTTTTTTTTTCGCACTGATACACTGATGAATAAATTTGACAGACTAATACTTTTTTCTAAGCAGCGTAGCTCTAACTATAGCAGGCTAGGCATTTTCTGCCCCGTCATGGCTGATTGTTAGGATTGGGTCTAAAGCCCCTTTGTCAGCCCAGTGATCACTCAATCAGCACTTGTTTTTCTGGCCTTAGCTGGGAACTGCTCGTTTGGCAAAGTGCCGCATGGTTAATCATGTCCTGGCTTCCTAAATCTCTCTGTTTTTAACGAGAGCCTTCATTTCCTGGGCCGAGCGGCTCCACAGTGTTCGATAACTGAGACGTAAAGACCGGAATTTCAGAGAACGTGACAGTTCCTGCGCAGGTGACTGGAAAGCGACAAGTGCCGGTTTCGTCTCGCGTAGTCTAGTAATTAGATTTTGATTACAAGAAGAAGGCTCTGCTGAGATGCTATAGGCTGGAAAGATTAACGTTTGATGTTCCTCAGTAACACCTACAGTGGTACCACGTTCACTCCCAGGGAGGAGGCGATGCTTGTGGTTGCTGACCTCAGGGCAGGGCAGCAAAGCTGATTGCAAACCTTTGTGCTGATCAAATGTACTGCTGTTTTTCTTCTTAGTTGACCTAAGAGTAAGGAAATGTCATAACCATTTAAATATAAACCTTTAAAACGGTATACTAATAAAGAATGTTTCTGTGTAAATACAAGGGCTCCAGGGAAGTCTTGAGTTTTAAGAAGCTCTTCCTTTCAAAGGGGCAGGTCTCAAACCTATGACAAACAGCTGACTGAAGTGCCTATTTTACCTATCCAAGTGGCCCTGGCCACCAGGTTCTCCCCGAATCCCTCAGTCCCTACTTGTTACAGGGAGACTGGGCTACCCTTTCCCCAGCTGCCCTTCTGTGTATAATCTAGTCATTTTAGTTGTCTGACATTTTTTTGGTCTATCCTCTACGCTCCTGGCTCTCCACTTTCTCTGGTCACATGGCCCAGCTCAGGGTCATGTTTACCCTGGACTCTTCCAGATGTCTCTGCCTCTGGCTATGCTCTCCCTTTAACCTACAGTAAACCTCCCCCCCCCCCATACTGAGCCATGTTCTTTCTTTTCCTTTCTTTTATTCATTTGAAAGGAATGGAAAAGTACTAGGAGGTCAGCATGATTGTGGGAGGATGGTTGCTAAGGGAAGAGAAAAATTTTCTTCCTTAGAAATCATAAGGTTAAATGAGACCATCTAGAGAAAGCATCGTAGCTTGCTTGGCAAGTAAGTAATGAAGTTTAGTGCAAAGGGGGGCGTAGAGGGGGAGAGGTTAGCTCGAGTCTTGATAATAAACAGTCAAACAGATACTCTCGTTTCTTTTCAAGCTTCTCCTCTCTATTTCAGCCAGTGAATGAAAATGAGGACATGGCCACTCCAAAGTACGGTTGAGGATAAGTTTTTGTTGTAGATTCGAGGGAGAGACTAGTCAGAGGCATCTAGAAGAGTCCAGGCTTGACATGGTCAGCAGAATAGACCAGATCGTAAGGAAAGAGAAGGGAGAGCAAGAGAGGAGGAGAAGAGAGATGGAGAAGAGAGGGGACCGGGAGAGGGAGAAGAACCATGAGACCAAGAGCGCTAGGCCAAAGTGACTGGGTTTTCATAGGAGTCAGAAGTTGGGAAGGAGGAAAGGGAAGCCCCTGAGCTGGAGAGGTTTAGGATAAGGGCATGATGAGAAACCCTGGGAGAAGCCAGGACCCCTTAGAGAACTGGTACTTGCCTTGCAGAAAGAGCCTAGAGGCCAGCCTGTGCTCCAGTATGTGGTATGTTAGTTGACACTGTAGGAGTCTTCTGTCCTGGGTTTCTTTGCGAATCAACAGATAAAAGACTCAACCCAGCAGGATCCATCATCACCAGGACTACCTACCTGGTGGCCTCAAAGCTCTGGAGGGTACCAGGACAGGGTGAGGTGTTTTCTCCCAGGCCCATGCCTCTGGCTGGCTTTGTTTTACCAGTCCCGGATCTCCCTCCCACAGAGGTCTCTTTTCCTCAGTCTCCCTCCAGAGAGTTCTGGCTCAGGCTCCTCTCTGAGCTTCTTTGGAGATAGGGTGTTGACAATCTTACTGTTGCTCATCCCTGGTCACTGACAATCCCTTGTGGCTTTCTGATACCCAACTCACACTGTTATCAATAGACATTTATAAATGGCTTCTTGTTGAACTATTCTAAGTGATAGCATTTGGACCCTTACTTGGGATATAACCCTCTTGCAAGGTACGTTGCTGCCCCCCATGGAGTCTGTGCAGGATACATTCAGACACCAAATTCTCAGCACAAAGGAGATGTATTACCCCAAGGAGCAAGTTTGTGTGTGTGTTGGGGGGGGGAGGGTTAAGGAGAAAAAGGAGGAGTCTGTGCTAGGGTGAATTGGTAAATCATAATTGAACATGTTAGTCAAATTATGAATTTTGATGGTTTGACCTTGGTATTTTGTCTCATGAATGAGTCAGTGGCCAAATGGACCTTGGGGGCTAGATTTGGGAATGTATTCTAAGAGTTTTTAGCAAGAGAGAAAAGGGGAAAACCTGTTGCCACCATGTTTGCCATGCTCGGTCCTGCTAGAGCCTTTCACATCCCACATCCCTTTACCCCTTTTCTGCCTCTGGGTCCCAGGATACAGACTTCCAGTTTAGCCCGGGGCATTCACCATTAGGAAACCACAGTGTGGGAGGAAAGGGTTATTTACTCCTCACCTCAGCTACACTTTCCTGTGGCAGTTGCTGTGTTCCTCTATATGAGACCATGTCTCCTGCCTGAGGTCCCTTTCCCAGGGTTCAGCTCTTACCCAGTCTTTTATTGTATCTTTCTGACTCTATGGATGGAGGCAACAATATTGTAGTATGGTGCTATATGACTGCTCCGTTTTTGCAAAAATAATCTCTGCGTTAAACTTAATTATTCCTAAAGTGTATCCATTTTATGCCAGACTCCTGACTGATATAGTTGTTATGATTTATGATTTATGGCACGGGTGATCCTCGGCAGGTCCGGGTGGGAGACAGACAGATACGCCATGCAGAGAGAGCTTGGGTATAGAGTTTCTTTAGCGGGCATTAGGAAGAGTATAAGGGTAAGGGGGTTATGGAGGGAAGAGAGAAAGAAGGGGGGAGAAGCAAAGGGGAAGACAAAGACAGAAGCTTTCTCTTCAGAAGGATGGAGAGAGAGAAAGAGAGAGAGAGAGAGAGAGAGAGAGAGAGAGAGAGAGAGAGAGAGAGAGAGAGAGAGAGAGAGAGAGAGACTTGAGATCAGCTTGCCTAGGAAGGAGGGAGTGGGGGCGGAGTTTGTCTCTCTTAAAGGGACAGGGTACCCAGGTGACAGGGCAGGCCAGCAGAATTATGATTACAATAATAGTGTGCTTTAAGACTTGTGGCATTAAACACAGATTAGAGGGTTGATATACACACACACACACACACACACACACACACACACACACACACAATATTTTTAGTCATATTCTTTCCCTCCCCCAATTCCTCTCCAATCCTCCCCTCCCTCCCCACCCACCCAACTTCACATTCTTTCTCTCTCCCTCATAAAAAGTACAAAACCCCAACTAAACTAAACAAAACCACAAAAATGTGCTCATTAATTCTTTCAATTCTTTTTAAAAATATTTCTTTAGCTTTTTGAGATTACAATATAATTACATCATCATTTCCCCCTTCCCTTTTGTCCTTCCAAGCCCTCCTACCTACTTCCCCTTTTCCATCTTGATAAGGCTGTGATATTGTTTAAATTCAGACAAGTAGCAAGGGCAATGTCTTCCCTCCTTTTCTCCTTCCATTTCTAATTTCTTAAAAAGCTTGAAGAGCATTAAAAAAAAAAGGGCCATTAATTGGTCCTCTGTCTAATTCAGGCAGGATGTGTAGTAGGGAGGAAGTGAGAAGACAGTATAAAGAAGTAAAAAACTTACAAGTGAGCAGTCAAGAATAACAATGAATTAATAACATATAGGAATCTTCTACCACAGAATGGAGTTATATGAAACGGTATCTTACAGATTTAAGCTCCAAGAGAACATAACCAACGCTATTTCCTTCCTGAAAATTCAGCAGAATCAGCTGCTTGCATGGAAGGCAATATGAGCTTTTTAGTTTAAAACTGAAAGACAGGGATGGGGGTGAGGCATGGGGGTGAGCAAAACACATCCTGACTCCGTGGGCTATTGTTCCTACGACCTCCCAAGTGAGGAAACCAGCTTCGTACACCATACCTGTCGGAGAACATCAGCCTGTTGGTCCTGATCATCATTTGCTTGAGCAACCAAAACAAAACCACAGCAGCTATTAGGAGCCCACTCTGTGGGAGGCGCTGTGCTAGGTACCTGTCTATGACCATGAATGAGTATGACAGGCAAAGTCCCAACGACTCTAAATCAAAGCAGACAATGACGGGTACATGCGCAAGCCTCTCATGGATAAGCTCGAGCACCTCGAAAGCAGGAGAGCCACCCTGTTGCATCCTCTTATCTTACATTAATTCCTCCGGCTGAAACTTAAACCCAGCTCTATTCCATTTCTAAGAAGAGATGGATAGCAGCCATTCACTGCCTTTCATGTACCCGCGTCCCCGAGTGTAATTTAACCATGACTTCACCTCTCTGCTGTGGCTCCTCTCTGCTAATCAGCCTTTGTTATCCCACGTGGCGGTCACCCGTCTGCCCTACCGCACAAGCCTCGGAACACGCAGAGTTGCTTCCAGAGCTTTCAGTTGCAGCGAACCCTACATTTCAGGGTTTTTAAGGGGTGGCGGGCAGGGTTCATTACCGCTCCCCAGTGTGTAAGAGTGCTTCTCATTCATACTGTTGAGATTGTACCCTGGACAAAGGGAAAGATATTTCCAGTGACTACATCAAACAACAACAAACAGACAAACATAAATCCCAGTATCATGGTGCTTGAATGTTTCAAAGCTCTGCCTAATGACCTGCGGGGCTAAAATGGTCAGCATCTGTGTTGAGCAATCACTGCATGAAGGTCAGGAATTCCTAGCCTGTAGGATAAGTCAGAGCACTGTAAACTGTCAGCAGGAAACAGACCTGATGGGGCTTGTTACCTACACAAGCATACCCACCTGGACAGCACACCCTTGACTCTGCACAGTGCAGGCATCAATACGCAAAAGAATATGCAGAGAAGGTCTTTATAGCAAGTGAGTTTAGCAAAATATAAAAACGAAAGCAAGGCTCTGAGATTAGACGTCTGCAAGGGTGTGTGTGTGGTGCACAGTTGCATTTAGTTAAGCATTGGGGGTGTATATAGCAGGTGAGCTCATTGCCTTATTTGAAGCTGATACTCACTGAAGAAGGAGACTAGCCTTTATTGGTATTACTCTATGTGCCTGTGTGCTTCTCTTATTAGATTCCTACGCACCTGTGCAGGGTTCTTCACTTTTTATACCCCGCCTCCATAGTTCTTAATTTCTGAATAGTATCAGAAATAGAAAACCTGTCTCAGGACCTCCTGGGGTATGCAACATCCATGAGGGATCTGCATTAATTAGAGATTAATTAGAGTTCTAAGGGACCAGGAAGCAGGATGAGACTGGATTAAGGTGTGTGTGTGTGTGTGTGTGTGTGTGTGTGTGTGTGTGTGCGTGCGTGCAATATTGCTTCCTATTTGGAATAATTCCTGACATCCAGGAATGTTTGGTTGCTTTTACAATTCCTGTGTAGCAATATTAACAGTCCCTTTTGGTGGTGATAATCATCACCTGTTTGAACTATAATTCAACTCTTCATATTAATTTACCGTTTTTATTTATCTGCCTTCTCCCCACCACCTAATGAGACTCCTGTCCCTTGAATATAGCAATGATATCTTACAGTATGAGGCATTAGCTGGGTGCAGAACATAACCAGGCATGGGGGAGATGCTCCCGTGAATGACAGCAGGAGAGGAAGCCTTTCCAGTAGCCCCAGTAAAGCCCACACCAGCTGGTTCTGTGGCAAAATATATGTGGTTTTTGTTTGTTTGTTTTCTTTTCATTTGAAGCACTCTTCCTGGTGCCCACTCGAAACAGAGTCATCTAATTATATGTTAGGTTTTTAACAAACCTCCTCCGTCATTCCGTCATTACACTGTTTAATAGTGGTCTTGTACTAACTTTGCCCACTAAATCCCTAAGGACAGCATGTGTCCTCTACATTGATCATTATATCCTCAATCTTATGAGATACACAGTATTTTAACGTTTTTTAAAAAATGACTTGAGGTATCTTTGCTCGCTTAGTCAGTGAGTTTTAAGCAAAGCATAACTAAATATTGCTCTGTAGACTCTCAGCAGTGTAGACCAGGTTAGCACTGAGCCAGGTGTGGTAGCTCTTACTTACAATCTCTGCGCTTTAAAGGCTGATACAAGAGGATTACCAGGGGTTCAAGGACAGCCTGGACCTCGTAGTTGATTTCAGGACAGCATGGACTATAAGGGTAAGATCCTGAAGAGAGAGGGAAGGAAAGGGAGGGAGGGAGGGAGAGGGGGTAGCAGGTAAATAAGATCACGTTGACAAAGGTTTTAGAGGAACAGAGGAAACATTATATCAATGTAAACTGTTGTAGCACACCGTGAAAACAAAAAAAAGGATTTATTCATTATTTTATGTGTGTGTGTGTGTGTGTGTGTTTGGCCTAAATATATATATATATATATATATATATATATATATATATATATATATATATATATATGCGTGCACCACCTGCATGCCTGGTGCCTGCAGGTCTCAAAACAGTGCATCAGATCCTGCAGAACTAGAGTCACAAACAGTTGTAAGCTTCCATGTGAGGTCTAGGAAATGAAGCCAGGTCCTCTGGAAGAGCAGACAATGCTGGTAGCCACAGATGCATCTGCCTGGCCCTACTTGCTACGTTTACATATTTAAATGAGTGAGAACTAATCTTAGGATTTCAGTGATTTATTTGTGTTCCATTGCACACCACAGTAGACAGACACTTTCTGTTTTACTGAAGAAATTGTTTCTCCAACACAGCTTCCTGAGTTTGGCAGTAGAGTTTAGGTTGTACACACTCAGTCCTTTAGTATTCCACAATACTATTTCTGGGAGTTGGGGAGGGTTTTCCCAATTCTCAGTCCCACAGAAGATGGCCTACCTTTAATATGACAACAATCATATCTTGGGATGAGTGGTTTTAGGAAGAATGTATTCTGGTGATATACGAACATAAAACTCTCTCTCTCTCTCTCTCTCTCTCTCTCTCTCTCTCACACACACACACACACACACACACCTTTGAAGTCAGTTCTGTGACTTTGTTGTTTGAATGAGGAGAGCTCTGTGCACAGGTGTGTTGGGCTGCAGGGAGAACTCTAGAGGCTTTGCTGAGAGTGGACCTTCTCCTGGAGGGTTATGGGAAGCCAAGGGAAGGGGCTTTAGGGAAGCACTGTCTTCAAAAAGAAAAGCTATCTCCCTGAGTCTTAGCACTGTTTGATTCTCAAAAGAAATACCATGGATGTCCCCCAAGTCATTGGATACAATGAAAATGTTCACTGAACCCTCCAAATACACAGCAGGGGGATTCCATCTGTTACAAGTGGTCCATCTTACAACCCTTTCCTGCTGGGTCTTTCCAGCACGAATGCCTCCACCTTTCCTCTAATGCACAGCCCCCTCCACATGCTTCCAAACTCGGTGCCATGTAGACTTCTTTCCCAATTTGATCCTGTTCCTCGGTACTTACACATCGCTACAGTTTTAAGGGATGTAAATATAATCAATTTTATTTTTATTTTAACTGAAGGCTTTTGTCCTCTTACTTTTTAGGTTAGTGACTTTTTTCTTCCTTAACTATTTTTCTGTTCTATTTTTTTCACTTCTGTATTAATTATCTGTTGTGTAAGAAGTTACCACATTCGGGGACTTCTAAAAGTCTGCATTTGTTATTTTATATGTAGTAATAGCTGTGTTATTTGTATTAATTATCAGTTGCGAAAGAAGCCATCATATCTTCATCTTCAGGGACTTCTAAAAGCCTGCATCTGTTACCTCACCATTCCTTAGGTCGGGGATCTATCTGGCTTAGCTGGTTCTTGGGCACAGTTTCACTGGGGCTTCTGCACCTGGGCCCTCTTCTGCACTCATGTGGTTTTGTTGTGGCTGCAGGCCACACCGTGCCTTTGGGAAGGTGAGGTATTAGTCTATGTATGACCCAGGGAGATGCTATGGAGACAGAGGGATGAATTCCGAAGAGCACCGTGGACCCTTAGGAAAGGCAACTATGGCTGCATGGACCTGTAACGCCAGCACTCTGAAATTTGGGCACTCTGAGGCAGGAGGATTCTTGGGAGCTTGAGACGAATCAGAGTTACACAGAAAAAAGCCTGTTTCAAAAACAACAACAGATTTTTTTTTTTAAGAAAGTAAAGGGAAACTTTGGGGATGTCAGTTATGTTTTTATGTTTCTTACAGTGACGGCTTCATGGTTATTCCACATGTGGCTAAATGACAAAAATACTCATTTGTATTGGCTGTCAATTCTACCTAAACAAATATGCAAAGTTCTGGTGGAGAAAAAGACATTTCTCTTGAGGGAGAGTCATAATTTTGGGACTAGTTAACTAATCTGTCTCATAATCACGTATACTGTGGATATTTTCCAACGTTGCCATTTTTACATATTCAAGTAAGTCTATGGAAGAGGGCCATGTCTGGTTTATCAGTCAAGATGGCCTCCCTTGGGGCTGGAAAAACGTCTTAGCATTCTGTTGCCCGTGACCTACATTGGGGGGCCCACATCTTCCTTTAACTCCAAATCCAGGGGAATCTGACATCCTCTTCTGAAACCCATGGACACATAAATCCCTTAATTCTTTATGGAGATTAGTTTCTCTCGCACTTACGTGTGCACATACCCACACAAAGGCACACTCATTTACACATAATTTTTCAAAATAAAACAAATCTTTTCTTAAAAGAAAGACTCTCATATACCTGGGTTATATATTTAACTCCCTAGATTTTCTTGCACGATTCTTAAGATTATACTCAATTTTTTTTGTCTCTGCTTTTTCTGGCTGGTTTGATAAACTTTGTATCAGTCCAATTTATTTTCTAATGCTAATTTGGAAGTTCTGGAATTCCTTTAGATCCTGTCATCAGATACATTTTATACTCCTGTGCTCATAAGACATTTTCCTCCACAGTCTGAAAATAAGCTAGCAATTATTTCCACAAGATAAACTCTGAAATAGTTCTGCATACATTTGTTTCTTCCCTGGCTCCTCCACCTCTCTGGGATGAGACCCTGGCAGCAGAAGTCATTCAGCCCTCCCCACACTCCAGTGTCTAGACTTGCTAAGATCATTTCATACTTTAGGTAACTGGAATAAAATGGTCTCTTCAGCCTGATGTTCCTGTTCTCAATGCCCTTACCTAATACCCACAGCACATAGAAGTTTTCAGTGATCCAAAAGCTATGTAAAATTCTCTATCTGATTTACCAAGGAACATTGCTTATGTGACAGTAACCATGTGCCAGGCACCACTGAAGATGCAATTATCAATGAGAGCAAAAGAACAAGTTCGCCAAGTCAGGAAGAGGGAAAACCAAGGTTCAGATCCCAAGAGAGTCCTGATCAATGTTTCTCAATCTGCGGGTCATGACCCTTTGGGGGGGTCGCATATCAGATATTTACATTATGATCCAAAACAGCAGCAAAATTACAGTTGTGAAGTAACATCCAAAATAATTTTATGGTTGAGAGTCACCACGACACGAGGAATGATATTAAAGGGCCGCATCATCAGGAGAGTTGAGAACCACTGGTCCTGAGAGTCCATGACTGTGTCACATGCATCCGCAGCGTGGGACCACCTGGCATTGTTGCTCTTCAACCTGAACTGTTGAATTCCACATTTTATTAAGATCCTTGGATTTATTTATTTTTGTGTTATGTGCATGAATGTCTTGCCTGTGTATGTGTACAGACACGTGCACACACTCACACGTATAAAATCATGCTCTTAGTGGTGGCTGAGGTCAGAAAAGGGTGGACATCAGATTCCCTGAAATGGGAGTTAACAGGGTTGTGAGCCACTGTGTGTGTCCTAAGAACTTAATCTGAGTCCCCTGCAAAAGCAGCCAGTGCTCATAATCTCCGAGCAGGCTCTTCGACCCCTGTTCCATCCTAAAGGTCTAAGGAACAATTCTCCTTGTTTCATCGTTGACTGAGCCCCAAGCTCTCACTAAGATTGGGTTCTGACCCCCAACTGTCTGGCTTCTTGTATGCACACATATTACAGGAGCTCCTAGATGTTTAAACCTTTCACTGTGGCACAGCTTCTTGGTTTAGAACCCTGATAAATTAATAGATTAATTTTGAGGAAACCAAAGGCATATGTAAGAAAACTGGACACGGCAAAACTTCTTGGCTGTCTGCCATCAGAGTGTTCTGGATTCCCTACAAGGTACAAACACATCCCACACATGGTTCCTGGGACTGTATGGGAGTTTTTGATCCACTAGCAAGCAGATTGCTACAACTGCCCACATTACAATAATTGAAGATGTTACGTAAGTAGGTAATACAGCACACATTTGTAATTCCTGTATTCAACAGCAAAACCCCCATCTAAAATAAATAAATAAAAGTTGTATTGGAAGTTGATACCTTAAAACCAACTCATTCAGTGATAGGTTTGAACATTGTATGGGGTCTGAGAGCAGCTGAGCGACAGCTCCACATTAGCCAATACCTGTCACGGTAGATGCTGTGGTTCCCAGCGACACCCCACACGGCATAGAGATCTTTATGTGACTTTCCTGTGAGCCTACCACAAAAATGGTTGCTTCTTATCTTAACTTCCGTATCTTCCTTTCCACCTGACTTCCCCTTTGGTGCTTTTATCAGCAAAGCACGCTTCTCCTGCCCTGTACCCCCTCAGGTTTTTCCAACCCCATTCCTACTTTCCTCCGCCTTTCTCCCACTGCCGCCTGCTTCCTAGAGCCACCTTGAATCTTACTTGCCACATAGCCTTGTTCCCTCATTTTGATACGCCAAGGATCTCACATCTATCACGGAGCTTCAAAGTATGACACAGAATTAGGAAAGACATTCCCAGGTAGGAAGACAAGATGAAAATAGCAATCTCACCTTCAGTGAAAACACGTTTTCCTACCAGAGTGTAAGCGATAGAATCATGAAGGATGCCGTACAGGCTTTGAAGTCATCAGAATTGGATTTGGGTCTCCATCACTTACTGCCTGTGATGCTGACCAGTCACACTTCACCTCTCTGAAGCTACCTTTTCATTCCTGAGCAGTATGTATCTCACATACAAGATGTTGCTAATGTGTGTAGAATAATACCTCCATTATCTCACTGGTATCGGCAAAGTTGGTTTTAAAAATAATATTAAAAAGTAGCAGTTTTCTCCCTGATTTCTTCCTAATGTAGGCTATGTGGGAGAGAATTTTCTTTGGATTATCCAGGCTTTCTTAATCCCTGCAACCAGTTATTCTTTTGAGACTGTTAAACAGGAAGGATGGCATGTTTCTAAAATGTCCATTTTGGAGTGAGGAAACCATGACCCAACAAGGATGCAGTGGCTTTCCCAAGGTTAAGACATACAAGGCCAGGTAGCTATTCCAGGATTCTCCCACTTCATTCCTGCCTGGAATATGTACTGAAATCTGGCCATGTGTCACATGCTACATTAGGCATGAACTGGAGAAGGTACAGACTTAATATTCTAGAAGAGGTAAACACACTTCACAAATGCTACCAGCACATGATCAGTGCTAATTTTCCTCTTGTTGGAGAAATTGTAAAGCCCAGGGCCGCATCTGCACCAGGATATGAATGCGAAAATCAATGGATGTCGAAAAAAGTGGCCTTAGCATGCGTCAGGTTGAATCCTAATGGACTGGAAATGACTTCGCGCAGACATCCCTCGTACCTAAAGCCTTGTTCAGTCATCCGTTGAATCTGTCCCCAAACACATTTATAGAAGACCTTCTGAATGCACAGCACCATGCCTGCATCCAGGACAGAAAGATGAAAATAAGATTGCTGCCTGAAATCCAGGAAGAAGTATGTGCTGACAGCTTTCTGGGCCTCGAGTGTTCACAATTTAAAGAGATCTTAAGAATAATCTGAAGTTGATTCTGACAGAAGCCGGTACTTCTCTTAAATTGTACTGTAATTAAAGCTGTGTTATGTGACACACATGCTTTCAATATACAGGAATCCCGTCCTTGGAGACGCGGGAGGATTTAGAAGTGATTTTTTCGCAGTTTGGTTGAAATACATATTTGCTCTTTGGCTATCATGTATAAGAAGTTAGAATATTCATGCTTAAGAATTTATTCTAATGTATGTCTACATCATTGCAGTGGATTTTCAAATCACAAATATTTTTCTGACCCTGAAATAAAATGATAAGCTTTATATATTATATAATTGATTTTGTATATGTATGTATGTATAAATAAAAGCTTTCACCAAGTCACAGAAACTCAACTCGTTCACAACTGCTAAAATGCAGTTGCAAAGCTGTCAAATTAATGTCACAACAAAATCAATATCTATTAGTGGTATTTTCTCTCATTTTTCTCTGCATCCTCTCAACCATTTTATCTTAAAATAAGCCATCCTCCAGAAGTGTGTTACGGTCAGCACATAACAGAACTGATGGACGAATCAATTTTTGCTTTTTAGCATTATCTTTGGGGCCCAGATAAACATTATTTATTCATTTTCACTTGGAACCAGCTCCATGGAACTTTACCAAAGGGATGAGACACTATTTTATTTCTATAAATATCTGCTGGTAGTGGGCATAACACACAGGAGAGAAAGTGTTGCTTTCAGAGGTTGGTAATGACGTCAATTATAATACTTTGAAGAAAGGAAGTGGGGAGAATAATAAATGTCTTTCCTCTGAGCCTTACTAAGGCTTCTCCTCTCTCCCCCCCAAAAATTCAGTCTTATATTAAGTCAGAAAGAAGAAGCATGGGGCATTTTATAAATTTAATCTTGCAGTATAAAGAGGTTTGAAATGGGTGGAACACACTATCAAAATAGTCTGTGACAGGAAGGCCTCCTTCTACATCTCAGTGTCCCCGTACAGCATGGATGTCACCTAACCTTTTGACCATAAGGGAGTATAACAGCACCCTCCAAGCATTGACTTTTGATAGGAGGAACTTGTGTTTGTTAGAAATAACGAGTTTCCCGGGGAGACTTGATCACAGTGAAGACTTTAAGTAAAGGCTCTGAGGAACGGCACGGATCCACTGCCCATTAAAAACACCCTTCCCTAGAGGTCAGGTGCACTTTACTAGCAAGTGCAGGAAGTTATTTACATAAGGGAGTTCAAAAGTAGTGGGGTTTGGCATAGTCTTTTCCTCTGATCTAAACTGTGAAGGCAAAGTCACAAAAAGACCCACTTGCTTCTGAGATTGTGTATGAATACTAAGTATTTAAAAATGACTCTGTTGGTGGTGCCAACAGTATGGAAATGGAAAGGAAAGGTATTGGCATCTCCCAACACACTCTGCTCATCCCTCCCCATTGTTTAGAAGGAACATAAATCAATTACCATTGTCCATATTATCAAATACAAATTTAGGTACACTTTCTCTTCATTTATCTCTAACCCTCTTCTCTCTATCTTCCTGCCATTTTAACTTTGACTGACTTTCTAGATGAGGGACTCTCTCTGTGAAGTGCACCAAGATATTTCATTGGCGCGTATGGAGTTTTGCATCAGTCTGTTAATAATTGTTAGTGTAACACTTTCATCTGTATGAGGTAAGGTTAATGGAAGAGATTTGGTGTCTGTGGCAGCAGCATTTGGAAGGATTCATGCACCATCCAATGAGGCTTCTTTCCTACTGTAATTACCTGTGAAACCCAACTTTGAAGGGAAACTGCTGTCACAAATCATTCTGCCCTTACAGCTTCGTTTTTGACTGTTCTTGCTTTCACAGCCCATAAAATGTGTTGTTTGGTTTTCTCAGATGGAACTCTTTCATCATGCATCACAGCAAGCCAATGGCATCTTCTTGCTGCTGTGATTTTCAGATGGGAGTACTACTCTCCCCCCCACCCCAGCAATGAGATTTTACGTCAGAGTTAAAGTGACCCTTGCACCTGCTTGGGCCAGACATTCCCATGCAGCCTCTATGCAAGACACAACCCCTTCCCATCCCATGCCCGAGCCTCTCAGTGCCATTGCTGAGCTCCATTCTTTATAGAGCTCCTACTGCCTCAGCTCCAGGTCCTGAGCCTCCCTTGTGTCCCTTCACACTTGAAGTCATAGTCTGTTAACTCGTTCCAGAGAAATGACATCATCTAGCCAATCAGAATCTAGTATGCTCTTGGAACAAGAACCTGCCTGCAGGTGGGACAGAGATCCCAACCAGAAATTCTTTTGATAACATTGGGACAAGCCAACTCTGCATTCTGTATACCTCATCATCTCTGTCCTTTATTCAACTGAGGTCATACTCTGAGTTCCACCCAGTGAAATGGATGCATGACATGTGCTTCTTTCTGGTCTGGGTCACAAAACCTTTCAAACATAGCAGGACTTTTAGCTTCCACTGACTTGGGGCAGAGAGCCTCGGAGTGGCTACGGATTGATCAGAGATACACAAAAAGGAAAGTGAGTAAGTCAGGTGTGGCACATGCCTGCAGACTCAGAGCCACACCGACTAAGTCAGGAAGTTCACCAAGTTTAGGGCAAGCCTGAGCTGCATTGCAAGACCCGGCCTCAAGGACCAAAAACAGGCTGGTGAGAAGGTTTAGCAGGTAAAGGTGCCTGCAGCCAAGCCAACCTGAGTTCAATCCCTAAGATGCAGTAGGCGAGAACTGACTCCTGCAAGGTGTTCTCAGGCCTCCACCTGTATAATGCATGCACATGGGTCAAAGTGTGAGTGTGCACAGGTGTGTGCACGTGTGTGCTCACATACACACACACATCATGTATACGCATGCACACACCTATACACAATAAGATATAAATAGACAAATAAGAATGGAATAAGAAACAGAAAACAAGTGAATAGAGACCACACCACCTGAAAGATCCCAGCGGAGAACACACAGCTCAGTTGGCAATGTGAGTGAGAAAGAAACTCCAGCTGTGTTAAGCCCCAGATGATTTTATTTGTAAGAGGATTTTTAATTACACATACACAATGCATCTTGATCATAATGACCCTCTTCTCTCCCCTTTCATTGCTTGCAAGCACCTCCAGTAAGTTCCCCCTTGCCTCTCATTCCCTCTGTTTTGTTTTTTGCCTTTGTTTTGCTATGTCACCCACTGAGTCCAAGGACTGCTGCCTGTTGGAATGCTTGAATGGCAAATCTAACTTGCTCTCCTGCAGACAGATACCTGAACCTGCCCTTGGTTCCTGAGTGCAGGGGCCACGTCGTGTCCAGATGACAGCATTTCACACCTGTCTCTCATTTCACCCTATCTCTTGCTCTTATATTTTTCCATGCCTTTTTTTCCCTTCCCATCCCGTGTTCTTTCTTCTTCCCTGTTTTTTCCCATGATGGTTCCTAAGCCTTTGGGGAGGTTGGCTTAGATGTCCCATTTAGGACTAAGGGCTAAATGGTCACATAGTCTCAGCGCTGTGGCCAGTTCTAAGTATCTGCATTAACATCTGAGCACTGCAGAGAGAGTTTCTCTTAAGCCAGATGTTGAGGTATATTTCCTATAAAACTAGTCATTGCCTTAACTAATACTCATCTCACATGACCCTTTAGACTTGGCTTTAGTCACCTGTTTTCTATGGCCACTATGACTTGGTGAAGCACAAACAAAACCCCTTACTTAGCCAGCTCATAAATGAGTTTTTAAATATCTGAGAGTTTCCAAAGGAGTAGTAATAATAATCCTCGGTTCCTCTCTTGATCTAAGGTTTCCTATACACAACTTTATCACCTCCATATTAAACACTGGTCTTCATTTTTGTGTACCATGACACCTCAGCCTTGCATTGTGCAAAGGTAAACTTGTGATTTACTCTCTCCATACCCCAACAACCCTCATAATGCTTAGCTCTAAAGGTCAAACTGATACTAGGTAGAATCACCTGACAGTTTCCATGCAGGACTATCCGTATTGGCCTGGGAGTAGTCTGCAGGAGTCTTGCCTCAATTAAGTAAACTGATGTGGGAAGACCCACCAACTTTGGGAAGCATCATTCCCTCAGCTGGGGGCCGTACACTATGTGAGGATGAGGGACTCAGGCCCAGTGCTCTTATATCTCTCTGTCCTGGCTTGTGGATGTGATGTAGCAAGCTGTTCCAAGTTCCAGACAATGTAACTTCCCAGCCCCCAGCCATGATGGGCTACAACCTGGATTATAAACTAAAGTAAGCCCCTTTCTCCCTTCATTGATTTTTGTCATGGTGTTTTATCACCGTGACAGAAATGAAACTAGAACACCTTCCTTTCACAGTTTATTAATGTCACCAAAAATCCTTTCCATCTGCTTGGAGCCTTGGCTCTGAACTCAGGAGCCATTCTTGATTCTTTCAGCTCCCTCAACCCTCACATAAGTCCTTCCAGCAAATCCAGCCGATGTCTCCTAAATGAATCTCTGCTCTCTTTACCTGTTTCAGCTCCTGTAGCCACGTATCTAGCCTAGAGCACTATTATCTCCTGTCTTGAATGGCTCAACAGCTTCCTTCCTAGCTTCAAGGCAACCACGCCTTCCTATACCGATCCATTAACCATATGGCTCCCCATGAAGGCATGAAGATCACAGGTGAGCCCTGTCCCAAATATAACATATGACTACTTCCTGCATGACATTTCTGTCGCTGCAAGAAAACACTGTGGCGTGGAGGGGAAGACATAGCAATGGACCAGGACCTGTCTGGGGCAGCAGGAGGTTGCCGGCTCACATTTCCATGTATGAAAGCAGTTAGGAGAATGCAGGCACTAATCCAGTTTACCTTTCCCCGTCCCCTTCAGTCTGGGACCTTAGGCTATGGAATAGTGCATTTTCTGTATTCAGTTAATCCTCTCTGGAAGTGTGCTCTAAGACTTACCCAGAGGTCTGTCTCCTAGGCAATTCCAAATCTAGCCTTGTTGACAATGAAGACTAAGCATTGCACCTAGCGTGCTTGAGGCATTAGGTTTATCCCCAACCCTGGAAATAAACTAATTAATTAAAACTTCAAAACTTTCTGATGGCCCCGAGGGTTATCTATATCGATTTATTATGATGATTCTTGAATGTGTATAAAACTTTGTATAATTGCATGACTATAGATCGTGTATTACTATAAACCAAAACAAATAGAAACCAAAAATTTCAAAACTGATAAAATTCAGGCTTACGGCAGTAACTTAAAATGATGCTTCTCACCACGGCCATCATACTGCCTGCTAATATGCAGACATAATCATTGACCTGCCTTGCTATCGTACACCATTCGTTCTGCCACTCTTAGTAATCGGGTGGACATGCTTGCAAAAGTATATTCCTACATTCAATATTTAGATCATTATTGACACCCAAAAATAATGTGTGAAAAGTTTTTGTAGGACAGTCCCCTCCCCAGAGGATGTACTCATGGGCTCCTCTCTGAGGAATAGTTCTTATCATTCATGGATGAATTTACTAACTTGCCCAAATTGATCATTTGCGTGTACATTTCTTTGTTAAACAGAAAGTCACTGGGTACAGCAAGCCATCTGGACCAAGTGCTTTTCTTCTGGAGGGAGATGATGAGCTTGACCAGCCCAGCCTTCTGAGTTTTCATCCTCAAATTAACAAATTGGCACTCTAGCTCATATGTGGGCAAGTCTCTTGAGAATTGAGATAATGCAAGTCCAAGCCCAAGGACTCGCCACCTCTCAAAGTAAATGACTGCATTGACTATATTATTAGGGGAATTAAACAAGACAGTGTTTACAAAGTGCTCAGGCTCAATGGAGTGATCATGTCTCTAACCTTAGGCTGAAATGGTTTTTCGTTTGTTTTTTCTGCTTGTCATAGGATGAAGGGTGCAAGGCTGGATTTATATCAAGCTATTGTGTGAACTAAGTCTTTGTGGAAGGATTGGTTAAGGGAAAGCTTCACTGGGTTTGCCTCGGGTTTTACTTTTCGCAGGGGAGGAGGCAGAGTGGAAAATTATTACAACGCCCAGGGATTCCTAACACAAACCCCTTTCAACAGCTGATGTAGCCCTGTCTGGCCCTGCAGAGTACTCTTTAGAATTAAAAAGCTTTCCCAAGGCTCTAGAGCAATTTACTGATCCTGGACATAATATTTATGGAATGACAATAAACATAAGGCTCCTAAAAACAAGATGCATTCACCTTATACTTCAACAGTAATGACGCTTTTGCATTATTGTTAGAACAATTAAGAAATATATACAAACCTGGCAAATAAAGAAGAGCCTAACTGGCTAAGCCCTATCTTTGTACTTTGTAATTCATGTTTTCCCCGTGAACACTATGCCCTTGTACCCTGAACACTGTAACACTCTACCGTTTTCATGGCTCACAAGATTGTTATTCATGTGAACTGTTAGTGTCCCCCTTTTCCTTTCTTTCTGGAGGTTCTGCTTGTTTGTTTGGTTTTGTTGAAACAGGGACTCACTACATAGCCCAGGCTGGTCTTAAACTCCTAACCAACCCGCTTCAGTGGCAGTTTTGCTGGTATTAAAGGTGTGGCTACTTATCTTCTCCATGGCTCAAAGTTGCCGGGAGGCCAATGAGAAAAGAAGTTTTGGTGGGAACTCAGGCTGTTCAATCATTTGAAGGCATTGTACTCCTGAAACCGAGAAGCTTCAGTCAAGCAAAGGACTCGGTAATAAGACAAAATAGCAGCCTACAGAATGGGGAAAGTTCTTCAGCAAGCCCACATCAGGCAGAGGGCTGATTTCCAAAATATATAAAGTACTCAAGAAACTAGATAACAACAAACCAAATAATCCAGTTAAAAATTGGGGGCACAGACCTAAACAGGAAATTCTCAACAGAAGAATTGTGTTAGCTTCTATTCATGCTATTGCCAGGACAAATCATTCTCTTATTCCCAGAGACTGACTATGAACTATTTTCCCTGCTGAATCTTTTTCTTGTTCTATTTTCCTGATACATCAATGCCCATTGACATTGTAAACTCATTGCTTTGGGCCACATTGGAAGGCTTCTTTGAGTCTTTAGGTCCTAAACCATGTGCTCCTCTTCTGACAACACCTTCCCCTTTGCTCAGATAGTCTGGGTTTTTGAATGGCTTCATCTTCTCCTTCTCTTTGTACTACTTCAGCCATTTTAAAGCAGATTTCTTAGACAATGTCTATTTTTAATGCCAAGATAAGAAAGAAGGTTGCAGAGAAGAGAAATGTCTCAACCAGAATATCAAAGTGTGTCCTTTGGCATAATCAATAGATGAGAACCCTACAAGTTTATCCCAGTTCATAAATCACAACAGAAAGTGACCGACAAAGTTCACAAGATAGGTTGGCAATTTGGAGAAAAGATTTTACCCAGTTAAGAGCAAGGGGTAAAGTACACCTTTTCTTTCTAAAAATAGAAAGTGTGCTCAGCCTTTGAAAGCCACAAGCTAGCAAATGTACAGAGAGATGGCTGCTGCGAGCAACCACCGTGGAGACAATGTCCTTTAGAAAAGCCTAATGCTTGTCATAAACTATAATTAAACAAACAACAAAACTGTTGCCATGGCAGATTCTGTCACTCATTACTTTCAAAGTCAAAACCACAATGCAAGGTCTGATCACCCCCTCAGCTCCCCCCTCCCAGGTCATGTGTGCTAGTTTGTCTCTATGTGTATTTACACAACTCAAGTGATAGGGTCAAAGTTTTAAATAATTTTACGGTTAATATCATGCTTAAAAGGTTGAGATTTCCTATTGAGCTGTCAAAAAAGAAATTGTGAAAACTTCCGAGTTTAATACTGAAAATGTCTCTGCAAGCTGGGCTGCTGAGGCAAGTTCTGTGAAGTATGTATTTTCCGTAAAGGGTACGGTGTGATAATGTTGGGATAATGTCTAGGAGAAACTCAGCGGTTTTGTACCCTAGCAAAACATGGGACTCAGGCTATTACATCATTGGAAGGGACTGTCCAAACTATGACATTGTCACTTAAAATAATTGCCTCTTTGTTTTGTACAAGATGGCCACTACTATGACTTGCTTCAAATTTCAAAACACATCCCCAAAGTACTCACCCAAAGCAAAAATCAACTGTATATATCCATTATGAGATGATCCATTCATAGAGTCTACCTTAAAAGACACATCGTCATCCTGAGAGAGGGTTCTCCCTGTTGGCGTTCAGTGGTCTACTCTTTACTCTTGAGTGTTATTCAGAGTGCCACCTCTTGCCTGATAAGCTGCCACAAAATGCAAATGGAGCCATCATCTCCAACTTTGTGGGACACTTCCCAGGGTCAGCCGAGGGTATGAGTTCATATGAGAGAAGACTGAGCAACTCTTGTTTTCCCTGTGCAATCCTTGGGGCTGCCAGTCCGGTCCGAAGATACCCTTTATGCTTGGTGTCAATACAGGTTCCTCACAGGCCTTTCTGAGAGCTAGAGGTGCTTGGAATGGCCAGCCAGCAGCGCCGGGGCTCCTTGCTTGAAGGTTTGCAGCTGTTGCTCACTGATTGTAATGGTGAGGAACTTGGAAATAAAGGACATGGCACGGCCACCTGGCCCGTCCTTATGCCTGAGAGTGCACACGGCATACTACGTCAAAACGCTGCTGTGGCTCACTCTCAGACCAGACTTCTGATAGCAACAGAAGGGTGGAAAGGGAGGCAGGTTACTAGGTTTTTGGTTTCCTTTCTTTTATAAAAAATATTTATTTATTTATTCATTATGTATACAATATTCTGTCTGTGTGTATACCTGCAGATGGTTGTGAGCCACCATGTGGTTGCTGGGAATTGAACTCAGGACCTTTGGAAGAGCAGGCAATGCTCTTAACCTCTGAGCCATCTCTCCAGCCCTGGTTTCCTTTCTTTAGATCACTAAATTATTTTGGAGGCAGGGACAATAGAGAGAGAGCATAATGGAAGCTGGTCACACAGTCCCAACTTCAACCTCCTTAGAGGTTTGTTTGTCTAGATCTGGAACCTCTAAAATCTCAGAAATCTCATTGCCCGGTTTGGATGGTCAACTGGATGTCACCTGTCAAGCCCCATGTTAACTCTGCATTTTTAGTAATACTTTCTTAATTTCCAAAAGCGTTTTACATCTGATCTCTCCTTTTTATAGTGTACTCTTTTTTTTTTTTTATTTTATGGAAGCAACAGTTCTCGGTGCCTCCCTGTGGATATTTGTGTATTTTTAGGAGGATTGCCATCTGCTCCCTGTGTGGTCTTTATTTACTCTATTTGTTGCTGCTGTTGTTTTATTTTATCTTGCTTTGGCTTCCTTTCTCTTTGTAAATGTCTAGTGTTTTGAATGTCTAACCATATTCATATCAGAGTCATGCTCTATGCATGAGTAGGGTGTGAGCCTATAGCTTCCTAAGACTTGTCAGTGAGCTGAAACTTCCATCTAGAAGGCCCCTATTAGACAGCACAGGGCGATTTGCTCCCCACGACTGAGAATTTTGAGTCATTCTAGGCACACAGTGGCTCACACCGGCATTCCATCACCATTGTTTAAATGCCCACCTCTCTATGAAGTGATGTCTTTCATCTGTGTTACCTCTGTATTAGCAATAAAAAGATGTCTTCTAGGTTAACTCAAAAATTAAATCTGAGTTTTTGCCTTGTTCTTTTTGAAGTTTAGTCATCTTTTAGGAGGAATTGTGGCCCATATCTGTGATCCAGCCCTGGGGAGACTAAAGTAGGAAAGTCATGACTTTGAGGATAGGTTGGCTACATAGTAAGTTCAAGGCTAGCCTATACTGGGTTTGGGGGGGATGGTGAGATTGAGGGCGAAAGTGGTGGGGGTGTGAGGACAGAGGGAGGGAGGAAAGGAGCAAGCAAGGGAGGGAAAGAGAGGACTGAATCTCACCCTAGGACTGGGTCTCAAAGAAGTATGGAGAGAGGGGACGATTTAGGGCTGTGGTTACAGAATCATGCTGTCTTTCTGTTCTCTCAACTGCTAGGCTATGGGTTGGTGTTAAGCAACATCACAAATGGAATACTAATAGAGAGATTATCTAGACAGCCAAGTTGGACCAAGTAATGGGCTGAGCCTTCACACATGGGAGAGGAAGGCAGAGTGATGTGGCCGAGGAGAAGACAGGGGAGTGAGGTGCAGGAGGTCAGAGAAAGGCAACCATGGGGACTTAATCCACTGCCGTCTGTGAAGGCCAAGTGAGCAGCCAAGAGACTCCCTCTAGGTGATAACAGCACCTGTGGCAAGGGAGCAGGTACCTCCCTTCTCCGGTCACTCTGGAGCTGAGTTCCTCCAACGGCTTGAGTGAGTCTGTCTTAGGCTTGCTATTGCTGTAATAAAACACCATGAGCAAAGCAGCGTGGGGAGGAAGGGGTTTATTTGGCTTATTCTTCCATATCACAGTTCATCATCAGAGGAAGTCAGGGCAGGAATTCAAACAGGGTAGGAACTGACGCAGAGGGGCTGATGCAGAGGTTATATAGCGAAATGCTGCTTACTGGCTCCATTCCCATGGCTTGCTCAGCTTGCTCTTTTATAGAACTGAAGACCACCAGCCTAGGGGTGGCCCCACCCACCATGGCCTAAGCCCTCCCCCCATCGATCACTAATTAAGAAAATGCCTTACAAGTTTGCCTATGGTCCAATTTTATGGAGGCTCAATTGAAAGCTCCCTCCTCTCAGATGAGTATAAGCTTGTGTCAAGTTGACATAAAACTAGTCAGCACAGAGACTAAAACAGATTATCCCTTGTGGAGTCCAGACCAGAGCTCTGGCTAGTAGCCTGAGGTGAGCTTGACAATACCCAATCCAATAAGCCCCTGAACTTGCAGAGGATAAAAGGTGTTTTTTTTTTGTTTGTTCGTTTGCTATTTTTAAGTAACTAAAATTAAGGTAATTTTTATGGCAATAACATAAAGAGTGCCTGGGGTACTGTTTGCACCCCATGTTTGGGGGCAGAAGGAAAGATGGGAGAGGGGAATGCTGAGAACCTTCACTGTGCATTAAAGGGACAATTCTTGGTCATTCATCAGAAAACTTCAGTTAAGAAGAATGGGGTCATCAAACCACTCAGTGTTGTGAATCCCGCTTTGAGTTAGAATGGGAATTCTTACCGAAGGGAGTGAGGCTGTCTTACTATACGTTTGAGATTATTTTGTCAATGGTTCTGTCCCAGCTTGAGTGGAAAGGCCTCCCATGGGTCCATGTGCTTCAATGCTTAACTCGCAGCCAGTGGTGCTGTTTGGAGGTTGTAGAGTTTTTTGCATGGGACCTAATTGGCAGACATAGTTCCGTGGAGGCTGAGCTTAGGGTGTTAGCCTGGTTCTGCCCAGTATCTCTGTGTGCTGACCTGTAAGATATAGCAGGCCACCCTGCAAGTTTCCACTGTAAGAATCCTCCAACCTTTTTTTTTTTTTTTTTTTTTTTTTGGTTTTTTCGAGACAGGGTTTCTCTGTAGCTTTGGAGCCTGTCCTGGAACTAGCTCTTGTAGACCAGGCTGGTCTCGAACTCACAGAGATCCGCCTGCCTCTGCCTCCCGAGTGCTGGGATTAGACTTGACAGAGGACACCCCAACAAACCTGTGCCAAGCACAGCTGGGAGGGCATGTGTGCACAGGACTTGCATTTCTGAGGTGCTGCTGATGTCCTGAAGGGAGGGCTGTGGCTGCGTGAATAGGGACACAGAGGGCTGTGGCAGCTGAGTTATTCTGTACTCTGACCCACTGTCCGGCTCTGGCTGAGCCCAAACTCAAGATTCTTCTTCATCAGCTTCTCAAGTACAGCACTGCGAGCCTAGGCCACTATGCCTGTATTTATTATCAACTCTTTAGAAGCAACTGTCTTTTAATTTATTTGCATGTAAATGCTGATCAACTAAAAAGTGACATAAAAATATAAAATGTAATCCACATTACCTCACCTCTTATTGACCTCTGTTTCTCTCAAGTCTTTGCGAGTTTACACCGCCATCAGAAAGAAAGAGAAATTCCAGACTCATCCACAGGCACCAGCAGACTGGAGAAGGAAGATGTGCCGCATGCATATTAATTTCTTGTCTCTTATGCTGTCTCAGAAGTGGAAAAAAATCCTTGTTGTAGTTGAGTGGGTGGTGGCAGCTCGCTTCTCCACATCTAATTTCATAAATATGTGTTGCAATTAGCTTTTGCAGATGGAATAGCTAAATCCTGATTCAATTTTCTATTTTAGAAGGGCCATTAATCTGGAAAACAAATAAAGATAAATTAATTTTTAATGCCTAACCCATACTTTCTCAAAATGAAACTTATAACACTCATATGGTCTTAAATAGAAACTGCGAGCCCCCAAAACTTCTGTTTTCTCTACAGCTGAGCTTCTCCTGCCATGCACATCTCTAGGGGGTCCACGCCAAACACGGAGTGTTTGCTTTCTATCTCTTTTGTTTTAAAGCTGAGGGCAATCAGATCGTTCCTAAGCAGTTTGACCGTAGAAACAATTTTTTTCCCACCAAGCACTATTAATAGGAAGAACTTGGACGGTAATTTTAGAAACCAAAGAAGAATCAAAACTCATTTACTAGGACTGTTGAGGGGACAAGTCATTCCAGTTAACTAGATTTTCTGGTTAGCTAGAAATAAACCTAATATCCGTAGTTCAACACTTCCATAACAAATCTTTTCAAAATGCTTTAGCTTCTATCATGCCTTGGGAGTTAGAGAGTGGTGAATATCACTGAGTACTAGACAGCCAAAGTTTCTGCAGTGTACATAAACACTCTGTGCTTCAGGGTGGGCTTCCAGGGTCTAGGAGATCGTGTCTACTGACAGTCACCTAAACATGTAATCTGGAAGCAGGCTTCTCATTTCTGTCTGTGAACCTCTGCTTTAGTCTACTTTTCTCTTGAAATCAAGGATACAAACAGTCCTACTAATCAAGGGTTCTAATTTAATTGGGTGAAATCAACCTTTTCTCTGCATAATAAGGTTTCTCAGGATAAATTTCAAAGGGTATGGATGGAATAGCTCGCTTAGAGATGTATGATATGCCGGTGGCTTTAAGAAAGTTTCAAAGATTCATGCCTGTAATCCTAGCCAGGGCAGGAAGATCATGAGTTCAGGGCTAGCCTGTGCCATCTATTGAGAACCAGACTAGACTAAATCATATGGGACCCTGTTGCAAAAAGGAACTAAGGTTTACCCGGGAACTTTCAAAGCCTCACAGTTTAACAGTGTGCACACAGTTGATATTAAAGTGTTCCATTGTTTTACGCATGCTGTTTCTCTTCAGCTTCCTTTTTACTGAAGTGAAAGGGTCCGGCACTATTCTAATCCAAACAGCTGCCATCTTCACAACCACAGCTGGGCTTGCGGAGTGTTGAGGAGGGGACAAGGAGGATCCAGCCCTTCCTCCAGCCAGTTGTGTACATTCTTCCTGAATCCTCATGGTCTTGGGGGAGGAGCTAGAGTATGCAGGCTGGGAAAGACTAGGGGCTGGGCAGCAGCTATGTGAAGACTTTCCTGCGTGCTTTTGAGCAACCACGCTGCTGTCAGAATTCCCTCACCCATCGCAGTAAGTCAGCCCAATAAATTCATTGGTTCTCTAGTATCAACTTTGACTAAATTGAACTCTGGTATGCCACTGGGACCTTATGAGGAGGGAATTGGTGTTGTTTGGTTCCTGACTTACCCCCCCTGACCCCTCACTCACTAAATAAAAAAACAAAAAATAAAAAGGAAAGGGAAGAGCGTGACGGCTCCTGGGTGTGGTGGAGGAGAAAGCTTACTGTAGATGTCTGGGCGACCATAGCCAGAGGCAGGCACATCTGGGAGAGTCCAGAGTAAACCTGACCAGACCGAACTGAGCCACTGAGGGAGAGGGAGAGAGGAAGAAATAGGGGAGAGAGATGAACCAGGTGCAGAAGCCAGGAGTACAAAGGCCCAAAAAGGGCAGGTAACTAAAGGCTCTTCCCTATATAATCCAGACATTTTGGTTACAGTCCCTGGGCTGGAGAGTTCAGGGCAGAGAATGGGTATGCAAGTCATACTCTGTAACAGGTAGGGACTGAGGGATTCTGGAAGAACAACACTCACCACCTCTCCATGGCAACACCTCAGTCACCACCTCCACCAGGGAGAAACTCTCACAACAGATAGTAAATTCGCTTGTTAATGTTATTATGCAATCCTGGCATAAAGAAGGGAAACCAGTACATAAAACATTAGAAGGATGTAAACATAGAAATTGTTTTAGAAAAGAGGGATTTATATAAGAAGATTAAGATGTGTGAATGTTTCCAGAATGAAAAAGAAGACTAGAAAGCTTTTGCAAGTTCTGGAGATCTGAGTGAGTTATTTAAGGTAAATAGAAGAGAGGCTTAGCGATTGCATGTACAGTATTAAAGTTTATAAGGTCAAAACCCAACTATTATAAGGACTGGCTAAAATGTATGTCTAATCAAAATTTATTTCAAAAAGCCCAGTTATTGAAATACTGTACAGTAGTTAAAAGTACCAGACTGCTTATACTAGTCTTTGGGGTGTTTCATAACTCTAATTTTCCAAAGAAAACTTGAGGCCCCACTGGATAAAGGTATGAAGAATATAAGCTATTAGAAAAAAGAGAAGCCATTGCTCCAGCAGTCGTAATAGAACCTGACTTGTTTGCCACATACTGCTCTCGTTTAAGTCATTTGTCCTCTGAATAATTTTGTTTAACAAATAAGGACCTGGGAGCATAAATTAATAACTTGTCAAGACACCAGATAGCTCATAAATGGCAGTGATGGAGCATGAGCCCAGGCATTCCTGTAGAGTACAGAAACACCCTTCGTTATTTGCCTTCCAACAAGGACGTGGCAGCATGCCGTTCTGCCAGAAACACCCTGTGTCGTGATGACAGCAGAGAGAAGGGTGGCATCTGCTAGGACTTCTGCAGCAGGCCATGATGTTGTCTTCTCAGTGACACCACCGTGGGCTGTTTAACCCCAGGGACAATTTCATCAGGTCATGGAGAAGCACCTGACTTGTGAGACAGTAGCGGATGCTGCTCACAACTGAAAACCACCACAGAAGCACAAAGCTGACAGAGCAATGACATATCTCTGATTATATTAAAGACCAAAAATCCACAGGCTGCTAGACTCATAGAAATTATCAATACAACACAAACCTCCAGTAGGAAGATGTGATCTTTAAGAAAAAGATGACTTTATGTGTATGACTGTTTTGCCTGCATGTATGGATGTGTATCGTGTTGGAGGTGGCCAAGGCTGGGAGAGGTCATCAGATTTCCTGGAGTTGAAGTCACAAACAATCCATGTGGGTGTTGGGAGCAGAACCCGGGGCCTCTACAGGAGCAGGAAGTGTTCTCACCCCCTGAGCCATCTCTCCAGCTCCAAAATGAAATATTCGCAACAGCATTTTTATCTGTTCAATTTGACCCAGACAAAATTAAAATTAATAAAATGAGGAAAGAAAAACCAACGGCAAAGGTATAGTCAATAGCAACATTTTTATAAAAACGATTTTTGGTTGTTTTATTATTTGTTGTATGTGTGGGTGTTTTGGATGCATGTATGGTGTGCACCACAGGCACGCCTAATAGTCTCAGAGGAGACCACTGTGGCTGGAGTCACAGGTGGTTGTGAGCCACCATGTGGGTGCTAGGAATTAAAGCTGGTTTCTCTGGAAAAGCAACACGTACTCTTAACCTCTGAGCCATCTCTCCATTCCTAACAATGCTTAATATTAATAAAAGGAATGATAAGTCAGGCCTTTGTTGGGAATTTTATACAAAGAAAACTACTCCTGGCAACAATAATTTTGGTCAAATAAATGAATAAAACAAAAAGTAAAAATCCCCTATAATATATAGAAAATTGGTCAAGAATTCAAATTATCACAATGGTATTTGCGTTGGGAAATATGCACCAGATTTTTTTTCCAAGACAGAAATTTGCTAATGTGAATGTCATCTAATGAGAATATTTATACATATCGAGACCCTGAGAATGAAATAAAACATCACAGAGCACAGTTGAAATTGTTAGCTGCCAATCCGGAATCCATTCTTTCTGTTTTGTTCAAATACCCATGGCTAATAACCCATGTGCCCCCACAGTTTTCATCAATTTAGTTTATATTAACATTCAGTAGAATTTTGGTTGAGTCTCAAACTTAATTTGACATGCAGGCTTTGAAACAGTTGATGAATATTGATTATTTTGTTCATCGTCTGGGACTTGTTTCGACTTGGTTAGCAGCTGTGAGCTTTCATTCAAGAAAACTCCATCCTTGATTTCAATGAACTTGTGTTCAATCAGGAAAACAGAGATACACAAAGGCATTGAACATGCTAGAGAATATATCATAGGAAATCATAACATCCCAGGAATTAGGGGTTTGGGAAGCCTGCAAGTACCTTTGAGGGTATCAGTGCTTGGAATTCTCCTGAAAATCCGGGACCATTTCTAGAAAAGAAACGGAGGAGCATATAAAGACTAAAAAGAAAAACAAGGCCTGAATCAAAGGCTTCTGCCTCCCAACGGTATGATGCCAACAGCCTCTTTCTCCTTATGTAATACTTAAATAGACATTGTCTCTCCTATTAGATCCACTCTGACGTTAAGTATTGTGTCTTACTTGTCTTTGAAAACCCAGCACTTATCACAATACCTGTTCCATAATGGGTACTCAATAAATATTTGATAAATGAATGTAAGGTTGAAGGAATGAATAAAGAAAGAAGAAGCCCAAAGGACTTCGTGAGGCAACACGTTTGGTTGCACGTGGGCCTAACACGAAGGCGATGATCGCCTGTCAATCTACACTGAACTTAACTCCACTGATAATGGAGAAGCATGGTGGATTTCCGTCAGGAAAATCACAAAGCGTTGCAGTGATACTGATAACAAAGACGTAATCCTGTGCTGGCTGCCCTGAATGCTTTATACATCTTAATTGTTTCAGAGATCATCCTTAGCTCTCCCGAGAATCCAACAAGTGGACAGAACAAGCTCTTACACTACAGTCTCTGAAATAGAGGAACACAGATTTGTCATTGTGTAACTTAAGGAGAAATTTAACAACAAAAACAGACACGTTTTCTTAATCGTCCTTCCCAGCCTGGAACCTACCCTAGGACAAACGGCAAAGAATGGCCCCAAACAAAGTGAAATGTTCTGGCTGTTACAGCAAGATCAAATCTGACTCCATGTAGTTCATTATTCTCCATCAGATAATTCAGAAGTGTGTGCCTTTCCAAGATAAACTCAGAAGGGAATTTTCTGTTCTCTATCTGACCTTATTTAATTTATCTGAGTATGTGCATTTATTGTTGGACAAATAATAACGTCTACCGTTGGGTATTCATGGTCAGCCCACAATTTCTTCCCATCTTCAGCAAAACAGCTCACATGAATTACTTTTATCTCGCTTCGGCAGCAGAAATAACCGAGTGTTCATTTGCTATCCAATAGCTATTATTTGTATCTTGCTGCAGATTGCTTAAAAATTCAGTCTACATTTTCTGGTACCCTGAAATAATATCATCTGTAGGTATAATAATGATGTCGTTTTCTTTTGATCAAAATATTACTTCAAAATATTTTGTGGTCCATTGCCAACTTATTTGCTTTATCTAAATGTGTGTGTGTGTGTGCGTGTGCATGTGCGTGCGTGTGTGTGTGTGTGTGTGTGTTGGGGCAGCTCATAGAAAATTTGAAATTTGGTGTTGTCTATTGTTGAAGTACCAAGAGCAATAAATGCTCTCTTCTTTTGTAGGTAATTAAATAACAAAGTACAGCTGAGACACCCCATAATTGCCAAGTCCAAATTGCAATATTGAGTGGATTCTCCAACTCTGGGGGAGTTCTTCTAGGGAATGAGAGAAAGACAGCAGGCTTCCAAAGTCTAGTGCCAAGGAAAGATGCTGAATTACTGGCTTATCAAAAGGTGTCCAGGAAGATGAATTGAAAATTGAATACCTTTTCAAGAACACAAAGAATGGGGTGGATATAGTCAAATGTGAAGGCTTATGTTTTGAATTATTCAGAATTGAGAGTGACTAAATTTCACATTGGATTGGTCATATGTGGAGTTGTTGGGCTGGCACATACTTAAATCTGGGTGTAACCTGTCCTCTGGAGTCACACTTCTTTAGTGTATTCCTGGGCCAGCAGCAGTCTCTGTGAGACGATTGTCAGAAACGCAAGGCTTCAAGCACCAGTTCAGGCCTACTAAATCTGACTCTGCTTTTTAATAAGGTCAGCAGGCAAAACACATGCATGCTAATGACCGAGATGCGCTGCACCAAGATGAAGTGGAAGGGGTATTGCACAGAGTTTGAGGGAACATCCAAACTGATTGGCTGGGAGATTTTAGTGGGCGAAGGAACAAACAGAGAGAAATTTAAAAATAAACAATGGAAGAAAAGTTTCACAGAAACAAAAAAGAAACATCGTGAATTGTGATGGCTATTCTCGGTTGTCACCTCGATTATATTTGGAATTAACTAAAACTCAAAATAGGAGGGCATACCTGTTAGGAATTTTTGCTTTATTTGAAGTAGGGAAATTCACTTTTAGGTGGGAAGACACACCTTTAATCCAGGTCATTTGAGCTGGGAAAACTGAGCTCTAATCTGGACCACACTTTCTGTGGAAGCCTATGTCAGGTCATGGAAGAAAGAAGGTTTTGCTCTTTGCCTGCTTGCCCTTAGCTTGCTACATCTTTTCTTCCACTGGCATTCAAACCTCTTTGAAGACCAGCCGAGACAGTCTTGTGGCTTGAGCAACTACTGGATTCTTGGGCTTTCCAGTCACAGCTAGCCATTGTTGGATTAGCTGGACCACAGCCTGTAAATTATTCCAGTAAATCCCTTTTCTATAGAGAGATTCATTCTATAAATTCTGTTATTCTAAACAATCTTAACTAATACAAACACCCACCAAGAAAGTATACCGGTTGTAGCAGGCTTTCTTTTAGGCCACAAACCAGCTCCCAAATCATGGCACAGAGACTTATTTGTTATGAGTGCTTGACTTTAGCTGAGGCTTGTTTCTTGCTAACTTATAACTTAACTTGTTTCTCTTCTTCTACATTTTGCCTCAGGGCTTTTTACCTGTCCTTTTTTTTCTGTATGTCTTTCCTGTTTCTTGTGTCTGTCTGGCTGCTGCCTGGTTTCTGACCTTGGGTGTGTTCCTCTCTTTCTACCTCATTTTCTTCTCCTTCTCTCTCAAACCTCTATTTCTCTTCCTATATATCCTCTCTGCCTACGAGCCCTGACTATTCCTCTCCTGCTTAGCTATTGGCTGTTCAGCTTTTTATTAGAACAATCAGGTGACGTAGGCAGGCAAGGTGAGACAAATGCAACCCATCTTTACTTTATTATACAAATGCAGCACAAACAAATGTAACACACCCTTACATTGTTAAACAAATGCAACGCACCTTTACACAGGTAAAGTAATATCCCACAGCTTAAACAAATGCAACGTATCTTTACATAACTAAAATTATATTCCATGACCACTGATCAGTGTCGAATATCATAAAAGACTTAGGGAAGGCATGTCTGCAGGAACTACTAGATTTACATGGCAGGAGTGGTCTCAAGGCAGGGAGGAAGCCAGTCAGTAAGCAGTGGCTAGAACAGCATGGTGGTACAAACGTCTAACCACAGTACTAAGAAGGTGGAAGTGGGAGGATTGAGAACAAGGCCAGTCTGAACTACAGAGGCCCTGTCTCAAAAAAAGAAAAACAAACAAAAAAAAGTAACCAAAACAAGGAAAGCTGAAAAGTTGGAGTCGCTGAGACATCTAACCTCTTGGGCATCAAGAAGAGGATGCTGAATGTCTTGTGAAGCTAGAGCACCTGGAGAAGGCAAGCGGAGGAACAATTGCTGAAAGCATGCTTCTGGCCAATGGGAGAACTCACAGTAAGGGGAAGGGCAGGACTTAAGTGGAAGAATGATCAGACTCTTTGGGCCACCAACTAGCCCTAAAATCACCACATATAGACTTATTATTACTTACGAATGCTCAACCTCATCTTATACCTGTCCCGTTAGCTCTTATAACTTAAATTAACCTGTTTCTCTTCATCTACATTTTGCCTTGGGGCTTTTTTTTCACCTTTCTTTCATTCATTACTTTTCCTGCTTCTTCCATATCTGTCTGTCTGGTGACTGCCTGGCTTGTGGGCCCTGTGGGTCTCCCTCTCTTCCCCCTTATTCTCTCTTCTCTCATTCTCTTGAGCATAAATTCCTCTTCCTACTTGTTCTCTCTGTCCACCAGCCCCACCTACCCCTACTGCCTAGCTATTGGCCGTTCAGCTTTTTATAAGCTCAATCAGATGTCTTAGACAGGCAAGGCGAGACAGAAACACATCTTTATATAATTAAACAAATGCAGCATAAACAAATATAACACATCTTTACAGAATTAAAGTAATGTTCAATAAAATAAACAACCATAACACATCTTTACTTAGTTAAACAAATATTGTGTTGCACAGGAGAAGATTCATTTACCTGCTTCCAAGGTGAGAACACACAGGTGATGAAGGAGACAGACGCCCAATCTCAGGCCAATGTGAGAGAAAGACTTCTCATTTTAGTAGGAAGGAGGCCATTTTCTGGGAATCAGTGAGGGCAACTTTAAGGCTAAAGAGAACAGAAATTAAAATTTGTTTTTATAAAATTATAATTAAGAAAGTAATTTCTGTTCTCCTCTTCTTGCTATGACTAAATATGTTTAGCGAGCAATACAAAATGGTATGTTAGGTTTCTGTGCAGTATCAGAAATATCGTAAAAAATCAGTTTGAAGGAGGAAGGCTTATTTTGGTTCATGGTTTTGGTCTGTGGTTCCTGGCTCCTGGTTTGGGTCTAAGGGCTAGAAAGTACCATGGTAGATCAAAGCTGCTAACTTCCTGGTGGCCAGGAGGCAGAGAGACTGAGAGGGGAAGAGGCTAGGAGGAAAAACCAAAAAAACCTCTCCCACGGCATGCCCACTGTGACCTGCTTTCCCCCCTTGAGGCCTGTCTCCTGAAGTTACTAACACTGCTTCACAACCCACAAACAGAGCAATCCATCCAGGAAGCCAGGGCTCTCTGAGCCAGATCCCTCCAGTGGGCCCCAGATCTAAGCACGGCTACACGGAGGACTCAGCTTCCAGGAGACATTACAGATGGAAACTGTAACAAGTGGTTAGTCCCTTAGACTTCCAGAGTTTAGATTTCAGCAAGTTGGGGCTAATGCCATAAAGTTAGCCTGTGGCTTGTGCAGCCAGTAGCTAGCGCCCCCTGGGCCAGAGCAGCCATTGCTCTGCATGTCCACCTTCCTCCTCCCACCTACCAGCCCACTTCAGACCCCTCAAGTCTATTGAATTTACACTCTAGACACTCCTAGTTGTCCTCAGTTGACGGATATCATGGGCTTTTTTTTAATCTGCAACATTTGAAAGCATTAGACATTATCTTTGAAAATAAAAAACTAACAGTATTAAAGTAGCATACTAAATAAAATACATGTAAGTGTGCAGTTTGAAGAGAACTGACAGATGTATATATCCATATAACCAATTACTATAATTAAGATAGGTACAATATATGTACAATTAAGATATAGATTTTCATCATACCAAAGCTTCCTCCATGCCTATCTAGGTGGCTCCTCTGCCTCCTCCCCAAAGCAATTCCAAAGATTTTATCTTAATCATTTACAGCTGCTTCCCTTTTCCTTGCATCTGGGTTCTTTGCACACAATTTTTGAAACCCATTCACATTGTTGTACACATGAAGTGTGTTCCCTTTCATTGATCACTGGTATTCCTCTGAGCTGATGAGTCTTGATCTCTCTAGCCATCTACTGGCTGCTGGATGTTTGTGGTGTTTCTAGGTATTATGAAGAGAGCCAATATCAGCTATAACATACATACACTTGGGAAGATGCGCTTTCATTTTTCATGGGTAAGAACCTAGGAGTAAAATTCTTATTTGGTCAGTATATGTTTAAGAAATTGCCTAGTGCTTGCTTCTGCAGCACACTAAAATTGAAACAATACAGAGAAGATTAGCATGGCCCCTTTGACAAGCAAATTCATGAAGTGTTTCATATTTTAAAAAGAAAGAAATTAGCTGATTTTTTAAAATAAAAACGATCTATAAGAGTTCCACTTGCTCTTCCTTGCTTGTCTATAATTTAGGCATCCGGGTGAGTATGCATTCATATGTCATTGTGGTTTTAATATGAACTTTTAAAAAATTATGTGAAGAATGTTTTGTCTTGCCTACCATGGTGGGGTGCACAGATTTAATTCCAGCACTCTGGAGGCAGTAGCAGCTGGGTCCCTGAGTTCAAGGCTGGCCTAGACTACAGATTGAATTTCAGGACAGCCAGAACTACACAGAGAAAACCTGTCTCAAAGCAAAACAGATAAAAAGAATATTTGTCCTTATTTTCAATCCTCTATCTTCCTTATTTTGTTTTAAAAAAATAATATATATATATAAATGTATGGATGCATAATATATAATTGTGTTACTATGTTAATTAACTCAACACTTGTTATTTTCAATAAATTAATAAATCTCCTTAAGTTTCTCTAATTCCTATTTGGTAAATATTAACATAAAACATAAGCCACAGAACTGGAGGGCTCCTCAGCAATTGTCAAGAACCAAAGTACCAAGGATGATGACACAGGCCTAAAATCACAGCAACTTGGGAGGCTGAGGCAAAAAAGAGTCAATCCTTATGAACTGTGAGCCCAAGGCTAACCTGGGCTACACAGCCAGTTTATAAATTTAAAAGCAAAACAAGCTTAAAGGTGTCCTGAGATCAGAAAGTGTAAGAGCCACCATTCAAAAGAACCTAAATGTGTTCTGTGCATAACAGACACCGACTTCGTAATACGGAGTTTTCGGCAGCGACTAAGAACACATAAACAGCACAGATGCCACTACAGTGGCTTTAAGCTTTCTCTTCCACGTCACTCTCTCAAACATTCCACTGGGAGTAGTTCTCGTTAGCAGAAAACTGACACAGGCTTCAGGGAGCATCAGAAGCTAACAGAACTTGACCTCACATTTGTCTCTGATCAGATTTTGCTACTGCGTTTTGTCCAATAACTAATAACTAATAACTAAGTTAGCTTCAGATTTGACCAGCTCAGAAAGCCCCACACCCAAATGCACACACGTAAACATGTGCACTTTACTCATCTGTAATATTTCCTTAGGGTTGTACAAATTCTTTGTGCTTGTTGGGTATCAATAAACATATTTAGTAATCAGACATCTTTAGCGCAGACATTCTCTCACGTGTGAGTTGCTTTGCGGTTTCTTAGCGCTTTATTAACAAAGCATAAACTTTTAGAGCCAACGAGGTCCAATTTGTTGGGTTTTGCTTTTGTGATCTGTGTTTTATGTGTCTCTTAAATCCCTGTCTGCCTCCAAACCGGGAACGTTTCCCCGAGAAGGCTGCCTTTTACGTAACGTGGTGCTGCTTCGTATTTCGCTGCCCTAATTTATCTTCCCACGGTCTGTTTCTTTTTTCTGATTCTTCTTATCTCTCAGTCTTGAACGTTTACAATTTACAAGCTTTCTCTCTCTCTTTGATTATAACTACTGTGTATCCATCAAAGAAGGCCTAGATGGCAGACGAAGTGAAGGCGTGATAATAGAAACACCAACCCTAGGCGGTAGTCAAACACGATGTTTAAAGGAACAAGCTAGAGGGCAGGCTGCCTGCGCTTGGATTCCACTTCTGCGACCATCTGGCTGTGGTACCGGCTTGCATTTTACACGGTAAAAGAATTCACAAGACTCAGTAGCACTTCGTACTAGGATTTTCGTTGCCGCCGAGGACACAAAGTGAAGATACAGTGTGTGTTCACAGGGTACAGAGACAGTGGGCACGTGTCCTGAAGTTCTTCTACTCTCAGAGAAAAGTGTGTGAGCAGGTGGGAGGTGCCTCTGCTGAGGGAAGGCCCTGAGTCTTAGGGCCCCAGACTTTTGTGCGGGGTTGGTAGCATGGATATATACTGCTACACAAGCCTGCTTTGGCAACCAAATCCCAGGACCCAGCAATGAAACCAAGTGACATTGTCTAGCAGCTTCTTCTTTCTTTTTCCTTTTGAAGATTGTAATCTACTTTAGGTACTTTAGGAGGCATGTGGGAGAGGCACTAGCTGCAACAAATGAGCCATCAGGCCTTCTGTTTTAATGTTCTTGGGTTCCCAAATTTGGACAAAAATGCACCTCTCTTTCACTGCTTCCTTCCTGGGCTCTATCTTTTTTTTTTTTTTTTCCTGAAAGTATCTGAAAGTAGAAACTGAGGTGGTGTTTGGGTGGGGAAGGTTATTTTTTTATTTCAGGTTATTTTATGGTTGTTTCAGGAAGTAGAAATATAGAAGTGAAAATAGGAAAGAAATGAGAAAGAGAAGAGACGGGCCAGCAGGGAAGGAGCAGTCGTGAGCTACTCACTGCTATTGAGGATAGCAATCCTAAGAAAGGGCCCTCCAAAGGGGAGGGACTGGGCCATTTGACCACTGATTTTGTCTTCTGGCATTTGAGGGGATCCAACTAAGTCCTCTACTCGTCTGTAGAAAAAAACGGAGAGATGAAATTTGGACATTTCATGAGAGAACAGGAAGGGGCTGATGCCAAGCTTCCTTCCCTATTCTACACATCACTTCTTGGTACATAGGCAGCCAGTTTCAAAGTCTCCCAGGACAGAGTGGGAAGATCTGAAGAACTGACTCCTCCAATCTTGTTTTGTTTGTTTGTTTGCTTTTATTTACCAGTATTATTCCATGGCGAGGGGTTCCACACCATTTCTGGAGGTACTACAGTACTAGATCAGCATATGGTTTGTCCCAGAAAATTCCCATTCCAGTTTCCAGCTCCCAACACCCATTTAATATATTTTCTTCAGATAGAGGATCTATCATTTAGTCTTGGTTGTTGTTGCTGTTGTTGTTGTTGCTGCTGCTGCTGTTCTCCTCCTCCTCCTCCTCCTTCTCCTCCTCCCCCTCCCCCTCCCCCTCCCCCTCCCCCTCCTCCTCTTCCTCCTGGAACAGCTTGCATGCAGTGCCAGCTCACAGGGGGCAGAGACGGGGAAATCAATCAAAAGTTCTAGGTCAGCCTGGACTACAGTGAGACTTTGGCTCAAGAATAAACCAGTCGGTCACTCAACAAAGGCATCTACATCTAGACAGCAATTCTAACACTTGGAAGTTCCATCTGAGGCTTCCTGCTTTTAGCTCATTGACCACAGTTTAATGAGCAGAGGTTAGGAAATACATTGTTACTAACTAAACATATGTTGTGCCATACAGTACAGGAGCTTTGGATAACAGAAACAAACAGAATAGGATAGAGATTGTGCAGCAACAGTTCATGCTACACCATCATATGGATGTCATGTTTTTATTTAACCAATCCCAATGGTATAGAATTAAGTTATTTCCCCCTAATTTTTTACCATTTTATCAATTAATATGTTAGGTGTTTCTCCAGAAATGTCTTTGTATATCTTTTATTTTTCTCATGATAAGAATTAGTTAATCACATCATAAAATGCAAAACTCACTTTCCAGAGAAATGTTTTAGCAGTTTAAACTCCTGCCATGGAGTAATAGAGCTTGTATGCAGTCTTTCTGAAAGTTGGTCATTGGCTACTTGCTTTCTGACCAACTTCAGACATCCGCTCTAACTCTTTCGCTGTTTTTGGATTTTTGAGACAGGGTTTCTCTGTGTAACAATCCTAGCTATTCTGGAACTCACTCTGTAGACCAAGTTGGCCTCAAACTCACAGAGATTCACCTGCCTCTGCCTCCAAAGTACTGGGATTAAAGGCATGTGCCACCACTGCCCGGCTACTCTTTTTAAAATTAATATTCACGAACATCAGAAAATGTAATTTTGATCCTTAAATAGAATGTCAAAATGGCAGTTGCGAAACACTTTGTATTTTATTTAATTTACTATGTAGGAGGGAAACGAAATCTTGGAGAATGAGCCTACAAGAATGAAGATACATTTTTTTAAGTTGTGTCTTCCTTTGTCTGCACTGTTGGAGGAGCTCTTAAATTGGTTTTGGTATCAGCAACCATAACAGGCCACAGGAGACTGGATAAGAAGGGAATAGGTGGTCAGGTGGTGGTGGCACACACCTTTAATCCCAGCACTCGGGAAGTAGAGGCAGGCAAATCACTGTGAGTTTGAGGCAGCCTGGTATACAAGATAGTTCCAGGACAGGCTCCAAAGCTACAGGAAACCCTGTCTTAAAAAATAAATGAATAAGCAAAAAACCCAACCAACCAAATAAATAAATAAGGGAAGAGCCACCTGAGACCCTATCAAAAACAAACACGGAAACCTAAACTTAAATCTACTTAAGATCTTTCAAATAAAGAGGAAGCCATGCGCTGGTTCCAGCAGAAGTATGATGGAATCATCCTTCCTGGCAAATAAATTTTATCCAAAAGGCCAATAAAATTTTTCTCAGAAATGCAAAAAAAAAGATCTTTCAAATATAATATTAGAAACCATTATCTGAGATGTGGGTCTTAACAGCAGCTATCGCTGCTCTTCAGACTGGAGCAATGTTAGAAAAATTTTGAAGCCTGCCTGTTGTGTTGCTTTCCAATGGGAACAAGCAAAGCTGGGTCACCACACTGGGCTCCTCCACGGCCCTCAGCAGAAGACACAGTTGAGACATTGAGGGTTGTATTCAGTTAAAATGTTCTCTGAGTTTATAAGTCAATCCATTTCCGACAAACTAAGTCATAATTTGAAATGCATTTTGGAAACTCAAGCAACAAGAACTCATAATAGATGCTGTTGAGTTTATAGTGTGGGATCAAAAAGTGATAGCAGAAAATTGTAGTAAAAGAGATTACTTTGGAAGCCAGGAAATCATTTAGTAATTCCTTTCTTGTAAGTATGATTTGTTTTTGTTTTTTTAGAGACAGGGTTTCTCTGTAGCTTTGGAGCCTGTCCTGGAACAATAAGTATGGTTTTAAACATAAGTTTTCATTAAAGCTAGGCATGGTAGGACACATTGGGAGGACTGGAGATGTAGCTCAGTAGTTCAGAGCGTTTATTGCTGTTGCAGAGGACCAAGGTTCGGGTCCTAGCACTCACATGGTGTATCACAATTATCTGCTACTCTAGGTTCAGATCAGACACCATCTTCTGCCATGTGCAGTCATTAGGCATACACGAAACACATATACACACATGCAGGCAACAAGCAAACAACAATAGCAAAACCCCAGAAAAACAAGACACTATACACATACAATAAAAATAAATATTAAATAAAAGCCAGAATGACCGTCTGGATGCCATTGGACAAAAGATGCAGACATTCACAAAAAGCTCAGTATATGGAAAGATATTTAATTTTCCCAATACATTTAATTTAAAATTACACTGAGGTAAACCTCATAATTATCAAATTGACAAAAGAAGAGTTTAGTAACACACTTTGCTCGAGCCTTCAGAATAAAAACTATTAATAGAACAGGTCTGTCCAGTCCATTTGCAAATTCACAGCCTAAGAATTTACCTGGGAAACTTTCCTCTTTTGATCTACCCTCCTGAGCTACTCTGTGGTAGTGGATATTACGCCTTGACGGTAGAGGGCGCAAGAGGGACATCGAAGAAGGGCAAGGGCCAATTTCTGGTCCTGGCGTGCTGAGTCAGGCTTTTATTTTGCTGCTCATGCAGAGCCTGTGGTGCCTGTGGGGTAGACCATGATGGATAAGGTAGTGCCAGAGTGCCCATTTTCAGCCTGGGTCTAGGGTCTAGCTAGTGAGCCACGCTACGCTCCAGGTCAAACTGTGACGATTTCTGTGGGTTGGGTGCCGGAAAGGTGTTTCCTGCTAGCCCCCTACTATAGACAAGATCAGTGGGAGACCCATCAGTTTTCTCCTTCATCCAGTAGTCTGCAGTCACGTTTCCAAATGGTTTCTCACCTGACACGCTGTGGAAGTTCCCTGGTTGGCTGTGCTGCCTTGGTACCCTCCCCCTACACTGGGGCATTCTTTACCGAGGGTTTGGAGAATTACGGTCAGCTGCCTAAGTCTAACTCACCACCTGTTTTGGAAATAAAATTGTTTGGGAACCCAGCCAGGCCTATTTGTTTATGTACCGTCTCTAGAGAGTCTCATGGCTGCGACAGAGACTAGGACCAATCCATTTATAATCTGTCCCACTGTAGAAAACGTTAGCCAACCTTTATAGTTCTCTACTTTTTTATGTTATTCTATCAGGGCTTAATAGTTTTTTGTTTTTTGGGTTTTTTTGCATTAAGCTTCCTCTATTTTAATTGCTGTGTGGTTTCTGTCTCCACGCGGTACTTCCTCTAATGCAGCAAAAAAATACTCACACTCTGGGCTATTGATTGCACTATTGTTTGTCAGTGCAAAAATACACATGAACACCTTAAGTTCCCTGCCATAGAGACTGGTTAGTGAGCTATGGTATCGGCATAGTGGAGAACTCTGCAGCAGGGAAGGTGGCTAGGAGATCTCTCTGAACCGATTTGGAGTGACTTTTAGGGTACAATTAAGCAAAACAAACAAACAAACAAACATGCATTTATAGTATGCAATGTTAATAAGAAAGGTTATTCCTTCAAATTAAAGCCTAGAGATGATAAAGCAGAAGCCAACAGCAGGTACCTATGGGCTAACACTGGAAGGACTAGGAGGAGAGGTACTACAACTGTATCTTTTACTATGGAGTATAGCAGCCTGGCAGAATCATCTAACACAAAACCTGTTCTGTAATAAAACGTTAATAGCTCGCGTGGCTAACTAGGAGTTTCAGCTCCATGACGGTGTCCAGTAGCATGAGAGAATATTGCTCCACATATCACCGCTTCAGGAGAAGATCAGAGGTCCAAGTATAGTTTCACCAAGTTGAAAAATGATGCTGCACGAACATGAGGACTCAAGGTTGGCTCTCAACATACATACGAACAGCTGGGCACGGTGGCTGGCCCTCAACATACATACAAACAGCTGGGCATGGTGGCTGGCCCTCAACATACATACGAACAGCTGGGCACGGTGGCTGGCCCTCAACATAATACGAACAGCTGGGCATGGTGGCTGGCCCTCAACATATATATGAATCAGCTGGGCATGGTGGCTGGCCCTCAACATATATATGAATCAGCTGGGCATGGTGGCACGCACCTGTCATCCTAGTGCAGGCGATGTCATGCAGGATGGTAGCAGGTGCTCGACACCTGAATCAGTGAGCACAAGGTTTAGTAAGTAAAGTCTTTTGTTGACTCCCCATGGGAAGCTTTGCCCTCTCTAAGGAGTGGATGGGGGGGATGTGGGGAGGAGGAAGGGGGCAGCGGGAGGAGGGGAAGGAGTGGGAATTGGGATATAAAATGAGAAAAGTTTACTTAAAAATAGATAGAGATAGAGAGAGGGGGGAGGGAGAGATAAGATACGCTGTCTCCAAACATCAGGTGAAGAAAGAATAAAGGAGATGACTGATGTCTATATCTGACCTCCATGTGCATGCATGTATCTGCACACGTGTGCACATACACATACATACACCCCACAATCCTTAGCTAAATCACCCAAAGTCAGGGTCCTCCGAGGGTGTGTGTATGTGTGTGTTTATATTATAAACACTGCTTTCTACTGGTGACCATGTGTGTCCATCATGAACTTGTGAGTTCCTGGAAGCATAGTAGTTATTATCTGATTGATTATCAATTCTCAGCACCTGAGTAGGGGTTAGACTGATATTTATCGAGATAGAAGTTTTTTATTAGCTCGTAAGTCCTTTGTAAATTTGTATAAACTTTGACGAGCTGCGATAAACAAACCTGAGTCAGGCTACCTGAGTTCAAATACAGCTTACGGGGTTTTATTATTTTCCTTTAAAAGTTCTGCCTGTTTTCCGGTTGTGAACAGGAATGCGGCTAGCACATGCAGGACTTTCTTTGGGAAGAACCCAAGGAAAGGGTTGGAGGGCCTGTGATTTCTTGAGGGAGGCTCTCAAGGGAAAAACAGGGAGGTGTTAGGGTTGAGAAAGAGCAGTGAGCTCTAGGGCCTCAGCTGGGGTCTAATCCTAAACTAATCCACTGGGAGGTTTGAGCTTCACCAAAAGGCAGTCCCACCCTGCAGCAAGGGCCTGAGTCTTTTAGTCACTGGTTCCTGAGTATCCTCCAGGGATAATAGCCCCAGGCGGCTCCTACAGGACAGAAAACAACTCCCTGGAGGAAGAAGAGCGGTAAACAATTAGCAACCAACACTTACAGCGACTGGGAGAAGGGGCGGAGAGCCTGCCTGGTAGAGGAACAGGAGGTCGGCAGCACCCACTGCAATCACCACCTCGCAAGGGCATCGTGACTGTTCAGTGTGACATTACAGAGACAGCACACAGAATTACACGTAACACGCTTAATCAAAGCATCTTTCCAAACTCTTTGTCCTTATAAAAATAATACAAATTATTATTTGCAGAATATAAATCCTCAAATGTCAGCTATTTTTATTATCTTATTTTATAGCGCATATTAAGTGTTCAATACACGGGGGGGAATGAACCACACACACAGAAAAGTATTCATTACATCTCTCTAATTAACGTCTATATTCCTTTCTTACTGCCTGAAACAACACTGTATCTTGGACCTTGTATCATCCCGTGGGCAGTGAGTTGAAATGAGACCTCTGAATCTTTTCGAAGACCCCCTGCCATGTTTTGATTTTTTTTTAACCACGCCCTAGGTACCTATTAGTTTGGGTGGTGCTATTAAGTTTGGATGAGGTCATGATGAGGAGATCTGGGAACATCTGACCCACTTGCTAATTAGTCTCATTCCTCATGATGAGTAGGTAGACAATGAAGAGAGGAAAAAAAAAAAAAACCCCAGTAGCACCTGCAATATAGCAGGTGAGTCCCTGTGGAGACCTGACCTGACACAGTGGCTAGAGTTGGATAATTGCCTGTGTGGCAGCTGGCTCTGCTTCTGGTGTCGGGTCCAGCACTCCAGGGCCAGCCATCAGGAAGAGAACTGAGATGTGAAGTTGAGCTGAACAACCCCTGAGGAGCCAAAGAGATCAAGGGAGCATGCCGCTGTCAGCGGCTAAGGGGTTGGAGTGCTAGCGGTCACGCCCACATCAGCAGGGTGACCCGGGAGATCTGTGTGAGCCTTGGTAGAGCCTGATGTCCTGGCATATAACGCCACCTGTGCAAAGGACAGCAAGGTGTTTCACTTCCTCTTGTCCACCCCTGCACAAAGGAACACTTGCGGTCACTGCAGACTCAGAAGAACAGAAGGGAGAGCAAGCTCAGGTGTGCCACAGCTCTCCTTACGCTAGGGCGGCACGATACAGATCTCCATACTTGCTGACCACACTGAAATGTGCTCAGGAAGAAAGGCAGTGGTCTACATCTTCAACCTAGACTCTCAGTGGAAACCTTGGGGGCTTCGAGGAGAAGCAGAGCTGGGGAAATGTTCAGTAGACAATGCCCAAGTCTGTCAGCTCGCTCCAAAACCGCATGAGGAAGACGGGATAAAGGATAGTTAGTTCACTCTAAGGGCCAGGACCTGTCTAACTGTTCAATACACCAAGAAAAGCAGAAATACCAGCAGAGTAAAAGGACCACACACAACCTTTTAAAGCCTTCCCTGTAAAGATGCTGACCGGAACTTATTATAGAGCCGGTGAGGAGAATGCTACACTCCTTATATTTAGAAAGAAAACATGTCTGAAAGTTATTTCTTCTTTAAAGAATATCAGCATTTTCTAAATGAATGTGATGCTACCCTCTGCACACAGGTGAGGGTACAGCCACAAGGTCTGACTTGAACTGTTACCTTTTAAATTGTTTTCCAGAGTTTGTCTTTTGTTCTCTCACTACAAGGAGAGATTTCAAGGATATCTTGAGCATTATTAGTTACTTGTTGAAGAGTGGGGGTTGAAAAAAAAGAGCAGAAAGAGGAGAAAAAGGGAAAGGAGAGGAGAGGAAAGAAGAAAGAGTAGGGGAGAGGAGAGAGGAGGAGAGGGAAGGAGAGGAGAGAGGAGGAGAGTAGGGGAGAGGAGAAGGCATACTGGTTAAGATAGGCCGGGCTGTGCTATGGTTACAGCCCTAAACTTCAGGGAGGCTGGGGCCTTGTGACTCTCTCCTGGATCCACGACAGGATGTTGAATGGACTCAGTTTTGTGCAAGGTTTGAGGAGGTGATAACAGTTGCTATATGTTCAAGAAAACGGTGTCCATGACATGAAGCCCAGAAGAAAACATCCTACCCCTTCCCCTGGCTCTTACATCCTTTGTGCATTCTCTTCTGTAATGTCCCCCGAGCCTTCAAAGAGTGATGTAAGCATTTCGACAGTCATTCTTATTCTCAGCACTATGAGCAGGTATGCTTTCTTCCTCAGCCCTTCTTACTGTGTTCCAGTCTTCAACACACTGAATGAATGCCACACCAGGAAGGGCGAACTGCTTTACCTAGACCTGAGTTTGGATCTCTATGACCTACATAAAATCTGGGCAGGTATAGTGAATGGCCTGCTTGTAATCACAGTCCTTGGAAAGTTGAGACCAGGCATCTCTGGGGCAAACTGGCTATCTAGGGCAGCTGAAAGGCCAGGTCTCTGGGTTCAGTGAGAGACCCCGCCTCAGAAGATAATGTGGAGAGCAATCTAGGAGGACATCCAGCATCAGCTTGCTCAACCTCAGGCCTCCACACTCACGCACATGTGCCCACATATATGCAAACATGCAGATATACACACAAAACACATAAATAACTTCAAACAGGTGATAAGAAGAAAATAAAAGTATATATGCATTAACAGAGTAGAGTGGCATTTCATCTGTACTTTAATAAATAAAGCTTGTCTGAGGATCAGAAAAGTACAACAGGCACACTGGCCAGCCTTAGAGACCAGGCAGCAATGGCATATACATTTAATCCCAGTAGCCACGATGACACACACCTTTAATCCCAGTAGCCACAATAGCTTGCCATAGAAACCAGGCAGTAGTGGTACACATCCTTAATCTCAGAACTAGAAAAGATTATAAAACGGGAGGAGACAGCTCTCAGGCTCAGTCTCATTCTGAGATTCCTGGAGGCAAGATCGCCATTTTGGGCTGAGATAGCGGTAAGAGCCAATGGCCGGCTGTTTTGCTTTTCTGACCTTCAGGTTGAACCCCCAGTTTCTCTCTCTGAGCTTTTATTCATCATGCTTCAACACAGCACTGTATATAGCTTATTAGGAAAGAGGTCTTCTATGTCTTCAATTGTGAATCAGGTTGTACTTACAGTAGTCTAATTCCCCCTCTCCCCCATGCCTCTTCCTTCCTCTCCCTCTCCCCTCCCAATTCCTACCTGAGTGTTGTGATTACAGGGATATTATGAGGCCCATCGGAAGGAAAATCCTCCCTCCCTGTACTACAGCAAGAACACGAGTCCTTATGCAGGCTACACAAGCTCTCTACCACCGAGCTGCACCCCAGTCCTTGTCCTAACTCTCATAAAGTACGCAGTCCCTGCTTGTGAAGGATGAGAAGTTCTTAGTTTAGGAAGAGGGGGGATGTGCGGATGAGTGCTGTGGTCACCAGTGAAGGCGGAGGGACACTGCCACCATGATGGATAAAAGTACATTTGAAATCTGTCCTGGTTCAGACTGGCATTGGCGTCTAAGAGTTCACCCAGGGACAGGACCAATACTTTCTAATCACTAATACACTTGATGGCAACTAGATGGGATGTCTGAGTTCTAATAATTGGCGCCCAGCAAGAAGCGGATCAATGGAAGAAGTCACAGAAGAGGCTTGTCACTCAGACTATGAAAGGGCCAAGCAGGTTGTTAATGAGCCATTCATTCAGTCATTCAATATTCAACACATTTTTATTAAGATCCAACTATTTGCAGGCTGTGGCTGCACATGCCTGTAATCCCAGCTCTTGGGAAATGGAGGCAGAAGACCAGCAAATTCAAGTCAATCTGGGGCTACAAAGTTCAAATCCTGTCTTAGAAATAACAAAGCAAAGTGAAAACCCAAACCCAAACAGTCATACTTACCATGAGACAGGCTCCATATTTTATGTTAAGAAGGCAAGGATAAACTCTCAAAGACCCTTCCCTGATAGAATTTGTATTGCAACAGATCCAAGCTGTGATGGGCAGGGATGAGAACTACCTGAGAACTACAGCTTGGCTACAAAGTGTGTCTAGTTATCTACCCTGTTCAGACATCATGGGCAGCATCTGCACTTTTATGGGTTAACAGAAAAAATCTATAAGATTTCATCCAAGTGAGAAGACAGATGTCTGTAATCTCAGCATTAGGGAGGTGGAGAAGGGAAGATCCCAGGCTCAGCCAGCCTAGCCTGGTTGGATAGTCAAGAGCACTGAGAGCTAATGTCTGAAAATAAGGTGGAGGGCACCTGAGGAATGGCACCTGCTGTTGGCTCCACGCACATGCACACAGGCACATACATGCATTCTCATGTTTGTTTACACATAGAGACTGAACAAGAGTTGGGGGTGAAGTCCTAGAGAACCATCAGAGTCGGATTTCCTTGACTCACAGCGTCAAAAGGAATGAAAGAGAGGTAGCACTGGCTGAACACGGTTGGGAGACACTGAGCTATCTGGAGTCCCTGGCGAATAGTTCACCTCACCTACTACGCCATGCAGCCTACATCCAGAGAAAGGAAAGTGCAGACACGCTGGTCTTGCCCATACTCTTACTCCACTCCATCTCCAATTTCCAGCCATGAAATCCATCCCAGGGATGGCTCTTTGTCTTGCTGGCTGAATTCTGCATCTCCTGTTCCCATCCACGGTTGAATGCGGCTCATTGTCTTATTCTAGGTATTTGACCACTTGAAGTAAATTTCTGCTATGAATATTGTTGGGGCTAGAGCTCCAGGCCTACCCACCTGCTCTGCTTTCTTGGTAAAACCTGAAGCAGCAACCTTTAAAAGAGGCCTAATCATTTTGCCATCAACCCATGGCTCTAGGGGCAAGTCTGTTGCTATGGCAACATGGATGATCTAGCAGGCACACGGGCTGTCACTCTGCTTTGGGACTACTAGGGCTCAGGGAGGGGAACATCGGCTTCCTTTGGGAGGTAACAGCCCTTATGAGCCAATTATCAGAACTGGGGACAAGATGCCTCCCTCACCCTGCCCTAACAGGCCCTGTGACCTCCCCCAACCCCACCCCCTCCGGGGGGCTTCTTCTATTCTTGTCCCTGGAGAGATTTGGAGGGGATCCAGAGAAACTTCCAGGTTTCATTATGCAACTTCGAATCTGCATGTTGATTCTCTACAGGGGCCAAGGGGGATGACATTTTGTCTTTCTTCCTATCAGGGTGCAACCTGATACTCTCTGAAAGGTAGGAAAGGAGGTTCTTGCCCTCAAAACAACTTAAAGACACAATTGTTGTTTGCATTGACTGCTCAAGATGAAAAGTCTAAGTGTGCCCTTCGTGGTCCCTTTACCTCTGTGCTCACTTGACCTCCGTGCCCACTGACCTTCATGCCCACTGACCTTCATGCTGACATGACCTTCATGCCACCTACCTTGGTGCCCATGTGACCTCCATTCCCACACGACCTTTATTTATGTGTATTTAGCATGTACGCTCACATTCCAACAGACCTAGTTCCGTGGTGTCGTTTTCATGAAGTTTTGGACATCTTTTTGTATCAGTCTTCCATACGTCCTTGATCTTTCACTCCTCTGACCTTCCCATCTGAACATCCCTTTCTCTAACACGTATTTAGCTCCCATCTTCTCCCTATCTCTCTGTCTCATACCTTGCCTCTCTCCCTGAGGACATTCTCTCTACAGGATGATCATGTGACAATTATCTCCTTTTTTTTTTTTTGTATTTTACTTACAGGATGGGTTGTGATGTCTATGGGGAACATCATACATTGCATATAATAAAGAACTAATACTAGCTTTATTAAGTAGGCATCGCCTTGCTTCACATAATCCAAAATCTGAGCTGATGATAGTGGTTCAGACCTTTAATTCCAGGATTTGAAAAGCTGAGAAGACTGGTGGCAAGATGGGATACATAGTTCTAGGCCAACCTGAGCTACAGTGTGAGACAATGTTTCAATTCCCATATCACCCCCACACAGAAACACTTATCTGCGTTTAAACAACTGCTGGCATTGGCTTGGTTGCTGGTGTCAAGGAGGATGCACACTCTGTTCTTTGCCCTTCCTTGGCCACTCGGGATCTTTCTTTCACCTTTGGGTGGTTTCAGCCAACAACTCACTCAGAAGTGCCAAGGACGCTGCTGTTATCTACAAAACAACAGCAGACTTCTAAATCTGAGCACTTGTTTGTTTGGCTCTGATCCGGCCCGTGGTTTAATGATGGTGCGTCCACCACTACTTGGGTTACATTGGCATATCATCTGTTCTCCGTTGTCTCCCAAACACCCACCGTCCTCCTTCCCGACTTCCAATATGGACTTACTGGACAGGATTCCACACTCCCTTCTGTATGCCACCCGTACTGCCCTAGATTTACGTGTTATTGCTTCCATTCGTCTAAGCTCTGAAGTTAGATGGATCCGACTGTTTCCCTGGGCCTGTATCCAGGCAGCCAAGCCACAGGGCAGATTGATTTCACTCTACCTTCCAGGTCACCGAGTGTGCGCAGGTTCTCATACGGAACAGAAATCTTGTGGTTTCTGTCTCCTTTCCTATGTGACTGCCTCAAACCTTTCTCTTTTCCTCAAACCTGAAACCGTTCCACATTCTTCCTCAGAGCAGATGGCCTCCTCATATTGTGCGAGAGCGAGAGGGAGGATGAGTTCTTGCATGGGAACCCTTTTAGCCTCCTGGCAGGTTGGGAATTCTCTCATTTAGGAGAGATCCCCTTCTGACTTCCGGGACTCTTATATTTTCTCTTCGTTGCTTCTTCCCTTGAACATTGACTTTTCCCTATCACTAGAAAACCTCTTTCCTATATGCCTATCCCCCAGTTAGTCTGATAATCTCAGCTCTTTCAAGACAAAGGAACACAAACAACTTACCTCACATACTGCTTGATTTCCCTTCTAATGTTTACTGGAAAGACATTTACACTGAACTCTCTCTACTGTTTTTTTTTTCTCCCTTTTTTGGTTTTTTGAGACAGGGTTTCTCTGTAGCTTTTGTTGGAGTCTGTCCTGGAACTAGCTCTTGTAGACCAGGCTGGCCTCGAACTCACAGAAATCCGCCTGCCTCAGTCCTACAGGGTGCTTTGGCTGGAACTCTGAATCACTTTTACACTACAGCTGGTGTTTCGTTGCTTTCCTTACTAGAATGTTCTTGGTTCTTTGAAACACTATTTTCGGCTGGCATGAGTCTTTCTGTCTTTGCTGCTCTTTCTCTCCTTTGTGTACTCAGCTATCTCTGCTTGGCCAATTGAGAAAGTTTTCTGACCTGTTTCCACAATCTCTCCTTCCTCACTCCATACTTTCTCTTCCAATGCTCACAAATTTCACATATATGTGAATATATATATATATATGTGTGTGTGTGTGTGTGTGTGTGTGTGTGTGTATACACACATATATATATTCTGCCTTATCTATTATTTTGTAACAATTTTTTTCTCAAAACTTAACATTTAACAACCCAGATATGTATGTCTAGACTGCATAGTTTCTTTGAATTAGGAATCTAGATGTGGTAGAACTGAGTCTCTGCCTGAGTCCCATAAATTTTGGGGAGCTGGAGTCAAGGTGTCAGCAGGGCTGCCAGCATCTCAAGGCCCAGATGGAAGAACAATCCACTTCAGATTTTCCTCATGCGGCTCAGGTCCTCAGCAGCTGTTGTTTAGAGATGCCAGTCCCTTGCGGGGAATCCTTGATGGGAGGGAACTTCCAGTACGGTTGCTTACTCACCCTAGAGTGAGTCTACGAGAGGAATGAGGAAGAAGGAGGAAGGAAGGGAAGGAAGAGGAGATGAGTCAGGCTCTTTGCAACCTGATCTCAAAGATGCCACCCTATCACTTCTGTCTTGTTCTAAAAGCAAAATACTAGGCCCACTCACAATAAATGGCATGGAGTATGAATGCCAAGACTCATGATCACTGGGGGCAGCTTTAAAGTCTGCCTTCTACATTATTTTATATTCAGTATTGCGTTCCAGATTAAACTCTTCTTCTACCTACTGGCCGGAAGCTTAACTCTCCTCTAAGTTTCTCTCTCCCTGTGGCTGATGTTCCTATCGATCTTATTTAGCACCTAGAAACCCTGGAGTCATTCCAGGCGGTCTCTTCCTCCTTGGCCTCCAGATTTGTTCCTCACTCAGTTCTGCTAGTTTAACCTCAGATCTCCTATCTGTCCGCTTATCTCTACTAGGGCCATTTACAGCCATCATATCTGCCCAGGGTTGCAGTTCCCTGCGGCCTATTTCTTCCTGCATCACGTTTGCCAGCTCCTCTCCAGTCTGAGTCTATGTTGCACAGTGATCTCATAACCTAAGTCGAATTGGGATGTGCCACTGTTTAAAACCATTAAATAGCTCTCTATTTCCTATTGGTCTGGTGCCTCCCTAACATATTATCCTAGAATGAAATAGAACAGGATCCAGTTCTAGGACCCCCTACAATCTCACTTAAGAACAAGAGGCAGAGGAATTGACTGGACCTCTCAGACAGAGCGATTTAGCCATTTCAAGCATGGCATGTGTCCTTGCAGAGCCTGTGTGGTACTTGAGTCCTTGTCAACTTGAAAAAGACACTAAAAGCATCCCTGGGTGATGTCTCAGTTGTCCTCCCAGCCCAGTCCACACCAGCCCTGATCTTTCTAGCATACGAAAAGCCTTTGTTGTTAACCCTGAAGAGTTTAAACTTTATTCTTAAAAGAAGAATTCAGAAAAGGATGCTTAGCTGGGAGAAGTACAATAAAGTAAAGATCTTTCAAAAAAATTACTCGAATAACTTCATTCATTAGGTTTGAAATAGAGAAGTGATGGGCCGGGGACAAGTTGGTACATAAAGACAACCTGAAAAAATGTTGATGCTGTGTTTTATTGTTATTATGTTTTATTGAGGACTGGGTGTATGTAGAAACTTGGGAGAGAAATAACCATAGGCCTTACGTGTGGACAGAGCTAAGAAGTGATTCTTCAGTGAAATCCTGGGATGTGTCTGCCCGCTGGTTGCTCTGGCATGCATAGGCACTCCCTACCCCCAGTTCATGTTCATGCGTTAAATCCCCAAGTGGTAGTATTTGGAGGGGAGATCGTTAGGAAATTAGGTCACGAAGGTGGCACCTTCACGAACAGGATTAATGTCTATGGGTGACACCAGAAAAAAAATGATCACTTCCTTGTCAAGCTGAGATCCATCTCATAACCAAGAAGACAGGCTTTGCTGGGAACAGAGCACACAGGCACCTTCATTTTAGAGTTCCCAGACTCCAGGACTCAGAGAGATACATTTCTGTTATTTATAACCTATTCAGTCTGTGCTGCTTTGTTATAGCAGCTCAAACAGAAGAAGAGAATTAAATAGTTTGAATTCTTGATTGACACACTTCCTATCTAGATTTGTAATATTTTCTTGGAGACACATTTTTTTATACTCAATTCACAACTCCACTTTTCCTATCTGCAGCCAATGGGACTTTCTGTTTCTCCCTAACCCCTGACACTTCAGCTACCTGCTACTGTGGACTGAGAGGTGATGGGGCCAGCCTACTACCTCAGGAGGGCAGTAATAAAGACGTCAAGTTTGAGTTGGGGTATCTCAAGCAGGCAGAGATTGGGGGAACCTTTGGACAACAGTAAAAGGACTAGAGAGGCTGTGAATTAATACACTGGGGCGTGGGGAAGTGGTGCCTATATAAGGAAGAGTGGGAGCAGAGAGGAAGGGGAGCTGAGGGCCAAGTTCAAGAACACTGGGGAAAACAGAGAAGTCTGAACTACCAGCTTTATCAAGCTATCTACAGTCAATTGTAGATTAGCCAAGGCCTATTTCCTTATTTGAAGAGTCAGTAGTAAAAATGATTTTCTTCTGTTTTAATGCTGCCCATTTTGGATGAGCATTAATAAATCTGCTGTGGTTTGAATGGAAGAAACAAAGATAAATTTTACTGCTTGTTTTAACAACCCAGAGAAAAGGAACAGAGGGGAGACTGTTGGGCAGCAGTTTAGAAATAATACTAATAAGGGGGTAAGGAGGTGGTTCTGTGGGTGAAAATGCTTGCTTTGCAAGTATGACCATCTGAGTTCATATCTGTGGCACTAATGAAAAAGGCCCAGCATGGCTGCATGCGGGATTGCAATTGTAGCACTGTGCGCACTAGAGACAGGAAGATGGCTGGGGTTTGCTGACCACCAGACTAGCTCCAGACTTAGTCAAATGTGTGGTCACAGAGGAATAAGGTGGAGTGTGATAGAGGAGGACAGCTGACATCCCTGCTGGTCTCCACAAGCACTAGGACATAGAAGTGCACATGTCACACATATACACGCAAATTTGAAAACACTATAATATAAATTTGTATGATTTATTTGTGTACTCCTATTCTTTATGTGAACTGAAACCAAAGACTTACCAGCATTTAGTTTTTATTGCTTAGAATTTAAGCTTTCGATGTAGCAAATGGTAGATAGCAAAACTTTGATATGTCTAGTAGGTGGGGGGTTATTCTTACATAAAATTTTGCTATATTACATCATTTTAATCAAAATTGATATGGGATTCTCCTATGTATGCTGCGAATACCACTGGTTAATAAAGAAGTTGCTTTTGGCCAATGGTGTAACAGAATATAGCCAGGCTGGAAAAGATTATCTATCTCTCTATCTATCTCTCTATCTATCCATCCATCCATCCATCCATCTCTCTCTCTCTCTCTATCTATCTATCTATCTATCTATCTATCTATCTATCTATCTATCTATCTATCTATCTATCTAGAGAGTAGGTGAAGTTGGTGAGATGTCATATAGCTACCAGAGGAGAAGGATGCAAGCCAACAGTTGGAACCTTACTGGTAAACCAGGAACCTCGTCATAAAACATAGAATAACAGAAATGAGTTAATTTAAGATATAAGAGCTAGCTAGCAACACGCTTAGCTACTAGCCAAACAGTATTGCAATTAATATAGTTTCTGTGTGATTATTTCAGGTCTGGGTGGCAGGGAAATGAACAAGCAGCCTCTGCTTACAAAAATGTAAAATTAAAATTTCATATACTTTTCAATACGTTTTTTCATGTTTTCTTGCTTTGTATGGCTATATGAATATATAAGGAAATATAAACAGATTCTCTAGAACTCGGAAAGGAAATAACCTGAGAAATCCCAAAGAACTTCATAGTTGATCATTTTACAAATAAATCTTTTATCATACATAACCCATCCTACAGGTCATAATTCATAACTAACAGATGATAAGGACTGGATCCTTGACTCGTTAACAACCAAAATGCATAAAGTGTATCACTCATTCTGTCGCTCAAATTCTCTTCAGCATGAGAGTTGGAAGCCAGCATGGGTTCCAGAGGTGTCCACCTAGCTGGACTCTCACTCAGAAGCACCAGGGATGAGGTATGACAGCCAACCCCAGGGCAGCTGGTCACTGGTGTAAAGTAGCAGGACCCCTCAGCTCTGCAGAATGGTAGGTCTGTTGTGTAGGACTTAACCCCAAGCCAAACTGCCACCACGTCCAGAAGTCCAGCTGTGGCCGCTTACAGATCAGCACCTGGGCTTGTTGACTGTTGATGACTCTCCTCTTGGTCAGTTGTATGCACATGGTCTCACGGAGGAGCTAGAGTATAGCGTCCTAGAAGGACTAGAGAAAGGAGAACTCCAATTTTGTGCACATGGGTTGGGAGTGGGCGTGGAGTCATCATCCATACTGGGTGCAGATCTCCTAGTGTGGTTGACTTAAAGCCACTCGTGCTTCTGTCCATGACCTCTTAACCCACTGTTGGGTAAGTAAGTCCAATGAACTCATTTCTTCTCCAGATCGAACATCAGTGGAATCATACCCCAGTGTGGCTTTGGGACTTTAAGAGAATGGGTAGATGTCATTTATATCTGTCTCTTAAGGAAAGAATTTTATCAACATTGTCTCTGGTGAATGTGGACCTGGTGTCAACAGATTTTTCTAAAGAGGCCAGAAATGACTGCAAGCTCAAAACAATTGAGCAAAAACATTTTTTTTTAGATTTGTTTATTATGTATACAACATTCTGCCTCTATGTTTGGCCACACGCCAGAGGAGGGCGCCAGATCTCAGTACAGATGGTTGTGAGCCACCATGTGGTTGCTGGGAATTGAACTCAGGACCTCCGGAAGTGCAGCCAGTGCTCTTAACCTCTGATCCATCTCTCCAGCCCCGAGCAAAAACATTTTTTTTGAGGGCCAGATGTGATGGCACATTCCTGTAATTCCAGTACTTGCAAGGCTGAGACAGGAGGGTCATGACTTTAAGGCCAGACTGAGCTAAACAGGTAGGTCAAACAAAACAACACCCCCCACCCCAGAAAACCCAACAAAACTCAAAACATGTCTGTGAACCCCCAGGAACCTCTGGTATGAAATGAACAATAAAGTCATTAGGCACTAAGTGTCAGTATATCACTGATGGGACAAAGGACCACATGGCCTGTGTCCCAGGCCTGTCACAAAGGGACATAGTTCTACAGTGGACCTGTCTGACTGACTGCTCCTAGGAGAGCCCCAATTCCATTTTGATTTTATACTTACCCACTTTGGTGTGCTCATCGAGTTTTACAAGGAACTTTAAGATTAGTAAAGAAATGATTAGAAAAGTGGGTGTAAATCTCTAGAAAGGTGTACCCCGTGCATCAATAAATTATCATTTGGGGTTCCTACTGGACCCCTGAGTACCTTAGGTTTTGTCTGACTTACAGAGCAGAGACAGCTCGGGGTTACCTGACACATTAAGATTCTGGTGCTGAAAAGCAGAACGTGTGACCTTGCTCACTCCTGCTGTAAGTTTATGAGCCCACCCCCTTCAAAAACTAACCAGTCAGATTTGTTTTGGCCACAGACTTTATTTTTTTCTAGGGAATATGGTGCAATTTTTAGTCTTTGTCATTGGTTCATTTCCTATTTTATAACTCCTTTCTTATGCTCCAAGTTCAAGCCCCCAGCTTTATCTTGCCCCTGTGGAGCCTCCATCTGTGTAGTAACCAACTGACTAACAACATACCTCTTTTTCAGACTGCCACAGCCCAAAGGGATGTTTCAGGTGTTTTTGCTGTTTTCTTCTTCCTCTTATTCCTCCTCCTCTCCTCTCCTCTCCTCCTTCACCTTTCTCTTAGTTCTCTTCATTTGTCAACCTACCTGCTTTTTTTTTTTGAATCTTACTATAATCCTATATGTGGGCTTCAGGGTGTAGCTCGACACAGCACTTGCTCAGCATGCATGGATCTTTGGGTTCGATCCCCAGCACTTCATCAATAGTGGCTCATATCTGCAATCCCCACTCTTAGAAAGTAAAGGCAGAAGGGTTAGATGTTCGAGGCTGTCATTGTCCTATACTAATTAAAAACTTGTCTCATAAAGAAAAAAGAAAAGGGAAATATCCTGTATGCTACAGATTTAGATTTATTAGCACTAAAACATCCCTTTGGGGTATAGTATTCTGAAAATGATATATGTTGTTAGTATACAGATTTTACGTAAAACAAAATGTAAAGTACCTCATTCATTAAAACATTACATTTGGTGTGTGTGTGTGTGTGTGTGTGTGTGTGTGTGAATGCACATGCTCAGTCTTGAACTTTGAATGCCTTGGTGGGTAGGTGCAGGTCAGAGGACATCCTGCAGGAGTGCTTCTCTCTTTCTGCCATGTAGGTCTTGAGAACTAAACTCAGAAAGTTAGGTTTGGTGGTCAACCTCTACTAGTTGAGCCATTATTCCAGCCCTATACAATTTTTTTTATATGGTTCATATGTTGAAGTAACAACATGGGCTACACTGGGCTAAGCAACTGTACTGTCGAATTGATTTCATCTGTTTCTTTCTTTTTAATATGGTTACAAGAAAAATTGAAACTATGTATTGAGATAGTATAGACTTCTACTGGTCTTTGTTGCTTGAGTCTTAATGGTGGCATTTTTTCATGTCTATATGCACCAAGATTATTTAAAAAAGCTAATCTGGATGAAACATTTAAAAATTAATACCTTTGTTAAAATTTTTACAACTTTCTCTGTGTCGTTCTGATTTTAATACATGTGTTGCCAAAGCCAGCTCACATTTTTAAAAATTTATTTGTCTTGTTTTCCCATTATGTGGACCAAGTGAACCCCAAAGCAAAGGCTTTTTAACATGCTAGGCAAGTACCTTACAACTCCAGCACTTCTGTGTTGACTGAAAATATATATTTGTTTTTATTCATGTGCATGTGTGTGTGTGTCTATGTGAATGCAGATGCTGGAGGAGGTCAGAGGTGTCATGTCTCTGGAACTAGAGTTACAGGCAGTTGTGAGCTGCCAGACATGTGTGCTGGTCCTCTGGAAGTGTAGCACACGTTTTATTTTTCTTCTCTCAAACATTACATCCCAATGTAATGTTTACCCTCCTTCCATCCCTTCCACCCCCCTTCTTTCTCCTTCCTCAAGTCCATTCCTCCTGTTTCCCTTCAGAAAAGAACAAACCTCCCAGGGATATCAACCTAACACTGCGTAACAAGATTCAACATGACTAGGCACAAACCCTCACATCAAGGCTGGACGAGGCAACCCAGTAGGAGGAAAAGGGTCCCAAGAGCAGGAAAAAGAGTCAGAGACACAGCTCCCACCACCAGTTAGGAGTACCACAAAAGACCCTAAGCCAAACAACCATGACATACCTCTGGCAGGCTCTGTGATTGTCACTTCGGGCTCTGTGAGCCCCATATGAGTCCTGCTTAGTTAGATTCAACCCCTTTGGTTCCTACAGCCTTCTGAGAAGTTCCATGAACTCCACCCAATGTTTGGCTGTGGGTCTCTGCATCTGCTCCCACCAGTCGCTGGATGAAGCCTCTCTGATGATGACTGGGCTGGGCAATGACAGGAGGACAGTAGACTATTATTTGGAATCATTTCATTGACTTTTGGTTTTTTGGCCCGTCATGTTTGGTTCTATCCTAGGTCTCTGAGCCATCCATCCTCTGGTTCCTGGCTCTCCAGGCTGTTCCAGGTATGGGTTCTCTCTCCTGGCATGGGTCTCAAGCTGGACCAGTTATTGGTTAGCCACTTCTACAAATTCTGTGCCACCACTACTACCTCAGCACATCTTGCAGACAGGACAGATTTGTAGGTCAAAGGTTTTGTGGCTGGGTTGATGTTCCAGCCCCAGCACTGGCCTTAACTAGTTATAGAATATGGCCAGTTCAGGTTCCTTATTCCACATCTTGGCTATAGTCACCCTCATACATTCCAGGGAGTTCCCATTGCACTAGGGTTCCACATTGATCCCCAAATGCCCCCTCCCCAATTTCAGACATCTCTCCAAGTACTCTCTCTCTTCATCCTGAAAACATTTCCCATGCTCATGGAGCAGTTGGATTAACATAGTAAAAATGGCCATCTTACCAAAAACAATTGAAAGATTCAGTGCAATCCCCATCAAAATTCTAGCACAATTCTTTATAGACCTTGAAAGAACAATACTTAACCTCATATGGAAAAACAAACAAAAAACTCTAAGAGAGCTAAAACAATCCTTTAAAATAAAAGGACTTCCAGAGGTATCACCATCCCTGACTTCAAGTTCTACAACAAGATCTATACTAATAAAAAAATCTCATGGTATTGGCATAAACGCAGACATGTTGATCAATGGAACTGAATCAAAGAACCACATGCAAATCCACACAGTTATGGACACTGATTTTTGATAAAGAAGCCATAAATACAGAGTGGAAAAAAGGAAGGATCTTCAGCAAGCGGTGCTGGTCTAACTGGATGCCTACATCCAGTAGAAGAATGCAAATAGTCCCATATTTCTCATGGCACATAAAACTCCAGTTCGAGTGGGTCAAATATCTCAACATAAAACCAGATGCACTGAACCTGATAGAAGAGAAGTGAGGGATAGTTTTGAACGCATTGGCACAGGAGACAACTTCCTGAACAGAACACAGTAGCACAGGCACTAAGATCAACAGCTAATAAATAGGACCTCATGAAACTGAGAAGCTTCTGCTTTAAAGGCAAAGGACACCATCAATAGGACAAAGAGTCAGCCTACAGAATGGGAAAAGATTTCCACCATCTAACAGATGGCTAATATCAAAATATAGAAGAACTCAAGAAACCGGACATTAATGGATCAAATGGTCCAACTGAAAACTGGGTTACTGCTCTAAACAGAATTCTCAACAGAGGAAACTCAAATGACTGAGAAACACTTAAAGAAATGTTCAACATCCTCAGTCACCAGGGAAATGCAAATCAAAGCTGCTTTAAGATTCCTTCCATGTTACACCTCTCTGAATGGCTAAGATCAAAAACACAAGTGACAGCTTATGATGGCAAGGATGTGGAGCAAGGGGAACACTCCTCCACTTCAGGTGGGTGTGAAAACTTTTGCAGTCACTGTGGAAATCAATATGGCAGTTTCATGGAAAATTGGAGTCAATCTACCTCAAGATCCAGCTATACTTCTCTTGGGTATATACCCAAAGGACTCCATCCTACCACAAGGACACTCAATTATGTTCATAACAGTTTTTCATAATAGCCAGAAACTGAAAACCACCTAGATGTCCCTCAACACACAAATGGACAAAGAAATATTGCAATTTATACAATGAAGTATTAACTTAGCTGTTAAAAAAATGACATCATGATATTTGCAACCAAATAGATGGAAGTAGAAAAAAACATTCTAAGTGAGGTGGTCCAGACCTAGAAAGATAAATATGGCACTTACAAGTGGATATTGGCTGTAAATTAAAGGATAATCATGCTACAATACAGACTCAGAGAGGCTAAGTAACAAGGAGGCCTCAAAGTGTGTGTCGGGGGCGCCTGTATCTCCCTGGAAAAGGGAAATAGAATACATTTTGCAAGTGGACTGTGGGGAAGGTGGGGATACAAATTGGAGGGGACAGCACACACTGTTAATCATTGAGCCATCTCTCCAGCCCCTCCCGTTGTTTTTCTGTTCATTGTTTGATTCTTTTGACTCAAGGAAAGCATGGAATTTTATTTTTTGATTCAGATGCAGGTACAACACAAACACATTTAAATATAATGGGGGTATAAGCAAAACTGAGAGTAAGCAAGATTGCCTGCAGATAAACTGGGAACAAAACACAATGATACACACACCTGGACAAGCATCAGCCCCACGAGGAAAACCAGCGACTTTAATTACTGCACCTCCAGGCACCACGGCACCGAGAACTGTTTCTTTCCGCTTGAGTGAAGGCATACTGCTGTGGCACAGCAAACTGCTAGGAGCTTCTTCTCTTACGCCACAACTGTCTTCTGATGCCCACTTTTACGTGTGCAGTGTAATGGTTAATTATTGCATATAGTGCACTGACAATGATAACAAGCACAGGTGGGGGGGGCAGGTCTAACTCACCTTACTGCTTGCTCCTTTAATTGTTTGGGACCAGTGCTGTTGAGCAGGAAGGGCAGGACACGGCTCATGAGGGATCTGCTCTGTAACTCGCCATTTTTCATTCTCATTGTTGAGATACGCTGTGAAAACGTCGATGTCCTTCACGTTCGCGAGAAGAACTTGCAGAGGACCGCAGACCACCCGTGCTCTTCACCCTTTGTAGTTAACACGAACCTGGAGAACTTTCAAGGTGGGCTGTGGCTTGCACAATATACCGATGGCTGGCAAGGAGAGAATATTGGTTAGGAAATGTCTGCACAGCGTACACACCGGCAAAGGAGACCTGCACATTACCTGCTGACCAAATGGAGGACTAGGAAGCCAGCTTTGGGATATATTGGAGGAACTTTGCCCAAGAGAGAAAACTTTATGCTAACAGCATAAAGACGAGTGGCTTGGCTGAAGACGAGTAGCCAAAGCTTACAGAGAGAAGTAGAAGCAGCTATCGCCAGATAGGAGGGCTTCTTGGTGCTGAAGGTTGTTTGAGGAGCCCTTGGATGTGACAGATATTTAAAAAATATCTATCAAGTCTCTGAAGGTGTACTTCAGAGCTAGCTTGGGTGACATAGTTCCCTAATGTTTTGTTGTGTAGTTTTGTTGTGTAGTTCATCTTCCCCTAGCCATGTTCCATTCCTTTTCCTCTACAGCCATTTAAAATATCCACAGTCCCTCACCTCATCGTTTCCGACAGGCTGAGAACCTTCGGAGGACTGTCCAGTCTTAGAGGAATCCATTAGCTAGGTAAATATCAGATACACTTTAAGAACAGTATCAAGCCAGGTGTGATGGTATACAACTCTCATCCCAACACTTGGGAGGTGGAGGCAGGCAGAGATCTGTGACTTCAAGGCCAGCCTGGTCTATGCATCAAGAACCTCAGTAAGAATTTGTACGTATCTGTTACTTTAGCAAGCACCACGCGGAAATTTAAAGCATGGCAGATAACAAAGTGGCTCCCAGGTTAAGATCAGCAGGTAAAGCCTGCATTGTAGCTTTAAGACTAATTCTGCAGTGGAAGGACAGAAAGGTAAGGGGAGGAGAGGACAATAAGACAATCTTGGGTCATATATTTGAACAGATATCAATAAGTAATGAGGTATTGAAAAAAGGATAAAAATTAAGTGTTATGGGCACCGGAAACGGCAAAGGATTACGGCGAGCCTTAGTTTAGAGTAGGCTCCATATAAGCCTTGGCTCTTAAGAACTGGCAGCAGGTATATGTCTGAAGAGGAAGGCTTGGGAATTTCATGCTTGCAAAGAAGAAAGATCTGTGGCTTGAAATCAAATCAAAATAAAAACCGAAAACAAAATCCAATCAAATCAAACCACTACCATAATTTTTTTTTAAAAAAAATCATAAACCACCCAAAATCCTCCAAAACAAGCAAAAATGATTGGTTTGGAGTTATTCTGCCTTGGCTGTTGTGCTGATTTGACTAGGAATGAATGCTGTTCATTAGATGTGGCCTTGTTGGAGGAAGTGTGTGACTGGGGTGGGCTTTGGGGTTTCAGATTCTCAAGCCAGGCCCAGTGTCTCTTCCTTCTGTCTACTGCTCAGCGTGTATAGTATTCCCCGCTACCTCTCCAGCACATCTGTTGTGTGCCACCAGGCTTCCTCCCGTGACAGTAACAGATTAAATGTCTGAATGGGGAGTCAAGCCCCAATTCGACGATTTCTTTAAGAGTTGCTGTGGTCCTGGCATCTCTTCACAGCAATAGGACACTGATTGTGGCAGTTATCCCATGAGAAAAATCTTGGACATGTCTCTCGCCGAAACTAGGGACATCAGACTGAGTTGCATGGTATAGCGCTTGTGAAATAACTAAGTCCTAAGCCCACACATTGACACGTCCAACCACCCGCCATCCATCCCACAGAGCCACAATTTTTGGAGATGTGTCAAGTGCAATGTCGTGTACCTCTTACAAAAATCAAAGGATTATCATGACTACATCGGTGTGTACACCAGTCCATTGGGAATGGGGAAAACAGGTGGAAATCAAAACGCTGAAGCACTGTCACAGCTGATGAATACTCGGGCATTTATTATAGTCTTTCTTCGATTTTTGACGTGCCCGATAATTTTTTGATAAAATTAGATATGAATAAAAAACTATCTTTTCTTCCAAGCAAAGGAGCTGGATTTGGTAGATGCCTAATAACGCAAGGGAAGCTATACCATGGTGTTATTACGCGTAGGCTAGTAGAAGAGATATGTTCACGGCAAGGTGAGAACTGGGCAGGAAACATCTCTTGGTAGAAGGGAAGTATTCCACAGAAGGCCTAGCTCAGACTGAGTAGTGAATTCAGCCACATACAGCCCCACTTAGGTTTCAGGCTGGGTAGAAAGTACTTGTGAAGTTCGGGGTAAGCAGTGATGAACTAGTCTACTATAATGCCATCACGTTATCCACTTTCCTCTTCCTTCTCTTGGATGCTTTAAATCCAGTAAAGTGATTACTAGGCATTAGTATGTCACCAACATGCACCAGGTGCTGTACAAAGGCGGCAGGTTATTTCTTGCATATCCTCTCCAGAGCTGGGAACAGGAATCCAAGGCATTCTTCAAGGTATGGGGGATGTGACACAATCAGGCCAAGGGCAGATCGAGCACCAGCCCTTCCAAATGAAAGCAGGGGAGGTAGGTCAGAAACCTGAGCTCTGGCAGTGGCAGGTTCAAATTCCGACTAGCTTTTGCAGCTCTGAACAAGTCACCTAACCTCTCGGAGCTGATATAATTTCCTCGTTTCTAACGAGAGTGCAAATAAAACCTTGGAGGGTTTGCTGTCAGAAGCAAATTCGGACACTCAAGATCATAGCACCAAAGGAAGACTCCATAAATGGCAGCCATCATTCTTGGCCAAGTGCTGGCGCGTCCTCCTGGGCGCGCCTCCTGCAGGGTCCCTCAGGACAGACTGGGCCCGCCTCCTAGGCTAGGTCTAGATGCTCAAGGCTAGTGGCCCAGCATCTCGGTATCCACCTGGAGCAACCAAGAGGCGCGGGCAGGTGGGTTGACCGTTCCCCGGAAAGGATCGCCCCCTCCCCTCGGCACCCATCCCTGTGTCGCCGGCAGGTGAGGTTTCGCCCAGGCTGCTGGGATTGCGACCGCAGGAGGGGGTCGAGGCAGAGGGCGCAGCCTGAGGGCCAGGGGGTCCCTCCTGGTGCTGGTTCCATAGCCGGGTTAACCCTGCTGCCGGCTGGGGCGCCGGGCCCACGGACTGCGCGCTCTGCGGCTGCGAAAACCCGGAGAGGCGGATGGGAGCGCTCGAGGCGCTCGCAGCCAACTCCTCCGCGGTCCGGTCGCCAAGCTGGGCATGCTCAGTGCGGCCGCCGCGCCGCCGTCCGCCAACTCGGGAGCTCGCGCTCCCGGGCCGTGGGGGCGAGAACGCCGGCGGCGGCGGCGGCGAGCGACGCCCCCAGGCAGCCGCAAACTTCGCGGCGGCGTCCGCAGTCTGTCGAGACACACACCTCGCAACGTCAAATCCAATTCCTTTCCCCTACCTGAGCGATGGAGGCTGCGGCCACCGCCAGAGCGTCCCGGCCGCCCGCCCCTGCCTAGCGGCTAGCTGGGGGGGGACCAACAGGTAAACTGTTGGGGGTGGGGAGCGGGGCGCGCGGCGACCAGGGGCGACCCGGGGTGCCGTGTCGCCTGCGCGCCCGATGTGTCCGTCGGTGCTCGCGGCCATCGCTCCTCACCCCCCTCCCCAGCCCCGGGAGGCCCAGGAAAGGGTTAAGTCGGCCCCGCGCCACAGTGAGCGCGGCCCCCTCCAGCCGCCGCGGCCGCCTGCAGCCGGCAGCTCGCAAAGCGCCCGGGCGCTGCCGAGGGTACCCGCTTAGCCTCTGCGCCAGCTGAGCGTGGGGGGGGGGGGGAACGGGGGACGACACTGGCCTGGATCGGCGGCGTCCGCATCCTCGCCCCTCGCGGCCTCGCTCCCTCGGCTCTGTGCTTGGGCACCAGGTCCTCCGGGTGCAAAGGCGGCGGGCGCGGGGCACGGCGAGCCAGGAAGTGGGCACGGGCCGCTGCGTAGCGCCTCGCGGGCCCGAGGACGCCGAGCTCCCGGTGACACCGAGCCTCCCTCCTAGGCGCCAAGAAAAAGTTTTTTCCCCCCTTTGCGCCCCTCCCCCACCCTAGCCCGTGCCCCCGGGGTGGGTTTGGGTTCATTGGTGAAGAAAGTCACACGTTCCCATCAGCTGCTCCTCCCCGCCCGCCCACCCTTGGGGACCGGGTGGGGGTGGCGGGAGGCCGGCGCCGCGGCGGACCCTGGCCGACCTCCAGCCCCGCCGCCGCCCGTGGATCTGGCGTCCCGGGGCTCGGCGCAGCGGGGTGCCCACGGAGGCGGCCCCCCTGAGCGCGTCTGCGCGCCGGCAGCGGCGGTCTCCAACCTGCTTTCTCCTGCCTGCAGCGCCACGGCGAGCGAGAGTGGAGGGGCGAGCGAGTCTGTCTGCAAAGTGCTGCTCCCTGGTGCTCAGAGGCGGCTGCTCCAGCTCCAACTCTCATTCATTTCGCCGGTTAACATGAGAGATCATGGCCGCCTTCGGGCTTCTCAGTTATGAACAGAGACCGCTGAAGCGCCCGCGGCTCGGGCCGCCCGATGTCTACCCGCAGGACCCCAAGCAGAAGGAGGTAAGGGCGCCGGCGGCCTCCGTGATTGTGCCGCGCTCCGCAGCGCTGACCCGGGGCCAAGGTGGCCCCGGCGGGCGTCCACGGCGCTGCGGGGGAAGGGTTGGGGAGGGGATCGGAGGCGGGGCCCGGGCTGGGGTTTCAGGGACCCTGGGCCACCGAGACCTGGAGCCTGCCAACCCCCCGCGCTCCGCTGGGCGGTCGCTCTGCGGGGGCTGGGTCGCTTCCCGGTTGTCGGGCCTTGCACTGCGCCGCCGGGCGCTTTACCGCTTCTTCCTTGCTTGCATCCTCCTGCTCGCTTTCCTCCGTTTCTGCCAGTTTTATTTATTTATTTATTTATTTTTCTCGGTCGCTTCGATAAAACCTCGTAAACTTTTTGACAAATGTTGGAATGCAGTACATTGGACACGGAGGTCTTGGGATTTGCGCCAGCGGTACAGGCAGGGATGGGGGAGGGACCCTCTTCATATCCTCCAGTTTGAAATGGAAGTCGTTTTTTAGCTAGGTGATCATATATTTGGCTCTGTGAATGTAACTCTGTATCTCTCTCTCTTAAAAAAAAAAACTTAAGAAAACAATATTAAGGAGAAACACTGAATTTTGTCTCTAGAGAGGCAGTTGGCTTTCCCGGAGGCTGCTTTGTATGTGTAAAAGCAGGTAAGTTACCTTCGGAAGGAATAGCTTCCAGAATTACTTATTTCTTTGAATGAAATTGATTGGAGAAACCTTGGCAGTTGCAGCACGTACAGTAGCTTCAATGGTTAGTGTAGCTATGTAGGTGTGTGTCAGGAGTTAACAAGTAGTTATGTAACAGCTCTCCGGTTGTAATAATGATCACCCTGGGCTATCTGTTTTGCCAAGAGAGACTTGCCTATCTTTTCTTGTTTTGGTTCACCTGCTCTTCAGCTGTCCTTTCAGACAGCTCTCCCATCTTCACTTTTCTATAGCTGAACGTGAAACGACCATGTATCCTTTCTGTGACTCTGGAAACTCTCCATTCAAAGTTTGCCTGTCCCATGGTTTCACTTGAGGACTTTGCAAATAAGAGTTATTTAAGACTCTGTTTTGGTAAATTTTATCTGTTCCATTAGTAGAACCCAGACTCAACCCAGCTTAACACAGGCTGGCCAGTAATGTGCCTGAAAAACCATCATACCAATTCCTTTAAGATGTATCACATTAAATTTGAGCTTCAGGGGAGTGGTTCAGATCAAAGATGGCTGGGAAGTTTACAGGTGGCACTCTACCACAGAGTTAGGTGATGGTTTGTAGACTTCTCTGTGTCCTTACCCAGCTGCTAAGGACGGCCCTTCCCCTGTCCTTACCCAACTGCTAAGAATAGAAACTAAGGGCCAGGAGTAAAGAAAGTTGACTTAAACATTAGTGACAGAACATTTGTAAAGTTTTTGTAGGAATAGGGATGGTCATTTGGTTGACTTTTCTCATCTTGTAATTAACGTCTTGCTACATCTGTCTGGAGAATGACCTGAAGGCAACTCCCCACTTTTCTGTTGGTGACTTGGATTATCATGTGTGCTTGTTCAGCATTTATTTTTAAGTATGACAGCCATGTCAGGATTTGGATCCTGGAAAGAATAATTTTGGATATTGGGTCATTATTTAGAAATCTAAAATTGGAAGGAGTGGCTTTTAGAGGGAACTTTTTATACTTGGGTTTGAGAAGATAAGATAATGGGATTATCAGTGCAGTGCTCATTCAAATCAGCATTTTGCTCAGGGTGAGTGCTGTGTGTTGCCCTTCTAGGATTCACGTTTCTCCCTCCCCCCCCCAGGCTACCGATATTCTATCTCTTGAGGAGAGAGTTATATGTGGCTGTAGTCAAATTTGGGTACAATACAGAACAGGTGCTTGGCTGTTTTTTGGTGGTTGGCGAACAGATTCCTCAGCTTCGTTTATTTCTGCTGTATTACTCCCTCAAAATTCCACCCCATCTTGGTCCAGCCAGTCAGCCAGTGCTTTTATTCTTTTAATAACTGTAGAGAAACTTTATTGTGCTTTTCTTGGCAGTCTTGACTTTTGGAGTTTATTGAAGTATATATATGAGTATAAAAAGCATCAACCCCCCCACACACACACACGATATATAATTACACAGCTTCAAAAGAGAGCATTGCTATTGAGACTGAAAAGTTGACTTGTGCATCCAAATCCATACTGCTGTGCACCAGAGAGCAGTGGTGATTTGTTTGGGAACGGTCTCACTGGCCCTACCCAAGCTGATCTTGAACTCAGAATCTTCTTGCTTCAGTCTCCAGAGTGTTGAGGTCATAGGCCTGCACCACCACATCCAGCTGGGAAGCTCTGGTTTAACGGAGGAAGTGTAGGCTTCCAGCCTGACACTCATGAGTTTGAACGATGGTTGAGCATCTTTGTAGTCGGCAGAGTCGCATCACTTCTCCCTTGTTAAGTAGTTTAATTGTGCGCTTCAGAAAAAAAAAATAGTTAAAACGTTATGAAAACGTTCCCCTCGTATTTGTGTAAGAAAAGCCCTACTTCTAACAGAAGCTGCCTCGTGAGTGTATACGTCATTTTTATTGTTAAGAAGTGGAAATAGTGTTCTGCAAATAGGATTTCAGGATACCGAGTGGGCTCCTTCAGTGGGAAGATCTGCTAACTGGCTTCATCAATTGACTGAATCCTTTCGAGAGCTTGCAGTCCTCTGGCCCCTCTTTAGACTTTATTAAATGTAGTGGTATAGTACTTGGTTGCACACAGAGTGTCTTCCCAACTTTAAAATGTAGGGATACGGGACGTGGGGGAGTCTTTCTTCTCCCTTCCCTTCACAGCTCTTCTGCACATCAGTATCCTGCGTCCACCAGCCTGCCTTGTCTGATGTACCTCCGGAATAGTTTGATTTCCGATTCGTCTGATGCTTCTCAGTTTCATCAACTTCCTCAGATTTTCTTCTGGCTTTATGCTGCCATCTCTCCTCCCGGGAACTCTTGCATATGTTGGTCTTGCATATGTTGGATGTGCCGTTCCTCCTACATCCTCAGCATTCCGTCCAGTTCTCACAAGCTGTGGTCCAGAAGGTGGGCTCTGGAGCCATCCTGTTTGCCTGAATCTTGGCTGTTTTGTGCACATACCCTTTTCTCTCCCTGCATGCCAGTTTCTTTCCTTGTAGGGTGTGGATGAGGCTATGGCTTTCCTGCAAGGTGGTTGGGTACTTAAAAGGGTAGTGCATGGAGAGAACTTAGAGGTGGGTGCCGATTCAGAGCACGAATATTTCCTGTTAGGGAGCAGTGGTCAGGCTTGGCTCTTTTTCATCATGTTGGCCTCAGCTCAGTGACCCTTCCCAGGCCTTTCTGACATGTGTATTCTTTATAATTATTTGCTTGTATCTGGCCATTCCCTGCCAATGGGACAGTTTCTTGAGGATAGGAAGACACTGACATTTGCTGTCATCGATGTGTCTGGCATAGAGTGAAGTTCCTGGAATTCCAAGGGCACAAATATTTCTCATTGTGTATTAACGAAAGAGAGACGGGTGAATAAAAAAGCCAGCACGCTGTTAGAGGTGTTGGGAAAGTCGAAGTAAATGTCCAGAGTCTCCTTGCGGTCTGCTGTGAAGGCCAAGAGCCGTGGAAGTGAAATGGAATCCTAAAAAAAGGGAGAACTTGTTTAACGTTGGCCATGTGGCCTGGACAGTTGAACAGTAGATATGTTCAGGAAATCAGATTTGTAAGAAAAATGGATTGGGGCAGCAGTGAGCTTTCTAGGCATAGGAGGCAGCCATGGGGCCCAGGGGAAGGATTGAATGGTATGCACAGCAGGGCTGCTTGGGGAGAGGCAGTGAGCTCTGCAAAGTTGGTGGTGCCTGCACAGCTCCTTCCTGCTTCTGAGCAGAGTTGACTCACCTGAAAGGTTAAGATGAAATCCTGATCTAGGGGCGTAGCCTAGTGTCCCAGCCGTGGTTGATTGCTTAGTGTTCCCAGGGTTCTGGGTTCGGATACCCAGTGCTACAAAGGAGAAAAGAGACAAAAAGTGAAGCTGGGGGAGAAGTTGGGTTGTTGGGTCTGAGATTCAGCAGGTCTGGGAGTGGCCCCGAGATTTCCATGTCTAACCAGATGGAATGTAATGTGATACAGCCAGTCCAGAGCTTAGTCTAGAGAGAAGGCATCCCTTTTGCTTCCTAGGGAATTCAACCTGATTCACTTAAGGATCATCTATGGGCCGAAGTTCAAGTTTGTCTTATCAGCCCACTGAGGCATTGTTTGGTGGGACTTCCTTCGGTCGTTACATCCTTTCTTAGTCATATCTAAGAGTACGTCAGGAAACCCCAGTCCCTCTCCACCGACTTTCGAATAGTGTGCAGACCCTTCAGGGCCTCAGCATTCTGGCCCGAGCTCACCTCGACTTCTGTCACCACACAGCTTGCCTCTGAGTTGAGTCTCCATCACTTCCCACTTCTTTGACTCAGAGTTCTCGCCTGTGAAATGGGGTTTGTATTTGAACAGATTTCCCATATGACACTCAGTACAGGTCGGCTACAAGTAGCTGATGTCTTGGCAAAGGGGCCTTCTGTTGTACTGAGGACAGTGTCCCTGAGAACTGCCTTTGGAAATCGGCTTTATGCGCACCTTGCTGCTGTCTACCCTTCTGGCTTCTGACTGTACGTTGGGCCACTGCTTCTCTTGCCCCCTCCAACGGGCCTGGCTCTTTAATGTTTAGGTTACAGTCTTTTGCTGTAGTGGTATTTATTGTTCTTAGGTTTTAGCTAAGAGATTGTCCCAAAGCGGGGACCCTTCTTGCTGCCCATCTTCAACTTCTTAGCATTCCCATGTGTTACCGTGCTTCCTATAGTGCTCATCCGTGTCTGAAATCAACTGTCGGGGTGTGGCATCTGCTCCCCAAGGCCTGCTTTCCTCACTGGAATGAAAGCTGCACGAGGGCAGGGGTTTGTTGCTGGTGTTCACACGACTGCCTTGTGGCTGGGTTAGACCAGGTACGAACTGAAGGGGAAGTCCACACGATTCAGATCCATGGGGGAGGTGGAGAAACAGAGGAATGGGGACGGTTAGATTGAAGTCACTGGGAAGACTGGACAAATTGGCCAGTTGCCTGGAGGGCTCTGAAAGAAGGCTAGGGAGACATTTGGTTCTAGAATGCTCCTTGCCTGAGAGCAACTCATTGGCCTCAGGGCCCTGCTGCAGACAGACTCCATTAAAATCCCAGTATTCAGGGAGGGGGTGGTCCTGCTTCTGGGTGGTGAGAATGAGGATTGAAAGTCCTGGATCAGTTCTTACTCTAACTGCCCAAGGGAAAGTTCTGCATGGGGCAGGGGTTGGACTCAGTGTCAGACAAAGCCCTGGATCTGGTCCCCAGCACCACTTTTTAAAAAAGTGTTGCTTAATGAGTCTGGCCGGAGAGCAGAAGGGCACCTAGTTGTCATTTCAGAGATGCAGTACTTAGGTCCACCAAGACCTGGCCAGTCAGAACCAGTGGGAGGAAACTCAGGAACGTCTAAGTTACTTTCTAGGTGATTCCTCAGCACACTGAGCTCAAGAAGCGGTGCTTTGGCTTGTGTGCTTACCTGCAGAGCAGCTTGGACTCCGTCAGGTTCCCACTTGCTGCTCGATACCTTGTGTCCTAGTATCTTTCATTATATCGTATTGAAGTATTGGTACGTTTGGGAACTAAGCTCCGTGAATCGGCGGCATTTAGCTATTTTCCCATTGAAAGTAGCTGATCGGAAATCCCATTCCCAGCCTGGGCTTGTTTCCTGCCAGCTGGAAAGCATTTCTAGTCCAGTAGAATTCTATGTCTGGGTCTGGAAATACCAGAAGCTCCTGGCTAACCCGAGGCAGAGGAGAAATGAGCTAGCCTTGGGACAGAAAGCCCTGCTTTAACTTAGTAGTGCTGTGAGGTTTCTCTTTGCCCTGGGACTAGGTTCTCAGATGGACTCTCAGGCTGTCTGTGGGGTTTGCGGCCACTGTCCTCCATCCAACATCTTGGTAGATGTTTCCCCACAGGTTGACACTTGAGATTAACATGGCCCTTCAGGGAGTTGGAGAACCACAAAGTGGTTCTTTGGGTAGGTGGTCTTTGTGGTCTTTAGGTAGGTGAGAAGGCAGAATGGATTCTGGGGATTTTTGCTTTACAGTAGCACCCTCAGGTGCATGCCTGTGTATGGGGAGCAGCCCTCAGGTGCATGCCTGTGCATGGGGAGTAGCCCTCAGGTGCATGCCTGTGTATGGGGAGTAGCCCTCAGGTGCATGCCTGTCTGTGCATGGGGAGCAGTGGCAGGTGCAAGGCAGGACAGAAAGAGGGAGATACACTCAGGGATCTCATGGGTTTTTTGCTCTCAGGCTTTTCTCATAAGGAGGTTTTGAACTTCTGGGGCGACCACTGCTGTGGTTGAGTAGGCAGTGGAGGGGATGAAGGGGCTAAAGCTTTGAGTCCCTGTGCAGTAAAGGAGAGCAGCTTTGGTTCATCATGGCGTGGGAAGGCCAGAGGAGGGAAGAAAGGGAGGAATACAGCATGGGCATCTGTGCTCATCCACGTTCCTCCCAAGAAGAGAAGGGAGCTGGGAACTTCTGCAACTACGCTCCTTGTCACTGGTCAGTTTCCAGAGCTGGTCCATGGTGACAGGGACTTTAGGAACTATTCCCAACTCCTCAGTGCCTAAGGGATTACTAATGAGGAAAAAAAAACCCACTAAGTCAGCAAAAGAGCACAAGTCCTACTTAAAGTTTGCATATCTGCATATTATGGAAGTCTTGTTAACTCTGGGTCTTTGAATCCATTTGGTGGCGCTCTGGCATAACACTGGGTAAATTTTAAGGTACTTTTTCATTTTTAAGGAAAAGAAACATTATCACACGCTTGAAGGCTTGGGGATCCAATATTGAGGGGCTTGCCATTTGATAAGGGGCTTCTTGCTCCTTTATGATACCGTGAAAGGCATTCAACAGAGTGGCCTGACCTGGTTTCCAGGCCCCTGACCAGCAGAGGTGTCCATCTGGTGGGTGACAGTGGGATGTGGGGGAAGGGGCAGAGCAAGGTGACCACGGTGACTGGCCTGCTCCTCAAAGGACCCCCACCTCTTAGCTTTCTAGCATTAGGGTAATATGAATTTGGGGAAATACATTTAAATCATAGCACTGGGCATAGGATTAACAATGTTTTTAAATTTTCTTCTTTTTTGCTAAAAATTTGCATTTCAAGCTGTAATGTTAGCCTTGTAGTATTTTTGCCCTCAGAAAAAGTAAACTGAAAAGTAATTAGATAATTTTGATTGGCTTTGTAAAGATGGGTCTTTAGGATTGCAGTTCTTTTTTTTTTTTAATTTCTTTTTCTTTTATCCTTAATATTCTGAATGACTTGAAGTTAGTACTGTGTTTCTCAGGCTGAGCCTCAAATTCCTGGGCTCCTGGAGTGTCCCACCCCAGCCTTCCCAGAGCTGGGATTTCCACCATGTGCTACTACTTGGTGACTGCTGCTAGTTGACTGCCTAGAGTCCCATCTCCCGTGTACCTGGGGCTCAAAGGACACTTTGGCACTTGTCCCTTCCCACTGCTTCCAGCTTCCCCGGCTCAGAGCTGAAGAGAAGCCCCTTTTGGTTTTAGTTAATTAGCTCCCAAGGGCAGAACCCTTGCCCAAGTCTCCCATCTGGGAAGAGGACCCCTTACTATATCCCAGGTGATCAGACTCTGCCCAGCCTTGCCCAGCTACAGCATTCATGGTCACTGTCCCTCAGTTGTCTCCCGTAGGAGACCTTGGCTCTCCCAGCCCCTCCCTCCCCCGAGACAGAGGTTTAAGTTGAAAAAGAAACCTCACCAATTACCTTCTTAACCTGGTTTGAATAAACATGATTTCCCCCCATCGACTTTCGTTTCATTGTCCCAAGGAGAGCGCTGGCTGCACACATGTGGCTCCGTTGGCAGAGGTGCTCATGGCCTGTTTGTGTGACAAGAGCTGCAGGGTGGCGGTCAGGCTGCCTTCTGAGGACATTCCAGCTCTGCCATCCCTACTGTGTAATTACTCAGAGTGGCTTAATATGAAGGAGCACGTAAACATAAAAAAAAAAAAATGAAATGTGAGGTCTGATTCAGTGGTGCGCTAGAGCCAGCCTGTACTAGCAGCCGTGTGAGCTGACTGACACCAGGTTCATCACCTAAATTCTTCCACTGTGGGAGTGTGGTACTTAACACCAAGTGCTGGCCACCAGGCCTCCCTTCTTTTGTTTCTTAAATAAAGGCGATTGTCAGGCTCGCCAGCAGCTGCGTGTAGTTATGAAGCCACCTCTGTCATGCTGTTCCTTTCCTGCCTCCCACCTAAAAAAACAAACAAACAAAAAGCCAGATCGTTGTCATTCTCTGTGTCCTTTCTTAGCCTGGACTAAGCACAGGCCTTCATGCTGCAGAAGAGTGTTTGCCTCTCTGATAAACCTCTCTGATAAGCCTTTTCCTTATGCCCTGAAAAATCCAGAGTTTCCTGTTTGGAAAGGTTGGTAGGGAGAGGATTTGATAGCCAGAGCCACTGTACCCATCTCGTAACCATGAGACAGCATCTAAAACGCTAACACAGAATGTTGGTTGAGTAGCCCCAGAGGCCCTTAAGCTGCTGAACTGACCTTGTGGGCATCAGCATCCCCTTAGTTCTTGTTAAACAATAGGAGTTCACTTTCTTTAAGCCATTATTGGGGCCAGGTACCAGATTCTTGGAGCGAGAGGCATTTTAATGTACATTGAGTACTTTCTGTACTCTCAGAGATTTACAGTACATGCCTCCCTGTGTTTTTGAGAGTTAGTGTTTCAGAATTCTTCATCTCTGGCTCAGGCTGGGGCACAGGCAACAGGCAGCACCCGATGAGGTCCACCAGGACCAAGTCGAGAGAGACTGAGCAGTGGGCTCTTTTAATTCTGCTGTTGGCAGGAGGAGTTTGTCTGCGAGAGGGAAGAGCCCTTTTCCGGCTTCCTTGAGCAGAATGGCCTGTGGGTCTTTCCCATGCGCAGGAGCCATGCCTGTTGAGTGGTAGAAGAAGATTATCCTGAGTCTCCCCACAACAGAGGGAAACCCAGCTCCCGTAAAGTGACTTGCCACAGTAGATCTGTGCTGACGCTTGTGTCCCTGATTGGTCTTTGCATTGTACTTTGACCTTCCATTTAGAGAGCTTCCTGTTTATTTATTGCTTGTTTCCATCTTTGCTAAATGGAAGGCTCCCAGTCCCATCTCTACCTCTGAGGATGAAAGACCTGGATAAATCCAGGTCTCCCCAAAGAAAGCCCTGGATAAATCCAGGTTACCCCCCCCCCCCAAAGCAGGAAGAAAATAGCCAAAAATCTAAGCAGGAAGAGAAGAATCAGAAATCTAGGATTAGCCGGTTCAGTGACTGTGTTTCAGGAACTCTCTGAAGATAAAGTTAGATTGTAATCTTGAGAATAATCTTGAGAAACAGGGAGTTTCCCCCTTGTGATTATCATTGGTATTTTGGAATACTGTGTTTCAGGAACTAGCTGATTATGACCCTGAGAGTGATCTTGAGAGGCAGGGAGTTGCCCCCTTGTGATCATCGTTGGTATTTTCGGAATTTTCTACGACGCCCTTCCTACCCCCTTGGGGTCAATGGGCTGTGGTTTCTTCCCTTAAAAACTCCTTCTCCCGGTCACTAGGGGTCGAACTCTTCCCCTGCCTGGGTTATGAGTCTTGCAGCACCCAGTGCACTGATTCCCACCTCCTCGATTAAACCTCGTGTGATTGCAGCAAGGATGGTCTCTCGTGAGTTACTGGGGGAGGGGGGGAATCGTGTTATCCCGAGACTTGAGTGAGAGTCTCCCCACACTTGGGGTCTTAAAGGACAGCTGGACCTCTGGCTGGAGCACTTTCAGCCCCATCTTTTACTGGGACCACCGCTTAGCAGTTGTGACTTTGTGTTGTTTTTCGTTCTGTTTGTTCTTTGTTTTTGCCAGTTTTGCTGATGACAGTGTTAGCACACCAGTTGCACACACATGAAGGTGGATCCTCTGTAGTCGCAGAATGCCGCGGCCCCAGGAAGAGACATTTTCACTCTGGGGTTTTACTTTCCATATTATGAGGGGAATGTTCTCGTACCTGTGCATGCCAGGCTGATTCAGTCATTTAGCCAGTATCATCGAGCACTCCTCGGGCTCTTCGCCAGCGAGGGCTTAATGAGGACAGGGCCCAAGTCTGCTTTTCTTGCTATCCCCGGCCTGTACCTAGGACTCAGAACTGTTTTTAAAAAGATGTCTGGACGTAATCATAAACAACGGTAGGAACGTTAGATCCGGAGCCCTAGAGCTTTTGCTCTGTGGCAGATTTCCAGAGAGGGTGCTTATTCTTCCTTTCCCTCTGTGGCATTGGCAGTGTCTGGGCACACTGTGGGTTGTCACACCTGGGTATGTGTGTGCCCCTGATAGGCGCCGGGCCACCACACAGCCCCACACATCAGCCTTTTCTGCATCCAGCTGGTTCTGGAGTGGAGGAGTGCTGACTGAGAGTGATAGACAAGCCAATGAGGGACAGCACGGCTCAGATACTCTTCCCGAGTTCTGCAGGAGCAACAGGAAGTGACCCATTTTTGATAGAACTTAAGAAAGGAGGATTTGAATCCGGGGCCTAGAGGTTGCGTGCGTTGGAGTAGACGGTGCTGAGGAGGGGCCAGCTGGTGCGAGGAATCCCTGACAGGAACATCACTGGCTCTAGGGCCGCCCAGACTTAGTGCATTGTTCTGGGCACAAAGGTGGGGTCAAGTGTCTGGTGCCCTGTGGTGGTGTTTGGATATGAGATTTAAGGTGACAGAGGCCACAGTGGCTCTGAGAGTCACACTGAAGTGTGACTTGTGGCTGCTGTCAGGGAGGAGGGGGCTTAAGGCAACAGGAATGTAAAGGTCCAGGGGGAGAGTCCTCCCAGCCTCTTGTCCTTCAGATCTCAATCCCCGTCTTTTTTTTTTTTTTTTTTTGACCTTCATCACTCCAGTCTTTGCTTCCATTTTCAATTAGCCTCTCCTTAGCTCCTCTGTGGGACTTCTCTGATGAGGACATTTGTTAATGGATGTAGGGCAGTCTAGGATAATCTCACAAATAGTTGCATTCGTAATAATGTTCAGTCCCATATTCTGAGAGTCCATATGGGTGTTTTCTGTTCTATGGGTTGGGGAAGCTTGGGAGGGAAGCTGAGCGGGCTGCCCTCAGCAGTCACAGTTATTCAGGGGGCAGAACTGGCAGTCAGTGTGAGCCGGCGATGGCGTGAAATCTGCTAAAGCAGCCTACTGACCCTGGGAAGAGGAGCTTTGAGCTATTTCAATAGGACAGTTCCAGCACAGTCAGTTTAAGCCATCATTCCCCAAACTTGGTTTCCAGGGCCTCTTTGCAATCTTAAGCATCGGGGATCCCTTACAATGTTGCTTTGTATCGGTTAGTTGTATTTCTCAATATTTATAGAAAGTTTGGAAATTAACAAAAATATTTGAAAACATTTTTATATTTGCTCCTTTAAATATAACAGTGGGTCTATTTTACTTATGTTTGGTGTGTGTATGATGCTGGGGACTGAAAGACCCCCAGTGTGGGGAGACTTTCACTCAAGTCTCTGGATAACACGACCCCCCCCCCCCCCCAGTAACTCACGAGAGACCGTCCTTGCTGCAATCACACGAGGTTTTAATGATGAGACAGGAACTAGTGCACTGGTTGTTGGGTAGATAGATACTGATTGATCCTAAACCAGTGTGCCTCAGAAAAAGTTTAATTTTTTTTTTTGCCCTGAAGGTGGAGAAATGAGGTAAGGGGAGAAGAGATATGAGTCGCCCCCACCCTTGGGTGTTTTCTATTTCAGAAGTCTCTAAAGAATCAAAATTGAAATATATGTTATTAGTGGAAGCTGAAAATTTGTAGATTTGGGGGCGAATAAGTTGTGCCCGTGAGGGCATAAGAATGGGAAAATGTTAGAGTTGCTTGCTGACCCTGAGAAGTGGAACCTGGTAGAGCTTGACTCCCTGGACCCTGTGTTAGACAAGTGGTCTGAGAGACATGTTAAAATCCCTGGAGGAAGCTATGCAGTGGTGGCGCACGCCTTTAATCCCAGTTCTCAGGAGGCAGAGGTAGGTGGATCTCTGTGAGTTTGAGGCCAGCCTGGTCTACAAGAGTTAGTTCCAGGTCGGGCTCCAAAACTACAGAGAAAACTCTGTCTTGAAAAACCACACACACACACCACACACACACACACACACACAGAAAGAGAGAGAGAGAGAGAGAGAGAGAGAGACAGAGACAGAGACAGAGACACACAGAGAGAGAGACAGAGAGAGTGTGACTGACTGACTGACTTCCCTTTCTGGCCTGGAACTGGAGGCCCCACTGCTTTCAGCCTCTTGAGTGCTGAGATTACAGGTGGATTCCGCATAAGAGGTGGGACATTGGACCCCATGTTGGGAGAAATTGCTTGTTTCCCTTTTAAGTGAGAACATGTTGGATCTGTAAACCCGAATGTGTGTTTTAGGACAAGAGCTAGGAAGTGCTGGGAGATGGGAACTGCAGGAGGAAGGCAGAGGAGCCCAGCTGGAGCAAGGCTAGAGTGGCCTAGATGGAGCACTCCAGAGGGGGAGTTGGCTTTGATTACCTCCTGAGAAAGTGGAAGAGGCATGGCTTCCATGGGGAATCCCTTGGAATCTCTAGACATTTTCCGAGTCAGGTTTTCCTCAGCAGGAATAATTTGTCCAAGAAAACACAGCAAGTCCTGAGCTCCACACAGAGTCGCACCAGCTGAGTGGTGGGTGGGTCTGCGGCTCTCTCTTGCAGTCACTTCACTGATGGAGCGACCCAGCCAGGTGACTGACCAAGGACTGGCAAAAACGCCGGCAGGGGTGGAGAGTTAACAGTGCCACATGTGCCACTGAAGTCTTAGTTAAAGGGCTGCTTTGTTTAAAGGTGCTGAGGACCTGTGAAATGCCAGCTCCGAGACGGTGCTCATCATTTTTCTCCTCTGTCCTACAAAGAAAGAGAGTGCAGACACCACTCTGATTGTATTCATTGTTTTTACTAGAGCTACACACAGGGCTGTCCACACGAATAGACAGTATGGGAAATATTTTGTGAGTAATTTGTTTTTTAATTTGGTCCGTTTTAAATGAAATGCCAACTCAACTGTTTCGAAGGTTCTTTGTGCAATGGAGATACTATTTAAATTCCTAACACGATTTGAAATTTGCTTAGAGGCTGTTAATGAATCAGACTTTTTGAGAATATGTATTTATGTGCTCAGGACTTGCCGTGTGCCTCCCGTGTGCTTGGTGGTCTGGTGTGTAGAAAGCAACTCGAAGCCGGCTGTCCATCTCCCTGAGAAGAGTGCGTCCCAGAGTAGCTGTGGTTAGGGGCAAGATTGTTTTACTCTGTTGTAGCCTGGCATAAATATATGATAAAAGCGAGATGCCGCGTGCATGTAGCGACAGTGTCACCTTGCTGACATGACACTAATGCTTATTGTGTGTGTGTGTGTGTGTGTGTGTGTGTGTGTGTGTGGCGCTTTGAGAACCGGTGCTAGTATCAGCTGGTCTTTGGAGTGGTACTCATGCAAGTTTGCATCTAGTTCACGGAGCCCGTTTCAAACAATTTATGAAACGATTGGTGTATTTTTTTTAAAATTTAACACTGAGGACTAATATTTACATTCAGTGGTATGTGAAGTGCCAGTCACACAGTAACAGGCAGTATTTCCCGGATCTGTTGTTCTTAGTGCGGTTCTGTGCAGTTGGGTGTATGCCAGTCTCTGGTTCTCCGAGGCGAGTGGAACTAGCTCCTGTTTATAAATGAGGAAACTGAGGCACAGGAAGTACATGACTAGTCAGCGCCCTTTTCAACCCTGGAGCTGGACTTCGGGGCCCGTGCTGTAACTGTTAGGCCTCTGTCGAGAAGAGGCTGGAGGCGCTGTGTGAGGTCAGTAAAGAGAGACTGAGATGCTGGGGGATACTGCAGGGTGCTGGCGGGGAGGGGTGGGTGGGCAGATTGGTTGTGGGGGATTCTGGGGGGTGGTGGAGAGTGCGCGTGAGTCTCACTCATCCACGCCTTGTCAATCCAGTGTGGGGAAGACGGTAGAGCCCTCGAGGTTGTGAGGGAGGTGGCGTCAGTAACCAAACCATGACGTAAAATGAACCCGAGTGCTACTGCAGAAGTGGCCATTGGTGATAATCGGTCAAAGGAAGAGAGGGGGGTGTGGACAGTGTTCAGATTTCCTCGGACACTGTTGAGCTAGACTTCTGAGTGACACATTTGTGCTAGATCGGTAGTGACACGTCAGGCTTTCAAATGAGCACTTTGTGGTTGAATTGAAACCGTCGTCTTACCGTCCTAACTGGCCCCAAGAGTTCCAGCTCCCTTTAGCCAGTCAATTAAAGTCTTAGCATTGAAAGCGTCCACATAGCTTTTTGGTTTTTGGTCATCCCCATTTTTAAATTGCTCCTTGAAAACCTGCCACTGGCCTTCTTCTGGGCTGCTTTGGTGGCAATTAATAGCTAGAACTGCGTGGCAGGTGTGTGATGCATGGCTGAGGAGGTGGGCGTAAACAAGCATCCTGAAAATGGAAGCGGGGAGCCGTTCAGACTGGTGTTTGTGTGTTCCATTTCCTTTGCTCGTTTGTTGTACTCTGGCTAAGGGAAGTTTGTCTTCCTTGATTCAGAATTTCGGTTAGTCCCTGTGTTTGTGAACAGCTGACCCAAAATGAATGAATGCAATCTCGGTGACTAAAAACAAAATGGAGAAACTGCTCTCTGCTCTCCCACAGTATGGCTTCCCACAGGGGTGCATTGAGCTTGGGGTGGGGTTGCAGTGAGGAATGGGGAGGAGAACCAAGAAGAGCCACACTGAGGCAGGGAAGTTAGGTAACTGCAGAATTAGCATCCATGGACACATGCTAAGACTTCTTGTTGTGTCTGCTTCAGAGCACTTCACGCCTGGTCACAGTAAATGCTAAGTGAAGCCGGGCAGTGGTGGCTCACACCTTTAATCCTAGCACTCAGGAGGCAGAGATAGGCACTTCTCTGTGAGTTCAAGACTAGCTAGCCTGGTCTACAAAGCAAGTTCCAGGACGACTAGGGCTGTTAGACAGAGAAGCCCTTCCTCAGTAAACCAAAAACAAAAGAAACAAAACAAACCTACAATTATTTAGTAAAAATGTGATTGAAAGGAAGAACTTACATTAGAGAGTTAGCAACCCAGGAAGTATCTGTGCCTGTGCTTCTCCTTAGCAGTGTTAGAGCTAAAGAGAAAGCCATCCCTGGTGACAGTTTCTGGGGAGGGTAAACTATCAGACATTTGGGTTCTCTTCCCTGTCTTATGTATATGCAAATCTATAAGTTCAAGTATTTTTCTCCTGCAGTCTTCCTGGAATCTTTCTGAGAGCCGCATCTGCATCCAGGTGTTTGATATCAGTGGGTGACAAGCATTTGAATGGGGTTTGAATGTGAATTAATGGGATGCAATTATTTAAATGAGTGAAATAAATGCTAAGTATACTGCATTTAGATTTAATTGGAATCAAAGGCTCTCCTGCTTTAAAACAAGGGAGGAACTGCCTGCCTCACTAGGCTACTCTGGGCGGGGTGAGGGAGGTCTTTAAGAGGTATTGGCAATCTGAGTGTGCTTGCTGCTCAATTGTTGTGGACGTTCCCATCTAATCCTTTAAAGGTCTTTAAGCGCCCAGTCATGTGCGTGGCTGCTCTTCTATGTGCTGGGCATGTAGAGGTCACGATGGTAATGATTGTGATGGTTCGGTGTTAAAGATAGCCACGTGAAGTGGGCAGCATTACCTCCGTTTTCACACAGCAGGAGTAGGGAACCAGGATTCTGTGTTAGGTTAGTTGGCAACACTGCTTACTCTAGATGTCTTGGGGAATGCCATACGTAACAGCCAATGCCGCAGTGCCATGCTCTTACCAGTAGTAGCCAGAAGCGTTGTTTTCAGAGATTCCTGAGGTGGCCACTTAAGAGCCAAACCATACTGAGTCTACCCAGTTTCTCAACCTGTAGATAAGGTTCTTACCATGCCTACGTTAGTAATGAGTTATATGAGGATGGGCACACACGTGCTGCCTACAGAAGATATCGGGGGGAGAGCTATCACTGATCCCATGATTAGAAGCCATTTTCTTTTGCTTTCAGTAGGCATAGGTATGAAGGCGCAGATCTTGCTGTTTTGTGCCAGGCTTTATTTCGGGTCCCATGGTTAGTGATTGTCAGGCCTCGGGTGTGGTTAGGACGGGAGGTGAATATTAATAGCAGTGGATATAAAAAGACAACTTTTTGCTGTGTCTTTGATGCAAATGTGGCTCTGGTATTAGAGGTGTTGCTGAGGCCAAGGGAGGGGAACAGTTTCTTTTTCGGGGAGTTGTGCCCTGTCTTAGAGGCTGGTCGGAATGCTATCACCATCAAGTAGTTTGGCCGCAAACAGGGCAGCCCGTGCAAACCTTGCTTTCCTTTTAAACAACTTCTCAGATGGTCATGGGGTGGCATGTTTGTTCCCTACTGCAAAACCACTTTTTCAGCTGCTGTGCTGCAGCTGCATTGCTGCCCAACAGACCAAGAAGTAACCACTGATATAGAAAAAGTCATTATTAGCATTTAGAAATAATTAAAAGTTATAGGTGATTGTTCCACATGGGTTCTGGGAACCAAACTCAGGTTCTCTGCAAGAAAGCCATACTGGTTCTTAACCACAGAGATATAGCTCCAGCTTCATAAATGACGTTTCTTTGCTAATGTTACATAACTGCCCAACAATGGCCAGATAGTGGGTGATATATAATTTAACAGTGTGATACCAGTTTTGTTAACTATAGAGATTTCTTTTCAGTACAAGGTCTCAGTTACAGTTGCCAGTGACTAGTTGTTATTAATACTTTTCTTGTGTTCTGTAGCTTCTGGTAGACTAGGCCATCATTGGTTTGTATCCAGATAACTCCCAATCTCTGCCTTGTTTTGGCCTTACTGTCTTTCTTCGTGTTTGTGCCTTCATTTATCACGATATCAAGCTAGTAATTCCAGATCCACGAATTCATTATGAACCCGTTGGGCTTGCTCATATCTGCAAAGACAGTAGTTCAAATGAGGTCATCTGCACACTTACTACAGACTAGGACTTGAAATTCTTTTTGCCCTTGGGCCCAGACCCTGAACAGTGGGTGCACAAACCTTTCCCCCGTCTTTCGAGTGTCTGGGCTGACTTGGCACTCGGTATGGTTTTGCTGTCTTGCATGCAAAGGCAGAACATTCATCTTCTTACTTGCACTTGCTACCCTGCCTGCTCTTCCTCCTGGGGTTGATGACACACGTCCTGGAAGCCCATGCTTTAAAGTTCCCTCTACCCTATGACCCCAATTCCTGATCTCACTCTTCTTTCTTCTTACTTTTCTAGAAGCGTCCTGTGAGCTTATTGCCTCTTCCCTTCCCATTTGTTCTTCCGATTCCTCCAGTGTGGTTTTGAGGCCTCCAGGGGTGACCACATCCCAGAAGTGCTTGACACTGTTGTCTTTTCTTGCTATAGGACACTTTTCCCCCTTGGTTTTCCAGGTAAAACACAGGTAAAAAGTCTCCTTTTCCTGGAATGACCATGCTGTGGTGTGTCCTTCACTACCCGACCCTTAGATCACTGTTGAGTTTTCCTGGGGTCTGTCCTGGACCCTTGCCGCTTCCCAGTTACCTCTCTTGCTGTGCATCTCATCCTCTAGGTTTGAGTTGCTACCTGTAAGTCAACACTAACTCAGGGCCCTCTGGCCTCCAGAGTGTTACTCCTCACGGCACAAACACCAGTGATGGTTACCCTTCCTGTGAACCGACCCTTTTGTCATGACCCTGCCTCTCTTTATTGCTCATGATTCTGCTTGTCACGAAGTTTATTTTATCTGATGTTAACTTGCATCCTCTTAGTTTAGATCCTCTGCATCTGCTTCTGTCCATTTCCTACCAATTTATCTGTCTTGAAAGTCTCACTTAATTTTAAAGTACAGTATGGAGTTGGGCTTTTCTTTTTTTCCCCTTTGGATCCAGTTGATAATATTTGAGCGTAAGCACTCCACAACTGTTTAGATAGCATTTACTGTAATCATTACTTCAGCTGGACTCCAGTTTGTTGTTCCCTTTCCTGTTCTCTTTATATTATTAGACATTTATAAATTTAATTGTTGAGATGTTGGTTATATATTTGTATGTGTGTAGTATGAGGCTGCTTGTTTGTTTCCAGCTGCTCAGCCCTGAAATAACTACACAGAAACCACATTATTTGCAATACTCTTTGGCCAATAGCTTAAGCATGTTGCTAGCTAGCTTTTACATTAGAATTAACACATTTCCATTATTTTATATTTTACCATGAGATTTGTGGCCTACCGGCAAGGTTCTGTCTGGCATCTGTCTCTGGTGGGGCTACATCGCTTCTCTCTGACTCTGCCCTCTTTCTCCCAGCATTCAGTTTAGTTTTTCCTACCTAGTAAGTTCTACCTTGCTATAGGCCTAAGAGAGTTCTTTATTAACCAATGGTATTCACAGCATACAGAGGGCATTCCCACATCATATGTATGTTTGGTTGCTTTAGGAATTGCATAGTACACTCCTGATTCTTCATCCTCTCTGTTTTGTTAATGTGGTGTCTCCTCGTGAAAGAGCTCAGAACTTTGGTATTGTAAGGGTTCTTTTAGAGAAAGGTCTTTCAAAGTCAGAGCTCATCTTAAAGGCTACCTTCCCACCTGTCTGTTTTCTCAGACTGGGATAAACCCTTTGTTCTCTTGAGCAGACAGCATTTCTCTCTGGGGTATATTCCAGACTTGCCACTTGCTGACGGTTGATTGTCTATATTTACTGCAGTGCTGTGATTTATAATTATTTGTTGATTGGATGGAGGGGGAGCCTGGATTGTGGCTTGAGAAATTCAGAAGACTTCTTGATTCTGTAAGGATGAGGGTGTGAAAATCATATGTAGGCATAGACATTGAAATGCATAAAATTGCCAAGTAAATTAAATACAAGTTAAAATATTAAAAACCAGGGCACTTAATCATTGATCAGACACAGATTAAACTCTGCAACATTTTATCTTACATGACTTTAGTCCTGTGAGTTATTCTTGTTTCCCTTTAAACACAGAGAGGGAGATATAGAGCGGTCTGTAAGTTGGTCTCAGTGCTAGGTATGAGCTCTGCCTTCTAAGACAGATCTGTGAGATTCCAACATACAGGATATTAGCCAGACTGGACCACTGATCTTCACTGAGACTCTACATCTTCAGTCATAGGGTCCATCAAAGACACAATATTACCTAGGTGAACAAGAAGTAAGCAACTTCCAAAACTCTAGAAATGACTGAGACATCTCGCTACCTGAACAATCACCCAAAGTTCCTCTGTAATGTTGGAGCATCCATCTTCAGCGTACAGGCCCATAGTATCCAGCAGACTTCCATGAAGCAGGAAATTTCAAAGGCAGTTCAGTCAGTATCTGCTGTGTCCTGCAGAATGTCTCGCAGACTCTTTCATGAATCAGGAACCCCGAAAGACCATCTCACCTTTAGGCAAGTTCAGCAGTCCTCTCTCTGTGGGTTCTTTGTGTCCAGTTTATGCAACAGTCCAGGCAAGAGCAGTTTCTTGCCAAAATTGCTATCAAACTCCATACGGAGCCTCTTTGATGCCCATCTTCCTCTTGAAGTAGATTGGTGCTGCCAGGAGCAAATGTGTCTCATTGTCATGAAAAGCCCTAAGTTATTAAAACATTTAAAATGCCATATTCTGTAGTCTTTGAAAGATAGGAAGAATGCCTATTTAACTGAAGTATATCTCTATATATCTAGAAAATCTAACATGACTACAAGCTTGACTATTATCAATGATTATCCATTAGCAACCTATATTTCCTAATTATACATGACATTTTTAAAATGAACTACACAATCACAATACCTTAATCAAGAGCAGAAATACATATACATATAACAAAATTGACCTTAAAATCCATACCAATGCAAACTATCCACATCCATATCATATCCCCCTTTAAACGTAAAATAACATTTATAAACAATATTTGGGAATATGGACGCAGTTATTTCTTCTCCAAATTGCTTCGTGTTGAATGGGGGCGCTGTTATTTAGGTCTTTCATGGTTTAACCTGTGTGCTAGATTCATCTCAGTCAGCAGTTGAGTGAAGTAATTTTTTTGAAGGTGTTCACAGCAACCTGTCAGGAGGGCATGGTCTATCATACCATATTGGGATAGAAGCAATCCACAGGGTCTCATCCTCTGTGAAAACAAAAGAAGAATCTCTTTTCCAAAGTATCAACCTTAGATCCAGATTTTGAAGTCAAGGTATTTTCAAAATATCTTTCTTGGATTAGTTCAGCAGCATTTATAAACAAATATCTTTTAGCATATGTTGCTCCTTCCTCAGCATTCAAACAATTCAAAGAGAGCATAACAGCATACAGTATCAAGATTTTCTGTGTATTTTCCATCTTTGTGTGGCTTTGTTTTAACCTCTATTTCTTTTATTTTTACTTTTACTTTTTGAGACAGGTTCTCTGTATATCTTTGTCCTGGAATAACTCTATAGACCAGGCTTTCCTTGAACTCACAGAGATCTCTGCCTCCCAGGCACTGGGATTAAAGGTGTGTGCTACCACACCTTGAAGTCACAGAGGTCAATGTACCTCTGCCTCCCTAGTGTTGGGATTAAAGGTGTGTACCACCACCCCCAACTACTCTTTTTCTTTCTTTAAGAACTTTAACTTTTTTTCAAGCCTGCATATATTTTTAAACACACTGTAAACCATTTAGAGGTTTTCTTCGCCTTTAAATCTTTCTTTTACTGTATATTTCGCTTTCTTTTTATGACCACACGAGCCTTTAATTTACTAAGCAATATTGGTAGGACTAAAGCCATGGCTTTGGTGGCTGGATTCAGCCCATTCCTTAGCTTTCCAGCCTCATGGCAGAGGTATCGCCAGAACCATTTTTATTGCCACAACTCTGTGGCGGTTCAAGGTCCCTGCTAGCAAGCAAGCTCAGCATTCTGCTCACAGACCACACTCATTCGGACTGCCTGCCTGAAAGAGTCAGAGTTTGCCCTGACAGGACGGCCCAGAAAGGCGGCATTTTAAAACGGCACAGCTTTTTTCCTGCTACAGCTGAAAACCGAAAAGCATGTGTTCAGATTTTCATCAGCACCATTTAAGTGTTCATGGCAGGACCTCTTAAAAGAGCTGCAGGGTTTTGCTGCTAAAGCTGAGTCAGGAAGCCTCTCTTAGATGAGAGTGCTTGCTTGCCTCTAGCAAGCAGAGCAGACCGGAGAAATTGCTGCCACCAAGAAGCCATGCTTTACTCTATTCTTTCCCAAGCTTTCTGTGGATTCAGTTATCCACGTGGGTGCCATTCTGTAGTGAGGAGGCAAGCATATGTAATTTTACTATGTTAAAGTGAAAGCCTTTCTTTTTTGTTTAAACAGAAAAAGGGGAAATGATGTAGGTGGGTCTTCTATCTATCTGTTGCTTTCATTGGTTAATTAGTAAAGAAAACTGCTTGGCCTGATAGGTCAGAACATAAGTAGGCGGGGAAGACAGAACAGAATGCTGGGAGGAAGAAGGCAGTAAGACAGTCGCCATGAAGCCAGCTACCAGGTCAAACATGCTGAATCTTTCCCTATAAGCCACCACCTCGTGGTGCTATACACATTAATAGAAATGGGTTAAGATTGAGTGTTAGCCAGTAAGAGGCTAGAGCTAATGGGCCAGGCAGTGTTTAAATGAATACAGTTTCCGTGTAATTATTTTGGGGCTTAGCTAGCCGTGCGGGGAGCTGGGCGGGACCAAAAGCAGGCCTGCTCGCCTCATCACTACAATAGGGAAATGCTTTGATTTGTGGCTAGAGTCTGGTAAGGGAAAAGGCCTCCCACATTAGTGATGACCCTTGGAGAGTTATGCTAGATCTTTCTTTAGCTTCTTCAGAGGGCAGAGACAGGGAAGGCCCTCTCCAGTTTTTGGATCAGGCCATGCGGGTCAGTACACTATTTCAGGAAGACACAGTGGAGCTAAGAGAAGAAAGGTGATGACAGGCAGTAGATGAGAGGGGTACTTAGAATACTTCAAAGGAAGGAGTGTAAGGTATGTATGGTGACGTATGGGCGTGAAAGATTCTTCCTCTTAGCCTTGTGCATTGCCCAATGGCTTTACTGTCTGTGACGGGGATTATCATGCCATCTCAGGCATGAACATCATATCATGCGATCATGGATGTTAGCAGTTTTCTACCAGGCTTCAGGAGATACCCTTAGGAGTCTGAGAGGATGCTCTTTTGAGAGAGAGGTACAGGTCACAAAAAGTAATTACAAAGCTGTTTCTAGAACATGTGTCCGTGTGAGATGGGCTGACCAGTCTTCCTGGGTAGCAGCTGTGGGGCTGGTTTTCTGCTTTGTTGTCTTCATCTCTGGCGGAGATTTCAGTCTGGTTCCTTGAGTGTTCCTGCGTTTGTTAGAGGTGACAAAGACCGTTGGGAGTGTCAGCATGACTCTGTGTTGGATGGTGAAGGTGGAAAATGTTACGAGTGTGTATGTGTATGTGCATATGTGTTTGTGTGCCATTTATTAATCTGCCTTTTACATGGTTTTTGGAATTTGTGCTAAGCTGGCCTTTTTGGTTTCATTTCTTGAGTGAGAAGGAGCTTAAGTGGTTTCTAGACTGGCATAAAAATGTGTTCACTTCTTTAAAGAGATCTTTTTTTACTTAAAATAAAGATGTGTGTGTGTGTGTGTGTGTGTGTGTGTGTGTGTGTGTGTATGATCCTTGCCCTGTGCCACACACGTGGAACCTGAAGGATAGCTCTTGGGAGTTGGTTCTGTGGGTTCTGCTGCCATGTGGGTCCTGGGGGTCAGGGATCAGACTCAGGCAGTTAGGTCTGTACCTCTGCACCTAAGTGCCTCTGCTGGCTTAAACCATCTCTTTAGCCTTGAAGTATTTTACTGGAATTAAAAGATTGCTTTGAAAGTGATCCAGAGAAATAGCAACCTCATCGTTTGCATGTGAGACTGGTGGTCGCATTAGGAATTTGCCTGTAGTCCCAAATGTCTGATTTTTCTGTTTAGAATCTGAAAATGTAGAGAAAAATGTAAACACTGGCTTTTTTTTCTCTTCCTAAATTTACCTTAAGGCGTGTACTATATTTTCTTTTTTGACACACAGTAGCTCTGGCTGGGACGTATGTGTTCTTGCCTCTGAAGTGCTGGGATAGCAACAAGTGTCATTGTGCTGTGTTTTAGTTGAAGTCAGTCAGAGGGAGTGTAGGATTCCTCCTTTGGCTGTTGTTTAGCTACTTTTGGGACATCTTTGTTACCTCTGTCACCTACCAATAGAAATTCCATTTGAGCAACGTGGTGTGGTGTAAAACTGTCTTGGACTACGAGGTAATGGCTGTGCTCTGTCCCTGTCTTTGCAAGGAACCTCATTGTAATGGTTGATGGTTGTTACTCTCCTGTTTAGGAACGTCTTTGAAGAGGTTCAAAGCTCATAGGGAGGTAGTAGCTATTTGTGTCCCTTATAGATAGCTTTGGCTTGGCAGTTTAGAAGCATTCTGTTCTAAGTTTTGGACTCTTTCTTTTCTAATTACACCTAATTGAACTTGGCAAAGCTAGCAGAGCAGTCACAGAAGCTTCTTGTGTGAATGCATGTAACACACATCACCTTTTGTCTAAATCACTTAAAACTGCCTGATGCTGCCACCATCCTAGCCCGCTTCCTCAAAGTTGGGTCTGCAGATACCGTGATTCTTCATTAAGAGGAGGCTATTGGGGGCAGCATTGGAGTTTGAGAAATGTTGTCAATGGTAGCAAACACTCAAGTGTGTCTTATTCTTAACTCGTTTGCATTTTTGCCATTAGTGTTTGTTCATTTCAGGTACTTCAGAAAATAGACCACCCATGCAAATTTGGCTAGCCATACACTTGCTTTTTACTTGTTTTTGTAGAACCCCGTTCGAAGTGGTTAAAACTCAGAGGGAGCAGGGGGCTGAGCCAGTGGTGTTAGCTGAGAGCAGAAAGTAGAGGTGACTGCAGAACTAGTCGGTCTCAAAAGCCTAGCATTTCCCCGTGAGTAAATCCCAGCCCTTGTGAGAAAAGAATGTGGCTGACACCCAGTGTCCCCTAATGTTCTAGTGACAACCACAGCCAAATCTACACCCAGTTTCCTTAGGATACTCTCTCATGACCCCATTTGTATCCCTGTTTTAGATGCTAAGACTGTAGGCATTTTATTAGTTATTTCTTAAGTTTGATCAAAAGCTTTCTGACTTAAAATGTAAATTATACAGTTTTGTCTTAAGATTTTGCATACTCTAAAAATGGGTGACCAGTATGAAGTGTCTTTGGATATGGTTATGGAATCTGTCTTCTGTGTGGATCATCATTTGAGTGCCTGCCTCAGCTGGGAGGAGACTTGATTCCCATAGAGCTTTGCCCTTTGAAACTGACCAAAGAAGCAGCCTGCCAAGATGCTCATACATGCAAAGACAGTGCAGTTGCATGGCATGCTCCAGCAGACTGGGGTTCTCAGCCAAGATAATCATTTTTGACTAATCAGAGCGCCCTTGGAGCACTATTTTCTGACTCACATTTGCAACTGGTGCCTGTTGTTCTGTCTTTTGTGCTGTGGTGACCACCAGCTCAGTTCACTGAGACTGTCGCTCGCTTTATTTCCTATAGCTTCTTTTGCCAGCTCCGATTATTCATTCTAGAACCCAGTGATAATCTGGGCATGGCAAGGAGGTTCTGCTTTTTTGTTGTTGTTGTTGTTGTTTAAATTTCTAGAATTCCAGGCTGTTAGGCTTGGTAGTGCACACCTTTAATCTAGTACTCGGTGGCAGAGGCAGGCAGATCTGAGTTCAAGTCCATCCTTGTCTACAAAGCGAGTTTCAGGAGAGCCAGGGTTACACAGAGAAACCCTGTCTTGAAAAACAAAAACCAAACAGTAATAATTAATAATATTTATTATGTAACATGTAAAATTATTATCTTTAATATATATTACACACAATAATTATTTAATATAATAATTATCGTAATTATTATCTTTCCAGGCTATGTTTATGATGTGTTTAACCTTGGGAAAGTTTTCCCACATCTTTTCAGGAGATCATTTTAAGGGTCGTAGGAGTAGCCACTGTATTTTTAGATCTCATTTTCATGTGACATTTGTTTTTTGTGTCATGGAAATATCTCTTTGTAGTCTAGGATCAAGGATAATATTTCATCGTTGGCTTGCCCAGATGGTGCTCTAGTATAATGTATGTCATTTTTCTTACCTGTGAAACACATTTGACCATATAGGACCTATTTTGGTAAGGATTAAGTGAAGTAGGATGTGTAAAATCAGTGATTCTCCAGCCCACAGTTATAGGTTGTAGGGGGCCATACTTGCTACCACAAACTTATTACTATAAATATTTCATTTCTGTCTTTCACTCACTACGCTGGGTCTCTCATAAGTTTGATGGGAGAGCTTTGTTGAATCTAAATTAGAGTTGGGAGCTAGGGAGATTGCTTAGCAGGTAAGAGCATTGGCTGCTCTCCCGGAGGACCCAGGTTAACTCACAACCATCTGTAACTCCAGTTTTGATGCCTTCTGGCCTCCACAGACACTGTATGCATGTGGTGTATAGACATTCATGCAGGCAAAACACCCATGCACATGCAAGTTAAAAAGACAATATTAAATGCAGTATTAAAAAAGACAGGGCACCAAGGAAAGATAGTCAAACTGTGAGCTTCTCAGAACAATTCCAGTGAAAACATTTTCTGGTCTTGGGTTGTGTGATGGACCACCTGGAAAAGAGTCTTGCTGTCAAGCCTTCCAGCTAGGCAGCTCAATCCCCAGGACCCACATCTAGAAGAACAAAACAATTCCCACAACAACTTAAAAAGTCCCACAGTCTCTTGTTTCCATGATTATGGGAAGGAGCTGTTCATTTTTTTCTTTTTCCAATTTGTAAGTTCAGAGTTAGTGGCACTCACGGAACATGTAAAACAGTAGGATGTAAAATTTGTAATAGTTACTTTTCTCCCGGCTATGAGCAAATGCCCTACAACAGGTAATGAAGGGGCAGGGAGGATTTGGGCTTAAGGTTGAGGTAATAACTGTTCATCATGACAGGGAACTCACTGCTGCAGGAGCTTAAGGTGGTTGCGTATACAGGACCCACTGTCAGGAAGTAGAAATGAGAGCTGGTCTCATCCTGATCTTTCCTTTCTCTTGAGTCCAGGACCCCAGCTCCTGGGATGGTGTCACCATAGTCAGGTTGAGTCCTCCTGCTCAGTTTAACTTTCCTAAGGACTCTTTCCTATACATACCGAGAGATGTGTTTTTACCATGACTTTAATCCTGCCATGCTGACAGTCAAGATTGACTACGTGCTCCTGTACGCTAAGTAAGCAGTCCGGATGACCTCTGTGCCCTCCACCTGGAAACAGTGTTAGTTAGCATTTACAGCCTGCCCTCGGTCTTTCCCTACTCAAGTGTGCTTTGGTTTTGGTGCCTGCTCTCTTGGTTATTGTCCTCTCAACGTCTTTCTCTTCAAGACAACAGTGAACTTAGTTCTTACTCAGGCTGTAGCGTCCGGATTGATTTGAAGCATTTCTGTTCTCTGTTTAATCAATGTGTTCTCTTGAACAGGATGAACTGACTGCTGTGAACGTAAAACAGGGTTTCAACAATCAGCCGGCCTTCACTGGAGACGAACACGGCTCTGCGAGAAACATTGTAATCAACCCCTCAAAGGTAATGATGATTGTTTCCCGTAACTCCTGAACAGGGGTGGTTGTGCTACCCTGGAGGTATGTATGTGCTATGTATGCCCCATTCCGCGTTCCAGGTTTCCTCCTGTTTGAAAACCAGGAAGCACACATGGTGTTGGCTGTCAGGCACTTCATTCCGTGACCACTGCTGTGTCCTTCTCCACCTTCTGCTTAGTTTTTATGGCTTTTGTGGATGCCTGTCTAGAAGAGCCTGGGCCAGGTTTGCACAGCTGCTGTTGTCTCGATCTGTTTCTGCTCAGACTATATTCAGGGCTTCTGTCAGGAAGAGCGCAGTGGTATCGCCCAGTTGTTGATTACACTAAGTCCAATCATTCAGTCACTGGGGTACCCAGTGCCTTCCTACTATTTCTGCTTCTTGGTAGTCTCTAGTTATTATCATTTTTATTAAACTCAGGACATGTGGATCCTGTGCATATGTCCTACCACTGAGCTGTACCAGAATCCCCTTGTAATGCTGTTTTGAAATCATATAAATAACCTAGACTTCTATAAATTTTACACAAAGGGTTATGATTTATTATCTTCGTTTTTCTTTCGGCTGCCCACATTTTCCGTTTTTGTTAAGTAGGGGCCCTTTAAACCCTGGTTAAGCATCCCCACCATTCTTACTGTCCTTGCAACATCTTCCAGGTTCGTCTTGTTCTGTCTGTGTCTGCCACTGGGTGCTTGGCATGCTCAGCCATTCTAGAGCATTGCTAGTTCCAGGCCCTTCCTGGAGAGAGAGGACGAACACTCTCTTGTCTTCTCCACCTACCAGCTGTACTTCACACGGTATTTCCTTTCCTCTTCCTGTTTGGTCTTTGTGTCTTCCTTTCCCTGAAGTGAGTCTTGTCCCCCACGGTGCCAGCAGAGTCTGCTCTGCGTCACAGCACACACACACACACACACACACACACACACACACACACACACACACACACACAAAATGTTTCTGAGTAGACTTGCTCGGTGTCATCACAACAGCCTAAGTTCTGTGCAATATTTATACCTTTTTTTCCAATACCTTTGTCCTTAGACCAACTTTCATTAAAAATGTATAGTCAGAGTTGGAGAGAAAGAGCCTAGGAGGAAGGGAAGGAAGGGGAAAGTGATAAGTTATATTTTAATTAAAAATGTAAAAAAATTATATTTAGAATATTATGTTCAGAAGTTTCTTGAATTAAATATCTTTTTCCATGAATCAATCTGATATTTAGATCAGAGTATTTTTGCTCATTTTCTTTTAGTGATTGATTTTTAAATTCTTTCTACATTATTCTTTGATATTAAAATATTTTTGCTCTCATGAAGTTAAATATATAGTTTCATATATACAAGAAAGAAATAAAAAGCACACGTCAATAGCTACAGTTCTTTTGGCTCACAAAACCACAGAAATAATTGGCTGCTAACTCATCAGTTTAAATGTTATTGCAAAAGTGTGAAAGGAAACAGGCAGTTTTGTATGTAGTTCCATTGACCGGGCACAGTGACATTTTAAAGTTTGTCTTTTGCGAACTTTATACACTTCTTGTTACAACTATGATTATGTATTTGTGGTTAATACACACACACACACACACACACACACACACACACACACACACACATCGATGTTTGCCACATCGCCCTCTTTTAGCGTGTAGATCTTGGGTAGTGCACACATTCACAGTGCTGTATAACCATCACCCTACTGCCTGTCCCCAGAACATTTTCATCTTTCTTAAGTGATCTACTGCCGTGCCCCACCTGGCTTGGTCCAGGTCATCTGAATGGGGCAACTTGGGAAAGAAGAAACAGCGTACATTGAAGAAATGACAGGGGCACTTACAGAAAAGCCGGGATCAGGTGAGCTGTGCCGGCTTTGATGGAGGGCACCTCCGGCATCCTGGAAATTGTGCGGTTTTTTTTTTTTTTTTTTTTTTTTTTTTTCTTTCCGAGACAGGGTTTCTCTGCAGCTTTTTTTTAGAGCCTGTCCTGGAACTAGCTCTTGTAGACCAGGCTGGCCTCGAACTCACAAAGATCCGCCTGCCTCTGCCTCCCGAGTGCTGGGATTAAAGGCGTGCGCCACCACCGCCCGGCTTAATTCTGCGTTTTGTTATGTACAGCACAAGCAGAATGGGCTGGCCAGTCAGGACAGTAGCTCTCTCTAGTCGGACAGTTTCCGTCTACACACAAACATCTGGGAGGAGGCAACTACCGCCTGCTTTCTGCACACGTTGTTCGCATATCCTTACAAGCTTTGTCTTCATAAAAACTGAGGCCTTGCCTCAGACAGAAAGGAGAGATCTGTTTCTAGGAGTTTGTCCTCTGACATCCGCATGCTCTGGAATGGATGTGCCTGAAGCCCCTCCCCTTCTCTTTTTCTCTTATACATTCAAATATAATAAAATTAAAATGATAAAATAAAAGGCTGTTGTCAAATGTGGGCTTGGGTTTCAGTTTGTGGATTTTGGTTGGGTACTCAGAGTTTAGTGCATTTCAGAGAGTAGAACTTTTTAAATGTGTTAACGAGCTGCTCAATTCTTGGTTTCTAGTGTCAATTTTTATGTTAATTTAAGTAACCAAGTTGACAAAATTAACACTTACTTCAATTTGGACCACTTTTTCTGTGAGATCTCTTCAAAGACATAATATTCCTTATGTGAATTTGATTTCATTAGCATGAAATGCTTGTATCTTAGTGCTTAACACTTGACCTTTCCCGTGCTCTTATCAAAGGAGCTATTATCTGAATACTTCATGGCAGATAAAAACAAGTGTTGAGTTAACCTTACGCTTTCTTTGAAAGAATATAATTGGCATTAGACCTTTTGAAGGGTGATATGATCGTATAATTAAAACTGTGGAATCCTGCCATCCAAATTATCGAAATTGCCCTATACCTGCCCGTAACAAATGGGAAAGGTGTTCACTTTAACAGGATTCTTAACACTGAGGTTTACAACCGCTGCTCCAGGTACCCGTTGATCCTCTCTTGGTTAAGTAAAGGACAGCATACCCAGGCAGAACGCGAATGTGTAGCTGAACACGTAAATGGATTCCACGCATAAGTACACTCATTCTGACTGCGCGTTGCGAGCCCAATATGCCAGACAGGAGAACAGAAGCCTGTGTTTGCTTGTGTCTGTTCATGTAACAGAGGAGAGGGCTGCACAACCAGCTAATCAAGTTGGTTACTTGGAGGTAGGAATGAGGTTTAGAGGATGGGGCTTTAAAAATACGTATCATCTGATTTTTGAATACTGTAAATATATTGTTCTTAAAACTTAGTACTCGAGCTGGTTGGTGGCAAACCTGTAATCCCAGCGCTGGGAAGCTCATGGGGGCAATACTCCAGGCCAGCATGAGACCAATCCTGAAACATTTATTAACGTGACATTGTTTTCACATTTTTTTTTGGAGCCCTAATGTGCATTTCTCCTGTCTTATTTACTTAGGAATTTTGACTTTGCTTACAGTATGAACCTGTTTACAAGATTCACTAAGGAGAATTATAAAACACTTAGATTCAGTTTTTTCCCCATTATTAAGAGGGTACATTGACTCCTTAGAGTAATTTTCTCTCTTCATTTTTACACCCTTGTTCATTACGATTAACATACCTAGACATAGTGGCAACTTAGAGGTCTCTTTACTATGCAGTAGTATATACTCTTAGTTGTTTAGTGCCCTTGGTAGAAAGATCAAAGTCAGTTGAGAAATTTAAAATCTTAACAATTTCTCACTAGTGACTGCTTTACAGCCAACTGGTCGTGCTTCTTCTTAGTTTATCCACAGAAAGTTCTAGAAACATTTGCTTTAAACAGAAAAACTTCAGTGAATTTGTTTGAAAACCTAAATCCCATATCTGTATATCTGCTTACTCTAGTATTTGCTAGTCTTTATGCTATTCCTGTGAAGAGACACCAGGACTAAGGTAGCCAGTACAAAAGAAAGCATTTAATTGGAGCTGCTTGCAGCTCAGAGGTGAAGTCCCTTTTCATCATGGCAGGGAACATGGTGGCGTGCAGGCAAGCACTGAGAGGTAACTTTGAGCTCCATCATGATCCATCGTCAGAGAGAGAGAGAGAGAGAGAGAGACAGAGAGAGACAGAGAGAGACAGAGACAGACAGACAGACACACACACACAGAGACAGAGAAGAGAGAGACAGAGAGACTCAGGGCTTGGCATGGGCTTTTTGTCTTCAAAGCCCACCTTCAGTGTCAAACTTCCTCCAGCAAGGCCACACCTCCTAATCCTAATCTTTTCAAATAGTGCCCCTTCCTGGTGACCAAGCACTCAAATATATGAATCTCTGGAGGTATTCTTTTTCAAACCACCACAATTTTTATTAGCACTTTCCGGTTCAGGGAATTTCTATTCATATTAAACAAAAATTTGTACCAACGTTTTGTCCTGACGATAAACCTGATGAACGGCCCCAGTCAAACTGGGTCAGGTCAGACTACTCATGGGACTTACCTCCAACTTTGAACTACGGTGGGACGCTTACTTTTGGGTTTTTCCAGAGTAGTGCTCTTATCTCACTTTGGTTGCCACTGCTGGCCAAGGGTCTTTTTAGAAATTGTTTGCATCATGTGATTGAAAGATCCTCAAGAAACAAACGTGATACTTTTTGGATTCTTGAAAACTCTCAGCAGGTTTCCTGTAGGTTGACTGAATCTCTTCTCTTCTTGCTCCTGTCCTGCCCTTGGCCATCTCCCCTTTTGCTCCCTGCTCCTCTCCCCACCTCAGTGCTCTTTGCCCATCCCATACTACAGGTAACATGAGATTATAAAATAACTGGCAGAAGCCAGCTTCTCTGCCCTGTCGTATTCCGTTTTAGTGACCCTCCCTTCCTTGTCTTCTCGTGTTTATAAAATTGGCAGTGCAGTCAAAATGCCGAGCACCTAATTTAGCTCTGCCTTCTGCAATTTTCCTTTTAAATAAATGTCTCTAGGTTCTTTAAGAAAGCAACATCAAGTGTTAACATCAGAACTCCTTTCTGAAAGCACGGGCTATTAATTAAGATGAAGCAAGGAAGGGAATACTCACCTTCATTCTCGTTTCCCAACTGTTTGGGGTCAGTGGGACAAATCTGCTGCCTGAGTTTTGCGTTGTGTTACCGGACAGAAGTTACACCATTGGGCTTCAGGACGTACTGTATGGAAATCATGGTTTGGGGCTTCTAAAATTTAAGTTTTCATTTTGTTCTCTGATGGACTGTGTAAAGATTTTAGTGGAAGCAATGAAGATAAGGTATGCACTATTAAGATCGTTGCACATTGTCTTTAAATCCTGTCTTGTCTCCGTTTCTCCCTGTAGATCGGCGCATACTTCAGCAGCATATTGGCTGAGAAACTAAAGCTTAACACTTTCCAGGACACCGGAAAGAAGAAACCCCAAGTTAACGCTAAAGACAATTACTGGATGGTCACTGCTCGGTCTCAGAGCGCAATTCATAGTTGGTTCTCTGACTTAGCAGGAAATAAACCACTTGCTATTCTGGCGAAAAAGGTATCAAGTATTTTCTTCCATTGTTACAATTACCTTGTGATAAACAAAGTTGTTTGACGTAGTGTTCACATGTCCGTTCATCTTTCCCTTACTCTTTTATAGACTGAAGGCCCAGTTGCAGGTGCACATGGCCAGATATCTCTGTTCGTATGTCCTCCCCTCTATATTTTGATTACATGAGGTGCTCAGGGCAACTGAAAACCTAAAGGCCCTGCACAGAGGCAGTTTAGGTGGACTTAGATAAGTGAGCAGTGAGGCTTCATTTCTCTCTCATTACACTTTTAGTTTTCTTTGATCAAGATGTCCATGATATGATAAAAAGATTCCTATCAAATAGCCATCCCAGCTAGGAGCATAATCCCAGGCTTCTGTCTATAATTCCAGTACTTGGGGAGTTACACACACACACACACACACACACACACACACACACTGTATGTTTGTTTTTGAAAGCAACTCTTTGAAAATAGTACCTGCATCCTCCATTGGCTTTATTTTGCTATAATATCTTGACACTACACATGCCTCAGATAGATAGATAGATATATAGATAGATAGATAGATAGATAGATAGATAGATAGATAGATAGATGATAGAAATGAAAGGCACCTGCAGTCTTTGAAGAACACTTGTTTAAGTGTGACCAACTCTTCCTACAGAGTTAGTGCCACTGTCTCAACCTGGCTCAACCATGGAGCTGGAGGTCTTCTTCCCCAGTGTTAACATCTGTCCGTGGTCTCACTGTGGCCCATGGACTGATTGTCTCTGAAGGCCATTTAAGCCAGAGAGCATCCTGCAGAGTTTGATGGGTTCTGAACACCGATTCATAGCCTCTCTCTGCGCTGTCAGATGGGTGTTCTTTAAAGTTTCCCTTTGTTACAAGCTCTAAGAATACTGTTTGGATGCTTTCTTAAGGTGAATATTGGTAAGGAGTTGGTTTCTGTGCTTTAAGGGTGTAGGGGTCTCTTATCTTTTAAGAGGGACGGACATAAGTCATGGTGTGCTGTATTAGCCATTGTTCTTCTTTCTTTATTAGGAGCTGCCTCTGGCCATGTCAGGTGTCCCTCAGGTAAGCCCTGCCATTACTTCTTTGCAAACATAGACATGTTCTTTATAACACATTGACTGTCATGGATTCATGTCTTAGGCATTCCAGGAGTCCTTCTCCTCCTCTTCTCAGAATTTCATCCTTTTGAGATGGCAAAGGCTCTTATAGATTTGGGCATAGGACCAAATTTTCTACATGGTCTCTTGTTCAACTACTTAGTTAATTTCTGATGTTTACATGGAAGAAGGGGTAAGGCAGGAAACAGTGCTGTGACCTGGAGTCATCTTCCAGTTCTTCCCCAGCTTTGAGAATACCTTTCTCTATGGAACGGATCATGTTTCCAGCATGGATTTCCATTAGTATAAAGTTACACCTTACTCTAGAGGGGCCTGTAAGGACTTTTAGTTCAGTCCACCATTACTTGATTTGGAAAAGGAAAATTCAGGCAACCAGGGATACTCTTCTAACTCTTGAACAGTTGTTTAGTTCTTGTTTATGAGCACGCCCTTGGCTCCTGTGGTCCGAATTCCTTTTTGATCTGGTCCTGAAGAGATAATGGAAGATACCTATGGTGGCGAACATCCAAGGGCAGACGTGGTAGTGATGAGTAGCCTTGTTCTCATGCAAGAAGCACACACTTAGCATCTCAATTTCTTTTGCGGCTCTAGATTGATTTAGAAACTAAAAGACTGCCCAGTGATTGCCTAGGTTCAATGTCAAGTTGATGTCATGTGTTTTCCTTAAAAAAAAAAAAAACAAAACAAAACAAAAAAAACTATCACTGTAAAAAAAAAAATCACTGGAAAAAATCATTTCCTTCCCCAAATAGGTCCGAACTATAGATTGGACAAAACCATCATACATATCTTTTCACTTAATCAGCTAACTTTCTTTCTTTCTTTCTTTTTTTTCGAGACAGGTTTTCTCTGCAGCTTTAGAGCCTGTCCTGGAGCTAGCTCTTGTAGACCAGGATGGTCTCGAACTCACAGAGATCTGCCTGCCTCTGCCTCCCGAGTGCTGGGATTAAAGGTGTGCGCCACCACTGCCCGGCTTATCAGCTAACTTTCTTCACATCTGTTTGTTTGGATATTGAAGCCCTGACTTGACTCAACTCAGGGTTTTGCCATTTTGTCCTGTTGCTCAGTTTTCTATGCTATTTTGTCTAAACACTTGAAATTTTCAATTGTTTGCGTTTTTCCCATTCAACATTTGCCGTTTAAATAATCCTTTGGCCATCTCTGAAAGATACAGTTATCAAGACTCTCTGGAGTTGCTAACTTTTACTTTGCATTTATCTGTGGTTTTAGGCTCTGCTCTTACATCTTTTTGGTGTCTGTGAATGAGATACAGCATGCCCTGAGCTGATACAATTTAAGCCACTGGTTCCGTATTTTATGTTCTAGTGAAAAGCGTCAGGTCTTGAGCTGAACGTTTGACCCTGTGTTTTGCTTGTCTCTGTCTTAAATGATAGTAAACACAGAGACCTTGTTCCACAGAAGGTGTGCCTTGTATTCTAAACTTGCAGGGTGTTTTCTTTTTAAAATGTACCACTGTGTTATGTAGATAAGATGCTTTACAGATTTAGCCCGTATGTCTTTTGCCTCCTGTCATGTTTGTGCAGTGTGGCTTTCTGTGTCATGGTGATGATGTTCTAAATTCAGTACTTAAGGCAGCAGGTGTAACTGGTCAGAAAGTTTTCAGTTTTCTTTAAACACAGTGTAGACACGCTATACCCCATTGCCCAAGGCAGGCAAGTGTTCCTCCAGCATTGGAACAGCTTGGTGTTTCTTTGGAAAGCCTAACTGAAATAGCTTGGTTTTAGGGGATATATATATATATATATATATATATATATATATATATATATATATATTTATCAATCAAAGCTATTAGAAAAATGCTATGCTCTATGAATTGGCAGGTTTGAAGCCTTGACTTTGCAACCCAAATTTAAGAATGATTTTGGGGGTAGAGAGATCAGGTTTCTTGATATCCAAGGCAGGGTTCCAGTGTCTTCTTTTGAAAGGGCCAAATCCATGACATGAAAACACGTGGGCTGGTGTAGAGAAATAACTAATCTGGTGACAAAAATCCTCCTTGCTGTAGTTTTTATGCCCATGTTTAAAAAAAATTAGAATACCTGCTTTGTGAGATGCATAGGATTGGTATTATCAAAATTCATAAATGGCTGGACAATGGTGGGCTTGACTGGCAAAACCTAGGGAAGTGTTACAGAAGTAGTCACCCTGCTATGGCTGCGGAGTGTGTGCTCCTTACAGTTTTACTAGTCCCATCCCGCTGCATTGTAACAAATGTCCTCTTGTTGACTTTTGTTGTCATATTCATAAATTAAATAAATTACATAGAATAGCAGAATGTTTACAGAGTATTTATGAGGTATTCTGGAAGAATGAATTAACTCTTTCAAACTCTTCACTGGTATATTGGGATACTAATTTGCTGAATTGTACCTTTGTGGTCTTGAAGAAATAATTAACAGCCTCAAGTGTCTACTTCAGCCAGCGAATTAATTGCTCAGCTATTGTAGCTCAGTGTGTATTAGGCGGATTCACTGATCCATCATCTTAGACTCTACTTAATACTTTGGGCTAAAGATACTTTTCAGATAGTTTCTGGAAATGGTTGCGTTTATGAAATGTTGCAGTTCGCCCCATACAGAAAAGTGTCCCCAGATAAAATGTAGGATGGTGACAAAGCCTAGCCGAACTGTCCGTCTGATTTTGGGATAAATCATTTGGAAGAGCATCATGGAATTATTTAATAACTTTCTTCATCTGGAAATGCGACACGATTTTGTTTTATAAATAAGAAAGCACAGCTGATAACCATTTATCCATGTGCTAAACATAATTTTGATTTCTGTTTCTTAGTGAAAATTGGCTTAAAATTTCTTCCCCCTTTTAATACCACATGCACTGTTTGAAAATGCATCCAACAGTCTTTCTTATAGCAGCATCTAACTTCCAGCCCTTTCCTTGCTCCCTTCTCTGTAAGTTCGCCTAGCAATGCTATCGTGTCTGATTGTTATATGCTATTTCTTTCTAGGTCCCCATCCTTAGTAAAAAAGAGGATGTCTTTGCATATTTAGCTAAGTATTCTGTGCCAATGGTTCGAGCAACGTGGCTGATCAAGATGACTTGTGCCTATTATTCTGCTATTTCTGAAGCTAAAATTAAGAAGCGCCAGGCTCCAGATCCCAATTTGGGTAAGTGAGACAGTGTGCCGCGTTTCCATCTCCCTGGCGATTCTTCAAGTGATTGTCCCCTGCACCCTCTGAGAACTCAGCGCCCCTCACGGTGCGCGCTGAGGAAGTCTAGGGTGCAGCTGACAGCTACTCTCTCCTCACTCAGCATATCCTATTGATGTCCCCATGATTTCGCCCATGTTGATCTCTGCACAACTCAGCTGTGGAGGTGCTGGGCAGACTGTCATCTCTTGTCTGGGCAAAAGCATCCCCCGACTGGCTTTCCTTCATGGTTTTACTCCAATTTAGCAAGCCTTATGCATGTTGGTTACTCCTTCCTACCCTTTGTTCACTGCCTCTTTTCTGGTCAGTAACACTGCCTTTCTTTGCCTGTGTCATGACAGTTGATGCTAGTTAATCTTGCTAACACAGCTTTCCACATTGTAGCCAGAATGATCCTGTTAGGACAGAAATCACACCACTCCTGCGCTTAGAATCCTTTCATGAACAACTGTCCTACTCACCCGCCTCCTCCCTTGGCCAACACCAGCAGCCTGAATGCTTTTTCTGACTTTAAACCTTGACCTTAAACAGGTCGGCACTGTTCTCCTTCCTTGCCGTAGATGCCCAAGTGTGTGTCCATTGGCTCCACCATGGTATTGCTCAGTGAATCCCGGGACCTCTCTGGCTAAAATTGCTGTTGCCTTGATCTTTGTTTGATTAACAGTTGTTAATGCTGCCCTTTACATTAGCTTATTGGTTATCTGTATCCATCTATCCCAACTAGATAGTAAGGCTGCATGGTCAGCTTTGATTTGTTCAGGATTGGATTTCTTCTTGATTTTTTTTTTTCAGTGCTGGTCTCTCAGGATAGTGCTTGGTATACAGAAGTTGTTCAGTAATTTTTAAAATAAATGAATAACTAGGCCTGAAGCATTTATGTTTGTATGTATGATGTCATTTTTTGTGTATATATGTTTGAAAATTTTCTCTATGCCAGGTGGTGGTTGCACACACCTTTAATCCCAGTGTATGGAAGGCAGAAGTAGGTGGATCTCTGTGAGTTCAAGGCCAGTCTTGTCTACAGAGTGAGTTTCAGGACAACCAGGGCTGTTACACAGAGAAACCCTGTTTCGGAAAAAAAAAAAATCCTTTTCCCAGTTCTGTTTGAGGGCCATGCCACTGGGGCCATGCTGATCTGGGTGGGCTGTGCTGCCACCCAGGGCCATGTGCCATTCAGCCATGGGTTGTTGCCTAGGGCCGTGTCTGGGTCCATGACCCAGCTTTAGCCAGGGCCTGAGTTGATATCCATGGCGTTTGTTACCATGGAGGGCTATGCAGATGCCTGGGGTCTGGACAACCATCTGAGACCAGGTTGGTTTCTTGATGCTGCTGGGGCTGGACTGATCTGGGTGGCCCGTGCTGCCAAGGACCAGCCATATCTGGGACTGTGTACCCACTGTAGCTGGGGTCTGTGATGATGTCCATGGCCTGTATTGCCACAGGGGATCATAAGAACTATGTATGTTAAAATAAAGGACCATGCTGAGTTGGCCCTGCCAATCACTGGCTCTGGATATCTGGCTTTGCCCCTCACTGGACCCGTACAGCAAGAGAACTGGTCCAGACCCCATAGGAGAGCTGGTACCAACACTCGAAAAAGAAGGTATTCCCACCACCAGCATGGGTGTGAAAGAACTGACCCTGATGGCATGGGCCTAGGAAAGCTGGTTCTGCCCCTTGCCTGATGGGGGGGGATGGTCCCAGTGGTTCAAACTGACTAACTCAGCTACTACCCAGACCCACACCTTGGGTCTTGGGTTGGCACACCCTAGCATCTCCCCTGTGTATGACCTGCTGGAGCATGTGAGGGGACTGATCCTGTAGAATAATAACTTTAGGATTCCCATGACTGAGGGCAAGAGCAGAATATCTGAGAGGAGTTTTGATGAGAGTTCATTGATGATGTCCCAGAGGCCTTGAACCAGACCAAATGACTCATTACAATGGACATTTTGTGGGTGGGTTGGGTTGGGCAAAAGGATATATACTGTATGCCGTACCATAGTGCCCAGTGACACTAGGATGAATGATGAGGTGTTGCAAAGGTGGAGGAGCGAGATGTATTGTTTACTTTCATTTGGGACAGCCTGCTCACAAATAATGACAAGAAGACTTCTTATTAATTATGAAAGCTTGGCCTTTTAACTTAGGCTTCTCCCCCATTAGCTCTTATATAACTTAATTAACCTGTTTGTATTCATCTATGTCCTGTCATGTTACTTTTTTACATCTCCTCCATTCTGTGTGTCTGACTTGGTTCATGTCTTATTGGAGTCTCCATGCACCTAGATCCATCTCTTCTCTCTCCCTGGAAATCTCGTCTGTCCTCTCCTGTCTAGCCATTGGTCATTTAGCTGTTTATTAAACCAGTCAGAAGGCAGCTTGACAAAGACACTTATTTCACAGTATACAAGAAGTTTTTTTTCTTTTTTTTATTTAAAAAATTTCCATCTCCTCAACTCTTCCTCCCCCTTCCCTCCCTTCCCCTCCCCTCCCCCATACCCTCCCTCCCTCCCTCCCTTTTCAGGCCAAGTAGCCATCGGGGTTCCCTACTCTATGTTAAGACCAAGGTCCTCCCAACTCCCCCCAGGTCCAGGAAGGTGATCAACCAAGCTGAGAAGGCTCCCACAGAGCCTGTCCATGCAGAAGAGTCGAAGATCAGCGCCTTTGTCCTTGGCTTCTCTGTCAGCCTCCACCGTCGGCCACATTCAGAGAGTCTGGTTTGGTCTCATGTTCCATCAGTCCCAATCCAACTGGAGTTGGTGATCTCCCGTTAGTTCTGTCCCACCGTCTCCATGGGTGAACGCACCCCTCCCGGTCCTGACTTTCTTTCTCATGTTCTCTCTCCTTCTGCTCCTCATCAGGACCTTGGGAGCTCAGTCCGGTGCTCCAATGTGGGGCTCAGTCATTTTCTTCATCTATCGCCAGGTGGAGGTTCTATGGTGATATGCAAGAAATTTATTAGTATGGCTATAGGAACTGGCCTTTTCAGGCTCCCTCTCCTCAGCTGCCCCAGGAACTAAGAAGTTTATCCCACAACATTTCCCCCTTTTATCTAAATAAAAAGGAAAGGTTTTAACTCTAACATAGTAAAACTATATATAATAACAATTACCAGGTAAGAATTACATTCACAATGTACAGTCTACTTGTATTTGCCAAATTTAGAGAAAGTACTCCATTATCTATGCTATCTTGAATCCATCTAAACCACTTTCTATCATAACTTGTATTACCAACCTAAAAATGTTTTTTAGACCTTAAAATATTTTCTTAGATAAACAACATAAGCTTTTATGTGTCTCTCAACCTGTATAAACTTTATATCTCTTGTATGTTATTTTTGAATTTGGTAACTGAGAAAGTGGCACAAGTGTTTAGTCTTCAACCCCCATCAGAGATCCAAGAAGTATAAAATATTACCTGAGTAAGCAGGAAGTGCAGAGCAATCAACTTCATAATGTATAGACATGCCAGAAACAGCTGGCTGCCTAGGCAGTCACCCAAGTTTCCTCTGCAACTTTGGGGCACCCATCTCTGACCCACAAGCCTAGAATATATGACAGACTTTTCTGTGAAGCAGGAGTTTTGAAAGAATGTTCTCCCTTGCCTTAGTAATGTTTGATAGTTGCCTTCTTTTGTGTCCTATTTGTCCTCTTTGGAGAGCATATTGTCAGCAGTAGAGGCAATGGAATTTTCTTACCCAGTGGCTGGCTTTGCCACATGTAAAGCAAACTCCATATGGAGGTTCTTTGATGCCCATCATCCTTTTTGTTTTTGAAGTAGATTGGTGCTACCAGGAGCAGATGTGTCTCACTGTCATGAAAAGCCTTATGTTATTAAAATATCTTAAATTCCATATCCTGTAGGTCTCTGAATTGCTTGAACATCATCAGTCTAAAATATATCTGATTAACCTTGAAAACATACCTAACATGACTACATTTTTGATGGTTATAGATGACTAAATATTAACCTGCATTTCTTAATTATCCTAAACAGTTTGTAATAATAGCTTTTAAGAACTAGAACTTTATATTATAAAATGAGCTACTCAGGTACAATGCCTTAAATAAGAGTAGAAACACATACACAGTATGTTAAAACAAAAATAGCCTTAATTTGTATCAATACACAAAAATCTATACCAATGTAAAATAATTGAGGTTACTAGTTGCTTTTTTTAGTTTAAAAGTAGAGTCAAAATATACTATTTTTTTCTTTTCAGAAAGAGATTTCTTAATCGAATCTTCTCTTTTTAGTTGTTTTCCTGACTATTACCAGTAACAACTTGAAACCGTCCCCCCCACCCTCAAATGATGACCAACATTTATAACCCACTGAATGGGCCCAGACCACCCACTCCACCTCTTGAGAATGTGGCAGTTGTGTTCTTTAGATTGTTTCCTGTTGTCTGAAGGCGGATGACATCTTTAGGGGACCCTGAGGAAAATTGGGGACAATGGTCAATTCCTAGGAGAGCTAGCTGCATTATTTTTTGTTTAGTCTCTGTATATTCCTACTTGGTCTGCATGTTGCTGATATCTCCATGTGCCCTAGATTGATCTCTTCTTCTTCTCTCTCCTTGGAAATTCTGCTATTCCTCTTCTGCCAAGCTATTGGCCATTCATTTCTTTTATTAAAAACAATCAGTGGGTACCTTAGCAAAGGTACATCTTCATAGTATACAAGAAGATTACTCCATAACAGAGGCGGGTTTTTTGTTTGCTTCATTTTAAATTTATTCTTCAGAGGTTTGTTTGGGAGGGGGGTCTGCTGCAAGGCGGCAAGGGGAGGATATGAAGGCCTGGGCAGTGGAGTAAAATTGGCGTGCATGACATAAAATTCCAAAGAATCAATAAAGGATTATGGTATCATTTTTTTCTCCCAATTCAGAATCCTGAAACTTGTGTCACTAGATGTACTAACTGGTTGGACTTCTCCATTCATTAATTGTATGTGTGGGTGCACATGCACACGCACATGCATGCACATGCACACAGAGTTTCTTGTTTTTTTTTTTTTATTTGTTCTCGCCAATATTTTCTCTGATCTGCTTAATTTATAACTCATAAAGATATGAAAGAGGTGCCTGGGTAACTCACTGGGTAGGACGTGAGACGTAAGTACAAAAAGTTAGAGACCGCGGTTGACAGGGAGCATGGCAGCAGTCAGGCGTTCATGTGCCGGGATTGTAGGTGGGCCTGGGGAGGGGCATGTGAGGCCAGTGAGTGAGAGAGAGCATGCTGGCTGGGAATGCATGGACTTTTAACCTCAGCTAACAAGGTCACACCTCCTAGGTCCTCCCAAATCGTTCTACCAACTGTGGGGCAAACATTCAAACATGAGACTCCGGGGAACAATCTCATTTGGGTCGTCACAAAAGAGCATAGCATCCTCTATATTTTCTGGCTGGGATGTCCGTCTTCCCCACCATGTACATTAATACAAGGAGTTCCACGTTTGAGTGTCATGTCACCCTAGCCTCAGGTGCATTTTGGTGGGTTTCCATGGCCAGTACGTGTCCGGGTTTGCTAAAAGTCCCCTTGTTCCCATCGTACATCTGCCCCATTTTCTACTGCTTCCAAGCTTACTGATGTCTTTGTTAGCAACTACAGACCCAGAAGTTTCCTTTATTGTCTTAATGTCATCATCAGTGGACTGGCTGATACCTTTCTTCAACAGTTCTTCAGGGACTGTGATCCAGCCATGAAGACCTTCTGCTTCATTCCTTCTGACAAAGGTATGGTTCTTAGAGGTCATCGCAGCTCCTTATTTTAATTCAAACTGAAATCTAGGATCTTTCCAGGTGATTTTCTTGTCTATCTTTCCCCACAAGAGCTAGCTGTTCATAACCTGTGCCTTGCCTCCTCTGAGGGCAGCACAGTTAATGTTGACTCCATCTCTTTAAGGACAGAGCACACAAGCAACATGAAATACAAGTCCTGTTAACTCCCGTGTGCTGGGTGTGGGGGCCACAGTTAACTCCTTCTGCTGAGTGTGGGGCCAGTAAGGTTCCTGGGACCATCTTGCTGACACCTGCTGGCTGATTTCTCAGGCTGAATGCTTGATTTGGAGATCCCCCAGAGTGACCCCATTCCCAGTGGGTCCCCTCTCACTTAGAATCACTTGGCCAGGCTTGCCCCAAATATGGGGAACTTATTTATATGTGTTTAGGCATGCAAGTTTAATATGTCATGTATTCTGTATGGAATGATTTTGATTACATTTTTCAAATACCTGATCTTCTTGTACTGTGACCTTGCTGCATCTGGTGGCTTCTGTGTTTTCTCATTATCTTCAGCTGCTGTAATTATATCGAACATGTAGAAGCACTTGCCTGCATCAACACAGTCATAACACAGTCATATGTAGCAAGGTTTATACTCTTAAGTAAGCTGTATAGCCAAGCATATTCTCAATGTGAGTACTGTTGAGACTGAATGCACTTGACAAGGTTAACTTTCAGAATTAAGTTCTGTGTTCTGGTTTTGATAGTGAAAAAAATTCATATAGCATGTGTGGGGCAAGACTGAATATCGAATGTCACTGTTTCCTAGTGTTTTATGAATTTCATCATCTTCATGCTGTCTCTGTGAGGATCTGTAAAGTATTTTCAATATAAATGACTTTTATCCCTTTGCAATAGAAACATGTTTTAGTTTCTATTGCACATTCTGCACTGGAGGAGAGTTATAAAGCAGGGCTGTGTAATTGTATTGGCAGGAACTTTCTTCTTAAAGTGAAGGAGGCAGCACAGAGACCTCACTGTCCTTATGTGGAGGGTGCAGATCTGCTGTGTAGATGTCTTAGTCACTGAGAGACGTCATCACCAGGCAACACTTGCAAAGGACAGCATTTAATGGGGGCTGGCTTACAGTTTCAGAGGTCTAGTCCATTATGGTGGTGGTGGGAGTATGGTGGCAGGCAGGCTTGGTGCTGAGACCTACTCATCAGAGACGGAGAGACACAGAGACTGAGAGAGACAGTTACAGAGACAGACAGACAGACAGACAGACAGACAGAGGTAGATATACCTGTTTGGCCTGGGTTTTTGAACCCTCAAAGCCCACCCCAGTACCATACATCCCCCAACAAGTCCACACCTGCTCCAACAAGGCTACACCTCCAAATCATTTCAATCGGCTATACTCTGGTGACTGAACATTCAAACTTTGAGTCTATGGGGGGGTATTCTTATACCATCCATCGCAGTAGATTAAATGGGATGTGGTTAGCAAAACTAAGTGTCTGCAAATTGACAGGCAGGCAGGGGCCTAGGGGCAGTGGGAGACTTTTCGTGAATAGTGTAAAAGCAGGGAGTAGTTGGGTTGAGCAAACTTGGAACATGGACAGATATTTATTCATTCATTTCTATTTCTACTTTGCGAGTGTTGTGGGATCAAACCCAGAGTTTTTATGTATGCTATGCAATTACTATGCCTCTGTGCATACATCTCTAGCTAAGGTCGGTATTTAAATTGATGGAATTAGGGAAGCTTAATATAAGTCCTTATGAAACCTACAAACTAGAATAAATAAAGAAGTGTTATAGTTAGATTTGTTTAGGGAAGGCTAACAAATTGGAGAGCATGTCACTTGAGGGAGGGGCATCAGAAATAAAACATTTTTATCAACTATCTTTTTAAAAAAATGTGTTTGGCAGGCATAATATTATGCACCTTTAATTCTAGTACTTGGGTGGTAGAAGGCAGACCTATCTCTCTGAGCTCAAGACTAGTGTGGTCTACATAGAGAGTTGTAGGACCAGCCAGGGATACATATTGAGAACACGTCTAAACAAGTATTTATTTTTACTGACTTACAAAGAAATTAGGTTTGGTTTATAACATTTTTCAAATGTTGTTTTTGCTATTTCTTTCATCCTGGATATTTTTTGGCAGCTTGATATTAACTACAGTCATCTGGGACAAGAGATCCTCAGTTGAGACATTGGCCTTCATTGACTTGGTCTTTGGACCTGACTTTGGGGGCATATTCTTGCTTCGTGACTGATGAGGGAGGACCCAACCCACTCGTGGGTCATTCCAACACCTGAGACAGATCAAAAAGCAAGATGAGGATGGTTTGGGGACAGTGAGCCAGGAAACTGCAGACCTCAGTGGTTTCCTGCCTTCACATTCCTGCCCTGGCTGCCCTCAAAATGGACTGTGCCAAGTAAACCCTTCCCTGCCCAAGATTACATTTGGTCAGGGTGTTGTTCTTGCAGCAGCAGGGAACAGCAGGGAAGCAAACTAGTGCAGCCTTCCCCTTCTTCCCTGCTTCTTCTCTCTCCGTGTTTCCTCAACCCCAGTGCTCTTCTTTACAGCATTCAGATTGCATGTGCCCTTTATCAATCCTCTTCTCAATACCTCTTGTTCCCCTGTCGTGGTCCATGGTTTTATGTCAATTGATATACAATAGTTAGCAGAGAAGAAGAAATGACAGTTGAGAAAATGTCTCCATCAGATTGGATGGTGGACATCCCATGAGGAAGTTTCTTTATAGTGAGGGATGTGGGCGGTGGCCGGTGAGGAAAGCTGGCTGAGTGAACCAGTAACAAACACATCTTCCTGTGCCTCTGCTTAGGTCCCTGCTCTAGTTTATGTTCTGACTCCCTTCTTCATGATAGACTGCCATCTGTAACATGGAAGCAGGCCTTTCCTCCCCAAGTGACTTTTGGTCATGGTGTTTGTTACTGCAATAGAAACCCCAGTTGAGTCAGGAATCTCTACGTTTATAGCTGGTACCTACCTGTACAACTCCTTATTTACTTACACACAAACTTTAAAAGTTAGGAGTTGGGGATGAAAGAAAATATGTGTGTAGTGTTAGTCTTCCTGAGACTGGGCCGTGGCACTCAGTGTACTTTTTTGGGTTCCTCCCGCAAATCTTATCATTTTGCTTTAACAGCTGAGTAAGATTCCATTGTGCGTATTTGGCACATTTTCCTTATTTTTCCTGTTGATGGGCATCTAGGCTATTCTCTTTGTCTTTTGTGAATAGAGGAGCAATAAACATGAATGTTCAAGTATCTTCTGCAGTGGGCTGCAGAATCCTTCATATGCGCTCAGGCGTCGTGTAGCTGGGTCACATCAGGGCAGGTCTATTTTTAGTGTTTTGACAAGCCCCATACTTGCTTCCTTAGTATTAAACTAGTTTGCTGTTCTGCCAGCAGCAATAAGGGTTTTGTTTCGTTTCATTTATCTTGTGAATTGAATCAATTTTGCCTTTTAGGGAATTGATGTTCTTAGGGGCTTTAAATACTTTGATGTTAACAGAGAAAAGCACTTTAAATGGACCAACTAATAGTTATGAATGAAAAACTCAATCTCATATGGAGTTACTACTGTAGTATTTAAAATGTTAGGAAACTAGTGTTTTTTTTTTTTTTTTTTAAACAGTAGAAGTAGCACACTCGTCTGTAGGATTTTATCTATTGTATGAGCCATTGCCATACTGCTGAATTAGCTACTGGCAGCTACCTTTGTTCTCAACACTGCTGTCAACAAAGCAGTGTCTTGTGTGTGTATGAGGTAGGATGAGCAGAGAGACAGCGTTCTGAGGCCATGGTGCTGTAGGGTGAACACGTGCACACGTGTGCGTGCATGCATGTGTGCATGCATGGCTAATCTTGGGTGTCTAGTTAATATACCACTAAGAGGGAACCTCAGTTGGGAATTACTTCCATCAAATTAGCATGTGGGAGTGTCTGGGATATTTTATTAATTGCTAATTGACACAGAAGGGCCTGTCCCAGTCTGGCTGTGCCTTTCCCTGGCCTGGACTGTACAAGAGAGGGTAGCTGAGTGGCCACTTTCTTGTATTGTATTTTTTCTATCAATCTCCAGGTTCCTGCCTTGGCTTCCCTTAATGGAAGGGAGACGGCTTCATGCTAGTTTTGGTCTGTATTTTATCACAGCCATAGCGACAAGAACTGTGCGTGCATGTGTGTATGCATGTGTGCGTGTGTGTGCTTGTGTCAGAGAACAACCTCAGGTGTTCTTCAGGGGTTCAGAGACAGGGTCTCATTGACCTGGAGCCTGCTGATTAAGAAAGGCTGGCTGTCCTGTAAGCTCCAAAGATCTTTCTGTTGGTTCTGCCACCCACCACAGCCCTGGGGCTGTACGTTCACTTCATTATGTCCAGATTTTTCTGTGAGGGTTCAAAGATCAATTTCTGGTCCTCTGCATATGTTGTGGTGGTTGGCTTGATATTTTGGGGGGACTCCTGACAATGTGAGTGGAGGTGTCTCTGACTGTTGTGCCTGCACTTGGGACCCTTTTAATCCTACAGGGTTGCCTTGTCCAGCCTTGATGTGACAGTTTGTGCCTGGTCTTACTGTATCTTGTGTTATGTTCCATTTATGTCCCTTGGGAGTCCTGCTGTTTTCTTGTGAAAGATGGGGGTAGAGAGTGGATCTTGGTAGGTGTTGGGGGGAACTGGGAGAGTGGCGGGGGAAAGCCTGCAGTTGGGATGTAGTTGTATGGGGGAGAAGAACAAATAAAAATTTAAAAAAATGGTCTTCATGCTTGCATAGTCAATATTGACTGACTGGCTGTCTTCGTAACTTCAAGAAATGTAGGTTTACTGAGGAAAAAATTTCAGCCTGGATGTTATTCTGTCTCTTGGTGTTAGTCTCAAGATTGAATTCTCACAATGGCTAGTCCCTCACTAACATGTTGGCCTTCTCTTGGTATTGCTGGGTTATACAGTGGCAACATAGTCCCCATCTCATTAATGAACGCCACGGGGGATTTGTGTATACTTTGTCCATGCTCTGATTATTATTTGAACCCTTTGAGAAGGCTCCTTGAGTCTTCTTCACAGATGAGGACTTTGGTGAGTCAATATCGGAAAAAGAGCCTGAGCTCGTGTATTCAGCAGATAGGCTCCAAAGCCCTGCTTGGGCCCTGGACTGGCCAGTCAGCAGGGCCAGAGGAAAAGAGTGCAGTATCACTCTGTAGCCGTTCCTGGTTTAGGTGGCGGGTCCGTGTTCACCACAGGTGCTAAATTTGTACAGTACAGCGAATAGTGACAGGTATGAGATACAGTCCTGGAGGATAAGTCCGTGAGAAGACTTGGGGGAGCCGTGGACCTTGGCAGTTTAGTTAGAAAGAGGAGGCTTTCGTCAGAGGAAGAGTTGAGGGTGGGCTGAATGTTAGTCAGGTTAAGGGTGTTGCTGGTGGAAGGAGGATGTGTGCCTAGGAGAGGTCAGGAAATAGTTCTCGTGCAAACTGATCTTCTTCAGCTTCAGCTTGAACACGGGCCAGCGGTCGAGGGTCAGCTGTGGAAGGGCTGTCTGTTGAAGAGGATGCTGTGTTCTCTCAGATGATGGGGAGCTGAGGAGGAGATTACAATTACAGTTGTGGTACGCACCATCCTTTAGTTTCCTGGCTATAAAATGGGAATTGACTGATAGTACTCTGTGAGAATGAGACGAATCAACTACTTCATGAGAGGAACCCATCCCTCTAAAGCGTTTAGAACAGTCTGCGGCAGACAGTAAGTATAGATTGTCAATATTGTATGTCTGTTGTGAGGGACACTGTCACATCTAGCTGTTCATAGTTGACTAGTTTCTGCATCTGCCTGCATTGTTACCGTGTAGGTTTCCCCACTCCATTTGGTTTACACTGATGTGGGAACTGGAAGATGCCTTGTTTCCTCCCTGTGAAGAGGTGATTGCTGTTGCCACATGCGGGTGATGGATCTGAGCTCTTGGAGCCAACTAGCGTTGCTTGAGAAGAGGATGCTGGCCATGGGTAGGGTGTTAGGTGTGCTGACTGTTGACTGAGTTGTCACTGGGATATGGGGAACAGGAAGAGCAAAGCAAAGGAAGTTCAGTTGCGGTACACCAGAGAAAGAGAACCGGAATAGTTTGCAGCATGAGTGACTTTAATTCTGGCATTCGTCATGGGGTGTTTGGTCTGGTGAAGAGTGATGGCATATCGAAGGGACGAGGTCTTCTTTTTAAAGGAAGGGGTAGATTAGAAGCAGCTTAAAATGCCTTGTGGTTAAACTGCGCATGGCGCTGCTGTTTTCTCCCATTTCTCTGTACCACTTGAGGTTTTGAGGTTGGAAATGCTCTTAAGACTACTCTTATCATCCCACAATACAGAAGAGAAAGAGTGGCCCTCTTCTCTTTGTGAGTAATTTCTGATGTAGTCACTGAGGTATTTAGACTACAAAAATAAGCCCTGTGAAACTCGTAGTTGACAGCTTGGTTTCTTATCTAGCCTGCCAGCTTACTTCCAGTTTGAATTCTTGAAGAGACCGCATGCTAACTTCATTGATCTGGGAACAGGCTTCAGACTAGGATTGCTTCCACGTTTTCAATGTTCCTTAGAGCTCATTTATCCCAAAGACATACCTACCTGTTTTGGCATAATAGAGCAAAGAAACTGAGGTGCAGCCTTAGTTTAGAAGGCGGTGTGTTAGCCTCACACATTCCTATATAAGCATGGAAAATGGGATTTCCACACTGGCCATCTGGAAAGTGACAGTCGGCCATAGGAAGAAAGGGTGGTATGAAATGTCAGCACCTGCTACCATTTTGTTTCCTTGCAGTCTTTCCTCCAGACATTGAGTACCCATTGAGCCAAACTGGACAGCTATTTCATTGGGTATATCATAAAGTTGACATTCTCTTGTATGAAGGGACTTTTCCTCATCAACTTCAGGGAATAATACCTTTTCTTTCCCCTGAAAAACATAATATAAATGCTAAATTCTTTCCCTGTGTTGTTAGTGTTTAGATTCAGAGCTACTGTTATTGTACCTCCAGTGTGCAAAATGAATCTCTTTAAAAATTAATTTTGGTCATCGGTGTGGGCCCATCGAAATGCGTGTGCTCTGTTGTATTGCCAGTTGTACCCCCGTTCTTCTGGTGGCACAGTTGTCTCATAGTTAGCCGCTGAGACACCCTTCACGCTCTCACCCTCTGAGATGACATTAAGCATAAAGCAGTTAACCTCCATGCTTCTAGGTATAGAAGGTTGCCCCCAGGATCACATTTTTAGTTTTCTGCCTCACATCTGTAATCAGTCATTATTCAAGGGAATTCTGCTTCTTTTTAAGGGGAAATGATACTTAGAAAGCAGCATCCTGACACTGTTGCTGGGAGCAGTGTCTAGGTCACCAGGTAGGTGGCTATACACATTCCTTTGCACGCATGTGTATGACCATTACTTACAGTCTTCCTGTTTCCAGTTTAACTTTTCCATTTCACATAAAATTAAGTTTTTACTAATTTCCTGAATTTTATGTTTCTATAATTTCTGTTACATGCTCTTTAATTGTTTTGTAGTTCTTTTTAACTTCAGAATATATTCTGTGTGACTTAAAATTGTTCTCTTCCTTGTAAAAATAGTCACTTCTTAAAAGACGTCATTACTAGTGACTGCACTGCCATGATCTCAGGTAGTAGTTTTTTCTTTTATTTTTTTACTCCTATGTGTGTGTATGTTGTGAGTGTAGGTGTGTATGCAACAGCATGTTTGTGAAAATCAGCAGCCTTGTGGAGCCAGTTACCTCCTTCCACCTTTTCATGATTTTTGGGGATCATATTTAGCTCACAAGGCTTGGGTGGTAAGTTCCTTAGCCCACTGAGCTCTGTTGCTCCTTCTTCTATTGGAAATATATGCGTTTTCCAGTTAGTCTTAATTATGAGTTTCTTAAGTTTCATATTTTGAACATGTGATACAATGACATTTTAATGCTTGCAACTATTAACAAATATGCAGAAGTTTGTTCATCTTCATTCATGTATATTCTCTTTACCCTCCGTCATTTCTTGCTTGCTGCAATCTTTGAACTTCTTATTTTTTGTTAAGGTTTGCAAATATATGAATTATTTTTTGCCTTTTAGTTCTACATGGAAGACAGTATATTACACACTCTTTAAGAACTTGCCTCCCTTTGCCTGACATATCCTGGAAGTTACCTGATAATCTTATATCTTCTTAGGCTCTCATTATGTGGATTTACTCTAGTTATTTGTACAGTCACTCTTCGATAGATGTCTAGGCTAGTTTTCTTTGATGCTGTAGCTCATTATTCCCACAAGTAAATATACCTGTGGCACTTGTCAAAGTCTACTTTTTTTGATAATATAGCATAGGTTTATTTTTTTAAACAATTCTTAAGTATACTTATATTTTTTACATTTTATTAAACCAAAAGGCAAATTTGTATTCTAAAAAGATGGGTATCCTGCACATGAGCAATCATTTTTGACATTAAAAATTAAATCCTTCCCCAAGAGCCACAGACTGTCTAACGAAAACCCTGGTCCCAGGCTTGGAAACTCCCTTCAAATTGTTTGTCAGGAGAGTTCAAAAGACTCTCAAAACAATACAGGACATTGCTGTTGTCCTTAGTTGCTTCCTAAAACTTTAGGGTAAGACCCTGTTGCTTAAGACACCACCACACACTTTGTCTTTTTTTTTTTTTTTTTTTTTTCGGTTTTTCAAGACAGGGTTTCCCTGTAGTTTCTAGAGCCTGTCCTGGATCTAGCTCTTGTAGACCAGGCTGGCCTCGAACTCAGAGATCCGCCTGCCTCTGCTTCCCGAGTGCTGGGATTAAAGGCATGCGCCACCACCGCCTGGCCCACCACACACTTTGTACAAAGAACTTTGAAGGGTTTAGCTGGGACTGTTGTGAAAGCCTCCTCCCCCAAGACTGGCTTCCAGTCTCCAAAGGAGCTATGTACGTGGCTAGGGGAAAAAAGCCGTCAACACTCCTGCCCGGCTGTAAAGCACACGAATCACAGCAATGACTACCATGACAAGATAGCAAGGGGGCAATAGTGCCATTTATCCCTCGAGAGTCACCAACAGCTTTATAATTGGACTTGAGGCCCTCTCTGTGGAAGAGAATCATGCAGTACTATCAACCTGGCCAACTACCCCTGGTCAGTGAGGTCATGGGCTCTAGAGGCGAACCCACTGCAGCCACTTTCATAAAACAGCACGACTCCTAACTGCATTCTAAATAGTTACCCCTGTACCCACCCACAAGTGTGTCTCCCACCCCTCATGAGAAAGACTTCTCTGTGCAGCAGAGGGAGAACATGCAGGAAGGACCAGACTATAGGTCACCTGACACCCCCTGCTATGCCAGCCACACACAGCCTCTATGCCTAAGGGTCAGGAAGCATCCAGGAAGATTCCAGGAGCCAGAGGACCAGCATGTCTGCTATGAGACAGTATCTTCTATAAATGACAGGGAAGATGTACCCAGGAAATCTCAAGAATATGGCTGCTTAAAAAAGACCTGCACATTGGTAACACCAGTTGACATGCCAGCATGGATGGGGGACGTCTCTCCCCGTAGATGAAGACCCGTAGGCTGTTAATGGCTGCTGAGAGAGGGAGGGAGAATCAGTTTTCTCTAGGGATGAGACCCCTGGTAGGTTATCCAATCCCAAGTGGCCAGCCTCGAGCACTACTAATGCCACTAGGAGCAGGCCTTTGAGAGTTGTGTGGTCCCACTTCTGGTCCCACCTTCACTGTCTCTCTGTGTGTGAAGGGTACACAGCTTTGGTATGCACAGTCCCATAGAGTCTGCTTGTCGTGCCGCTCACATTAGTAGGGGGAGCTGCCTGAGGCCAGGAGAGCTGCACTGGGATGGGGACGGAGGGTCCTCCATCAGGTTTTCATCGGTCTGCAGATCCATTGCTTAGACCATATACAAGGAAACTTAATCAATCCCACACATGCTGTGTGTGTTTTAACACGGTAAATACATACCGTGTTAAAACGCACAGACCACTCCCAGTGGACTAATGATGTTTTCTTTTCCCCTACTGTGTCCCATCTCTCTTTTCAGATACTTCATATATCCTAATTCTTGGACATCATCTGAGATACATTTCACTCTTTGAAAATAGTCTTCGCAAGCCTTGGTGTTTGCTCCATGGTGTGCATGGTGATCCTGAGATCTCTTCTCCCACCTGGGGCACAGGTCCACCAGCTTGCGGTGGGAGGTTCCAGTGTGTGCTGTGAAAAGGTGTTATCTGACTGACAAGTCTCTTGTCTTGCTGGAAACCCTTGTGGGCCTGGTCCCCATGAAGTGGGAACGGCCCAATCTTTATAAATACTGCCCTGTTTTCAATACAATGCCAAGGCGAAAGGTCATTGTTCACTGAGGTATCTGCTGAGATCTGCACGTCTCAAAATCGAAGCCTAGTTAAAGCAAGAAGTTAATATAGCAAGCTAATCCAGCCTCCTACCCGTTAAGCAGTTTTATAGGTTCCACATCTCATGGAGGGGCACTGTGATCTCCTCAGCCACTCCACTCAGAGTCTGGAAAGTTCTCTAATCTAGTAGCCCTGTGCTTCATCTCTGTTATCCAGCTGGTTCCTGGTTTCCCTGGTGAGGATGTCAAACCCACCTCTTTCCTTTGTTCTACCTGTTTAACCCCCTACTGAACCTGGTAGCCTCTGCTCACTTTGTTTCTGCAACTTCCTGAGAGTTAGTCTTCATTTATATATCATTCATATATATATTCATTTATATATCTGGTCCTCATACTCCTTTGCTCACAATTCTGTGGTGGTCAAAGGCTATACTGGCAAGTCGGCCTGAGTTGCTGGTTAAGACTCTTGGAAACCCATGTATGTTTCACCAGTGCCCTCTGGTGGTCATTCAGAAAACACTCACATTTGGGGACCCCTGGCTTCTGGAGACTCCTGCTTTCCTATATTGGCATTGCCAGTGACATGGTATGCCTGCTTCTGCCCGTGAAGCTCATTTGTGCCTTCTAGTGTGACAGGATGCCACCCTTCAAATCCTCTCCCAAGTCCCATGGTCATACTAGAGTATTCCTCCCATGGCTGCTGGTTCCCTTGCGTCTCTGCGTCTCCCAGGACCTCATGTGGTTTCTTTTTTAGTTCTCTTTGCACCTCCACATCCCAGCGGAACTTCCAGCCTGCAGTAGAAAATATTTGTTGCCAAATATTGGTGACTTTTGATTTTAGCTATTTGTTATTTATTTTGTTCTAGGATATAGTCTTGATTTTATAGTGGCAGTAGTTTGTATAATATGCAATGCCTTTGGACAGTAAAGCCAGTTAAATAATAACACAGGGAAATCATATATGCAGACAAAACTAGATGATTATTTAATAACCTATTTACTTTTTCGCACCTGTGAGTTCTCTACTATTGAGTTAGTCCTGAACAGAGAAAAACATTTGAGGAGTTACCATCATCATCATTATCATCATCATCATCATCATCATCACCACCATCATCACCATCATCATCATCTGTGTGTATGCTACATGTGTGGGGTTGCCTGTGGAGGCCCCTCCCTCCCTCTCTGCTCTCTTTTATCCCCCTTCCATCCAGAAGGACATGTTTACTGATTGTGCAGCAGAACACAGTAGCCTAGCCAGTGCTTTGACTCTCTTGGTCTTGGATCACATTGGGGTGGTAGTTATGATCTATGGTCCTGTTTATCCAGGCTGCCAGTTAACACACTGACATCCATTGTTTGATTCCACAACTGAGCATAGGCGAAATGGGGATTTTTGGATAATTATAATTTTAAAAGTCACTCTGTTGTGGGTATTGAGAAAAAAGAGTGTAGAAGTGTGTAAGTCAAGCTGGGCAGTGGTGGCGCACGCCTTTAATCCTACCACTCCGGAGGCAGACAGATCTCTGTGAGTTCAAGGGCAACTGGTCTACAAGAGCAAGTTCCAGGACAGGCTCCAAAGCTACAGCAAAACCCTGTCTTGAAACTCCCCGACCCCCCAAAAAGAGAGAAGTATGTAAGTCCCTTTACCCTCTACCCAGCTTTAACCATAAACTTAAGGCTACTCTGATTTCTCTCTCTCTTCCATGAATCATGAAAATTTCCCTTCTTTTACCTTGTAGGTAATTTCTTACTGGAAATTATTTCAAGAAGAAAAAAAGATCACTGAGTTATAATTCATATGCTATATAATTAACCCACTTACACAATCAGTCCAGTGATGTTTTGTGTGTTCATATAACACATACACACATCTACTCACCCCAGATAGGGGTGACCCCACAACAGACCAAAGTATGCACATCACCAAAATTCAACTTGGTGAACCAGTGAGTTTGATTGGGGTTACTTACAGTAATATGCGTTGTGTGTTTCCTTAGAAGAATAGAAATGATGCAGGGCTGCATCACTAAGGTCCACCCTAGCGTGGGTCACAGGTCATGCCACCTGGGGACCTTGAGCACACTGCACAGCCTGCAGGCAGCTCAGCAGGTCTAAGAGTGTCCTTTCCAAGTGACTCTGGGAGAGACCCCTTCCAGGCATCTGGTCCGGTTACAAGAGTCTTCTCAGCTTGTTTTCCTCAAGTCTTTGTAGTTCTGGTCCTCTAGTACAGTGCTGCTCAACCTGTGGGTCCTGATGCCTTTGGGGCCCGGAGGTCACCTAAGACCAGAAAATACAGACAGGGATTTATATTTCAATTTATAACAAAAAATTATAGTTACCAAGTAGCAGTGAAACTAGTTTTATGGTTGGGTGTCACTACAACATGAAGAACCGTATTAAAGGGTCACAGCATTAAGAAGGTTGAGAACCACTGCTCTAGCCTTCAAGGGACTCTCACCTCTTATTGCTTACTCTGGCAGGGAGGTCCCTAGTAGTCAGTTTCAGGGACTTCCGGCTTAAGTAGCTTCCCTGTAGGATGGAATGTTTCAAACTTGGAAGAAATCGTTATGCAACACCATCAACCACATTTTAGAACATTTTCTTAGATCCAAATGCCCCATATTCTTTTGCTTCACCAGTCTGCTTTGTATGTATACCTATAGTTTTTTAAAATTTTGAACATCGTAAGTCATGTAATATGTGGTTCTACCAAACTGACTTTTTTCACTTAGTATTTTCAGAGTTCTTCCATACCATAGCGTGTCTCAAAAGCATGGCGTTCCCTTTATATATCAGTGTTACTCCATTGCAGGCATGCACACAGTCCGCCCACTCGTCAGCTGATGGATGCGCAGATTCACCTTCTGTCTGCTGCGGGTCTCACTGCACTCTGTGAGCATCTGCAGAAAGTCTTTGTGTACATAGTGTTTTTTTCTCTGTGTTATACAGCTGTCTGTAAAGTAGTTGGGTTGCATCCTGTCTCCATGTTTACTTTTGAAGAACTGCCAAGCTTCTCTTTTTTCTTCTGTATCACATTCTCGATCTGCAGTGCTCAAGGAGCCCGCCCTTTTCACATCTTCACCAGTGCTTGCCCCTGGGCTTTGGGTATAGCCATCCTTGTCACAGGTCATTGTGGTTTCGCTTTGCATTTTTCACGATAGCTTCTGATGGTGAAGTGTTCCTTTCGGCCATCTGTTGGTCTTCATTGGCGAGGTATGTGTCCCAGTCTTCTGCAACCTCAACTTGAAATTAGGTTGTCTTCAGATTATTGAGCTGTAATAATTCTTTATGTGTTCCAGAGCCAAGTCCTTTTTCAGGGACTTGATCTTCCCGGTGTCTCTCAGTTGGTTGTCTTTTCCCTCTGCTGATGGTATTCAATCAAAAAGCATCTAGCGTGAAATAGGATCGCGGTGGAAGATCTCTCATGATCTTACAGCGTGTTAGATGGATGTGCAGCTTCTGCGTGCCAAAGCTGGTGGTTTGCTCATTGAGTCAGCTCCAAGGTCTGGCTGATCAACCCCCTGAAGACTTGATTAACCCCGCCGAACAGGCTCCTTTGTTCCTGGATATGTTTGTGTTTAAAAACAAAACAAAAATACTTAGAACTGCTTTCATTCATTTCACATAGTTCCCAGCTGCTTGTGTAAAAGGAAAGACGGTGGCCAGGAAACTGAGCTGTCACGGGATGGAAAGGTATTTATGCACACACTTACAAGTAAGTCTCTTCAAAGAGAAGGCAGCATACTTGTGCTGGAAACGCTGACTGCTCTTGCAGGGGACCCAGGTTTAATTTGCAGCACCCACATGCATCTCACCACCATCTTTAACTCCAGTGCTGAGGGGATCTGATGGCCCCTTCTGGCCTCCATGCGCACCAGGCATGTGTATGGTACAAAGGCATATCACACACACACACACCCCACAAATTATAGTGTCTTCATGGATGTTTTAAAAGAACACTGGATCTTCTAGTAAGAACAGTATTAAAACATTTAGTCTGTTTTACTGTATTGGTGTTAAACCACCCTAGGTATGCAGTGATGGTGTTCTTTGAAAGGCAGAATCAGAGGGTAGGGACTTGATATCTATTTTGGAAGGACTTTATGATATATTGGTTGACATTTAACTTATGGAAATGAAGTACATTGAGGTGATTACCCTCAGAAAAGGATGAGTCATCCATACTAGGTGGAGGGCTGGTATGGGGATGCGAGAGAAATGGTATGTGACATTTCAGCTGGTCTCAGAAACATTTCTGCTCATGCTATGGTGAGCAGAGAAGGCATTTTAGATGAGCACAGCTTCCGAGCAGAGCAGCTTGAGCAGAGGAGACAGATGAGTGGCAGCAGGTAGCCTCCGAGACGGGTTTAGTTCTCACGCCAGAAGCTTGGTCTTCGTCCACTAAAGATTGTGGATTCATTGGGTGAGTGCCTTTGAGCCATGAAACCAACGCTGTCTGCTCCCATAAGTAATGTTCCAGTCATCATGTTATCAGCTGGCTGTTAACTTATCTGGAGGGAGGGGGCAAGTCTGCTATCAGAAGCAGCGCATGCTGTCCACCGGCAGCCAGTGTACAACTGTTCCCTTCCACAGTCATCCTTTGCATTTACTGATCAGTTCCTATTCTGTACCCGTTGTGCTAGTGACTCGTCTTTACAGTAATTGAGCTATTTATTATTAATCTTTATTTTGCAGAAGAGGAAATTGAGACTTAGCCAAGGTTCAATAAATTGTTGCAGATTTTACAACCGGTGAATGGTGGAGCTGGGGTTTGGATTGTAGCCTTGTTATGTTTGTTTCTCAGCATATCCTTCTGATGCCAATAAGTCTCTGCTAATATCACACCACCAGGAACATTCAGGCCTCTTTGCCTTTGGCAGGCTGTATTTGCTGCCAGGATGGTTGTTTGTAGCTAGATTTTTCTTTGGCTGCCAACCAGCCCCCAAATAAAGACATGGAGACTTCATTAATTATGAATGCTTGGTCTTAGCTTAGGCTTGTCCCACTAGCTCTTTTAACTTAATTTAACCTGTTTCTATTCATCTATGTTTTACTTTTTACCTTTCTTCATTCTTTATGTCCTGTTTTGCTGTTTCCTCCATTTCTGTCTCACTGGTCCTGGTGTCTCTTTTTCTTTTTTTTTTTCTGAGCCTAAATTCCTCCTCCTCCTTACTGCCATGGAGTCCTGTCTATACCTCCTACCTTGCTATTGGCCATTCAGCTTTTTATTAGACCAATCAGGCGCCTTAGGCATGGCAAGGTAAAACAGCAAACACACATTTACAAAGTTAAACAAAGTTGTACATCTTTGCATAGTTAAACAAATATTCCGCAACCGTTGTTCCTTCTCTCTGCCTAGGACCCAGTTTCCTGTCCCAGTTACAGCTTCTGGAGGCTCTGGAGTGTCATCTTTGAACCTCTGTATGCTTAGAAACTCCTGTGTTTGATGAACACAGTGGGCTGTGTGTCACATTTGTTTTTTACTGCTGGGTTCTTTGCCTTACATCTCTGGCAGTCTCACAGTACCTGGATCTGTGCAGTGGTGGGGAAGGCAGACTCTGTGACCTCTTTGTCCCTCTGGGCCCGCCTTCTCTTCTTAGAGTGATGCATTAGCAAGGATGGGCCTGTGCTTCTGGGGTCGTGGAATGTGAGGGAGGGCATTGATAAAACCTATCATCTTCTTTTCATTATTGACTCATCAGCATTTCCGAGCATCTCTACCCACAACTCTCACACTCCAGCTCCACAGTCTATAGAGTGAGACTACAGGTGTGGCCGTGTTTCTGAGTTGCTTGAATTGAGAAGGGCTCCACTTTCAACCTTCCTTGGTCACTTTTCTCCGTATTTCTCTTCAGATTCTCTCTAGCCAAATTTTTACTACAATCTTAATTTTCTGTTTGTCATCCAAAACACCCAGGACCTACTGTGAGCCTCATCATGGGTGCTGGGAATCAGCCCTCAGTCTTCTTCAAGAGCAACTGGTACTCTCAGTCACTGAGCCATATCTCCATCCCATCTGCTTTTAATTCTTTTTTTGAGAGGGAGAGGGAGGGTAGGGTTTTGAGACAGGGTTTCTCTGCGTAACAGCCCTGGCTGTTTTCGAACTCACTTTGTAGACAAGGCTGGCCTTGAACTCTGACTCCTGAGTGCTGGGATTAAAGGTGTGTTCCACCACCACCTGCCTTCTTTTTCAATTCTTAATGACAGTTTTCTGTGCATCCTAATTTTTAATTGTGTGTGCCGTTTGCCACAGATCTTGAGATCAGCTGTTTCATATCATAATGAGATGTCTGATGTTAATGTGCTAAAAGGAATGCATTTATTAATTCCTAAAAGGGGTTCAGATCTCAGGGTACTGTGCTAAGCAATTAAAGAGAAGATATGCATGTGTTTATAAAAATATTCATTTAAAAATTGTGGTTTCCTCTACCATTTTCTGCCATATTCCCATTGCACTGAGTATGGAGCCCCACTGGTAGCCAGCAAGTCCTGAGGAGTCTACCATCATCACATCTACCCCCACACCCCTCAAGCTGGGAGTATGGACATGTGTAGTCAGGTCTGGCTTTTACCTGAGTGCTGGGAATTTTAACTTACAAGGTAATTCCAATAAGCAAGTGCTATATGCGCTGAGCCATCTTTTCAGCTCAGTGTATCTGTAGATAGGTTTGACTGCAGATTAAGCCATCCAGGGATGGAAAATATTTGAAACAAATTACATCTAAACTGGACATGTATAGAGTTTTGTGCTTGTCAGCTATCCACACAATAAGTACTTGTGTAACTTTTACGTCTTATTTTATGTTATTTTACGTCTTATTTTGTGTTATAAATGTAGAAAAGATGTAAAGTATGTTACAGTTTTATGCAAATAGCATTTATTTTTCCATATGTATGCATGTCCATGTGTGTATGTACATGGGTGCATGTCAGTGCAGGTGCACATATTTGTGTGTGCAAGCATGTGAAGGCCCAAGGCTGATATTGGGTATCTTTTGCTTTCTTGGTTAAGTACAGCTCACTGGTCATAGCTAGTCTTTTTGCTCTGTGGGTCCTCTGTGTCTGCCTCCCTTACATTAGGATTCAGGTGTGCCACCATGACTGCCTGACATTTATTGGGTTCTGTTCTCACTTTTGGTTGGTAAGTGTCACACTGGCTGAGTCAGCTGCCCAGTTCATGCGGTTTTACATAAGGACCTTGGGCACCTGCAGATTTTGGTATCTGTGGTGGAAGTGCTGACACCGTACCCCTGTGATTATGTGGGCAACACTGTATTTCTTTAATCAAATAGTGATTCGTAAGATATTATAGGTTTTCTTTTGCCTCCGTATCTTATTACACCGTCTCCATAGCAAACTTGTACTTACATTTTAAAGAAAGTGATGATAATGCCTGAGACAAAGTAGGTGTGTGCAGATCAGTGCTATTTTTAAGTTTTTGACTGAAATGCACCGTGGGCATGCTCACAGTGCCATACTGAGAGCCCGTTACTCTCCAGGCTTGCTGCACAAAGCTCAGGGTTTGTATCCGTGTTTCTGGTTTTGCTTGGTAGAGGTAACCTCAGCCTGTCTCAGCAGATGGTTAGTGTTTTGATTGAACAAGCTTCGTGAGACCATTAGTCCGTGTCACAAGGGAACAAAAAAAGATGATATTCATAGTGAATGTTTTAGTTCCAGTGATCAGTTTTAGCAATGAGTAAACTCAGAGCAGAATACACCTTTGCACTGGTTCATCATGGGAATTTAACAGGTGTGTGCACTTCAGTCCTATTGCTTTATGTTGTTATTATTTTTTGATATAGGTTTCTTGTAGCCCAGGCTGGCCTTAAGCCTACTCTGTAGGCAAGAGTGACCTCCAGCTCGCTTGCATCCATTTCCAAGTGTTGGCATTATAGGCTTTCATTACCACACCAGACTGGATTTTAGTTTATAAGACATAGTTGGAGCAGGTTATTTACACTAACACTCAGCAGTGGTTGTCTCTGGCTGCATTTGACAAATAGAGCGAACATTCTTGGTTACTGTCAGACAATTGATTTTCACTCCTCATTTCTGAGAGGGCGGGAGAACGAACAATGGGGAGACATTGAAGTGGTTTCCTTAAGACGGCTTCTTAGAAAATGCTGTAGAAAATGCTGTTTTCCTAACTTCTAGGAGAAATTTGGCTGCAAGCTGGCAGTTACTACATTTTTGCCCACAGAATGGGCTAAAGTTAGTATCATATCCTTTCTGGTTGCCAGAGGCAACACAGTTTAATTTGTGTCCCAGTGGTAGTCATCTTAAAATAATTTTAGTGATTTTTGTTTTGTGTGTGCTAGTATGTGTCTGTGTTGGGGGACAGAAACATTGGATTGCTTCAATACATAGGTCACAGACTCGCCTCAAAATAGGCGTCATTAAGGACGTCCACGAGAGCCCAGAATAAAAGATAGAAAATGTTTATTTGGGGAAAACCTCAGAATATGGGTAGAGAACTGTGATCCTCTGCTCTGTGGGTGCTGGAAGCTGGAAACAAAACTCTAAGCACTACGCTAGAGAGCGAGCATGCTTCCCATCTGCGCTTTTCAGTCCACACTTAGTATCTCAGACCATGCCCTAGTGGGCCGGTGCCCAAAAGGCTGAAAGACATCCCGTATCACACTTCCCCCTTTGTCTAAATAAGAAGGTTCTAAACCTAATAAAAACTATATACAATAAGAACAAATATCAAGTATTGTCCAGGAGAAAGAAAGGGGAAAAACATACACAAAAACTACGACCTGTATGAGTAACATCAAGCAAGAACACATGCTAAATGTCCTATCTAAGGTAATGAACAAATAACAGAGATTGTTTCAACATCTGTCCTTCCTATCCTGTGAGAAGTATAAGTCATTTATTAAAAAATGAATTAGTTAAGTTATGAGAGGAAAGTAGTTATGACCAACTAGTCCTCAACCCTATCAGAGACTTGAAAAGGAAATTAATATTACCTGAGAGTGAGCAGGAAATGCAAGCAAGTGATTTCCAAAAGGTGCAGGAAATGACAAGAGATAGCTGGCTACTTGAACAATCACCCAAAGTCTTTTTTGCAGCGCGTTGAGGCAACCAGCTTTGGCTAAGGTCTAGATTATCTCACAGACAATTTTAGAAGCAGGAAAATTTGAAAGACTGTCTTGGCATGGTTCAGCAGTTTTTTTTTTTTTTTTTGTTGTTGTTTGCTGTATCTTGCTTGTCCAGTTTGGACAGCGTGCATATTGTCAGTAGTCAAGGAAAGGGCAGTTCTTTGCCCAAAGGCTAGTTTTTCCAAGAAGACAAGCTCCGTGTCTTCAGTGTCCGGTATTTTCTCAGGAATAGATCAGTGCTTCCAGGAGCAATCGTGTCTCACATCAACAGAATCCTGAGCTATTTAAGTGCCATATTCTGCAGTTCTTTGAAGTATATGAAGATTATCTATCTATCTGGAATATATCTCTGTGCATATAGAGAACCTGACTAACATAGCTAACCAAATGACAAGCATGTGTAAATATTAACCTGTAATTCTTAATGCCTGTATAGATTAAGTCTAAAGTTTCCACAATTATAAAAAATAAAAAAAAAATCTGTAAAACAGATGTACAGTCATGGGGACAGTGACCTCGAATTGTAACAGTATATATAAATATCTTGATCATAGGTAGAAATGCATAGTGCAAAATGATAAAAAATATCCCCAACTTGCATCAGTATACAAAATATCTTAAGCAGAGGTAGAAACATGTATACATACAATATGACAAAATAACTTCAAATATTGTAAACAAATAGGAGCATACTCAATATAACAAATATAATTTGAATTTGTATCAATGTAGAAATTATCTTAGGAACACAAAGGTAATTTTACATATGTATCAATATATAAGAATCTATGCTGGGGGGTGGTGGCGGTGCATGCCTTTAATCCCAAGCACTGGGGAGGCAGAGGCAGGCGGATCTCTGTGAGTTTGAGGCCAGCCTGGGCTACAAGAGCTAGTTCCAGGACAGGCTCCAAAGCCACACAGAAATCCTGTCTCGAAAAACAAAACAAAACAAAACAAAATCTATACCAGTGTAAATTGTCTATAACTAATAGTTCACAAGTAGATACACTAATCTACCCATTACCCCACAACACCTCAGTTTTTGGTTTGCCTTCCACCTTGGCTGAGGGGAAGGTTTCTTTGTTGTTTGCTATTAAGCTGAGCTGCTTCCATCGGGCTCCCTCGCCCACAAGTTTTCAGGGATTCTCCTGTTCTGTCTTTGCCTCCCATCTTACCATAGGAGCACTGAAATTATAGACATGTGCTGTCTACCTGGATAGATTGAAGTTCTTGGGATTCAGACTCAGCTCCTCACTCTAGAAAAGACAGGACTTTACCCTCTGAACCATCTCCTCAGCCCCTTATCCCCCTTTTCTGCCGCCTTTTCATTTCTTAGCTTTTAGTGCTGCTCACTCAACCTAACTGAGTTCTGGGTGCAGATGGTCAGAACAGGGTCAGCCATTCCTGTGTCTGTACACACCCTGGGGGGTGCATAGGTTGGGAAACTCATGGTCTAGCCTGTGGATGTCAGAACTGTAGAAGACAGAAATCCAGCGCACACATGTTTGAAAGTTGACATGGAGTGGGAAAAAAAAAATCACACACACCCTAAGAGCTACATGGGAGAGGTTTGGTGTTCTTGAGCTTTGGATTGAGGTTTCTTACAAGTACTCTTCTCTGTTATTCTGTTTTCTGATGACCCTTTAGTGGTTTGTGATACTAACTGTTGTTTATCACAGCTGATGAAATTCACGTTCAGAAGTCTCTTAGGGTCACAGTAGCACAAAAGGAGGATGGCTTAGTCCTCCTGAGATCTGGCCAGGCTCTGTCTGGGCATACTTTTTTGCATAATGACTGCATATGCAAAAATCATTTTTATGTAACAAATGTTAGGCTTCAATGAATGTCCTCAGGGTAATCAGAGGAGAAGAGGTAAAAGTCTCACAGCTGTGTCTATACTCAGAACTCTTTTTCCCCCCTCTCAATACAGAGTGGACACAAATATCTACCAGGTACCTTAGAGAGCAGCTGGTCAAGATTTCTGACTTTTACCACATGGCCTCCAGTGCAGGTGACGGTCCTGTCCCCGTGCCACCAGAGGTCGAGCAAGCCATGAAGCAGTGGGAGTACAACGAGAAGCTGGCATTTCACATGTTCCAGGTAATCTGACGAAGGCATGCAAGGAAAGGACACCTTCTACATGCAGTCATGCGCTGCTCAGCAGCAGGGATGCATCCTGAGGACTGGGTTGCTTGGTGCTTTTATCATTCTGCAAACATCACAGAGTACACTTATGTATAAATGCAGATGATATAGCCTGCTACATACTTAGACTATGTGACACAGTATGTATCTGTTGTGTGTGGTCTTTGGTTGACCAAAACATGCTGACAGATAGCTATACTTGTATTTTCTGGGCTTAATAATGTATCCTTATATGAACTGATGCATTCACAGAAAGAAGTTTAACATTTATTTGTATGTAAATGAAAATTTTGAGGCAAGTTCTTGCTGGCCTTGAACTCACATATGTAGACGTAGTTGACTTTCTCTGCCTCCCTGGGGTTACAGGTGTGCATGACAGTGCCAGACACATGTCTTACGGTACATTCAGGGGAACGTGTGTGCTCTATGATGACAGTTTGTTACACAAATTTATCTTCAGTTGTCAGTGACATCAGGTATTTTATTGCCTCTAAATACATTGTAATTGTGCTGTTAAGCACAACCCTCTTAAACCCTTTATTTTGAAAATTAGATCTATTTATTGAGAAGCTCCTTTGTGCTGATGCTTTCTGTCTCATAACAGATCTCCTCTGCCCCTGGATATTTTCATGCAAAGGTCTCTTCATTTAGCTCAGTTGTGTCTTGAAATGAAAATTGAAGCAGTGAATTAAGAGAAACAAGGAACTCTGAGGTTCTCACTCAATCTGTTGTAATTCTTTTACCATCAGAGGTCAATTGTGGTGTTATTTGCCTTTGTTTTTATTCCTGACAAGGTGTATTCAGCTAAAGTCCTGTTATTAGCCCAGATTTTCATTATTCATTATCTTAGTCAAAGAGGAAAGGAATACATGGTTTTTAAATGTTCCATTATTACTTCAATTGAAATACCCAGGTAACGTGAGTTTTAGAGATGGCTCAAATAACAAAAACAAACAAGCACTGTGTGTTTCTTTTGTGAAGTAGGCATTGTTAGTTTTTAAATGACTAAATACAGCTCTTAAGAACCCTAGCCCCACTTGTGCTGACATCTTCAGAGCCTGTTCCACACTGTTATGGCTTTTACTAAGGTAAAATTTTACTAAGGTAAATTTCAGTTGATATCTCAGAAGTGTGTTTATTCAGCACACTTGGTACTTTTAGAATGATTAAAAGATAAAGTAACATGTATTAAATTTGTTTTGTGTGGTGTGTGTGTGCGTGCACGCTATTGCTTGTCTGGATTGCATGTATACTTGGCGGCTAAAGATCAGCACTGAATATTGATGCATTCCTCAGGAGCCAGCCTTCCTATTTTCTGTAACCAGGTCTCCTCCTAGGACTTTGGGCTTAGTCTAGATTGGCAGGCCAATGAGCTTCAAGGGTCTACCCTTACCTACTTCTCTGCCCTGGGATTATGGGTGCATGCCGCTATGTTTAATATTTATTTATTTAATTTTTAATATGGATGCCGGGAATTGAACTCAGGTCCTTATGCTTGCACAGTAAACATTCTACTTCCTGACCTGTCTCCCCAACCCCAGGATTCCTTTTTAAAATCAATTTTGTTACCTTGTACTCACCATCATTACACATTAATGTAAAGTTTATTTTAAATGTTTACAAAATTCATAAATAGGGCATATGATTTTCATAAAATATGGGTTGTTTCTATTTTGAAGTCTTTCATCCTATAAAACATAACACCAAGACTATGATATGACATTAAGTGTATATGTCTAGAAAGTCGTACAAATGTATTTGTACATGTGTGTAGAGGGAGATTCCTCTTTTGTTCCCGGCCCTCCAGATCCGAATAATCACACAGAAACTATATTAATTACAACGCTGCTTGGCCAATAGCTTAGGCGTCTTCGTGACTTACTCTTACATCTTAAATGAACCTATTTCTATTAATCTGTATCTGTAGGCCACAATGCAGGCCTACCGGTTAAGGTTCCAACATGCTCTTCTTTGTCGCCTACATGGTGGCTCCTTGACTTTGCCTACTGTCTATCTATATCTCTGTCAGCCTGGATATATTCTGCCCTGCCATAGCCCAAAGCAGTTTTCTTCATTACCCAATAAAAGCAACACATATACAGAAGGACATCCCACATCCCACGTGTGTATACAGGCAGGCATGTGTGTATATGTGCATTCATGTGTGTGTATAAAGGCAGTTGACAAAGGACAACATGAGTATGTTAGTGTTAGTGGCATCTTTGAGATGTAGCTCAGTAGTACAGTGCTTTGCAAATGCCTTGGTTTAGAAAAAGAAAAAAAAATCAAGGAAAAGGGACCATGCCGTGCCAGAGGGGTAATTGGATTTTTTTGTTTGTTTGTTTTTTAGGATGGTTGTATAGAATTATTTTTAAATTGGTTTTATTAAAAGTCTATCTTTTCCATCATTTAATGGGTCATTAAAATGATAGTTCAAATAATACATTCATAGGTAGACGAATCTGAGAGTCATTTAAGATTTACTCTAGGCCCGGAGTCTGGTGTGGGTTTTGTACCTTGGAGACAGTGGTACGAGCAGTCTTCTGCAGAGTCATCACAGTTAGCCCCATCTGCTCCCTGATAGCTTGCTGGGGTGTGTCATCCTAGAGTCTGATGGCTTCTGAATATCTGAATTTTAAAAATAAGTTTAGCATGAAGCGGGTTACCAGGTCACACATACTGCCCCCCCCCCATCCCTCTACGTCTTTGTTTGGGGTTTGAACCGTGGGTTGTGAGACTATGACAGTCACACAGGATTGAATCTACATGACAGTGGTGTATCTTAAAACCATAGGGTATTTTTTGTCATTCGTGGTGTTCCCTTTCTTCATTTAAGGAAGGGATGTTGGAAAAACATGAGTATTTGACGTGGATCCTGGACGTCCTAGAAAAGATCAGACCAGTGGACGACAACCTTCTCAAGCTCCTTCTGCCGCTGATGCTGAAGGTATGGTGTGTCTCAGCACCACCCAGTCGAGCAAATGGCAAGGGGAGGCAGAAAGGGGAAAACCATTCCTTTTGAAAGGGAGAAAATGTTTTCAATGCTCTGGAAGCATTTCTGTTGTTGTGTCCATGGTAATTTTTTGTTTTTAACCTAAACCTAATTTCACCACATTGATTTTCTCCTCTCTGAGCAAGACAGTGTGTGACTGCTGTCACCATTCCCCAATTACGGTGGGACAGGACAGCCAGTCAACTGCATTCTTAGGGTCACTAAGGCTAAATTGTCAAATAATGTTAAATAATGGTATTTTGAGTGAGATTTATTCTGTTTTTAGTAATACATAGAGATAGTGCTAATTCAGATGACTTGCATGTCGTTCACACCTTCCCCTGGAGCTGCACACAAGAGAGTCTTGCCTGTTCCTTCTATGTTAGTTTCCGGGTTGGTCTGTGCTTGCATTTCTTGTTCAGCCCCTCACCAGATGGGCGTTTGAGCTCTTGAAAGGTAACCACCATAAACCGAGATACATTGTAAGTATAAAATGCACACCAGGCTTCAGATTTTATGCAAAAATGTATACCCTGGATACGTTTTACATTAGTTACCTGTTGAGGTGATAGATTTGGAAGTATTGGTGTAAACATAGCACGTTATTCTTTTTGACTTTCATTTTGCTTTTTTTTTTTTAAAAAAAAAAGATTTATTTATTATGCAGAGTATTCTGCCTGCATGTATGCCTGCAGGTCAGAAGAGGGCACCAGATCTCATTACAGATGGCTGTGAGCCATCATGTGGTTGCTGGGAATTGAACTCAGGACCTCTGGAAGAACAGTCAATGCTCTTAATCACTGAGCTATCTCTACAGCCCTTCATTTTGCTTTTATAAAGGTTTATTTTTACACACACATGTGTATATGTGTGTAAGTGTGTGCCTGCATGAGTGTGTGTGCATCGCATGCATGCAGGCACCCAAAGAGGACAGAGTACATCCATCCTTTGGATCTGGAGTGAGAAGTAGTTGTGAGCCTCCTGATGTGGGGGTGCTGGGAACCACACAGCATTCTGGAACTGCTGTACTATCTCTTGAATCCCTGTTTTATTTTCTTAATGGTGATTGGAAAAATTCAGGACTATGTATGTGGCTTACTTTATGTTACAGCTGGATGACATTGGCCTACCTTGTATTCATGCCTTTTCTTCCTAGTAAGGAGAGTCAAATTGACTCTAAAGCATAAGACATGACTGACTCCTGTTTCCCTTCTGCCTCTCTCTCAGTACTCAGATGAATTTGTCCAGTCTGCCTACCTGTCTCGTCGTCTAGCGTACTTTTGTGCCCGACGTCTTTCCTTGCTACTGAGTGAGAGCCCCAACCTCCTTGCTGCTCACTCACCCCACATGATAATAGGAGCAAACAACACGAGTATTGGGACCCCCAGTCCCGGCACCCCTGGCCCTGGTATGAGCCCCATGCAGCTGGCCTTCTCGGATTTCCTTTCCTGTGCGCAACATGGCCCCTTGGTTTATGGACTTAGTTGTATGTTGCAGGTAAGTCTGTAATAGTCTGTATTATTTTATGTTAGAATTCATTGTGGGAAAGACCTGGTAACTTTTATTAGAAATTTATGATCTATTACTGTTAGAGTAGACTGAGAGACTTGTTGTATCTATGCAGAAGAAACTTACTGTGGTTGTCCTTTGTGGTGTTTTCAATGACTTAGAGGCATGGTGTCACCTGTAGCCTAGGTTGGGCAGAAACTTAGAACAGTCCTCAGCCTCCTGAGTGCTCTGATTGCAGGTGAGAAATGCCACATCTGGCTTCCGGCTGCCCATCCTTAAGGATGGTGAAGCAGTTCACTTGCATATCCTTCCAGGAGAACCTGTAGTTCAGGTCAGCTGTGTTGCTGTTCTGCCGAGACGTCTTCTCTGGGCAGCATTCTCAGCGTCTGCAGTTGGCATCTTGAATTCCATGCCTCTCTGGACACCTCTGCGTCTCTTTAAAGTCAGGCCTTGTTGCTTGTGCTGTCCCTGAACACAGCAGTGGGCTAGCTCTGGCTCCTTCATTTAGGCGTGAGAGCGGTCCTTTCCCAGAGCTGCCCTCTCAGCGTTCAGTTTCTGGTTCTTGAGTTCTTAGTGCATCTTGCTCTTTGCCAAGCGGGTCTGGACTCAAGGTGTTTTGAAAGACAGGGTCTCCTTGGAGTTCACTGTCCCAGATAAGAAGAAAGAATTACACATGGAGCTTGCATAGCGTATACTAAGTGTCAATGGAGAGATACACTAGGGGCTGTGGTGGTTCAAAAGGGAACTTCTTATTCACCTTGAAAGCCAGGGACCTTTGTAGGTGTTTTGTAGTTTCAGTGGAAAGGTTTCCTGACTGGGAGGTGGGGTGGGAGTGAGGTGGGATATAGCATAGAGAAAGGGTCAGAGGACTTAAGTGTGTATACTGAATGTGCACAGACATTTTTGTCTTATTTCCAAACTGACATAGTGTGGCGGCTACTCACATGCCGTTGATGTAATGCAGAGGTGATTTGGGGGATGTATGGGGACGGCACAGATTATAGGCAAATATCATGCAATTTTAGACAGGAGATGGAGCATCTGAATTTAGATATCGGTGAGGGGCCTTGAAGCTAGTACCTCACGAATGCCAAAAGACGCCAGGATTGTTCTTCTGCTTGTGGATATGCTCAAGAGACGGGTACATTTCTAGTTCTGAAGACTAGGCAGACCTGAGGTGGGTTGAGGCTGCCCACAGAGCTGGTGACAAATGACTTACTGATCTGAAAGGCACGTATGGCTGAGAGATGTCGAGGAGAACCCGTCAAGGAGAATAGGAGGGTTGGGTGTACGGAGAAAGAACAACAGGAAATTATAGTCTGGAAAACAAGAAGCAAGCAGCAAAACTGCTGTCACGGTCCTGCCCTTTCTAAACGTCTTTCACACTGTATTAAGTTTGGTTTCAAGCACCATGTTAAGTGGTGACATATGAAAGCCATTCTGTTCTCAGAGCCAGCCTTGAGATACAGGAAGCGTCATTTATTTGTCTTTTGACTGGCCTGTTTGAGATAAAGCTAAGCCAGCAGCTCACCAACAGGTGCGATGTTTGGAAGGACGGCTGCGTACAGTCTGCCTGAGCTTAAAAGCAGTGTCCACAAAAGTTTAGGGTACAGGTTGGGGAGTTAATCTTTAGACCATATCTAGCCTGTGAGCCAAAAATAGGCTTCCTATTTTTATTGTGTAACTGAAATCACCAAAGGGAAATGTGTGGCAGAAACTGTAGGTGGTCTGCAAAGCTGGAAATATTTGTTGTCCAGACTTTGATGGAAAAACACTGGATGATTCCTGTGTGGGGTGCATCTGCTGGGTGTTTGTCAAGCTTTAAGACACACTACTTAAGAGTTTTTAAAAAAACAATAAAAATTTTAATCTTAGCAATTAATATTCTAATTGTATTTCTTTTTGCTTAACTATAAAAAATTCATTCGAAAGTAACAAATATTATATTTTACTCAGCCTCCTACATTTCCTCTGCTGGAGTGTTAGGTAATAAACCACACTAATTTCTCGGTAGTTGTGTTGATGACTCATAAGTCCTGTCTTACCACTTGGGTAGCTGAGTGGTAATGGAGAATGACATTTGTATTTTACGATCATCTGTAGGCAACCTGCTGCCATTTTTTTTTTAAATTGAAGTTGCTGTTAATACTTTTCTCCTTCCTCTAAATGTCTGGGATATTCCTGCTTTGTTTCTAGACTGTCACTCTGTGTTGCCCAAGTGCCTTGGTGTGGAACTATTCCACAAATGAAAATAAGATCGCAAACCCAGGCTCCCCCCTGGATCTGCTGCAGGTTGCCCCTTCCAGCCTCCCCATGCCGGGTGGGAATACGGCTTTCAATCAGCAGGTAGACATTTGCTTCATTGCTTTTATGAATGTTTTCGTTTCCCAGAAGCACCTGGGCATGGTGGGCCACCTGAGATACCGTAGTGACTGTCCCAGCTCTGCCATGACTCTAGGTGATTTTTTTTTTTTTGGATCTTTCTTGACTTTTTTGAAACACAGATGTTCATAGAGTGTTCTGCCACCCAGGCAGCTGCCACCCCAGCAGTTTTGGTGAAGAGTCTGATCCCGACTGTGAACCCTGGAATAATAGCTTGTGATGTTTAGTAATTGTTGTGCATTTTTATTTGTGCCGCGGCGTTATTTGCTTCACGATGTAATGCGGCTTCATTATGATTATGATTATGACTGATACTTAGCACAAGACGCTTGCCTTTCACTGAGCTATTTCCTTAAGTAACTGAAGCTCTGCTCATTCGTTTCCTGCTTGGACCAGTGGCTCAGAGATACTCGAACTCTGCCTTGCCATATATATTGTGAAGAAATTTCACTTGTTACATTTCCCTGGCATTAGTTTTTTTATAAGCAATTATTGTTGAATCAAACCATCACTTGTAAAGTTAAAGATGCATGGCTCATGCAGGAACTTAGGTTTCCTGCGATACAGTAGAGATTGTCACTCACCAGAGGATGATCTACTCACATAGAAGCCTTGACATGATTTAGGCAGCCATTCAGAGTTTCCAAGAACAAGTTAATTTGAAGTGTTTATCTTCCAGGTTCGGGCAAGGATTTATGAGGTAGAACAGCAGATCAAACAGCGAGGCCGTGCAGTAGAGGTCCGGTGGTCTTTTGACAAGTGTCAGGAGTCTACAGCAGGTACAGTGTCCCACTGAAGAGTGGTTCTTGTTGTCTTCCTCGGGCTGGCAAGGCACTCAGGAAAGAGGGAGCTGTGGGCCTTTAGCACCTGGCTGCCTAGAATGTCTGGTTTAGTTGTTCCTTGATAGTATATGCTGAGAGTTACAAAGCTCTCTCCCTTGTGTAGTGGTGTTTTTAATGCTCTAATACTCTGACTTATTTAATTGCTTCCTTAATTTCTGTGTCTAGGGGTGACTATTAGTCGGGTTTTGCACACACTGGAAGTCTTGGACCGTCATTGCTTTGACCGCACTGATTCCAGCAATTCGATGGAGACGCTCTATCATAAAATTTTCTGGGGGAACCAAAACAAAGATAGCCAAGAGGTAGTTAATATTACTTTTCTTCCTTTTTGTCCTGTTTTATTCTCATTTAGTAAGTGTGACATCTTTACTATGATGTATGTCCTATAAAAGCCTGCACAATGCCAATCTTTCTCTTCTGGGACCAGGGTGACTCACCGTTATTACAGTAAAATACGCATTGGGTTGGGGCTCCCATAATATATTGATAGGGAAATCTTTTATTGACCTTTACTTACCTTTTATCATCTTCTACCTTTCAGTTTTAGTTCATGGCTTGTCTAATGATTGACTTTACATAGATATATGGCTTTAGTTTGGGGGTGTAATTTGTCTGTAGCACAGCAGAGGGCAGCACATGGCTATATATGAGTATGGTCTTTGAATAGTCATAACAATTATACTTTTTATTTTTTCCTATCAACAGATTGTTTTGCTAGTGAATTGCAGTATAAATTTAAATTTTATATACAATTTAAATTGCAAATAAAATATAAAATTTTCAATTCTGCTTTTCTTTCTAAGTCTTCAGAAAAATAAAGTATTCTTTTTATAATGAAAAAAAATGCTCCTTATATATGCAGCTTGTGTTAGATGCAAAGCAGTACTGAGGTAAGTATTAGCAAACCTTCAGAGCAAATACTGTAGCTAACTTTTTATGTCTCTTTGGTCTTTAAGCTCGGCATTGGTCCTGGGGTTGTGGAAAGCTGAAACAATGAAAAAGCCAAAATGCTTTCTTTGCCAGGCAGGACCTGACACACATCCCAGAGTGTTCCTCTGTTGAAATAGTTTGTGAGCCATTTTAGCCATTATCTTCTCAGAAACGGGTTTAAGACCATAGCACCCACAGAGGAGCAGCGCGTTGAAAACATGGCACACATTGAGTGGTGTTTCTATCTCTGGGAAGTCTCTGAAGAAATGAGTTCTGTCCTTAGGAGAGCAGAGGAGTCCACGTGATTGTCAACTCACTGAGGGGAGGCATGGGGCATGGTGTTCCTGTGCCCAGAGATGGACGTTTTCCATCTGTGTAGTAGACAAGAGGTTTAGGAACACTGAGATTTTCACATGTGGATGCGAGTTGTCTGCAGTGCTGAGGTTTTTGGGGCCAGCATTTTTCTGTGTGTTTTGTCTGAGTCCATCAAGAACTCTTCAGCCTTGCTGTCCTGACTTAAGGCTGGAGAGATGGTTGCGAGGCCAGCTGCTCTTTTAGAGGGCCTGTTTCTAGCACCCATGTGGCTGCTCAGAACCATTAGTAATTCCATTTCTAAGGGTCCAATAACCTCTTGGGATCTCCACAAACACCAGGGATGCACGTGAAACACAAACAAATATACAGGCAAAATCATACTCATGCCCATAAGTTAAAAATAAATAAATCCTCAAGGAAAAAAAATAAAGCCTCATTCCAGTGTTTCTCAACCTCCCTATTGCTGTGACTCTCTAATATAGTTCCTTGTGTTGCTTAAAATTATTCTTTTTACTACTTCATAACTGTAGTTTTGCTACTGTTATCAGTCATAATGTAAATATCTAATAATGTAGGATAGCAGGTAAACCGCCCTTAAAAGGGTCATGGCCCACAGGTTGAGACCTGCCGTAGTTATTCATGGGAAACTCAAATTACCCACAAGCAATTGCAAAAGTAAGTGTTAGGGAGGCTGCCTATACCAAGGGTAGAGATTATGATATAATGTTTCTGAATAAAATCCCACTGTTCCAGAACTCTCTTGGAAACCTGGTTACTTTACAGCAGGTACCAGAAACAAGGCACTGGCTTCAAGGACTCTGTCAGATTAAATTCTAAAAAGCTTATTCTGTTATAAACTGAACAAAAATGATTAGTGTGGTAGTAGAGTTAGTTATATTGAGAATTCCCTTAAAATATATTATCTGTTTATCTGTATTAATTAGTTTTGTGTTGTGATGAAATACCTTGGTAAAAAGCAAGTTAGGGAAGAAAGACTGATTTTGGCTGACAGCACAGAAGGGTTCCTGCTGTTTGTGACAGCCAGAAGAAATGGCAGCAGGAGCGTGTGGCTGGCCTATGAGTCCAGAAGCAGAGGGATGGCGTTTCTTCTTCACAGGAGAAGTAGACAGAACAGGAAATGGGGCCAGGAGATAAAACTCAAAGTCAGTGACATTTCCTCCAGCAAGGTTTTCCACATCTTAAAGGTTCCACCTTCCCAACCACCACAAGTTGGAGACCGAGTATTGAAACTTGTGAACCTGCGATATCCCCATTCAGACCACAGCAGGACCTCTCTGAGAAAGCAGGAGGGAGAGAGTGTGAGCCTCCTGTTGAGGAAGGCTTTCTCTGCTGTGCCTGTGTGATAGTACTTGGCCACTAGAGGGCAATGTGGGCCCTAGACCGAGTCCTGGATGTTGTAGCAATTTGGGGGAATGCAAGTGTTGGCTTGGTTTAGCAGTAATTAGATCAAATATTGATTATATTCCGCAAAGAGATGCAAGTGGTCTTGTGGTTAATGTGGTACTTTTGAGTAAGACAAAAGTGGTATTGTTAGCCTTTAGTTCACAATACGTTTTAATACTGCGAGGATACCTGGATGAACAGCATCTTCTATAGAATTTAACATTAACGTTTAAAAAATAGGGCTTTAATATTTATTGTATATTTATATTAAGGTAATTATGTATAGGCTTTCAAGTGACATAAACATACACACACACACATAAGTGGAAAAGTCTTTTACTTCTCCATTTACTTTTTATTGGGTTTTTCTTGCCACACCCCTTATTCTTTTCGTTCCCTCCCCCTTCCTAACTCTTCTTATTTTGAGATAGGGTCTCACTCTGTGGCTCAGGCAGACTATTGAACCCAAACTCTTCCTAGTATGCCTGCTAAGTGCTGAAATTTCAGGTGTATGCACCATGCCTGGCTCAGAGATTACTTGTTATGTTTCTGGAATCCACATGTGAATGTTGAATGATAGCTGCATGGCCTAGAGCAAGTTCCCATAGTCGTGTGCCTGGAGTTCCTTCATAATTATGTAACGCTTGACCATGAATACTTTGAGATTATAAAACAGATTATAAGTATATTCCAAAATTTGCTATTACCTATATTCTGCTGGAAGAACCAACAGGATGTAGTTGTTCTCTGCTAGGACAGAATATACTGAGTGCTTGGTCAAGACTCAGAACCCCATGTCCTATCTTTAAAACACTTCCCTTTTTCTTGATTTCATAATTTGTCTAGGATTGATATAGCATGTTAGATGGTAGATAAAGACCTCTAGTCACTGTGGTCTGAGGTTTTCTCTTACTGGGACTGTTCCTCCCTATACCATTGGGGAAGCTTCAGCCCCTCCGTTCTCTGCCATTTGGCATGACTAAGGGGGCAATCCAGTTCTCTCGTCCTTGTAGGAGATGGGAGAACACCTGTCCTGTCCAGATGTGAGTGCAGCATCAGTATCAGCATCAGTGGAAGCTCTTTAGAAAGTCGAGTGCACAGACAAGGATGCTTGAGACCAGGTCCTGCCTGTGACGAGCCGAGCCGACGTTGCCCAGGCCTGAGGCAAGCTTTCACTAGTAGTTCACGGGATGTGCCCTTCCCCTACTCTGTCCCGTGACCCCCTGTGACCTGCTGGACCTGTGTCGGCTTGAGTGCTGTGGCAAGGAGACAAGGGATTATCTTCAAAACCCTTAATATTCCCCCTCCCCCCCCCACCAAGTTCTGTGTTTGGTAATTTTTCCACTCTGTGTAGTGTAAAATAAAGAAACGCTAGTGTTTAATTCAGAGCTCAGAGAGTGTTTGACAGTGGTGGGGCCTGCGGTGTAGACTGGTGTGGGAGCCGCTTATCTGAAGAGGCTGTTCACAGACGGGCTGGGGTCTGGGTAGCCAACATTTTGGCAGAAATGGAGCAGCGGGATTTGTATATGAGCTTTGTAGGCCAAGCAGCAGGTCTGCTTGAATGCAGCTTGCTTCCCAGCTGAAGATGCATGCATCTAGGGTGTTTGCTTCTTGAAGTTGGTCAGTGCTCCAGAGCCTTCCTACCACGGGATGAGCTGGAGTGTCAGGGCCCAGCAGCTGCAGGAGGGGAGTCAAGGTGGTCTGTGGGGCCCTCAGCTTCCAATCACTAAGTGAGTCGATTGGGTTGTGGTGACATCATCGCCAAGCAGCTGGGTGGGGAGGGCCCCTCGGCTCTGCAGAGCTCTCGGACCGCTTCCTTCCTCTTGGCCTCTATCCTTGATAATGGCTGATGTGAGAACAGGGGCCGCTGCACCTTTGGGTGCTTCAGGGATAGGGATAAAAGGGAAGGTCCAAAGGGGGCAGGGAAAGCTACTTTTCACTTCTCTTTCTGGGATCCCAGGAAACAATTTGTACTGAGTAATGGAAAAACCAGGCCAGCTGCACCAGGCGGAACACTTCAGAACTGCAGCATCATGGGCGTTTCCTCCGTCCCTGCTCCTAGTACCACCACCAACCCCAAACCACAAACCCTACATGTTCTTGTTGATATTTGTCTCATACTGGTTTGTGCTCAAAGTTTAGAGTTTTGGGGTAACTAAAGCCTCAAGTTTAGCATGTACTTTACTTCTCTTGAATTCACTAGGTTTAGGCACTCTGCTTGGTTTACACTTGGCTCTGTTATCTCGAAGTCTGTGTCTTGTGCCTCCCAGCACATCCTTAGTCCCTGGCTTCATGCCGGGGTTCCGAGGTCGTGTATATTACCCACTTTGGGGTTTTGTGCTCATGGAAAGACTACTGGTACAGTACCGGAGAGGAGGATACACCTCTAGGATTTGCTTTGAAGGAGAGGGGTGCCTAGGTTAATGAAATGTGTATCCGCTTTACAGTTGGTGTGAAATCAGAGAGACAAGAAGGGATTTTGCAAGTGGAGGCAGGGGCGTGGATGACAGCAAGCCCCCCCAGCTGTGAAATCAACAGGCTTTGTGGGGACCCATGGATAATGTGCTTGCATGTGTGAAGGGGCATTCCATTTCCTGGGTGATATAAAATGATATAAATGCTGTGACACCACGATTAGTGCGGCCTTAGCATGTGTACTGCCTGTCGTGTAACTAGGTACTAGACAGCAGTAATTACTGTTTTTAGTGACCCGTAAATCTAGAGAGGCAGGTAACACAGGAGAAATGAGTATAGTATGACGGGGTATACTGGGTGTCTTGGAGCTTTGATGGACGCATGCAAAAGTATTCGTTGTACAGCCTACTCAGCCATAAGCCTCAGCCAAGGTCTATTGGGATTTTTCACTTTTTTGCTTTCTGTAACGTGTTTGTGTACAGTAAACAAGCACTTGCGTGGAGGGCAGGGACCCATCTAGGGTGAGGTGGCTCAGTGTTGTACCATAGATCACGGTCATACAAATGCTTCAGCTCTTTTTGCTTTTGTTAGTAGAAGGAAGACAAGTCACTTTCTAAAAGTATCAGTCACGATAGTTCAGTGGTGTGTCCGTCAAGTATGCCAGTCAGCTTTCCACCGCTGTGGCAGAATGCTTAACTGAGGAAAGATTTATCTTGGCTTGTGACTTCCGAGGTTTTGTTCCATGGTTCCCCACCTCCATTGTTTGAAGCTAAGTCTTCGTGGATGGAAGGATGTTGCACACTGTAGAACACAGGAGGGAGAGGAAACAATGGGCCAGGGTCCTGATATCTGTTTAAAGATACCTTCTTCACCAGGCCGCACTTCCTGAAGGGTCCAGCACATCCAGTTGCACCACCAGCAGGGGGCCAGCAAGGGGCTATTAACACATGAGCTTTGCAGGAGCAGCCTAGGGTCCCTACCTGTAGAACAAGGGAAATGTAATGTGGATGGCTTCCTGCTGAGGTCCATGTAGACTGAGGCTATTAATGCTCCTCACAGTTTGGCAAGACCAGTGTTGTGCTTTAGAATGTCACATTTCCTACTCCACTCAGGAGTCCCACGGATCTTTCAGAATCAACATTTCCTTAAATTCATTAGCTGAATGTCATTGGTATTAACAGTTGGGGTAAACAAAATTTGTGTCTAGACGTTTATACAGCGAGTAAACAGGAAACATATAGTTTCAACTTTATATTGCATTAATTGGCATTTATCAGTTGTGTCCGTCCGTCTGTCTGTGGTGCACTTGTGGAGATCCCTTAACTTGCAGAGATTGATTCTTCCCTTCTACCCTGTGGAGCCAGGGGATCAGACTGAAGTGTTCAGTCTTAGTGGCAGCAGACCTCACTGCTGAGCCCTTTGACAAGCTGCAGAAAAACTTCCTAGTGGCTCACAATTCCAGAGGCTTCAGCCCATCATTGGTTGGCGCTGTGGCTTTGTGCTTGTGTCAGGCAGCATGCCGTAGCGGGAGAGCCTGGAAGCAAAAAAGACGGGAAGAACTTGGGATTTTCTAAGTTCTCTTTTCAAAGAACCTTTATTTATTGTGTGTATGGACATGTGTGTGCCTGCGTTTTGTAGCACGCGTGTGGGGACTGGAGGACAAAGGAGTCAATTCTCTTTCTCCATGTGACTCCCCAAGATCAAACTCAGGTTGTCAGGCTTCGGAGAGTAACACCTTTACCCACTGAGCCGTCTCACTGGCCAAAGGCTCCTTAGGGTTTGTTTATTTATCTATTATTTATTTATTTATCTATTTATTTCTTGTGTGTATATGCCACAGGTATGGAGGTCAGAGAGGGAGTTGGTTCCCCTGGAACTGGGGCTAGAGGTGGTGGCGAGCCAGTGTGGGTGCTGGGAGTCCAACTCTCTGGTTCTTTGAAAGAGCAGCAAGTGCTCTTAACTGATGAGCCTTCTCTCTAGCCTCCAGGGATTTAAAAAATGCTTTGAAATTACTTTTCATCATAGTCTTATTGTGTAGCCCGTGATGGACTGGACCTGCAATGTGGCCTGGTCTGGCTACAAATGTGCCATTCTTCTGCCTGAATGCCACCGTTATAGCTGTGTCATCATGGCTGTCTGCAAGTCTTGTTTACTAACTTTGTTTGTTTTTTTTAAAATATAGTACTTTTTATGCCCTAGGTTCTGCCTTTTGTCCCGTGTCATTGCATTATAGTTTTTCTTTGGCCTGTGGAATTTATTTTTATATCTTGTAGATGAGAAAATCAGTGATCAGAGAAGAGTTAGCCAAGCTCACACACAGTTCATTAGTAGGGGGATAAAAACACACTCAGAGCTATCCATGCTCACACACAGTTCATTGGTGTGGGGAATAAAAACACACTCAGTTATCCATACTCACACTGGTTCATTAGTGTGGGGATAGAAACACACTCAGAGTTATCCATGCTTACACCCATTTCTTCAGTGGGTGCGTAGAAACACACTCAGGTCATAGATTTAAGTCTTTATTGTTCTATTTATCCAAGCCCACATCCAGTTCATTAGTGGGAGTGTAGAAACACACTCAACTGATAGACTTGAGTCTTTATTGTTTGAGTTATCCAAGCTCACATCCAGTTCGTTAGTCGGGGGGGAGGGGAGAAACACACTCAGCTCATAGATTTGAGTCTTTACTGTTCTTGTTAGAAATCATTTCACCTAATAGTAAAGCAGACTAGATCAATGTCAGCTGTAATTGGGGCAGCCTTTATAATGGCTAGAATAATGTCCTACATACCGATATTGGCACATTCACATGCAGGAGTGAACTATTTCTTAAAGCTTCTTTGATAATTTAAGCACTGTAAACTGTGATTATTGTAGGACCAAGGGTTGAATTCAGGGCCTCGCACAAAGCTAGGCAAGTGCTGTACCACGGAGCTGTATCTCCGGCCCTCTGTTTATTCCTTTAAACCTGGAGGCAGTGTCGGCCGAGAGCTCACCCTGTCGCCCAAGAGTGCCATTTCACACAGCTGGGATTAAGGGGCGTGCCATGTAGAGCTACGCATAGAAAGGTCGAGTGTTGAGGTTGAACAGTGTGGATGTGTTTATTCCATGCAGTCTGAGCCAGTTTACAGTGCGTTTTGACTCTGGTTCTGCTGCTAGTTTTCTTTCTTTGTGAATTTCCTTTGTGTGCACAGTGGCCTTGCTACTAGAATCCACTTCCTATGGTAGTGCTGGTTAACCGCACTGGTTGTGTTTATGGCTAGGCAACTTTGTTGGTCAGGCAGTAGAGCAAATAACCAAATAAAATGTTGGACATTTGTATTTCTCTTATTTACATGTTACTCTCATTTTCCTTGACATGCATAATATGGTTTGTTACACCATACCGTGATTTTTGGAAGCTAAGTATAGTATTTCAGTTATTGTAAATATGGGAGATACTCGCTTTTCAAAGTCTTTGGAAGGATTTATTTTTCAGTTATAATTCTCACCACACGACTTCAGTGATTCTGTCTCCTAGGGCTCTGTTTTCTTCATTTGTATTATATATAAATGATAATTAAGTGAAGGATGGAAAATTTTATTTTCATCCCAGTGCGATAAATGACTTGTCGATTCAAATGTTCCAAAGGGTTGTCTTCATTTAGTTTTCCTTTCTGCATCATTTCTTGTCAGAACCGACAGACGTGCTGTCTTCATCTTCTGCACTTAAAAAGAAGACAACAGTCTTCTGCTTCAAACCTTTAGTTTCTGGGCCACTGCAAAATCTAAAGATTGTCAACATTGATCCAAAGGATGTAAGACTAGGAAAATTTCCCCTATCACTCCACCCCTCAGGAAAATAACAGCAACAACAAAACAGGCGTCTAAAATATCTCTGGATAATATGCCTATGGAAATGTTCATAGGTATAATAAATGCCATGCATGTTACATCACCAATCCAAAGGATTTTTTTTGGCTGAGATGCAGTCAGATTTCATGTCCAAGAAATGGGACCCTAAGGCCTCTAACCAGGAAGCAGCCTACTGTGCTGGCAGTCATCAGCGAGCAAGAGCCCCCAGGGTCACAGGGTCAGGGCTCTTACACACTTTTGACACTATGTCTCGCGTATATGGCAAACACATTTTCACTGAAAGCTCCAGACTGTTATTAGTGACTAGGATGGGAAGGGAGGTGGGTGGAGGGCAGCTGCAGGAGAGATGCGATCAGGCGGCGCCTTTCTTCAGGTTTGCTGACTCACCTTCTGACGGGCACACGTGGGTGTGGCCATGGCCGTTTCCTGTCTTTCCCCCATAGCCCTTGGGCCCCCCTCTAACCTTACCAGAGACAGTTCGTACTTTATTACCTTATATGATGATGCTTCTGTTTAAAAATGCTTGGAAATGTGACCCTGTACAGTGGTTCATGTCTGAGTGATTAGACTGTCTCAAAGGCCCAGTGGTCTATTCTTTGCCCTCCATCTCCTGTGTGCCAGAGGCCTCAGTGGTCCATTTCTTTTTTGACTCCTGCAGGTTAGTTGGGTTAGAAGTGAAAGCTAGGGATAGTCCAGAGACTATAGTGGTTGACTGGCCTGCAGCTTCCTAGGACCCGCTTTTTCGTAGGGCTGAGCATCAACATGTTACGGCAGGTGCATGTTTCCTAATTATCTGTAAAATGAGACTAGCAACAGCTACTTTAGAGTTGAAGAGTAGAATTCGTGCATGTAAAACAGTAAGAGCCTCTAAGCCCCATTTGTAAACATTCTCTATTTCTAATCCAATCTTTTTGGCCAGAAATTATTGCTTATCCTCCTCCTCCCTCCTCCTCCTCATTGTCTTCATCATTTTGATATATTTGTTTTTGAGACAGGGTCTTACTCTGTAGCTCTAGCTGATCTTAACTCAGTTCATAGACCAGGCTGGCGTGGGACTCAAACAGCTTTGCCTGTCTCTTTCTCCCGAGTGCTAGGATAAAAAGGCATGTGGTATATGCTCAGTCTGACTGGGAATTAAGTTGTATGTATTGTTCTGATTACATGTTTTAATTTGTGCTCAAGCTTGACCTGATCATTTGGCACGCCTTTCCCTGCCCTTACCTTTGTGTGCTATAGTTCAGGTTGGGCTCCCCTGCCCACCATTTTTGTGTGCCCTGTTTGCTTGTGCATATTTAAAAGCTAAGTGGTGAATGCTATAGAAGTTTAGAATTATACCAGTATGAAAACCTACTCATTACTGCCTCCAAACGCAAATGCCCATCCCTAAACGTTCCTGTAGTCCCTTTATTGAAGACGTACTGCTTTTTCCATGAACTTTCTTTATGCACTGTTGTCTGCCTTGGAAGTCAACCCACGTTTCTGATTTATTTCATTACCCAAGTCACTGCCAGTTCATGAGGCAGGGATCATCAGGAACATCAGTTTGGTGGCATAACCTGCAGATGCCTGGAGCACACATTTCTTTTATCATTTAAATTTTTTCCCGTATCTTTTCCCCGGAGATTGAGTTGCTGAAACAGATTATATGAACATTTTAAAGACTGTTTTATAATAGAAATAATATCCACAAGGATATTACTGATCTCTTTTCGTCTAAAATAAAATATGGGAATGCATTTATATTCAGTGCTTAGAAGAGGGCCTCACAATAACAACGTGTGTTCAGTAGATATTAAATGAATAAACAAGCAGTTGAAATACAGGGCCACCCGTTTCATAACACCCTTTTCTAACCCTTCTATGAAACACATTAGTTTTGGAAAAGGTTCTCTTTAGCCTAAACCGGCATTGCACTTAATAACATCATCCCGCATGGGTACTACTTACAGAGTATGTTATTAAGGAAGGTTTCCAGTTTTAAAACTGCTGTGGAGTTTTCTTACATTGATGGTTCAAACACCAGTGTGCGGCCCCCGTAGTTATGTGAACTGTAACTGCATTTTCTGCCTCTTATGGACTTGTGTAAAATTACTTTGCATGAATTTTTGATTGATGCTGCTGTAACTGGAGGCCTCTCATCTGGAATGTGCTTCAGTTGATACCAGCTGCTTGTTAATTGAAAGCAGAGATGGGGTTACCTTGTGACCAGTCATGGGTGATTTAGAGTTTGATAGTTTGGGGGGGGGGTTAGTTCTTGGATAGACAAAGGATGCTGGTCTTTATTTCTCACCATATCATGAACAGTAGCTATTGTCAGGCTTCTGTATGAAATGAGGTCACACCTAATTAGGGCAGATACACAGTATCTGTCCGATACACAGTAGTCATGAGAGTAGGGGTTATACCCAAAGTTTGTAGTAGGGTATTTCATTTTTTGTTGTATTTGACTAGGGCTTTCCTGTCTGTTACATTTATTATTGTTTATAAGAAAGCCTGTAATTTTCCTTCATGGCCCAGGTCCATTCTCCTTTAAAATAATACTTTTCTTTTGTACTGTAAAAGTATCAAAGGAAATTGTTGTGGTTCTTCCATCTAGATTAAAACTCTGTGAGCATTGAGACTATCAAAATGTAAATGTCTTAATTATGTCTTACACTGAACCTTTCCAGGACTATTCCCTCATTGAATGGCCTTAGAGAGCTCCTCTCTGCTCTGGGCTCAGCTTTTTACTAACATTGCCTTCCCATTGTAGAGGATGTCTTCCTGCCTTTCACAGCATCCAACCCTCTTGCGTGTACACTGTAGGCACTGGGACCAGGCTTGTCTTCTCACTGTCTTCCAAGACTATGTTATTTGTGTACATTGTTCACAGGGCTGTCTGCTGGCTTAGCTGCTTGCTTCTCTGTTGATGTCACAAGACACCACAATCAAGGCAAATTTCAGAAAGGTTTATTAACTGGTTTGAGGTGGAGAGTCCATAACAGTTATGGTGAGGAGTGTGGCAGCAGGTAGATAAACTTGGTACTGGAGCAGTTGCTGAGAGCTTACATTGTAAGACACAACCATAACGCACTAACTAGAAAGGTATAGGCTTACAGAATCTCAGACCCACCTCCATATCACATGGAGGCATGTCACATGACTCCTAAAATAAGGCCACGCCCCTATCTCCTTCCCAAACAGTTCTATCAACTGGTGACCAAGGATTCCAACATGGGAGCACATGGGGAGCATTCTTCACACTTACACTGAGTCTTTGTTCATAGATATATTCCCAAGTGGGTAACGGTAAAGCCACTGTTTGCAGAATAGGGAATGCAGTTTTGTGACTCTCCTGTTGTTATTCTTTCAGTAGAGCTGAGTGTTGCTCACCTTGTTGAGATGTTTCTGAACACACACAGGGTACCCTGTGTATTGTAGCAGATTTCTGTGAGCTGTAAAATCATATATAGGGAGGAAAACAGATAAAGGAAATTGAATTGTCAGGCCTGAGGCTGCAACAGTAAAGTACTTTTACTTTATAACAATAGGTGTTTTTCTGATCTTGAAGAAGCAAAGGGGATAACTAAAAAGGCGAATATAATGCTCATTACTGATTGGATTAAAATGCTGCTGTTGCTCATTACTGATTGGATTAAAATGCTGCTGTTGCTCATTACTGATTGGATTAAAATGCTGCTGACAGTTTTCTATCAGTGCAACTGTTTAAGTTCTTTCATAACTTGAACCCAAACTCGTTGCTTCTTGAACTGACTTGACCTTCACGCCCCTGCTTTTGCATTCCATGATTTCACTCTTCTAAAATTTAAAAGCCATGATCAGAATTTATCTTACTTTAATTATTTCCCTTGGCTTATTTTTTAAAATTTAGAAGATTTACTTATTTCATCTTATGTGTATGGATGTGTTGCCAGCATATAGTCTATGCACCACATGGATGCAGAGTCCCATAGTGATCGGGGAGGGGGCCGTATCCCATGGAACTGTAGTCATGGATGGCTGTGAACTCCCGTGGGGAGGCTGGAAATGGAATCCAGGAGCTCTGCAAGAACCCGTACTCTCGACCGTGAAGCCATGTCCCCAGCCCATCCTTTGTTTTAAATTAAGAGACCTAGAGCTCCCTTTAAGGTGTCTGTCAAAATAATAACAGCACATATGTAGAGAAACTTAAAAAACATTGGAGAAAAGCTTTTTAAGTTTTAAAAATGTGTTCATACAGTATATTTTGATCTTGTTTTCTCCCCTCCCGACTCTTCTCAGATCCTTTTCATCTCCCTACCTAACCAACTTCAGGTGTTGCCTGTGTGCTCTCTCTCTCTCTCAAAACAAACGAAGACCTACCAAATCCAAAATATAAACCCTCAAGAAATGAAAATCAAAACAAACAATAAGTATTTGTAACTGATACCTTCTAGGAAGGGGAAATACGAGGTTTAGGATTTGAATGGAGTGCTAGTATCGACAGCTCCTCATCCATTTTTATTCTGGAATCCTCATCCATGTCAGGGTCCGTAAGCCTTGGTTTATGTGAGTGATTGCGCCTCCCAGGATTGCTCTCATAACTGTATCCTAACTGGACTTGAGCTTAGGAGCTCTAAAGTGTGGGGAGTGTCCAGTGCCGTGATTCAGTGCTAAATCTGTGGTCCTCTACTTTTTCTATCATGTATGCTCACGAGATATACTACAGTCTTGTGGCCAGAAGGTTGCTGTGTTGGCATGGATGCTGCACAGCAAAGGCATGGCACAGAGGCCCGATTACTCTTCTGTCACCCCTCAACCCCACCATCGAGGTTTCATGGCCCTTGGGTCCCTGAAACCAAACGCTCCCCTCCTCAGTCGCTGGAGTCTGTTCCCGGGCTGACACCGCTCTGCCTGTAGCCAGGGCGCTTTGCTGACCAAGTCTGCTTGCAGGTTTTGGTTCTTTGGATGCTTGGCTTCCCCTCTTCATGGTTGTGGTTTATAGCGCAGTGGGCCACACATGGTTTGTTTCTCCTAATTTCTCAGTAATCGCGAAGTCTGATGGCATTACATGACAAACAGATCAGTCCACATGCTGACCACCTAACCGTGGAGGTAGGTATGTGGGCTTTTTAACAGCTGCTCTCGGAGTCCAGTGGTCATTTCCCTTTGTGGATGTGAAACTCAATACTAGAGTGTCAAGTCCTCTTTAAGGAAACTCTGGCTTTCTTGGAGTTGTTACACACCGAGGTGAATTTTAAGTGATTTCTTTCTTTCTAAGTGAGAATTTCCTCTCCTATTTAAGTTAAAATGATTTGAAAATATGTGCTAGTAAAACTTGGGAACAAAGCTTCCAGGTGTAGGTAGTCCTTCGCTTGCATCATTGTGATATGGTTGGTACATTTCTCTTGGTCATTAGGTTGCCCCCAATGACGAAGCGGTGGTGACGTTGTTGTGTGAGTGGGCCGTGAGCTGCAAACGATCTGGCAAGCACAGAGCCATGGCCGTGGCGAAACTCTTGGAGAAAAGGCAAGCAGAGATCGAGGCAGAGGTAGGTCTAGTTTTCTCTCTACTTATGCATGAATGTAGCTTAAAATATTGCTCCGAGGAGGGATATCTTGGCTCTTTGTATTATGTTAGCTTTCTTTGTCTTGAGAAAGGAGTGGGAGGGATATGTCATCTTCTCAAGACTCATAGTAGGATCTTAAGTAGACACTGAATAATTTGAGTTTGAGAATAATTAAGAACTGAATCTATTAAAATTAAAATTTAACATCTGAAAAGAACAAACCCAGTTTTGTGATATTGAGTTTCATATTTTATGAGTCCTTCCCTCTCTCCTTTACTCCTTCCCTCCCTCCCTTTTTCTTTTCTTTCTTCCTTTGTTTCTTTTTTCTTTCTTTTTTGTTTTTTCTATACAGGGTTTCTCTGTGCAGCTCTGGCTGCCCTTGGACTTTCTCTGTAGACCAACCTGGCCTCGACATCTGAGTTCCACCCTCCTCTGCCTCCCCAGTGCTGGTATTAAAAGTGTGTGCCTCCACAGCTGGGTTAAGCGAACATTTTTAAAGTAAATATTAGCCCAGTGGCCACAGGGAATGTGTGTGAGCTGCCGCACCCTGGTGACTTCTGGCCTCCCATGCTGTTCTGCTTCACTTTGCTTTCCCCTTTCCTCTCCCCAGACCCCAGAGTGCACTTCTAGAAATGCAAATGGGTCTGATTGTAGTTCTCCCTTCCTAAGGCGGACGGAGTTTCTAAGACCCACAGAGCTTCCTGTTGCTTGCCCCACCCACCTTTCCCTGTGCCTGTTGTCCTGGGGGCTACAATTCTCACCCTGATCTTGGTTGTCTGTCCCCTCACCACATACAGCTTACTTTTGTTCTCAGGCCTTTGCTTTGGCTGTCCCTTCTGGGTGGCAAATTTTGCTCCTGAACATTTTCTTGTCCACTGTCCCTCTACAGAGCACTGGTGTTTCATTAAGTGTCTTCCTGTGGGACATCCTTAGGTAACATGACATCTCCTAGGTGACGGAAAGTCTGCCATCGCCCTGTGATCACATCCACATCGTTTTCCTCACGGCAGCACCAGTGAAGGCTGATGATGTCCCCATTGTTTCCTCTCTGCCCTCCCCTGTCAGAACACAAGCTTGACAACAACGACCTTGTCCGTCCTGGGCAGGGTTCTGCATTGGGCTTCTCAACTTGTGTGAATAGATGACCTGGCTCTCCATAGGGCTGCTAGTAACTTCCTGTGACGTAACAGGAAGAACACTTTCACAGATGTCTTCTCTCCTGTTGGCAGAGCTGTGGTCATCAAAAACAAAGGATCACATTGTTGAAATTGGGACTTGAAGATACTGTTCAGATGTAAATAGGAAGAGCCAACTGCTGTCTTCCATGTATTATAAACAGACTGTCCTATGCTCACTGTAGTGACTGTCTAGACCTCACCAACTTAAGACTCATTTCTCACTTACCTGTGACTCTTTCTAGGTTGTTTCTTCTTCTGTTCTATACCAGTTTACTCTTCTCTCTGTGTTTTATAATGCATCCATACATATGCACATGTGTAGCATTATAATGCATTTATAATGGCATCCTTATGTATGCACATGTGTAGCATTATAATGCATTTATAATGCACCCATATGTATGCATATGTGTAGCATTATAATGCATTTATAATGCATTCATATATATGCACATGTATAGCATCATAATGCATTTATAATGCATCCATCTGTATGCACATGTGTAGCATTCTGAAGAGGTTCACATAGAACTTGCTCAGCAGTTCTAAAGTCAAAGTAACTCAAACATAAATCTAAACATTTCTTAGAGATGGCTAAGAAAATTGATTTCTATTGTTATTGGAGTCATTAACATTTGACCTTTGACAATACAGGGTAGATTGAATAACTAGTATTTTAATATAATACTCTTAATAATCCAACTAAAGGCTAACGGATCAAAATGGGATGACAGGTTGACGGAATATCAAAAGAATAGAAATTATGATTCTAAACAGTCTCCTGATTAGTAAATTCTGTAGGAAATAGTAGTGGAAAGAACTTTTCTAGATGTTTCCTGAGCCACAGAGAGTCTAGTAGGCCCCAGGAAACACTTTTGTTGAAGTATGATAAATAAGCAAAAGAATGTTTTTGGAAGAACTGTTTGCTTCTTCAGTTGACAGCTCCTACCACACATTCTATATACATCTCCCTGATAGAAACACAACACAAAGGAACCGGAGTCGTAACCGTGTGCCAGGGAGCCCAGGAAAAAGCAGTAGACTTAGGCTGTTTCCAGCAGTTGTGCCTAGCAGTAAGGGATATTTAAACTGCACTGTCTTGTATAATAATTGGGGGCACTACTAATAGTGCAGAGTTTACTGTACAGTGCAGAGCAGAAATTACAGCTTCCACAGGTCACGTTCCTCGGGGTGTTCTTTGGATCTGTTGTGGAGAGGTTGGTTTCCTCTGTTAGGAATGGCACTTGCTGTGGCCTGTGTTCTTCAGATGGTGCTGAAATCTCAGTTACTCGATTGTCTAAGAGCTTGGATGTTTTTCCAAGCTGGCAGATTTTCACTTGTTGTAACTGTACTCATGCACTGTTCTGTTTGTTTTTAACCTCAGAGATGTGGCGACTCGGAAGTCCTGGATGAGAAAGAGTCAATTTCTTCAGCCTCGCTTGCTGGCTCTAGCTTGCCTGTTTTCCAGAATGTTCTGCTAAGATTTTTAGATACACAGGCCCCATCACTGTGTAAGTAAAAAAAGGCATTTCACTTTAGATGAGGGATCTCCCTCCCTCCCTTCCTCCTTCCCTGCCTCCCTCCCTCCTTTTCTCCCTCCCTCCTCCCTTTATCAGCTGAGCTTTCTCTTCTTTGCATCTTATCTAAAGTTCTTGGCATGGAAAATAATCTGTTTTACTAAAGAAATGTAATGATTTTTTTTCATTGGATAAGTTTAGTCATTTTAAAATCAATGAAGTATCAAAAAAACTTTAAAATGTAAAAGTTAAGTGTCCTCATACCCTTATACTTGGTCCACTAGTTCTTCCCCCACCCCTCCACCCTCCCCCTGCCCCCACCCCTCTCCCCTTGCCCCTTGCCCCCCTGCCCCTTTCTCTTACCTAAACAGAGGGATTTGGGTCCCGCGATACTTAGCTGTGCACTGCGATGATACTGTTTTGCTGTTGGAGCTGCTTTCTAATCTTCTGATTTTCTCTTCCATTTAAGAAGGTAGGAAAACATAAAGCAACAGTACTTCATACCCTTGTAGCCTGCAGGGAGCTGGCTGATGGGTGGGTGTGGCCATGGTGCCACCATTCCCCTTGAGATGTTTCCAGCACCTTAAGCTAATGTCCTCCTACTTTGTTGTTGAGAAGTTGTGAGTTTGTGGAATCAACAAGCACCTATTAGGGGCACTAAGGGTGGAAAGTTTTTGAAAAGTGATTGTGTGAGCAGTGTTAGCTTGCCCACCATTTCTTTTGGGGTATTCCCATGGGAGACAGAGAAGAACACAAAAGTGGCAGAGTGAGAAGCCATAGGTATAGGAGGGAAGGGAGAAATTTGTGGAAAGAAGGTAAAATAACAAACTAAATACATGTTTTTTATGGCTGTCTTGCGGAGGGACTTTGTTTTGGCTGACCTTTGTGACAAGGCAAGGCTTTCCTTGAGTTTTCTGGAGGCCTTGGGTATTGGTTCTCAGTTCTGCCGTCCTTGACTGTACAGTTCCTTAGTGGTGCCTCACACCCCTAAAGTTACTTTGTTGCTGCTTCTTAACTGTAATTTTGCTACTTTTATAAATAGTAATGTAGCTGTCTGATATGCCGGATGTCGGATATGCAACCCCACAAAGGGGTCTCAGAGCACAGGTTGAGAACCAATGGCCTTAGGGCAAGCAAGTATTGGAGCTGACCAGATGGTCTGAAAGTAGGAAACTGGAAGATGAGGGGTAGAAGATCTCCCGATAGCAGAAAGCCAGGCACAGGACTGGGCAGCTCTAAGTGATCTTGGGCCGTGTGGGAGGTGCACAGTTGTTCTCAATTTACTGCCTCCACCCATTTCAATTGTCTTTGGGGAGAATGTCTGTCTTTTACCTCTTCTGGTTCACGTTTTCTGTCTGAGAGACCCATTTAGTTTCCCTGAGAAGAGGCTGCCTGCCATTGAGCGTGAGAGGAGACACTTAGGAACGATGTTCAGGGAACGAAGCACACCAGCTTTTGAATGAGTTCATTTTTTGGGTTGGTGTTTATGAGAATGATGGTGCCAGGAATCTAACTTTGTAGACTGAGCTGTATAGTTTACTAAGCTCACCCAAAAGGTACGATATAAAGCTTTCAGAATGTTGTTACGATACTGAAAATCCTAAGCCGAACTCTACGGATGGATTAGGAATTGGGGGAGAGAAAGACTTCCGAGCGGACTGCTGCCTTGTGTCCTTTTATCTCCTCTCCTTCATGGCGAGTTGGCATCGGCCACTCTTCTCATTGCTGTGAGGAGATGCCCGATAAAAGCAGTTGAAGGAAAGGTTCACTTTCCCTCGAGGGCACAGCCCATCATGGCGGGGGGGGGGGGGGGAGTCTGGCCTCCGGGTGCTTGAGGTAGCTGGGCATCCTGCACCTACACTCAGGAGGCAGAGGGCAAAGCTTGGTGGTCAGCTTGTTTTTATTTGGTTCAGTCCAGCGTCTTGGCCAAATGCAAAGGTACTACCCACATTCAGGGGCTTCCCACTTATCACAGTCTGGAAACTCCCTCATAGACACGCACAGAGCATTTGTTTCCATGATGATGCTAAATCTTATCTAGTTTACAGTCAAGACCAGCCATAATAGGATGTCCCCCCAAGCCTGCCTTCTTAGCATTTAAACTATCATTAAGTCTTACTTGAAATAGTGCACATATATACCCTGAAGATGCAGCCCTCTTAATGTATTTAAAGATAACCACAAATTGTGTCGGCAGTAAAAGGAAACCAATCCAGCCAGGCTTTGGCTTGCATTATGAAGTGTACGGTCATTTATTTTTCAGGAACCATTATCATTAAACTTGGAATTGTGTTTAGCAAATGGGGTCCATATTTTCCAGGTAATACTGCACAATAAAAAGCTGCCTATCAGGCACTTACTGTTCTTCAGAAGACCCAGGCTCAGTTGCCAGCATGCTTTAAGGGAAGCTGGCATCCATCTGCACCTCCAGCTCCAGGGCATCCTACACCCTCTCCTCACCTCTGACGGGACCAGTGCACAAATAAACTCATGGCACACGCACACACACCTAAAACGAAACTAACCTGTCTGTCAGTGTTTGGTGCCTCAGTCAATGTTTGAATGAAACTCAAAAAGTAGAACTTACTATTTTTTTCTTTGACACTTTTATATGTGTTTATAATGACTGTGGTTACACTCAGTTTCCACACCCTCCGTTCTCCCCAGTCCCCCCCCTCCCCTGCCATGTCTCCTTTCTACCCAAGAGCCACTTCTCTTCCATTCCCTTAAAGAATAGCTGTCCTCCCGTGGATAGCAACTGAACATGGCATAACAAATTACAACAAGACGAGGCACAAGCCCTCATGTCAAGGATAGAAGAGAGAACCCAATAGGAGGAAAAGGGTCCCAAGCACAGATGAAAGAGTCAGAGATACCCATTACTCCCACAGAACACGAAGCCACACAACCATAACACAGATGCAGAGGACCTAGCTCAGAGTTCTTTCTACAAGGTCTGTGATTACTGCTGCAGTCTCCGTGAGCCCCTATGAGTTCTGCTTAGTTGATTTTGTAGGCTGTAGTCTCATGGTGTCCTCAACCTTGCTGGCTCCTATGGTCCTTCCTCTCCCTCTTCTATGGGTTATCCTGGCTCTGTATGGTGTTTGGCTATGAGTCTCTGTATCTGCTCCTATCAGCTGCTGGATGATGCCTCTCTGATGACAACTGGACTAGGGACTAGGGTTTGATCTATGAGTATAGCATGCTATCATTAAGAATGATGTCCTTGTTTTTTTTTTTTTTTTTTTTTGCCAATCATATTTGTTCCTAACCTGGATCTTTGTGCTGTCCAATCTCTAGTTCCTGGCCACCCAGGCAGTGCCAGGCATGTGCTCCTTCTTGTGAAGTGGGCCTCAGATTGACCAGTCATTGTACCACTATTACCCCAGCTCATCTTGCAGGCATGGCAGATTGTAGGTCAGAGGTATTGTGGCTGGGTTGATGTCCCAGTGCCGGGAAACTTGCCTGGTTACAGAAGTTGCCAGTTTGGGCCCCATACTCCCCGTTACTGGGAGCCTTCATTAGGATAACTCTCATAGATTTCAGGGTTTCCACTGGTCTTGGTTTCTACATGGCCCCCAAACGCCCCTCCATTCTAGTTGTCTTTCAAGTACTTGCTCACTCTTTTCCCCACTGGATCCTTCCTGTTCCCATCCCCATCCACACCCTGTCCACCCACAAAATATCTTCTATATCCCCTTTCCAGGGAAGGGGGACCCTTCCTTGTGTATACCTTAGAGCCCTTCTTATTACTTAGCCTCTCTGGGTCTGTGGATAGTAGCGTGGTTACCTTTCCCTTAACAGATAGTGTCCCCGTAGAATTGAATACACACCATGTTTGTCTTTCCGGGACTGTCTTGAGTTACCACACTTAAAATGATTTTTTTCAAGTTCCGTCCATATTTACCTGTTCATTTCATGATTTTGTTTCATTTTTAACAACTGAGTACTACTCCGTTTTGTAAATGTACCACATTTTCTTTATACATTCTTTGTTTGGGTTGTTTTCAGTTTCTTACAGCTGGATCTTAGGGAGCCAATTCCTCAAGTGAGGCTCCTTCCTCTCTGATGACTCTAGTTTGTGTTAAGCTGGCGTAAAACCAGCCGGTATGCTCCTCTGCCACCCTTCCTATGTCTGTTAGCCCTGCCATCTCTGTACCTTTAGAAAGAAACAGCAAATGGAAAAGTATGAGAGGTAGTGAAAATGTTCTGAAACCTTGAAGGATTTTTGTCTTCTCTTTATTTTTATTTTTTGCGTGGTCAAGGGCTTTCTGACTGAATTTTTTTTCTCACCCAGCGGACCCCAACAGCGAGTGCGAGAAGGTGGAATTTGTGAACTTGGTGCTGCTCTTCTGTGAGTTTATCCGGCACGACGTCTTCTCCCATGATGCATACATGTGCACCCTCATCTCGCGAGGAGATCTGTCCGTCACTTCCTCTGCAGGAGAGAATGCAGACGAACACTATTCCAAGGACCATGATATGAAGATGGAGGTATACCCCTGGGCTTGATGTCACTACTGCATCTCAAAGGGAACTCCGCTGGGGTACTCAGTTTCAGATAGGCACTTTGGTACTGGGAAGACAATTACTTTCTCTCTACAAAGTTTATTTCTCCTCCAATCACAAAGGACAAATTTGATGATATATCTTCTAGAATTTTCTATGTTGTATAGCTATTGAAAAGATGAGACTGACCACAGGTTTTTTTTTTTTTTTCATGAGTATAAAGTGATATGCTTTTAGCTTTAGATGTGTGTAGCCTGAAATTTTCTTTTAGCTTTGTGCCTCACAGGTGAACTTGTTTTACTCGCGCACCGCTTGGGCTTTCATTCTAAAGAGGGTCTCCCTACATCACTCTTGGCCAAGTAGAGGGACAGTCCCTCATTCTTAATAACACAGATTTTCTTTCCAAAATTTAATCTCTTTCTAAAATAGGGTAGAATTGTTCTTTGCAGCAATTTCTGCTGTGGGTTTGACGACTGTACGGCTTTCTGTCAGGTTCTGACATTCTAGACATTGCCCCAGATATTTAAAATTTCAAGATAAAATGATGTAGGTGACAGTGAGAAGCAGTGGAAAATGATGACACTCAGGGAGTACTCAAAATACAGCTTTATTTCTGTTATTAAATATGAATTTGCCAGGTACTCTTGTGCTATGTTTAAAGTTGTAGATATATTTGTTTTTAAAAACATCTCATTTTATTCTTAGATCTTTAAGAATCTCATCTTTTTTTATTATTGGAAATAGCTCAGTGAAAGAAATTGTGGCCGGTTTGTTTTAAGTGACGAAGCTCTGTGCTCTTCCTTTAAAACATCATGGGAGTTAGGCCTTCTCTTCACTGCGGGGACAGATTGTGACGCTAACACACAATGCATACCTTCAAGTTTCCTTTAGCTTTTTTTTAGAGGAGTAAACAGTGAGAGTGACAGACAGGACGCTGAAAAACTTACTGTCATGTGTCAACTTCCGGCTTTTAAACTGCAGCTTTTACAACATGGCTTTCTTTTTCCGGCACTCACCAGGAACACAGTATCATGGCGCACATGGGCCTCAGCTCAGGAACCGCTCACATTTTTGACGAAGTAGACAAGAGCGACTTTAAAAGTGACTTTGGTTCTGAGTTTCCAGTAGGTTCAACCTTTGATCCTCATTGGCTGCTAACCCACCACTCCCCTCCCCCACCCAGCTTGTCTCCATCCTTTTGTTTCTTGCCTGGTATGTTGGAATGACTCACTTGTGATGGAGATGTCATCCTCACTAAGTCACTGTGCTTGCTCTGTCTCAGGCCAGCCTCACTGCGGGTCACTTTGCCCCCTTTCTAAAGGCTACCAAACTGACTGGCTTTGACACTTTCATTTTGGGATCATCCTCTCTGGGGAGTGTGGGGATGTAGTTTTATTATGATAATCTACAGATCGAGTTTCTAAAGAATAGCTTTATGATTCATTCATTTTTTTCTACCATCTCTCAGTGTAATGTGTTTTTCATGAATCTTGCTGTTTATAAAAGCATTGTTTGATTGTACATTTTGGAATATGTATCGATGGATTAATCTTATCAAGTATTATTAAGCATGTGTTTTTGGAGGAATTGTAACCCTTTGAGGATAACACTTTTAAGTTTGCTTGCATGGCCAGTCCTCTTACTGTTTTGACCATTCTCCCCCACCCCCTCTTCTCATGTGTGATTTTCATTTTCTGATTTAACTCTGTCGAAATTAATACAATTTCTACTTATCTTTTTGGTCATTAATTTGTGAGCATCTTGTGTTTGAAGTTCTGGCACGTGGCACGATGGCTTGGCTTGGTTCTCTTCATTAATGATGTCTAATATTTGTTTTACATGACATAGATGTTTTCTCCCATGCCTGGAGAGTCCTGTGAGAATGCCAACCCTTCCCTGAGCCGAAGAATGTCAGTTAATGGGGAGAAACTGCTGAAGAGAGAAAAACCAAGGGAATTGATCTTTCCGTCAAATTACGACCTCCTCCGCCACCTGCAGTACGCAACCCACTTTCCTATACCTCTGGTAAGTCACGGTTTCATCAGCGTGTACCAGGATGAGTTCATTACGTGGTCATTAGTGACTGGCTGTTGGGTTACCCACCTGCTCGTCCGCTCACATGTAACGATGTCAGGTGAAAATTTTGCGCTGTTGGTCCGATGGCTGTAATTTGGATCATATGGCCTGTGTATACAGATAACAGCTTGGATGTTATGGTGTGATTATTAGCGACTAACTAGATTTAATAGAATTCTCTACATCAGTATCCTCATAGTAAAAGGATTTGAGTGGCTGCAAGTAATGTCTAAATATGTTTCCTACTTTAATTCGAAAGTCGTTTGCTGATTAATTTTTTTTGCAGTCGTATTTTTTGAGTATTGGTACTTTTTGACATTTTACAGATGAGTAAGAAGTTTGGGGCCAGTTTAGCGATTGGGTGGAAACCTCTGTGTCACTAACAGGCAGGCTTTTGTCACTCTGGGTCCCTTCCATTCCCAGTGAGTCACTGAGGAGGTGGTTCTGACTTGACGACAGGATTGGAAGGTGGGGTGGGCTGGCTTTGTCAAGAGGTGGTAGGTGGGGTGGGTGAAGCTTAGATAGCACCTGAAGAGAGCCTGGCAGGGAACTGCGTGTTGAAGTCTTAAGCAGTGAAGTGTTTGTCCCTAAGAGAGACGAGAGTATTTTTAATGGAAGTAATGAACATTGAACTAAAAGCTGAGACATTTTTAATTTTTCAGGTAACTGTTTCCTGAATGCTTTGGACACTTACAAGTTTTGGACAGGAAGCTGAGGATTTTGTGAAAGCTAAATATAGTTGATATTTTGGAAAAAATCTACCTAAATGACTCAGTTTGATTAAGTTCATATTTTTTTGTCTTAATGTCCGTTAAAATGCCCTTTTTGTTTGTGTGCTTGTGCTATGTAAAAAAAAATTTACAGAATCCTTTGTTGCTCATCTCAGAATATTATCAATTTTTCTATTGTTCTTTCTGTTACCAGCTTGCAGTACGGCAGAGTATTCTGACAGTTCATTTGTGGTAGTGGACAGGTTGGCCTTATGTATTACAGGTGTTTCTGGTATATTCATGCATGAGTTATCATGCCTTGGGGTTGTTTTGAAATACTAAGTGTAATCTTGGCAGTAGTGGCATTCGCCTTTGATCCCAGCACTAGGGAAGTGCAGAGGCAGGTGGATCGTTGTGAGTTGGAGGCCAGCCTGGTCTACAAAGTGAATTCTAGGACAGGCAGAGCTACACAGAAACCCTGTCTCAAAAGCCAACAAAGTATAAAATAATACAGTGAAGTGCTGGAAGTAGTTGAGAGTTACATGTATTGGCCTGTGTAAGCAGATGTTACAGTCTGTCTGTCTTCTCTGTGCTTCTGGGATCTGAACAGGTACCAAAAGGCAACTTCTCTGTTGTGTTGTTCATGTGACCCTGTTTACCTCCTTAGAGAGAGGTGCTGCTCGACAGCGCCCCTTGACAGCTGTTAAAGGATCTAATTTTAATTTTTAATATCTTTTTGCACGTGCTTATGCAGACATAGAAGGCATATATTGTGGGTTGTGTGTGTGTGCAAGTGTGTTCACCTGTGCACACATTTATAGGGGCCAGAGGAATGTATCCTCCTCTACCACTTAATACCTGTGCCGTTGACACAGGTTTCTTACGGTAGCTAGAACGAAGCTGGTGGCCAGTGGACTCCAGTGACCTTACTCTCTACTCCCTACAGTCTTGGGGTACAGGAGTGAGTGGCAATTCCTGGCTTTTTACATGGATTCTGGGTTCTAAACTTAGGTCGTCATGATTGCGCAGGAAGCATTCTTACCCACTAAGCCACCTTTGGGTCCAGTTTTTGGTGAACTTTTGTTCTAGTTCGCTACCTGCTGCTGTGATTGCCTCCACCAGAAGGAAAAGGTTTGCTTCATGTCACAGGTTGCAGTATATCACAAGGAGGGAGTCAGGGCAGAAATTCGAGCCAGGAACTGAAGAAGAGGCCACGGAGGATGCTTGTTACTGGCTTGTTTTCTTCTTCTTCCTCTTCCTCCTCCTCCTCCTCCTCCTCTTCTTCTTCTTCTTCTTCTTCCGACTCCGACTCTTCCTCCCTCCTCCCTCCTCCTTCCTCTTCTTTTTTTATTTTCTCAGCCGGTTCTCATATACCTCTAGGACCACCTGCCCAGGGTGGCACTGCCCACAGAGGCATGGCCCCTGCCACATTAATCATTCATCAAGAAAATGCCTGTAGACGGTGGGCCAATCTGAAAAATGAACCCACCTTGTGTCACGTTGACCAAGGAGGGAGCATGAAGGGCTCCTTGAGCACAGATTCAAAAATCGTACTGAGCGTTCTGTTCATGGGCTGTTTTGATCTGCTCACCAGAGGGGAGGGGGAATGTTGTTTTATTGTGTAATCGTTCTACTCGCCTGTAACCCGGCAAGAATATACAGGGTGTCAGACGTGTCGTAATGATCGGAGTTCCTGTCATGGATACTTTCCAGAAACTGCCGTTAGATGTTTCTTTTTAAACTATAGACAGTTAGTGCTTTTTAAATTACTTTCGTCAGACCAGGAATGTATTTGTGAACTTATACACAGGACTTTGAAACTAATTGTTGAAGTACAAAAATAACATTGCAGTCTAACAACACATTCATCCTTCCTTTCTCCTTTCCTCACCAACCCTCTCGTGTGTGTGTGTGTGTGTGTGCGTGCGTGCATGCGTGTGTACACACGGCTATAAAATCTGTTGTAATACTTGTTTCTCGGATGCCTCAGCTCCCACGTGTGGTATTTCAGGCATGTGCTACCACATCTGGTCCAGAGTCACTGACACTCATCACCATAGCTATTGCAATGTATTACTTCTTTTTTTTTTGTCTCTTTTTCCCTTTCTCTTTCTTTCTTTCTTTCTTTTTTTTTTTTTTTTTTTTTTTTTGAGACAGGGTTTCTTTATGTAGCCTTGGCTGCTATCCTAGAACTAGCTGTGTAGACCAGGCTGGCCTGGTACCAGAGGAGGCGAGAAGAGGGTTTTGGATCTGCAGGTGGAGTTACAAGCAATTGTGAACCTCCTGGTATGGGGTTCTGGGGACTGAACCTGGGTCCTCTGCAAGACTAACAAATGCTTTTAGCTGCTGAGCTGTCTCTCTAGCCCATTATTAACTATCTTATGTGGGTTTTTTGTAATGTTACAAATACACACAGAAGAGATGCTTTTGGTAGCATATGTCTATAATCCTGGAATTTGGGAGGTAGACGGAGAAAGATCAGGAGTTTAAGATTTTTTGTGGCTACATAGTGAGCTCAATGCTACTACATACAGCAAGCTGTAGGAGATCATGGTGTCCTCCCCACCCCCTACCTCCAACTCCTCTCTCTCTCTCTCTCTCTCTCTCTCTCTCTCTCTCTCTCTCTCTCTCTCTCTATCTCTCTCTCCCTCTCCCCCTTTCTCCCTCCCTCTCTCCCTCCCTCCCTCCCCCCCTCTCTCCCCCCAAAGAAGAGAAAAAGAACTAAACCAAAACACAAACTCAAATCTCATTCATGCTGATCAGTACTTTTCTGATTTTCCTAGTAAGTGTATTCAATGCCATGCCTCACCTGAGTATGTATTAGCGATGGAGAAGACATGCTCACAGCTGAAGTGACTTGTACTTTGTACTGCACATTCTTTCTGATTGTCTAGATTTAACAGGTACCATGACCTAATCTAGGCTATGTCCCTAGCATGGCCTAGTGATGAGTCCTTGTTTCTACTTTAAGATTCTTTGGCTAGTCTTATTTTTCTAATACCTTTGATGTGGATTTTCACTTCCAAAACAGTTTCAACAATTAACATAATTTAACAGCTCCCTCGTGTTCTTAAAAAACATACCCCATGTATTTGCAACCCCCTTTTAAAATTAATTAGGCATAGGGTCTCATTTTATAGACCAGGTTGGCCTGCATTCACTAGCCCATGCTAGTCCCAAACTCATAACAATCCTTTGACCTCAGCCTCCAGGGTGTGGAATTAACCACTGTGATCCCAGTTCTGTCACTGTAAAATTTTTATGGCTAAAAGTTGTTACCACTGCAAAAAATCAGATGTTAAAAGTAGGACTACTGAATAGCATGTTTTCTGACTTTCAAAGTGGTAGGATAAAAATGAAGACGATGCGGGTATTTTGATGTCTTTATTTTTTAGGTTGCAGAAGACCTTTAAGGTTGTGTTGCTGACGAGTTTCCTGGCAGCTTAGATGCAGATTATTTGATATGTTTTCATCAAGAAGTCAGTTACAGCCATCGCAATGAGTCTCAGAGTCTCTGCCATGGCTCTCCTAACTTTGGTCATCCATGTTGACCTTGGTTCAACATCCTCTGGTAACTTTCCTGCACAGATATTTGGGCTAAAGAATACCAGGAACTGTGTGAGTACAGGGCAGGCTTGTATTGAGAAAAGGACTTCCCACAGGAACCAGTCCATGTTTGCTAGCCATCAGCAGCTTTTATTATTAACTATCTTCTTTTATCTTTGAAAACTATGACCAGCTTTGTGGTTCAGTCAGAAAGCAGGGCTGGTGTGCGAAACCCCGTGTTTTACACATCACTTTCACATCTTGAGTTTTCTTTCTGAGCCTTAGCCTTTTTAGGCAAGGCAAAAGTCTCAGTGACCTTCAGTCGAAATGCATTTGAGAGATGATAGTACAGGACTGGATCGAAACACAAATTGGACACAGCCAGGAGCAGTGTGGCCTCTTTGGCTTTGAAGAGGGTGATCCTAGTTGAGCAGTCAGATATGACCTCTGTCTGGCTGAGGGTGTATGGGATCCTGACGGCGTGGTAGGGAACAAAGCAGATGATGTAACTGACCGTCACCAAGAGAATGTTGGCCAGAGCCGTCTTCACGTTTGCGCAGTCTGCATTGTCTCTGTTTCTGTAGAGCTGCCGAATGACAAGGAAGTTGGATATCAAAATGATGGCTGAGAAATTTAAGAATATTGCCACACATATGAAATTTGTCAGCAGATGCCAGTTTCTTCCAAACTCCTTTTTGAACTCCATGCAACCTACGTTTGACTTTTCTTTGATGTCCTTGATGGGAATCAACATGTTCGGCACCATTATGAGAAGGACCATGAGCCACACGACAGTCGATATCATCTTTGCAAATCCAGGTTCTTGTATTCGGTATATTTTGCAGCTGTGTGTTAACTGAAGACAGCGGTCAATGCTGACAAAGGCTAAGAAGATAATAGAGAGGTACATATTGATGTAGATGAGGCAGGCTGTTACTTGGCAGTGGAATATCTTTAGCTTCCAGGGTGCCACGCCCAAGTCAACAACAATTTTTACTGGCAGTGCCAGAGTGAGCAGGAAATCAGCTGTAAGCAGGTTGATTAAGTATATGCTCACACACCTGTGATTTGTGGTTTTCTGTATAAAAGCCCATGTTGCAAAACAACTTCCAATGATTCCAATGAGGAAAACTAAGTAAAAAAAATAGGTAAATGGTTCCAGATCGCTGTAAACCGGACAGAACAGTGAACTATTTGTCATCTTCAGGGAGAAGCTTGAGCTCAGTATTTAAAAATAACAATCCACGACTCTGTTAAAAAGAGTAGGAGGGAGATGTTAGTAACCAAAATTAGGAAATACTTTCCTTAAAAAACATTTGTACTCAGAATGTCATGGTCTTCCTAGTTCTTAAGAAGAGTTTCACTGGGCTAGTGGGAACAGCTTAGATCATTCCGAATTTTCCATTGTCTGGTTTCTATGACTTTCAGGAAATCACAAGTAAAATTGCTCTTAGGAAGGGATGTTTTTGACCTTGTGGGTTTGTGTTGCATGCTGTCTGTGACCAGTTGAGGGTGACATTTCTTTGCAGAGGAGGTAAGTGACCAGAGGTTCTGGGAAGTGGAGAGAGGAAGGTGCTGTGGTTTTGTCTGAAAAAGAGTTCACTGTAGCTTTCTGCTTTCTTATTCTAGGTTTTGTAGCTTATGGCGCCAGAATTATGCTGGTTGGAGGAAAGAGATGACAGCAAATGGCTGAAAGGTTTTTATGTTGTTTCTTTGAAAGCAGGTCCTGTGGTTTGAATCCTCTTAATAGATTTTTAGAAATAAAATTTCGTCTCTTATTTTCAGTGGGAGGAGATGAAGGGTTAGGCTCTGGTTCTGAATTGATGCCTACTATCTCTCTCTCGTGCTCCAGTTTCATAATGCCATAGACCTGTAAATCCAGCATTGTGGCCTCCAGCCGTGTGTGCCTGGTGAACACTGTAAATGTTGAACATCTTCCAGATTGAATTAGTTGTCATTTTTACGTCTGAGTACCCACCGGATATTTTTTGTTATATTATGCTTGCTATGTTAATGAAATTACTTTCTTCTGTTTCTTTTTACCTTTTAAAATTCTAACAGAAAAAGTTGTATTGTTGGAGTTTGGCAGGTACTAAAAAAAAAGTGTTTTTAGTATGTCTGTGAAAGTGAATCTTAAAGCTTAAAGCTTTAAATCTTAAAGCTTCTAGAACATGGGTCTATATTTATTGGTTACAGCATTTTTCAAGAATGGGTCAATTGTATCTGTATTAAAACTTGTATGTTGGTACTCATTTATAATCCCATCACTCAGGAGGAATGCTAGTTTAAGCTCTTTCTTGGCTAAATGGCAAGGCTAGCCTGGTATACACGAGACCTTGTCTCAGTCTAAAGCAAAACAGAGCAAAAGCCCTTCTAACTTTCACAGTAGAGAACCACCACAATTGAGCCTGATAATGACAATAAAATTTTGTCATGCTCCTTCCAAGTAGAGAATACTGGCTTGACTTGTGGGCTCAAGTTAGACTGAGCTCCCTCTGGTGTGGTCTAGTCTCACTCCACGTTTAGGAACACACGTGGTACATGGTGTGATGCCTCCTGATATGGGCAATCCATTTTCATATTAACTGATATTCCTTTTTAAGTGAAGCCCAAAATATCACTTTCATAAAGCAAATCTATGTGGAATTTTCTGAACGTCCCAGAAATCAGACAGTGTAAAACCTGGGCTTCTCAGTCTCCAGAGTTTTATCGCGAGCAAAGTCACGTGTAACATTGCAGGATACTGAGCGTTCAGTGACTGACAATAGTGACTGACTCAGCAGCCATAAAACCCTCTTTAAATCAAACAACTTCTAACGACTATCCAACTTTCACATCTCAAAATAGTTAATGATATGATGTGTGCCTTTAAAATTTATTTGTTATTATTATTATGTTTCTCCTTCGCGTGCATGTGGAGGTCCGTGAACAGACAACTCTCTGGGGTCGGTTTTCTCCTTTCACCTTCTCGGGAATTCTGCGATGGAACTTAGGTCCACTCATGCACCCAATTTGCACCTTCACTCCGGAGCCATCTAATGGCCCTGCCGTGTTTATCTTGGAATGATGCAATGATTGCAAGTTAAGTTGATAAGGGAGAAGTCTATCTAACTGTCTGAAGTGTTACTTAAAGGTTACACGCTCTCCCTTTTCCCCACAGGGGCTTTTGGGGTTCACTGGTACTGTCATTCTGTACCAACCAACCTCAATGAAAATGTTAAAGCATTTACTTTTTATTTTTGATGACTACCCATTTTTTGATAGTACATTTTCTGAGTTTTGTGGTTGCTATAATCTGAGGTATACCAAGCTAAAATCCATTGCTTGGAGAGCTGGGAAACTACAGAGCCAAGAGTCTATCTCAGTCATATTTTAGAAGCCATAGTAATGTCAATGATGGTTCTAATGTTAATGATTTGTGCTCCAAAAACCAATACTTACCTGAGGGTTATGTGGCAGGAATATTCTTAGATGTTTTCATGTAAAACATCTGCAGTAAACTTCTTAGTTTTAACTTTCCTCCCAAGCACTCCAGGAATAAGAGGAGTATAGACATTTCATGTGTTTTGCAGTGTAATCTTACTGCGTGTGCGTTTACACACATATGCATGTATACACACATTTAAAACACACACATACAAACAAACATACATTTAAAATATACTTTAGGTCTTTTATGAAATTTCTGTACACTGTCAAAGTTTCCATGACTGAATATTCCCTTAATATCCCTGGTGTCTGTCTTTGTTTTCAGTGCTGGGTTTGAACTCAAGGCTCCAGCATACATAGCATGCGATTTTCCACTGATCTATCCCTCCCCTATTCCCGTGTCTCAGTTTAGATTGTTTGAGTCTGCACTGCCTGTGAATAAGTCCTACCCATCTCTATACCTAAGCATGTGGTGGAACTTTAGAATTGTGGCACTTCAACGATGGGTGGATTCTTTTCTGTCCTCAAATCAATTGAGGAGACTGCAAAGTGCCGAAGATTTCCACAGCTTATTGAAGCAAGATGAAGATCTGTACTTTCTGATCATTCTCTGGACTCTGAGCCTCTCTCCTTCTTCCTCTTTGTGAGTCCTGCCTATAGACCTGTGGGAGACTCTTCATGTCTGAATTCACACTAGGCTTCTCTGACTTCCTTATAGGCATTTCTGATGTTGCATAGTGATAGAAAATAGTAACTTGTTTCTGTAAGTGCCCTATGGCTTGAATAACTATATGGCAAGCTCTCATTTTATCAGTAAGACATACGGTAACGAGAAGAATTATAATAATTTGTCTTGTTTGGTATTCTCTGTATTTATAACTGACCATCTATTCCAGAGTGGGGTAACTTACTTCAAATAGTTACAATGTAACTCATGCTGAAGCTTCTTGAGTGCCTGGCATTTGCTTCTTAACTGTGTCTGGATTGCCATGAAACACCAGTTTCTCAGAACGTAGCATATGTTGATCAGTAGGCAGAACTGTACCATAACAACGTCCCATGCTCTCTATCACAAATCTCAGATCCAAGAGCTTGATAAACTCTGTGGCAGTGGTTATCCGTGCAAAGTGGGCATACTCAGCTATGTTCTAGCAAAATCCAGAATGGAAATTAAACGTCTCCTTGGCTCCTTCTCATAGATGGCTCATTACTTTGATGAGAAAACAAACCAGAATAAAACATAGTAGATTTTCCATGGGAGCCATGGTAGACATGCTTTGAAATTTGCTAACGTAGGACTGGTAGAGGAATGTCTGGGAAGAAACACCATGGCTTTCCGTATAGATCTAGTTAGAAAAGTGACTAGCTCAAGCTGTCCTCGCCTGGATAATCGGTCTAATTTGAATAGTTTTTTTTTTTTTTTAATTTAAAGACAGATGAGGCCCAACAAGAACAGAAAATGCTGATAGGAGTCCAACACTGAAAATCATGACTTTGGTCCCCATGGGAAACCAAACCATGAACTAGGTAGCCATTGAAAAGGACCTACCTGGTGGTGTCCTCTGAGCCAGGCCTGGGTCTGGGTCTTCAGAGAAGCGTGAGCTGTTTAGTTAGCCAGAGTGATAGCAGTCCCATTTTGCAGGGTTGTCTGCTGAACTAAAAATTTCCTTTCCTTTTTGTGTGGTTTTAAAATGTTACAGATTGACGCAGATGAAACTGCGGTTTGCAAATGGTTTAAGCTATTTGAAAGTCTCCTGAGGAAGTTTTTTTTTTTTTTTTTTAGAAAACTTTTTTTTTCTATCTTAAGTAACTTAATTGTCAGTTACTGTTTTAGAGAAGATATTTTTATTTATCCATCATAAATACCTTGCCTGCTTTTTCTTTTATTACTAGAAGTACCCCAGACTTTTCCGTTTCATAATAGTTTAAAAAATACCAGTGTTAAAGCCTTGAAAATGATGCTAAGTTTATGACATAAGACAGTAAGACATGTAACAGATACTGGTTTAGTATAGCCATAGACACGGGCATTTCAAAGGTACAATTAAATAATATTGTTGCAGCTTATATTCTTGCTAAGATATCTGTTAATTTAAAAATTCCCAATACAGTGGCCAGTAGACATCTGTAGTCCCAGCATTTGGGAGGTAGAGGGAAGGTGAAAGCCATGAACTTGAGGCAGCCAGAGGCAGGCTGGGCTCTGTAGTGAATCTAGGACCAGTCTAGGCTATCAAGTGGATTTCATCTTAAGAAATTAACTCAAGATAGAATCTGATGGGTTGTGGCTTACTTTGTTATTGTTGTTGATGCCAGAAACATACTTTTCTACACTTATGATGATGATGATGATGATGATGATGATGATGTGTGTGTGTGTGTGTGTGTGTGTGTGCACTTACCCGTGTGTGCACTTACCCGTGTGTCATACAGCATGTTTGTGGAGATACATGACAACATTAATAAATCTGTTTTTTCTTTCCACCAAGCAGGATTGTACTCAGGTTGTCTGACCTGGTGGCAAGCACCTTTGTATACCTTGAGCCATCTTGCCAACTCCATTTTAGAAAAGTCTTGAAAGAAAAAATAAAAGAATGTCATTGGAACAACAAAGAGATAGTTGCCATTCTCCCTTTTCTTTGGTTTATGTAATTAACTTTTTCTATGCTTATATAAACCACATAGATGTAATTGTGCATATGACTTCTGAGTAATTGTGCATATGAATATAGTACATGTAAACCAGCTCAGCAGGTTACAGTGCTTGCCAACCAAGTCTGACTGCCCAGGTCAGTCCTGGGAACCTGTGTAAAGGTAGAAGGAGAGACCCAGTCCATAACTTGTCCTCTGACAGGCACATACCACCACGACACACATATCCACACTCATATACACACATCATTTTAATAGTGCATTTAAAAAAAGCCAAAGGATGTATCTCATCTCTTTTCCAAGTTACGAGACTAAAACAATCAGAAAGTATTTTTCAGCTTCACCCCAACAGCTTAAAGAAATGAGACATGCATTTAGAAATTATACCTTATGTTGCAAAGTTAACTATTCCCCTACAATGACATTAACTAGTGTCTGAACAGAGCCTAACTCCGAGGTTGTAGCCTGCCCAACAACTTGCTGGTCTGAATGAGAAGTTTCGCCTCATTAGTGATTGGCTTTATTTTTCTTTCATAAGAGTAGACCCCCAACCCGTTTAGCCAAGGCCTTGAGTTATTAGAGCAAGTTACAGCAAGGCTAGCTTTTATGAAAATGAACATGAGTTTCTAGCCCCAAACATATTTTGATAAATACATTTATTGTGATAAATATAAATTTAAATAAATATAAATAGATAAATATAAATAAATAAATATAAATATAAATTTTGCTGTGAGAGACCTACCTACCTACTGTCTGTCTATTATCTATTGTGAGAAAAGTACTGGTGCATAGTTAATCTGTAAGTGCCAAGCTGTGGCCTCTGTAGGAGAGACATTTGCAGGAAAGAGAGTTGAGGTAGTCAATCAGAGCTTTTATTCCCTGGGCCTAAGTGTGAGGTGAAGGGAATTTACAGGTGGAATTGGCTGCAAATTGGGTAGGGAGTGGTTTTAGTGAGATAGGAAGGAAAGCAGGGATAAAGATTTCCTGGGGAAATTTTTCTTTATTTTGGGTAGGTGTTTTATCTGTTCACTTCCTTGCTTTAGTTTAGGTTTAGATGACCAAAAAGTACAAGCAACTAACTGTTGTTAAAAATCTAAGACTAGTGCTTATGTTTGGGTTGCCAAAAGTGAGCAAGCTAACGTGCTTTGGTTCTTTGTCCCTGCACCTCCTCCCTGGAGCAGTGCTAACTAATCTGTTTTATTTTGTGTTTATGAGATAGGATTTTGCCACATAAACCCAGAGTGGCCTCAGGCTCACAGGAATCCTCCTGTTTGAGTCTCTCTACTGCTAAGATTACAGATATGTGTCACCATTGCCTGGAAGGAACCAATTTTGTTATAGTGAAACCAAATTTTATTTTTTCATTTTTGGTTTTGCTTTGAGACATGGTCTCTCTTCATAGGCAGGCTGGCTTGACGCTCCACATCCTCTTGCCCCCGCACTCTGAGTTTGGGCTTAGCAGTCCATCTGCATTCTCACTTTGAGAATAAGTTCTGACTGTCTGAGTTGCTGGAGAAGACGTTTTCCTCTATTGGCCTTAGTAATTTTTAAATTTTGAGTATTTTGTACATAGGAACTTTATCATTTCCACCGCTCTCTCTCCCTGCTTTCACTCACTCTGTGTCCCACATTCATCTCAAATTCATGACTTCTTTTCATAATTATTTTATACACATGTATGTATGTATATATATATATATATATATATATATATATATATATATATATATATATGATGAATCCATTTGGTGTATATATTTAGGGCTGATTGCTTCGGGTTAGATAGGTAACCAGGAGGCTCATCCCTTGAGAACACTGATTCTTCCTCATGAGCCGTCACTAATGGCCGGTATTTCTGCATCTGGAGATGCGACCTTGTGACATTTTCTCCATCCACATTGGCGTATCACCTGGTGGTGTCATTGTGAGTACAACTTCCTTGTCATATACTGAAGACACTGTCTCCCAGCAGATGTCCTGGTCCTCTGGTGCTTCTGTTCTTTCCAGCTCCTCCTCTGAGATGGTCCCTGAGCCTTAGGGTAGGGGTTGTACTGTAGATGTATCCACTGGGGCTACACACCCCACAGTCTGCGGTTAGGAATCACGCCAGTTGATGAAAAGTAGCAGCCGTAGGTTCTCCTCTAGAGTCCACGACCTCATCACCTAGGCACCTTGGCTAGGTTTATAATACCAGGCATAATTTCCTCCTATTGAGTTAGCCTTAAATCCTGTTAGAAAGCTTTATTTAAACATCTTTCAGTTGTAAGTGCCGCTATTTCACCCTTGGGGATATCTTCCCCTGCTGGCCAAGCTGTGGTTGGTAGGTATCACAGCCGAGGAGGACCATTTATTGCTTTTATCCCTTGGCAGCTTGCACAGCATCTTAGGGTACTTGAGAGACCGGGAGACTTCCGGGTCAGTCCCAGCTGAGTTCCTTCAATTACTATTCCTCAAGTGTGTGGTGTCTTCAGCAGTTGGGTCTGATGTTGAGGTTCTGGAAGACAGCCAGGGGCAAAAGCAATAACCTGTATTGTTTGGGGGCATTTCTTTCACTTTAACAAACGACTAGATGGGAGGTTCCCCTTGCTTGGCTCTACAGTTATTCTTCAATAGTCTGTGTCTCTTGTGGGAGGCATTATCACTCCAAGTGCCATAGCTTCATTCAAGCTGTATGAGTATTTATGTATATGTACATGCACATTTATGTATAGCATATGTGGGGTTTTTATTTTTTATTTTGGTTTTGAAGACAGGGTTTCTCTGTAGCTTTGAAGCCTGTCTGGGAACTCACTCTGTAATCCAGGCTAGCCTCAAACTCACAGAGATCCCCCTGTCTCTGTCTCCTGAGTGCTGAGATTAAAGGGATGCACCACCACCCGGCGTATATATTTATTTTGAATTAGACATAAAATAATGTTTGCCTGTGGCTTTAAGGAAACATCCTCAGTGTTATGTATCACCCTCCCCTCCTCCCCTTTCTCTGTTCTGTTTATATCCCCACCTCATCTCCCCCTCTTAGCTTCCCCCATCAGCACCTGTGTTCTCCTCTCTCTCCTCTAGAGCTCAAGCTCGAGATACTAAGTCTTTAATGCAGAGGTTTCATTTCAGTTGCATGAAGCTTCTTCTGCCATTGAGGGCCAATACTTTTCAGGTCGTAGCTTGTTAACGTTCCAGGAAGCTGCATGTCACCACTAACCCACTATTTCAGAAACCCAAGTGGGAAGAAATGAGGTAAAGGTATTTTCCCCTTATTTCGATCATGGCGATGATATAGTTTAAGAAATGATATTTTAGTTATTTTTATTTATATTTTACATGTATAAAATGCTAATTTGCTCCACAAGTTGATTTGTGGGCCCCTATGCTATCCATAGCAACATTTAAAAAATTATTCAACACAATTTCCAGGTAATAATATTTTTAAATTAAAAAAAAATTTGAGAAATTTGTATGTGAGTCCTCTATATTGTTTCTGTCCTTCCCATAACTCCTGTTATGTCCTCTCTTCTTTCAAAGTCACAGCCTTTTACATATGTACATGCGTGCATACAACCTACTGAGTCTGGCCTTGCCTGTGTGTGCTCGTGCCCAGTCCTGACCACTTGGGATTGGGCAGTTTATGTGGGAGTATGTCCCTGGATGAAAGCTGTCTAAGAGGCCAGTGAACCTGTAGCTCTTCATCTAGGGGTGGATCCTTGTGGATTTGCCTTAGCCACACTTGACGTCAGCTGTTGGTGTTAATTATGTTGGACTTATTTAAATACCATACTGTTTAGAGTTCGTAGGTGCCCTTCCCCTGTGACATCTAGGGAGCGCTATTTAGCCACAGGCGTCCCAGTCCTGCAGCTCCTGTATTCCTTCCCAGGTGTTCATTGCAGACATGCCACACTCACTCTGCAGTTTGACCAGCTGTGGATCTATGTAGTCGTCTCTGTCTGTTGGAGAAGAAAACAAGCACATAGCTTTTCTGCAGGTGCCTGAGAACTGTAGTTATCTGTGGGTTTAGGGATAACTGTTTGGAATGCAGTTAGAAGTGCCATGAGTTTGGAGAAATGATGGTAGGTTTTCCTTTAGGGTGTATGACCTCTCCAGCCATGGGTAGTTGTTGAATAGGTTTACAACAGCAGGCGTACATTCCTTCCCATAAGAGGATCTTAAGTTTAGACAGCTCTTGTTTCTCTCTAAGATGAAGGTACCAGTATTATGGATATCTTGCTGGTCTAGTCATTGTTGTGGTTTGTGGGCCTTACATCTAAGAAGGTCTTTGCATTACCTCCTCTGATCATATGAGAACCAGTCTTCAGGAAGGAGGCTTCCAGAAGGTCTCAGCTCTAGCTGGATCATTCCAAGTCCTGTATCCCAAGTGTGGTGGCGTCTTCAGTAACAAGGTCTTATCTTCAGCTTTTAAGTTTGCCTTTCAGGGTTCTTCACTTCAGAGAGAAAACAGCGATAGTCCAAAGGGTCAAGGGGCAAACATGAGAGTCACAAGTACAGGCCCAATTGATAACCTTAACCTCAGGAAGAATGCGTTGTCCATACAGATGACAACCTGCTATTTCAGAGAAACCCCGGGCCAGAGACAATTCTTTAGGGGCAATGTTTGCACAGTTGTGGGGAACTGGGACACTGGAAAGACTGCCCTCAGTGGGGTTCTAAGAAATGGGGTTTTGCCTGTGTTCAGGGGTGAAAATCACTAAAGCAGTAGTGCCCTAGTCTGCAAAGAACAGTGAGATGCTGCTGCCTCGATTCTGGAGTGGTCTGACAGGAAGTAAGCGTCTAGGCAGTAAGAGAAACCTTAGTAAATGTTAATGACAGCACTCTTAATCATATGTTGCCATTATTACGTTCTGACTGTAAGCTTCCTTGCTGCTCGGGTCTTCTGTAGCATGAGTCCATTTCCTGGTTTGGTTTTACTGCTTTTTATTTCCATATTGTAAGATCTTCTGGGATAAAACTACTATCTACAATCCTTTCTCATCTTAAGGCACGTTTTTCTTCAACTTTCTTCAGCAGAAACGTGTTTTATACTAACAGCTGTATCTCAGCAACATACCCGGCGCCCTCAGACCTCTCTGATCGCCTCGGCCATCATGGCCACACTGACTTTTTTTCCTCTGTCCTTCACTATTATTATCTCTGCGGCTGGTGAACAAAGTTAACCCACGGGAGCTGTTCACAGTTGCAGTTGCATCCGAAGAAAAAGGATTTGATACTTTTGATTTATGTGACCACTCACTTACAAGCCAAGTTGATGCTGCTGTGTAAACAATGTAAAAAGACAGTCACGTGTAGACAGTTCATAGACTCATAGCCATACAAGAGGAGAGAATAAAACACCCGTCGATTCTGTAGTCCCTAGTTAGATCTGCAAGTGTTGGAGGTGTGTATGTGTGTCTGTATGCAGGAGCCGGACAATATAGCATAGGATGTTTCAACCTTATTCCTTTCTTCCTTTTTTAGGCACGGTCTCTTCCCCAAACCCAGAGTGGAGGCTGGCCTTGAATTCCTGACCACTCTGCCTCCTCTACCTTCCAAGTGTTTAGATTGCAGTGTGAACTTGTGTGTCAGGCATGTACTTTTATAAAACTGTAATCCACATGTCGCGAGACTCTAGCAGCAAATAGCTGGCCCAAAGGAAGTAGTGACCTTTCGCTGATGATCACAAGGTAGTAGTTCCAAACAGATGCCCACATAGAGATGCACACCTCAAAGATCACCCATGCCAGTTTTGGAAAGTAGCGAGGCTGTGATAATCTGTTTGTAATTGGTATAGTATCTCTTTAATTTTATTTTTAAGATTATAATATAATTACATTTCTCCCTCCCATCAAACCTCCATAAAACAGTTCTCAATCTGTGGCTAGCTACCCTACCCTCTGCGGGTCAAATGACTCTTTCACAGCGGTTGCATAGCAGATACTTGAATATCAGTTAATTACATTACGTTTTATAAAAGTAGCAAAATTACAGTTACAAAGTAGCAACAAAAGTAATTTTCATGACTGGGGGGTCACCACAGCATAAACTGTATTAAAGGGTCGCAGCGGTAGGAAGGTTGAGAGCCACTGCACCACATACCCTTTCCTGATAATTCAAATTCATGGTCTCTTTTGTCATCAATCTGTTCTATGCGTTTGCATATGGGTAGATAGTCCTAAGTATAACCTGCTCAGTCCCTACAGTGTTACCTGTGTGTATGTCTTTAAGGCTGGCCTTTGGGCGCTGGGCAGCCTTCTTAGATTACAGTTTTTGTAGCGAGTTTACTAGCTGACATACCCCAGTGTCCAATGTTCTGGGTGTGGCTTTAGGTGGGGGCTGAAATAGGCCTCCAATGTAAAACCAGGATTAGATTTGAAGCAGTTTTCATCTGCCTGCCATGGTATTAAGCCTCCGATCTTGGATGCTCTCACACATCTGGAGTGTACATGGTGACAGCATCCCTCCTTCCCAGAAGGTTTCTTGAGGATGAGCCCCGGGTTTTCTTCCACTGGGTCAGTTCTGATCTTGTTCCATCCCAATTTGTGACTGCTGGATTCAGGCTGGCTGCTTAATTGCCTAATACTAATTAACCTCTGCTAACTGTATGGCTCAGAACCTAAAAAGTGGTTTTCTCAAAGGGAAATGTTTCCTTGTGTTGCTAGAAAAAAAAAAAAGAAAAAAGAGGGTGGAGGCTGAGGAGGTAAACCAGAAGGTGAATTATATATATATTTTAAAAATTGCATCATGAAATTTGCTGGCAAGTGGAAGAACTAGATAAAAAATTATCCTAGTAGGTATTTTGACCCAGAAAGACAAAAATGCTATGTATTTATATGTGGCTGTTAGTTGTGAAGTCAGTGATAACCCAGCTACAATCCATAGAACCACAGAAGGTAGATATAGAGTAAGGGTCTAGGGGGAGCAGATAGATTTTGTCAGGAAAGGGAAATAAAAGGGGGGATCAAGTGTGAATGGGTAGGAGAAAGGGTTGTGGGACGGAATGTGGGGGAGAGACAGTTAAAAAGCTAGAAGTAAGGGGCATTTGAGGGCTAGTATGGAAACAGCAGAACCCTTCTAAAACATACATGTATGAAGGTAATCTAAATGAAATTGCCAAATGATGGGGAGACAGAGTCCCAACGTGTCATTTCTTGTCATTAAATGAAGCTTCCAGTACCAGGATTGGGTTACATCTAATCTAGTTATTGGTCAAATAGACCCCATGGGAACCCTAAAACAACCCAGGCTGTTGCTAAGACTACAGGTTGCTCTCTACCAACTGACAGCAAGGCCTCATTGCTGAAGACAACACCTACACAATTCACTGAGCAAGGAGAGATTGAGTGGATGTCTCCATAGAGCCTTCACCCCTATGGTCCAATGTCATTGGTACAGAAAGGTACTCTGCATGGCCTCAAAAGAGAAATGTTAGCACCCAGCCTGCCACCAACCCTTTATCAGTGGTGCACGGCTTGCAAGATACACTAGTGTAGGGGTGGCACGAAGCTTGTGAGAGTAACCAACCAACAGTTGATTTGACGTAGGCCCAGCAATGTAAAGGCCCCATAATTTTGCATTTCCTATAAAAGTGAGGCAGCAATTGGCTAGAGTTAGAAGACTAGACTCTTGGTGAGGCACAAGTTCTCAGCTCACTGTCCTCTTTCCCATCACTGTTGACATTGCCTTCTCTGCCACTTGAGCATCTGTGGGCACCCGGTTGTAGCTTCATCTACAGAAGCACCTGTATCGTGTTCCCCATGGCCTCTTTAGCTACAGTGGTGTCTGAGGAATGCTTAGGTTAACCCTCTGTTGCCAGGGCTCTGCCCCGTTGTTTCTTGATGTTTCCCTGCACCTAATAGTAGTTCTGGCACGCAGTAATTGTTACTCTGCTGTGATTTCTAATCCCATTATCCCCCTGACATACCATTTCCTAAAATGTCTTGCTTTCCTATTAGTCATGAGCCTTAACACAGTGGTTATAAAGACATTGCTTGGTCCCACAGGGGAAGGTGACTTTGTATTGTGGAGAGAAGAGGATGACGGTGGAAGAGATAACCACATGACCCAGGCCTCACTTAGTACCTTTCTTCACTTCTTACATTTGCTTCAGTAGCCTGGTCGGGGAAGGTTTGCTCTGGCTGTAGGAATTCTGAAGGATGATAAACACAGTTCCCTCCATCCCCACGTGCATTTAGTCCAACATGTATAGCAAGCTTAGTCCCTAAGATCTGACAGAAAAGTTTTGTTTATTTGACTGGTGACTGGAAGCATGGAGTTTCTAGGCAATTGGGGAATGTTGTCTAGCAGAACACAAAAACGTTCCTGTTTCAGTTTAGGCTGTGTTTGGTTTAAAGCTTTAATAGGACTTAGCTCATATGAAATACTCATCTGGGAAAGTCAGAGACAGTAGAATGTTTCCATTTTCTGTGTAACCACCTTCTTTGCCCTGAAGTATGACTAAGCATACAGTGCTGACCCAGTGAGGAAATCTGGGGGTGTCCCTTCACATATTGATTATTAATAAAAATAAAAAGAAATCCCTGATGGTTTTGAAGGCAGCTTGTTTATTGGTACATACAGAATGTAAAACATTAAGTAGATATGAGCATTCATAGAAAAATATTTAGGAAGAACATCTGAAAGATTGGGTGTCTCCTAAGAAGCAAGATAATAACAGAGAAGGGTTTAGTTTTGGTTATTTGTAGACCAGAAGCCACATGCTATTCCTCCATTTATTTGATATCTAAAAAGTGACGTGCAAAGACTTTCATTTTACATGGAAAGTTTGAGTTTTATTGTTTTGAACTTCATACTTTCTGCCGAATAATATTGGTAGATAGGTTACTTATAGTCAAAAGCATGCATTTTACTTCTTAATTATCATGTAACATCAGGGACAGTACTTGGAAGGGCATGGGAATTCACAAAGTGTCTGTGCTTTCATGAACTGTATTTCCCCTCTTGGTTTTGGACGTGTCTGTATCATTCTGGACGTTTAATGAGATGTGTAGCTTCTTATTTAAGACTTCCCTAAATGGCTGGCATAAGAAGAAATAAATAATGGGGTCCAGACATACATTTGCAGCAGAGAGTAGCAGAGTGAATTCCTTCACGTAGAGCAGGGTTTCCTTTGACTGGCAGCTGTAATGAGCTTCCGTTTGACTCTTTGTGTAAGGGATCCTGGCAATGTGGTAAGGCACAAAGCAGACAAAAAATACAAGCACAATGCTGAATATGTTGCGACTGGACTTCCTTTTGACCGAGATGGAATTCCTTCTGGACTTCAGGTGAGACTTGAAGATTTTCCTCGTTATAGCCGTGTAGAAGATGATTAATAGAAGAAACACAATCCAGAAAATGCTCACGAAGGCGTAGTTAGATGCTTTGTGCCACTTCCGCCCCAGCTCATTTTTGAGTTCCATACACTGTATTTTCGTAATCTCCTTGACACTCTGGTTTGTCAGGATGATGTTCGGGACAGCGAGGAGAAGCATGAGCATCCAGACAATCACAGATACCAGTTTGCTGTAGTTCACTGACTGGACAACAGAAGTCAAAAGGGGCTTTACAATTTTATAGTACCTGTCAAAGCTGATGAGCCCAAAGAATACGATGCTGACATACATATTAACGTAGAAGATCACGGCAGAGACTCTGCACACAAACACATTCACCTGCCAGGGACCTAGGCCTGAGTCACCAAGGACTTTGAAAGGGAAAGTCAGGCCCATCAGAAAGTCAGCCACCACGATGTTCTTGAGATAGATGATGAAACTCTTGGAGCTGGGCACATAAAAGAATACCCACCCCGAGATTCCATTGAGGAGGATCCCTGTGATGAAGACCATGCAGTACAACACCGGAATGATCTGCTGTGTGATCAGGGTGTTCCGGGAGCAGGACTGGCCTTGGGGGTCTGTGGTGGTTGAATTGGCCATCTCGTAACTTCTGGAGGCGAGGATCTGGGTAGAGAAGCAGACTATTTAGTTACAGTACAATTTACGGCCTTCACGTCATTTGGGACTGAGAGCTGATAGTGGAGGAACGTGAATCTGGTGAAACCCGCCAAGATTTTGAAGCGTTTACTCCCTCTTGTGGAGTTTTTATCTTCCTTCAGATGGAAAGCATGGGGGGGGGGCTCTCCGTAGCCCAGAGGGGGGCGTTTTCCTCCCACACAAATGCTTTCTTCTAGAGTCTGAGGGAAGACTAATTTGAATATAGGCTTGAAAAGTAGCAACCATAAAGTCAGTATATTTTTAATACTGTATTTATATTGTAATATCTACTATTAATATTGTAATGTCTACAATACTTTGTAATGTGTTAGTCTTCTCTCTGTACACTAGATAAAATGAGCCTTCCTAGCACTTTTTTTTTTCTCATGGTTTATTTTTTTTTATATTTAAAAATTTCCATCTCCTTCCCTCCTCCTCCCCCCTCCCTCCCCTCCTTCTCCCCTTTCTCTCCCCTCCTTCTCCCCCTTCCCTCCCCTCCCCTCCACCCATACCTCCCCTCCCTCCCTCTCAAGGCCAAGGAGCCATCAGGGTTCCCCACTCTATGCTAAGACCAAGGTCCTCCCAACTCCCCCCAGTGAAGAGTTGTTGAGGTGGATAGGTAAAGAAACTCACATTGCACACGTTTTTGACATAAGACAGTATCTTATAAACATCTACACCTACACTTTAGCCGGGATTATTAATAATTAATGAATCATTAGATTTATTTGTACTTCATGTGTATGAGTGTGTTACCTCCCTGCATGCATGGGTACCACGAGTGTGCAGTGGCCCTGGAGGCTGGGAGATCTTGGATCCCCTGAAACTAGGGGTACACAGATAGCTGTCATCTGTCATCTCTGGTGTGAACCAAACTGGAGTCCTTCGCAAGAGCCCCAAGAGGCCTCATAATTTGCGTGCCTTCTTTCCTGCTTGACTGAGTCATTTTGAAAAATTGAGCTTTTTTTTTTTTTTTGTATTTTCATTGAAAATCTGGTTGCAGTATTTTCATGAATCAGAAAATAAAGAAAATGACAAAAGTTCTACAGAAAGTTTGAGCATGCTTCCCAAAGTCTCTTCTCTATTAGACCCATCTAATGAGTTGGTGTTAGCCACAAGTGGCTTCCTAGGGTTTTTCCTTTTCTTTTTGGTTTGAAATGTCAGCAGTGCTTCCTGAGGGTGGGTCTGGAGGAGTAAACTGTTCACCAGATCGTGCAGACAGGATGAAAAAGAAAGTGCAGTATTGCCATATTTGTAAAACATGTTGAAATGACAAATTTGAAAGAAGTATTTCATTAGCTAATATGTAGTTAATCTTAATGACAGTTTACTTTAACAAATACAGGACTCAATAGGACATATCTGTGCTCATTCGTTTCTGTGGGTATGTACCAACAGTGGTTAAAGACAAATACAGGACTCAATAGGACATATCTGTGCTCATTCGTTTCTGTGGGTATGTACCAACAGTGGTTAAAGATGGGGAGGCTGAGTTTGGGAGGAGGGATGAGCATAGGGAAATGGGGGAGAGGATACAATTATATTTTAATTAAAATTAAAAAGTCAGAATTAGAGCTACTGAGATGGTTCCTTGGTAAGGACACTGGCTGCCCAGCCTGCCGACCTGATCCCTGGAACCTGTGTGATAAAGCAAAGAACTGATTCTGCAGCTCTGACCTTCATGTTGCCTGGGTGCTTGTGTACACACACACACACACACATACACACACACACACATACACATATACACACACATACATTCACACATACACACTCACACACACATGCATAGACACACATACACACATGCATAGACACACACGCATGCTCACACATACAAACATTTCATGCACACATATGCACACAAACTCAGACCAATACACACACATACTCACATGCTAAATTTTTATTTTTTAAAAATAAAGAAAAGCCAGACTTACATTTTATGGTTCTTAGCATGTAGATTTTGGGCAGCACTGCTAGGTAGCTCCAGAAACTTCTGACGCCCTGTGTATTATTTATGAATGGGAAAAGCTTTGATGTAGGACAGCAGAGGGTAGATTTATTCAGAAAGGTATCTCACACCTACAGGGCATGCTTGCTTTTCAGTGTGTGCCTGAGAATCTTCAGGACCTGCTGGCAGCCTCTCAGGCTTCTGCCTTCCACCTCATACCAGAGTCCTGACGCAGTAACCTCCAGTTCTGGGAGTTTCCCATTGGCCTGATTCTCTGCACCCTCCACTTCTGCTTTAGGGATAAGGCCCCTCTACTTCTTTTTAGTTTTTTTTTTTTTTTTTTTTTTTGTGTGTATACTTGTTTTGCTTTTTTCCTTTACCAGTTGGATTTTCACATAGACTTTGTGTAGAAAATGGATTGCTACCTTCATAGCTGGCAGGCTGCTCTTCATTATTGAGCTGGATGCCATTTTCTTTAAGAATTTTTACTCTCTCATACTGAGCTGTGGTGGGTTGAATGTGTGGTTATGTGTGTGTGTGTCTGTGTGGGTGGGTGTGTGAGCGTGCCTTTTTCCTGTTGAAAGGCTCATCTCTGGCTGTTGTGTTTCCTTCATAAGAGAGCCTAGTATTTAGGGCATTAAGTAGTTGAGATAATTTTAAGATAACCACCAGACGTGCATTACCCCTCTCAGAATACTTGCATCTAATCCATAGTTGTGGAAAGGAGATTGCTGAGGACAGTGTGTTCCTAAGCTTACAGATGTATCTGGCTTATATTGCTGGTGCCTGGCAGCATGTCTCCTACATAGTTAGTGGCAGACTATGCCAGTAAAATAAGGAAATGTAAGAAGGGAGGGATTATAGCTATGTAATATGAAATCCAGTTGTATTCCATATAAAACGTATAATAGGACCAGCAGTGTACTGCTTCCTTCAGTGGAATGCCTTTTTTTTCCCCTGTGTATTTTCTTTTCATGTGTCTTATGGTAAAACTAGGAATACATCTTGTTACTTGATCCTGCCAGTGTATGTATTTCTTTTGCAAGACAAATTACTTAAAGTTACTTCCCCCATAGAAGCTTTTATTCACTTTTCCCTCCTCGAGCCACTGCAGTGTGTGCTTGGCTCTGCAAATGAGTTTGTTGCATGATGGTCTCTTATCTTCAAACACATATATTATGGCTTCATATATTGTAAATAGCATTCATACTACTATAAAAAATACCTGAGATGATTGATTTCCAAAAAGAATAGAGTCACTTTGACTTATAGTTTGGGCGGCTCCAGGTCATGATTGTTTGGTCTGCTGATCTGGACCTATGGCTGGGAAAAGGAGAGACGAAAAAGGAGAGACTGGGATCCCATTGTCGCCATCCAGACCTTGATGTACATTTCAGAATTTACCGTCTTCCAGTACTGCCACTCTGGGCATATGTCTTCAACACATGGCCTTTTAGGGACATCCAGCGTTCAAGCCACAGTTGATATTAAGTGGCTAGTGACAGTGAGCATCTTTCCCATGTTTTCATTGCTTCCAATAACTTGCCCCCTCAGTTACATGAATTTTTGTCTGAAAGCCAGTTTCCCAGAGCTTAATTGAATTCATACTGCTGTTTTCCTGGCTTTTATTCGGTGGCCTCAGTCACCGTCCTCTTAGCTACAATGTGCAGTACTCATTTATTTTCGGGATTATTTTGAAGTTGTGTATACAATTTTGAAGGAGAGAGAGTTGAACTGTGTGATATATAATTATGTAATGAAGCAGAATTTCCCTGAAATGATTTAATGAGAGCCAGATTCTTTCCCTTTTAGGTTCTAGAAGTCAGTATAAATAGAACGCTAACACATTTCCCTGAAATGATTTCATGAGACACCATTCCCTTCTTTGTAGATGCTTGTGTAGAGTAACTTTCCTGGTGACTTGGGACTTTCACGGATGTTCGAGTTGTAGTATGTCTGATTGTGAACCCCCCACCCCCACCCGCCATGGTGGAAAAAGTAGCTGCTCTGTGTTCCTGTAGGTGCAGAGAGCCTGTGCTCACACTTGCAGGCAGTGCCTCCTGGACCCTCCCTTTGACTTGACTGGGAGGGGTCAAGTGGCCTTGGTAATGGAATGGGAATAAGTATCTGTGATTTGTTTGGTCTTTCCCCGCATACTTGGCAGTGGTCACAGGTAAATGTCTGCCTGGGCATGGAATAGTCTGAGTGGAGGAGCTGTCTTCTTTTCCTTTGCCCTATGTTAATATGCCAAAGGCTCATACCAGGCACACCTCATCCTAATAGAAATTGTAAAACATTATTGATTACAGCTGTAAACCTCTTAAACATTACAATTTCTTATATGGTATGGGATACATCTGTGGGTGTAGCTAGCTCAAGATTGTGTAGCCTTTCTATAGGGCAGATCAGTGATCAACTTCAAAATGTGTGACTATCTAGGAAGGCACCTATGAAAAGTGATTTTCATACTGAGCCCAAAAGTCAGGAATACCTGTTGCATAAGAAATAGACAAGGTCACAACTCTGATCCAGGAAACAGAGAGGCTAACTATAAGTCTTTACCTCTCCTCCCTTCCAAATCTAATCTCCCAGTTTCAACCCTAGCTTTGCAGCAGACCACCTGTTGAGACCTTCCTACACCCCATTCCCTCCCTACACCCCATTCCCTCCTCTCTAGACCATCACACAAATCTAACCTCTCTCCCTACTCATGGCTCTACCTGAGCCACCAGCACCAGCAAGCAATTAAGTCTCCCTGGGAAACCACAGGCCTTTACAGCCTGGGAAGCAAATTGGCTCCATCCCTCCATGTCCATTCTCCTAATGTCCAGAATTCTAGCAGGCCTTCTGCTATGGCCTCACCTGACTCTGTCGCCAGTACCAGGGTAATAAGTAGATCCTGATGTAATACCCTGCTTTCTTCCCTCCTGTGGATCCCTTTAGCCCCCCACATCCCATCCCCATCCTGCAATGTCAGCTCTCAATACCAAGAAACACATTTTCCCTGGATCCCCCCAGTTTCTACACCTACCAGGACCTTAGAAGCATTTCCTACCAGGCAAGACATAGCCACTACACTCTTAAGAACCAGAGAGAAAACAGAAACCAAGGAACAAAACAGCCACTCAACAAAGACAGGACCAGATAGCAGCACCTAGAATTTCAGTCTTCCCAACCCCAAATGCCTAGACACCAGTGTAAAAATACAGTCAATAACAGGCAGGACAGTATGTCTCCACTAGAGCCCAGCAACCCTACCACACTAGCCCCCAAACACCCCAACATAGCTGAAACATAAAGAAAAGGCCTTAAAACAGTGTTTATGAATTATGATAGAGGTCCTTAAAGAAATCTGTGGAACAACAAAGAATAGAAGGAAATGAATAAGACAATTCCTGAAAGTGGAACATAGTCAATAAAGAAAGTAAACCAAAACTGAGGGAAATCTGCAAATGAAAAGTGTGGGAACTTGAACAGGAACCTCAGAGGCATGCTTCACCAATGGAATACAGGTGATGGAAGAGAGAATTCCAAGCACTGAAGACATGAGAGAAGAAATAGACTCATCATTCAAAGAAAATGTTACATCCAAATAACTCTTTACACAAAACATCCAGGAAATCTGGGACACTATGAAAAGACCAAATCTAAGAATAATAGGAAAAGAAGAAGGAAAAGAAACCCAGGTCAAAGGCACAGAACATGTTTCCAACAAAATCATAGAAGAAAATTGCCCTAACCTGAAGAAGGAGATGACTATCAAGGTATAAGAAGCGTTGAGCATGGGGAAGTCTAGTTGGTACCTACACAGAGCCTGCCCTGCTGTCTTCTGGTGGATTTGGTACAGGAAGGTACCCTACATGCTACCATAGGAGAAGTGTAAACCCCAACCAAGCTACAACCCATTTTTCTGCAGTGGTCCTCCTGGAAGACAGCGAGCAGCGGTGGCACAAAGCCTGTGGGAGTGACCAGCCAGTATCAGTCTGCCGTGCGGCCCACTCCATGAGATGCAACCCATACTTGACACTGTGTGGGTGACCAAGACCGTGTGACTAGGTAGCCCCGGGACCTAGGGTAAAGGTAAATTATACTGGTCTAAAAAAAGGAGAAGAAATAATAGTGATAAAATGACTGTTAATGATATTGATATTATTTTATACTAAGAGATCAGTGCCTTGTTCAGCCATCATTAGAGAAGCTTCCTCTCATAGCAGATGGGAACAAACATAGAGATTCACAGTCAGACATCTGTCTTGGTCTCTGTCTGTCTGTCTGTCTGTCTGTCACACACACACACACACACACACACACACACACACACGGGGTGGGGTGGGGGCAAGGCAGACAGGCAGATAGACAGAGACACCATGGACTCCAGCTGGTGCCAGTATGCTCCAGTGCTGCACACATGTACACACATACACACACAATTACAATGTATTGAATACTTTTTGTATACTTTAAAAAATAAATAAACGTGCCACTTAGAGATCCCTGGGCCAGTCATCCTGCTGGACTCCAGGGCCATGGGACCTCTGTTCTCACTATAGCAGGATCTCCAGGTGATGTGTCTGTGTTACAACCTGAGAAGCTAGCCCAAGTGAAACCAAAGTCAATCACTTTTTTTCCCCTAAATTTGCCCTTTTCTTACAAGACAATGCACAAAGCCCACACAGCGGTCTCCCTGTGGATTGTTTAAACCTGTGGCAATGCTTGGGAACAACTGTCAAAAACTTTCGGGGAAGGAAAGATGGTGCTACCGCATCTAGTAGGGAAGGAATGCAGCTACATATGCCACAAGATGTCAACAGAGAACAGGCTTGCAAATCAAAGAACACAAACATTAACCCTGTGATTTCCTGGCAAAAAAACAACAAATTATTTAAAAATTATATCCTAAGCACTTCATAGCGAATACACTCAACATGATTGCTCAGTTTTACCCAAGAGTTTTGACAATCAAGAGTTACTATAAGAAAAAGAACAAATGCACAGGCTGAGTTATCTCACAGTTAATGCAGACTGAGTTGCCAAAGTGTATCCTCAGCACAGCAGTAAGGAGAAAACATTGCTCACACAATAGTATAGGTGTGTACAATTCTGAGTTTTCTAAAGAGCATTTCCCACTTCCCTTTGATTTCTCTCTCAATAATGTGCCTCTTTCCTTTGATGTCATTATTCTAAGTGGTTTCCAAGGAATTTTATGTTTTTAAAAACTTTATTTTAAATTAGCAAATTGAATTTTATGCCTCTTAAGTCTGCCCTCAGTTTTCTAGCCTTTCTGGGTATTTTGGAACTCACATCTTGACCTTTATCCCAACTTGTCCTGCCCAATATGGTGACTCCTATGGGGTTCTGAATGGTCATCTCTGCTTCTAAGGCACAGACAGACCGTAGAGTGTGACAAGTGACTTCAGGGAAGAGGCTTGGCTTGCCACACTCAGGTTTCACAGAAACACTTCTACTTGGCTGCCTGCTGGAGCCTCACGGTAGCTGTTCCAGCCGCACTGCCCCCTACTCATGGCCTCTGTGCGTCTTCTGCGGCTCAGCCAGCAAGAAGCCTGTTTTCACCCTTGCCCGGGAGGAATCCTTTCGTTTGTATTTTTTTCTTAACGTGCTGAGGATGTTCAGGGCTTAGCAGCACATATCCCAGAAGCCACTGTGGATCTAAATTCTCAGTTCCTTGTCCTTTCCTCAGTTGGCTTATTTTCTGACCGCTGCCTTCTTTGAGGTTCCTTGTTATTGAAAGTCTTGATTTTTTTGTGATAAACTGCCACGCTCTCTCTTGTGGATGTTCAGTCCTTATTTCTGCCAGGATTTCAAGATCATCAGTCCATTTGCTTACTAAAGACATCAAACCATGTTTGCTGGATGCCGTGGAAACCGTTCGTCTCCGAGCACTCCAGGGGACCGAATTGAGTGTGGCAGTGTAGAGTACAAGGGCTCTCACTGGAGGAGGAAGGACCTTTGTCGTCACTTCAGGAAAGCTGGTGTCAGGGCAGCCTTCCTGAGCGTGTGATAACAAAGATTGTCATGTGAATTGGCTTTACTAAATGAGGAAAAGGATGGAGGGTATTGTGACAGAGAATGGTATAGGATCAGGCATCCAGACACAAGAGATGGCAGGACAGTAGAGACGTGGGTTACCCAAACATTCACATAAAGCCTTGCCCAGGAGTCGCTAGGAACTCTCATCTTACAGCTTAGGCAGCCACTGCTTACAATGGTTGAGTTGCCAAACTGTTTAGGGCAGGCTATGCGTGTCCAGATGGTATTGAAACTTAGACCTGTTAAGCGTCATACTTGTGAGACAGTTTAGGGGGCACAGAGCATGTGTGCATGCATGTGTGTACATGTGCATGCAGGCACATGGTGTCTTTAAAGTTTCCTGAGTTCTTTCAGGAGTTAGATTTTTTTGAAAGGCACGTATTTGCATTTGTAAGTGTGTTTTGCAAGTGCTGCTTTGTGTTTATGTTTTAAAGCTCTGCAAGGTTTGGGTCCTGTCAGTTTCTCTCATCCTCCTTCAGGCTCTACTATTTAGACTGGCTCCCTTTTCTCTGCCAGCTCCTAAACTGGCCATTACAGATGTCCTGACAACTTTGATTTTGATTCAGCTCCCATCTTGCATGCTGATGTCTAAGACTCCGCTGCAGGAGAAGCTCAGAGCTGCTGTATATATAAATTGGTAGGCTACATGGATCGCCTGAGTTCTCTGGCAAGAGGAAGGCAGCTGGCTGCTGCTTCTCTTCTGAGGCCTGTTTTCTGTGTTGGTAGATGTGAACCGTGGCTAGGCCTAGCCTGACTTGTCTAGCTCTTGGCCACTGTGGCCTTCCAGTTCAGTGATCCACATCTCTTGTGATAGGGAACTGTTAGTTCGCTCTCTCTTGAGAAATGCCTGTGTGCTCTTAGGTTGGTGTGCAGACCCCTAAGAACTTAACTCTTTCACTGAATGTGAACGTGGGTCTGTCTTCGCTTCCTTATAGTCCAGACTTCAAAACTCAGGAAGAAAAACTGTTCACAGTCAACCTTTGATTATATGCGAGACAGTCCAAGGGATAGGAACTAGATTAGCGTGGACAATAAACTGATAACAGTGTCCAAGCCTTGTGTTGTAATTCTAACCACTTCCCCAAACACAGTGAGGGGAACTTACAGAAACATGAAAGCCTGCCACATCCGGCCCATCTGCTAATTTTCTGTGTTCAGTGTCTTGTGATCGTGGCTGCAGATGAGGGGAGATGCTAGTGGAGGGAGGCAGGGGTGGTGATGCCGGCACCTGTGCTTCCCAGACCACGGCCCTGCTATCCTCTGAATATGAAGCTCCTGAGCTGCAGTTCTCAACCCTTGGGGGGGGGGGTGCATATCAGCTATCCGGCGTGTCAGATATTGATATTGCAATTCATAACAGTAGCAAAATTACAGCTATGAAGCATAACAACAATTTTATGATTGGGGGGTCGCCATAACATGAGGAGTTATATTAAAGGGTTGCAGTGTTAGGAAGGTCGAGTACCCCCACTGCTCTGGAGGTTGTAAAATGGCAATGCTCTCCTGGGCTCTACACCACAAACCATGTCTGGATAGCCTGGGTGGTGCTGCTGTAAAATTTCGCTCGTGACTTTTATACTTGTCAGTGTTTCTAAGCCTTGGAAGAATCAATTTGGGGGCCGTCTAGCTCCTTGTTGATGGTCTGTTTTGTGCCTTGTTACATATTCTGCTGCAGTCCTGGTCTCTGTCCACGAGGTGGCAGTCGTGCCCTGTGGTTTTCTTTAGATTTCGCAGTCGCTGCTAGAATGGCTGTTTAACGGCAGATGGATATGAAATGTGAAAATAATTTAGCTGTTCCTTTGGTACCAAATCTTAAGTGCATGTGGAATACATCATTAACACTAAAGATGAGGACATGATTTACTGCTCTGTTTGAATCGAGGACAGACTATCCAACATAATGATCGAATGCAAGCATGCACGTGAGATGCAGTGAGTTTCGGTTATAAGTGTGGCTCCGGTTCTTAATATTTGATATCGTAATAAACGCCAGGTGCCTCCGTCTATCAGAGATTACATCTCTAAACTGAGAGCACAGAGGCTACCTCATAGGCTTCCTGTTTCTGTAAGCATCAGACACCTGGCACCTGGCACCTGGCACCTGGCAGTGTGCGAGTCAGTGGGAACATCTCAGGGAATGAATAAACCAGCAGCTGAAGCAACAGAAGCCCCTAGAAGGCTTTGTCTCCCATCCTCTTGGTCTCCCTCGCTTCTGCATATTTATTTAGGCTGACATTCTTTTGCCCTGATGCAGGACTGCAGGAGACCTGCACAGGAGACCCTGACTCACCTGTGCCCAGCACATCCCACCCTCTCCCTGGGGGCAGGGTGATGGAAGTTTTCCCTTTTGATGGTTCTCCCATTCTTGTTACAGGAAAGTAGCAGTTAGGAGTTAGGGTGAAATGCTTTACGCTTTTTGGAGTTTTTAGGGCTCTGTGCTCTTATTCAGCAGTGTTAGCCCAAACCTGTTTAGTGCAGCCTTTGAGAGGGCTTAGATCTGATTTCTCTCTCTAGAAATACTGGGCTAAGCATCCTGAATTCCAGATTTGTTTTCCCTCCCAGAAGTATTGCTTTTGGAACGCAGGGCCCGATTCTCTAGAGCCGTGCAAGGAAATGAATCTCTGACCTCTCCTGGCCCCAGAGAGACGGTCTTTCACTTCTCAGTTATGAATCTGCATTCAGGCCTTCCAGTTGTGATACTTAGGCCGTCAGTGGCAATCCTTTGGCTGTATGGGTGCAAAGCAGATTTTTCTTTCTGAGAAAGCAGTAGCTTCCACGCGAGCTGAATAGCAACCAGCGACTGCAGGCTTGTTTAAGACTCAGGGTTTGATAGCCAAAGGGAGCGAATCTAAATGCCCAGGACTGTGAGTGGGAGTGGAAACAGTGCACAGACGTGGGTCCCATATACTTTGACCCCTGGGGTGTTGTGCGCTCCCTCTCCCTGCTCCAAGTATTGACCCCTGTTGGAGGGATCAGTGACCTTTGATTTTAATGGATTATATTATGACACCAGCTTGTAAACTGAGCAAGGCTTGAGTGGTTTACTAAGGAGAGAGAGTAAGCATACACCTTTTAGAGTTTGTAGAGTTGAAGAGTGGAAGCATAAAGATGGTGTACTTGTCTCAGACTTACTTTCTTCCTAGTCCTTGACCTACAGACTAGGAGTCACCGTTGAATTAGAGATCCTTTCCCAGCATTCCATTCGATATTCTTATTATTATAAAATCTATCTTTCCAGGAGATTTTTAATAGGATCAAACGGTCTTCATTTTGCTTTGCTCCATGGCAGCTATCAGATGCTATTTCACCACTGCTGTGGGAAAGTGCTTGTCTGTGAAGACGCTGATAGTAATCCCTCCTTTCTGTTGACAGCCATAGCTGTAGCTCTGTTTCATTCCTTTGATTCCCTTGAATCCTTTCTTTGGGGCTTGTGTATGTGTATTCGTGTACAGGCACGCGCGCGCGTGTGCGCATGCGTGTGCATATGCCAGAGGATAACATTCAGGCTCTTCCTCTCATTTGAACTGAGAGCCCACTGATTTGGCTAGTCATGCTAGCTAGTCAGCTTGCCCCGGGGACCCTCTTTAGCTTTCTGCGCACCAGGATTTCTCCTAGGCTGCCGTGCCCACCCTGCACTTGTGTGAGCGTGGGGATCTGAACTCAGATCTTCCTGTTTTGTAAGCACTGAGTCATTATCACCACCTTTCCTTAGATTTTGTGAAACTATCCAGAAAAGATTTTCTTTTACTCTTGTTTTTTTTTAAAAAAATATGTTCGTAGTAAGGATTGCCTCTGCTCTCACCTCCTTGAAATCTTTCTTCTGATGCTAATGCTTTATTTTATATTTTCAGTACCTTACTTTGCCTAGGTGCTCAAGATAGAAACCTTTCCCTCAAGTTGTGAATGATTTCAAAGACCATAATCCTACTCACAATAGAAAGCCCAGAGATCTGAAAATGGGGTGTGTGAGGGCGGCCACACTTGCCGCAGTGTGCCCAAGGAGACCAGGGACCACTTGCTGCAGTCACTGGTCTCTTTTGTCTGCCTCCTGGGAAGGAACTGACATCTTGGACCTGGCAGTACGTGCCTCTATCTGCCGAACCAGATTCCAAGTCTGAAATAATAAAATTCTCTCTTTAAATTTTTTTTTTTAAAAAAACTATGTGTATGGATGTTTTACCTGCACACATGTCTGTGCATCATGTGTGTGCCTGGTGCCCATGTAGGCCAGAAGAGGGTGTCAGATTCCATGGAACTGGAGTAACAGATGGTCCCAAAGTCATCATATCAGTGCTAGGAATCAAGCCTAGGTCCTCACTGGAAGATCAGCCAGTATTCTTAACCAATAGCCATCTCTCCAGCCCCAAACATTGAATTTTTATACCCACTTTTATCATAGATAGTTCCAGAAAGTCTACCAGGACGTAATACCTGCTTAAACTACTTAACCTATGGTATTATAGAAGACGAAAAAGTAAATCCACTGTATATCTTTAATCATTATGAAGTTGAAGAAGCCTCTCCTCCAGGGGCACTGGTAAAAGTGGTTTCTTCTCTGTCTGCATTGCTAAAAGTTATATTAAGTCTCTTGTGTACCACTAACTTCCGTCAGCTGTGTTGGAGAAAGTTAACCTGTACTAGTTATGTATCTAAACAAGCTAGTTTAAAAAGCCCTCGGTGGGATTTTAAGCCTTTCTCACATGCTCTTTTCCTGGTTAGCTGATTCAGTTCGCAAGGGTCATCCTAATCAGACCACAGCTTTGTGACTAGATTTGTTGACCCCTGCATTTTCTGCAAGTGCCTCAGGTATCTCTCCTGGGAGAGGACAGCTTCACACTCCCAGGTGAGCCGGACTGGCCTTGCTGTTTCCACTCTGTCCCACCTTCAGGCAGAAGGCAGAACAGCATCTCCCAGTGCTTCCTGTGAGAAACCACCCGTTCCCCTCCGTCCCAGGACTACTTTCTGCTGTTATTTGTGTGCCAAGGGCAGAGTTGGTCCCCTGTGCAGTGTCCAGGAGGTACAAGGCCTCAGCCCCTGGGGTCACCGAGCTCCCCAGAGCTACAGATGCCCCTTGGCCCACAGCTCTTCTGTATACTCCCCCACTTGAAATGCCATGACTGTATTATTTGAAATCTTTTTAATGGTGTCATTAAAAATAAAGCGAAATTTCTCTTCCTTGCAAAGATGTTCTTTTCTGTTGATACGAATTATTAGTCAGTGCCCTTGATGTTGAGAATAAAGCAACGAATGGCTCTGGTATGGTCCATGCCTGTTTGGAGCTCAGGGTTCTTGTAGTCCTGACCTGTGCTGGTATTTCCTTCTTTCTTCCCAGCATCCCCCTCTGTTTACTCTGTAACTCTGGTCCATTCATTTGTGTCTTGAGAGGTCAACGAGCCGCCGATCTCATGCAGACATCGACTGCAGTGGATTAACCTCGCCTTGTCTCTGGTTACTGTGTCTTGGCCTGGCCTGGCTTTTTAAACTTTCTGTATTCTTTATATAGGCTTTGCTGTCAATCTTTGAAAAATACTTCATATCATACACATGTATAATGCTATTTGCTTTCACAATGGTTCTCCTGGCCAGTGGAGTATCCACTAACTTATATACTATAGACTGAAGCCCAACTGGAAGAGCCCAGAGCCACTCAACACATGGGCCCTGCCAGCCCATCCTGCATCTGCTGCTCCCTGTCTTCCTCTTCCCGCTCAGAAGTAGCCCTGCCCTGAATCCTGCGTTTCTTATCTTTTCCCTTTTAAATATAAATTATTTCAACTTATACATATATGACTACCTTTGTAAGAACTGTTCAGGACTCTTAAAAAATTAAGTTTTAGGACTTAGAAAATAGCACTCTGTTTTATGTTTCTCAAGTTTATCACCTTGGACAGTGAACTGGAACAATTTGGTAAGAATAAACATTTACATATCCTGTGGTGGAATACTTTAGCTTCTAGGGGTACTGCAGCATTTTTGCTGATGTGTATCAGGAACTACGAGCCAGTGGGTCACTGAGGTACTGTTAGTAATAGCAAAACTGCAGAGCCAGTTCCAATAATTGACAAGAGGACGGAGGGACATTTTTCTGTAGTAATTAGAATGAATAGATGGATCGTGTGAAATTTTAAATTCTTGAGAAATTTTGGGAGATGAATGCAATCCTTGTTTAGTTGAAAAAAAAAAGAATGTAGAAATCTTGACTAGATCATTCACAGTGTGCAACTGTGTCCTAGAACCAAGAGTGGGGTGGATTAAAGTTACTGATGCCTTAGTTAGTTGAAAATACTGTGTTCAGCTAAAGTCATCCTTTTCCTAGTTTGTTCTGTATGGTGACCCTGCAAATGATGCCCTAGCATGGGCGCTGAATGATCTAGAATGTCCCAATGTTAGGCAGGAGGCAGACAGATAAGAGGAACTTGGTGTGCTGTGCACATCCCCACAGGCGGCCTCCAGAGCCCCTGTCATGCCGCTCTATCCACCTCTCCTCAGGAGGCTCCACTGCACCTAACCTGCATGTGCTGGCTTGGTGGCAAGCAGCTGGCGAGGCCTGGTAAAACATAGCCCCTTCCTGTCTGCACTAAATCCCTCAGCCTGAGCCATCAGCACCGTTCTCCTGATGGTTGGAAGAAGCCCCTACGCTGCCATGTGTGAGCTTGGCCAGGCAGCACAGGGCAAGCGAGGCAGGTCTGTGTATGGCTCTTGAATGCCACGGACAGAGCTGGCCTGCGGGATAGTGCAGTATGGGGGCAGGGAGACAACGCAAGGGAGTAGATACTTGATGCTTTGGGTAACCGAGCAGTTCTTCTAGGTGGTGGGTTTCTGTGTTTTCGTGTTTGTATTTTTCTTTTCTGGTCCTGTAAACAAAATTTAGAAATAAAAAGCAAAAATTTAGCTTCCTAGCTCCCAAGGTTCTGTCATTTGGTGCCAGGCTGAATGGAGCAGATGGATGTTTTCAGTCTGTCGCAAACTCCTGAAGGTTTTGGCTCCCTGAGAACTGATAAGGGACCATGTCAGGGTCTTGCAAGAGCTACCACCTAAGTTTGTCAGACTCTGCAAAGGAATAACAGAAACAGCCGGCTGGGTTTGCTTTCATACTGATGCTCTGGTAGGGATGAAGTCTAAAAGGGACAAAAATTCACTGGGGCGTAGGCAATTGGAGCCCTGGTGTCTGTCTGCCTGTGGTCTTGTCCCTGCAGCTACCTTTTTATAGATGCAGACCTGCTGGTCTCAGATTACGTGACCCCCCCTCAAGAGCCTTTTCTCCTACAAGTGTGCAGCAGCCTCCCTCCTCCTTGTGTCCTCTATCCCCTCCCCAGGTGTATTTTCTTTCCATCTCTTAAAGGGACAGGAGCTGAAGAAATGCCTCAGTTGTTTATAGCTCTCACACCAACCTGGCCTCTATCCCCAGAACCCACATAGTGGTACACAGCCATCTGTAAACTCCAGTTGCAAGGCGCCCAATGCCATCTTCCAATATCCGAGGGCAGCGACACACATGTGGTGCACATACATGCATGCAAACAAAAGATTGATACATAAAAAATAAAATACATCCTCAAAAAATTCAATAACGTTTCCAACCACTTCCCATCTGTACCTATGCCAGTGTCCCAACAGTGAGCCGCGTGAGTGCGGGACTTACTGTTGCCCACTGCTCATGACCACTCTGAGTAGTGGGTGACAAACAGCAGAAACTCAGTGGCCACCCCCATTTGCATGAATTTGTTCACGTAGCTGCAGGCAAGTTAAGCACTTAACTATCAAATGGCGAGTCTGTTCAGAATCTCAAGAGTTTTATCGTAGTCTTTTGTAAACTGTCACATCCTGCAAGTAAGATCAATTATGTAGATATCTTTGGATATAAACTAGAATAATTATGGCTCATGATTTATTATGCGTTCTTATCACAGTGTTCAAGCATGGTTGTTAATTGTTAATTTTTATTTCCTTCAAACTCAACAACAGGAAAAGTCCTGTGAATTGTGTGTGGATACCTGCAACCAGTGGCCTGCCTGTGACCCGCCACGCTCTACTTCTTTCCCTGGGGTCTGGATCTTGTCTTCTCTAGCCTTTCCTTTTTTGCCTTACAGTTTTATAGCAACTGTATATTTATATGCACACACACGCACACACACATATTCCTAAAAGCACTTGTGATTTGCACGTGGTGTGTATATACAGGTACATGGGGCATGTGTGTGCATACTGAAAGGATGAGAGAGGGTGATTCCTGAAAGTCAGTTTCTCTATCACGTGGGTTCTGGGAGCAAACTCAAGTCCTCAAGGGTAGAAGGTAGTAGGTACCTTTATGCAGTGAGCCACCTCTCCAGATCAATATTTTGATTAAAAACGAAGTTGTAATCTTTTATGGTTCTTGTACTATTATTTGATGCAAAATATGTATAAATACATAAAATCTGACTTTACACGCACAGTTTAGAATCCCACTTGACCCAAATGTTCGGGACCGGAAGTGTTTCAGATTTTAGTGTGTTTGCTTTTTTAAAAAATGTTTGCGCAAATTTTACTGGTCAGGTGCGTGTGGTTAAGCTGAAAACGCAAATACATGCTAAGTTTCAAATCTGAAAGCACTTTGCATTTCTTCTTGTTGTTGAATTAGGTGTTTGCGTCCGTGTTCCTACACATTATCCCTGTTGTTAACTGTGGCTGTAATTTATTCATCTGGGTTGCATACTCGTCCCCAGTTCATTTGATCAGTTTCTTTCAGATAGCAGAATTTTAGACAATTGCAATTTACAATGCCGAGTCAAGGGAACAGTCACAGTGTGAGCTCTGCTTTTACCGTGGTAGGATGATCATCTAGACCTAGAAAGTTTTCCGTGAATGTATATTCTCTAAATGATTAGTCTACAAAACACGAGTAAAGGATCTACTTAAGGACCAAGAGTGAAGGATTTTATTGTAGCAAAATATCGGGTATTTGTACGTGGAACTTGGTTCCACGTGCCAGTTCCACATTAGGGAAGCACGATTGCTGCATTTGGCAGCAGGAAAGGAGCCCCAGAGGCCAGAACACTCCTCTCATCTCCTTACTTGTGTGAGATTCTTTAGCCAAGACAGCCTTCCTAGCCGCTTACATGACCCATGGATCTGAGAACCGTCTGACTGTTGCATACCAAATGCTGAATAGATGTACCGAAATATAGACTGGTGCCACCTCCCTGCCTGTGCAAACCATTCTGAACACATACTAGGTTAGTACTTGATGCTCTCGTAAATGGCACGAGCACTGACAGTTAGAAGTCATTTGCAGCCTAGAAGACCTGCATGGACATTCTAACACAGCTCTGTAAAAGTCCTTTGTGATCTTTAAGAGTAGAAGGGAATGTTAAGAAAAAGGTTTGAGCGCTTTGGCTGAAATACGTTTCACTGTGTTTTCTAATAAAAGAATTTTAAATTGGGCTTAGTTTGTTAATTTTAGTACTTTAGCCTCTAACCTATGTATACTGAACAATATAAATAGCGAAAAGATCATTAAGAAGATGAAGGAATTCAACAACACGGACAGCTCCTTAGTGCATATCTTGGCTCCTATAGATCTAGCATCTTTCGTTTTCATCTTGAATTCTTTTTCACATATACACATATATACGTACTTAGCATGCATATGTTGGGTGAACCTGCAAATCAACACATTTAACCATTGTAGCTTCTTCTCACTTCTTTTTGGGTACAGCCACCTCCTTTATGGATCCTGGCCTACTCGTGAACCTCAGGAAGGAGTGACGGGATTGTGGCCGGGAAGGAGTGACGGGATTGTGCAGACTGCAGGGTCACTCAGGGCAGGATGTACTCGGTGGACCTGGCTGATACCTGTGCGCTACATGTGCTTTGGCCCAATGTTGTGTTTTCTGTAGGACTTACATAGTCAGTTGGCATATAAGGTTTCATTTCCCCTTAGTGTCACAGATGACTTTGTAACTCCCACCGTGTTTTAGTACACAGGTTGGGTAATTTAGTGTTGGGAGTTCTCTTGGTAATCCCGCCCCTCACTTACTGCGTTATTAGTCAATGGATGGGAAGAGAATTGAGTTTTTATTGTCTGCTGTGTGCCAGATACACCCACCTTTGTTTTTCGTTGTTGGGACAGAGGTGAAGCCAGTTAAAAAGTTAAATCCCAAACACGTAATGTCGTTCAAAGTCTCAGTAGATCAAAATTTAGCTGTTTATCTGCAAAGCTTGCTTCCTTTTGAGTCCCAGTAATACTATTTTATATAATGCGATTACTGCCCGTGTTATGTAAACATGCAGCTAAAGGGCTGACTTGTCCTGCACAGTCTTGCACTTCACGTCTGCTCATGTATTTTATTGAACTTGATCACTGTTTGCTAGAGACAAGGAAATAGAGTTGAAGCCAGGTGGTTGTTTCCTCTGATTGCTATCCTTGCCCTTTATCAGACAAATCATCTCGTCCCTGAAACTTGCTGAACTCTTTCAGATTGGTAAAATAGGGACATGAGGAGATTTTCCCGGTGTCGTCCAGCTGTTTGGAACATCCAGTGATCCGACTGCTTGTGTGTAAAGTCTTAAAGGTGGAGGGCGTTGCCAGAGATCCCCTCTGTCATATGAAATCATGCAGTGCCGTGATGGCTCTTTGCCTTTGTATACATGACGGCAGCTAAAGGTGGAGAAAGATCTCCCTTTTATTAGAAAAAGTGGTCATATTGCAGGTATCTGACTATTTTTATTACCCCTGTGACATTTTCCTGTTGTTAATGCTAATACTTTAAAACTGTCAGTATATAGTAAATACTGAATTAACTACATTAATTTTTTTCAGCATGAGGACATGTTATAGTTGATTAACCTAAATCTCTCCATTCAGTTGCAAGTTTGCAATTTTTCCATAAAATGGGACTTATTAAACTAACAATCCTTAGATAGCTGATCAATAATCTAGAGTACATAATAAGCATGTTTTATGTTAGAAAGCTATTAGTCAAGGCTTCATGAAAGTTACTTTACAATTCATAGAAAAGTAAATCATAGATCGAACTTTATAAGTGTATCTTCATCCTTGCCACCCGCAAATTAAAACTAAAACCACTCTTTACATGTTTGTTAAATCTTGGAAGAAAAAAAAAACAAAAAACAAAAAACAGAACTTAAGAATGGAGGAAACGAAAGTTTAAGCCCTAAGACACAAGCACTATGAAGCCAATGTAATTCCTGTTTCTTTCTTTTGAAATTAAAATGTGACTCACCATGAAGTCCTCATCAGAAGCCTAGGCATTAGTGTTTCAGAGACGACTATGACTTCCTCCCATGGAGCATCTCAAGTCTGGCTTCAGTTTTGGTGGGGCTGTGGCCTTCGCGCTCCGTATTTGTTTTCTGTCTTGAGCATTTTAGTTATTGGCTTGCCTTTGCTCTGAGGATTGCGTCATCAGCCAGCTGTGCTTGTCCACTTTACAGTATCAGATAACTCATTTTAACCCCTTCTCTGCCAAAGCCTACTGCTGTCCTGCAGCAGCTCTGCCATCTTCTTAGCCTTTTACTGGATCCTGAACTGGATGGAATTTTCCTACTCACCAACTCCTCCAGCCTCTACCGTCCTTGTAGGAGAGATTGGATCAGCAACAGAGTGCAGCATCTGACTGGTTCCGAGGGAAGTGTACTTTGCTTTTTGCCTGGTCTGCTTATGTTGACAAGTGGGAAATGCTGCATTAGCTCTCAAAGCAAAACATTTCAAGTACTCTCTGAAATACTGACTTCTCGCCAAATGCTTCAGCATCAAGCAGTGCAAACTTCCACTAGCCCTAGGAGAACATCTCTAATCTGTGCTTGTGTAAGTTGGATCTGACGTAGACCTTCATATGGTTACAAATGTTCAGGCCTGACCAAGGGTGAACAGTGGGAGATTGTGTGTGGTGAGGGAGAGGAGCCCAGGCGGCAGGAGGATGACTGTTCCCATGTCTAGTTTGACCTTTTCTGTGAGGGTGCAGTAATAATAGCGACAGTATTCCTGAGTCTCCTGAGTTTGGCTAGCTTCTCGAAAGTTTTTTCTTTTCTTTTTTTTCCCATGAAAAACTGAAAATTAATCTGAGAGTAAAACACACCTGTGAGCTTCTACTGTAGTGCCGTACATGTGAGTACATGTACATGTACATGTTGGCTGTACACGGTGGGGGGGAGTGTCCATGGAACCTTTGACCTTGCTGGCAATGTAGCCATAGACCATCAGGGAGGGGTTAAGAGGGTCCCAGTCTCTCTGGGGTATGCTCAGTCAGCCCCAGCCCTTAGTGGGGACTTCTGCTTTTTCTGCAGTTTGTCAGTACAACTCCATTCTGATTTTGGACATCCCTGTTTCCATCTTGGTTTATTACCTGGCCCTAGTTTCTGAATGTTTAGCCAATTGTTTGCATGGTTTTTCACTCTCTAGTGGTACTCTGGATTAGCACAATCGCACCCCATCGCTCAGTATCAGTGCATTGAGGGTCCCCCCTGTTCTTTGGTCTAATGTGAAGGCTTCCAGCCTTGGACCTGCCTCACTTCCTCTGTTCTTTCTTAAATATCTCAGTTTCTCATTTCACCATTTAGTCTCCCGCCCTCTGTCTCAGAGAAGTAAAAGTTCCTCAAACTCTTTCTTATCTCCTAAGCAACTATCAAGCTGCTCTTCTAACTCCTTTTGCAGATGCATTGAAAAAAATGGCTCCCGTGTTCTGTCTTCACTTCCCCTCTGCCCTGTAATCTGTTTTCCTGTGACTTCTGTGAGCTGCACACATCCTTCCTCACCGCCCACTGCTCGCCTACCAGTTTTTTAAAAAAAAATATTTTAAGGCAGCATTTTTTTCTTTGAATTGTAAAAATGCACAGAAAACATTCCATCCTGACATTTTTTTGGTTTTGTTTTTGAAATGGTCCTGTTAGGAATTTCAGGCTCGCCTTGAGCTTCCTCTGTGACCTCAGCAAGCTCAGAGCTTGCAGCCCTTGTGCCTTGGTACTCCTGGATGGTGAAGTTAGAGGTGCGTGCCTCGCCCCTGGACCTTGAATGTTTATTAATTAAATTAATTAATTAAAGATTAGGGTCTCTTTGAGCTGAGGCTGATGCCTGATCCTTCTGCCTTAGCCTCCAAAGTCCTGGGGTCGTAGGTGTAAGCCGCCACGCTCAGTCTCTTGACCGTTCCTAAGGCTTCAGTGACATTACTTTGACGGTTGTGAAACCATTGCCACCTTCATTTTCAGAAATCTGTTCATCATGCAGAACAGTTGCGTAACTGTTTCTTATTTTCCGGAAGCTGCCACTCTGCTTTCTGTCTGCATGGATTTGACTTCACTAGGCACTGTGCTCTTGTGGAATCCCGTAGCACTTCCAAGGTTGGCTTATTTCATTTATTATATATGGGTTCTGTTAAGCAAGCTGCATCATGCAGGAAAATCACATTTCTTTCTCAGGCTGGATAATTTTGCATCATGTGTACATACCACTCTTTATGCTCCCCATAAACACCTGGTCATTTGTCCCTTCTGACTGTTATGTATCCTAAGGCCATGTGGACATACAGATCCTTGAGATCTGGATTTCAGTGCTTTCAGGCATAGAAACATCCTCTTAGTTTAAGTGGTTTTAAACAGTAAGTGAAAATTTCTGTGAGTAATTCCTAAGTGGGATTTCTATCATTCTGAATAGTGCGGAGTCACCTTAAGAAGCGCTTTATCTCATCTTAAGCAAGCAAGCAAGCAAGCAAACAACCTTTGATGCAGTTTATCCTTTAACAACATTGGGATGATGACGTGACTCTAATAGGCTGCTCTTTGTTCCTTTTTTCAGAGTATTTACTGTCTCTGTAGAAGCACCACCTTCAGGCACATCTTCGCCCACCATGTAGAAAGTGTTCTTGTCTCTTACCTTACCTTCCCATACAGGGGAACTCATTCTCCTCATAACCACAACAGAAAAAGGCTATTCATCTCTCTCTCCTTATAGCCACCAGCTAACATTACTAGCTACCTTGGGCATGGTGGTGCAGGGGCCTTGGGTGCAACCCCAGCTCTGGACAAGCCTTTCTCTGTTGTTTTGTCCTAATGAGATTTTGAGCTCTGAGGGAAGGCATGGTTTATCAATGACTTTTCTATCTTTATTGCTTGCCATTTTTTATGCATGGGATTAAAGGACTATGAAAGTTAAGATGTGTTGATTTTCAGTTTCTCTTCCGTGTGTTACTTACAGCGTGTATTTTGTAAGTGGCACTTCTGCATGCTTGGGAAAGCCACAGCAAGAGCATATGGGCCCACTTATTTCTGAAGGCTGGTGATTTACAGCATAAAGAAAGCATAACTGTTTTTATGTAAATATTTGTGTGAAATGCAGGAGGAGTTGTGTTCACCTGTAATCCACTAGGTGCTAGAATTTTCACAGATAAATAGAAAGCCTTGAGTAAGGTACATATATTTTTATTAAGACCAGGAATTTGGATTATGTGGCTCAAACTTGGTTCACTGTTTTTTTTTTTTTTTTTTTTTTTTTTTTTTTTTTTTTTTTTTTTTTTTTTTTTTTGGGTGAGAATGGGGATGCATTGCAGGAAGAAGGCGGCCTTGCATGAACATGCCAGGATGAAAATCGGGGAATTGAGAGTCACTGCTCATAATTGTTTCGTGTCTTGTGAACTGGAGAGAGAACTGATAGAGCACGAGGCCAGAATCTATAAAGTGTACAGACTCAAAGCTACATAGTGACCAGGGACAGGACATGAGCTCTTTCCAGTGAGATGATGCCAGTGTCTGCGATTGAAGATCCAATGTCAAATAAAACTGGCTGATTTAAATGTGGAGATATGGGATGTCTAACATTTGACATTACCACATGGCTTGTCACCTACGAATATTGGACCTGAGATGCATGCAGCCCGTAGTACACAGGTTGGACATGCCTGGTAGAGAATATGGTCTTACGTGCTAACTTGAGGCACACCTCTGTTACTTTGTTTGACTTGGTCAAATCTGTTGTTGTTGTTCTGCTGCTGCTGCTGCTTTCTTTTTTTTTTTGTTTTTTTGAGACAGGATTTTGAGACAGAGAAATATAGGTCTTCTGATGTCCCTTCTCAGTCTGATTTATGAAGTCCTTTGACTGCTTTGGTCTGGAGGAGGGATGGTACCCACAGGCTGCTCAGAGTGGCTTCCTGGATGTGGATCACTGTCCCTTGCTTATCAATCTGTGGACCTGGGTCCTTGCCTCTACAAGTTTTACAGAGAAAAGAAGTCTTTCTGGTACAAGAAGGTAACTGTCATTTAACTATTGACAGCTCCATGCTTCTCCCAGCCTAAGAAACTTGATTCTCATTCCTTTTTGCTGTTTCTTAATAAATATTAAACTGTTTCAAAATGTCAGTCCAAGTCATGCATTTATGTTCTTTAAGAAGCCAAAGATTTTGATGGATTTCAGAATGAAAATAGCCAATCATGCCCTTTCCAGCCCTGGTAGCCACTTCCGCTTTTAGCTAGCCAGCTCTTTCTTTTTACATAATTGTAGCTTGAGGCTCTATGGTTGATGTTGTCATTTTTATGGAGAAAATGAATATTCATCTTTACTTTTCGTTACTCTAGATAATTACATCCACTATTTTCAGAGACACTGGGATCCTTTGTCTGCATTGCTAGAGCAGAGTGATTATTGTCTGTGGCCAAGGCTCTTGACTTGATTTCTAAGCATTGCAGTTGCCCTGTTGCCTTCAGTGATCAGGGAAGCTTTTTCCAATGTACGTGAGATAACATCTACTCTCTCTTTCAGGTGGCCCTTTCCAATATACATTAGGTAAGGTATGTAAATGGACTACAGCTTTGAGTGTAGTTTATGTTTGAAATCCCAGGTGCTCAAAAATCAAAAACTTTTTGACAATAGACATTGAAAGCTTTCATGTGTAACTTCATGTGATGAGTCCCTGTCCAAATGCCTTCACGAAATATACTATATAAAATTACCTTCAGGTTGTATGGGTAAGAGGGTATATAAAACTTAATTTTGGGTTTGGAATTGGGTTGCATTCCTGGGTATCCCGTTAGATATATGTAAATATAAAATCTCAAATATTTGAAATTTAAAAAGCACTGCTAGTCCAAGGATTAAAGATACTTAGCATGCATGTAAATCTTAGCTCTTATATTTTAATATCATGTTTCACTGGAAATTATTCAATCCAGTTCATTTGCATAGACACACATCTTGGGAAGAAGGCTTGGTGTCAGAGCACAACAGAAACGTGTCTTGAAGAGTCCTTGGGGTGACTCATTTTCTCCTGAATTTAATAGCAGAAAGTTCAATTGACTGGTATTTTGCTGTTAGCCATTTGTAGTCATTGTGGGCTCATAAAGTCTTCCACCTGCTGTGTGGATGCTCCCAAACTACCTTTTCATTCTTCATTTCCTGCTTGGAACCTGTTTACTAATGCATTCCCATCTGGATTCAGAAGGTACTCCAAGTCCTGAGTTACAGAGAGTCCATGTGTTCGTTGTGTGTTTTCTCTAAGTCCCTTTCCTTATATGTAAAATGGTGCTGCCTCCCTCCTTATGGTTGCTGGAACAGTCATAGGAAGCATGGTGTATTGTCATTCTGTGATGTCTAGGCAAAACAGGTGGTCAGTAAAAGCAGGGGCTCTTGATAATATTATGGGTTGTTACCATTTTTCTTGCATAATATTTTTTTTGAGAAATGTGTAATGCAACAGTATCTGCACAGTGCTTAAAGTCCTGCCAGACAGCTCCCTCCCACATGGTCCATGGGAAAAAAAGTCATACTTGAACCTACTAAATAATTGCTTCCTGCCAAATCAGAGATTGTTTTCTGGGTCCACATCACAAAGCCTCTGTGGCTTTTGAGGACTTAGGGTGTTTGAACATCTGTTGAAGGCAGCAGAAGAAAATAAAGATCTAGCTGAACGCACAGCGTCCTCCAACAATAGGGACCAGGGTCCTGTGAGAGAAGTGGATACCAGTGATGCTCACATTTTCCATCTCTTTGCTCAGAACCATTTGGCGTGGTTGCTAAGAGACCTTGCCCAGGAGGTGTGTCTCTCCCCTTTCTCTCTTGCACTCAATCTTCAGCTCCATCTCAATGCTCCTTGCACTGTTGCCAGTGGGCTCATTGCAGTGTACATACTTATAGGATCTTACTTTTGCATATTGGTCTCCTAGACAGTTGAAGCATTTGTTGACCTGTACTCTTCGTGATCTTAGAGGCAATATGTCTGTGTGCTTAGGAGCACAGTCTCCAGGATAAATTTTTTATTAAAGAAACTATCTTGGTCACACATTGCTTGTGTGCTTAGGAGTATTACTTGACCCCTCTGTGCTTCAGTTCCTATAGATAAAGTAACGATGACAGCCACTTCAGAACATTGTTGTGGGGACTACCGTGCGCATTGGGCACTTAGAAGAGCAAATATGTGTTGCTCTCATCATCTGATCCTATGAAAACATGGAGATGAGAATATGCATTGTGGGGTTGCCTGTCATTTCTAAGAGGTTATAAATGAGAGAGAGTGTGGCTTCGAAAGGGGAGTTAAATATAGCATTTATGGATGAGCATAACAGTGCTTTTCAGATGGATGCTTAGACCACCTTCTGTCCATGCATCCTTTTCCTTCCTTCCTCTTATTCCCATTAAAGCACCATATAACATATATATATCCAGTTTTATTCAATTTTAGTTTTACTGACATGAAGATCTATTTTTAAATAGTATTCTCCCTCTCTTCCCCCCCCCCCCCCTGTGTGTGTGCCAGTGTGTGTGTGTGTGTGTGTGTGTGTGTGTGTACTTATCACAGCATGCATGTAGTGGTCAGTGGACAACTCTGTGAAGTTACGTCTTTGTCCATGACTTCTGGGGATTGAATTCAAGTCATCAGGATGATTAGTAACCACTGTACCTTCTGAGCCACCTCACTGAGCCATGAAGCTCTGTTTGGGGTGGACCTAGATAGCAAAGGTACAAATTGAGCATGATACCATTTCACTTTCTGTCCATGGATGTTTGGGTGTATTTACAGGCTGATTTGTGTGACTCACTTCTGAATCAAGAGGCATAAAACTGCTTGAGGTTATCATGAGATGAATCAGAAGGCTCTTCAAGTAAGATAGGAACAAGGTTGGGGTCGTAGACAAGTTCTTCAGACCCTCAGGTTACTACTTTCAGGGTACTCCGAGGAGTGGATGCTCAGAGTGGGTGGGTGGATAGGGATGGTGGATGTTGCAGGGCTGTTCAAGGGTTCTGCTGTGCTTTCCTTGGAATGCAAAGTTCAGGATCTTTTTTTCTCCATTAATTTTTCATTTCCTCTGCCAGTTTCTGTAGTATTCTAAAATGCTCATAAAGATTCCCTGGTTCTAGAAATGTGTTGCAAGGCAATGTATGAGTGGGTACATGTGTGTCTATGTGTGTGCTTGTACACGGGATGAGTCCTTTTGTTTTGGGCTAGCATTCCCATTCCTTTTAAAATTGTAGTCTTAACAAGATTGTCTACTCTCTCCATATCTATTCAGTATAGTATATGATGTTCTAGCTAGAGCAATAAGGCAACAAAAGGAGATCAAGGTCATACAAATAGAAACAAAAAGAAGTCAGACTCTCACTATCTGCTGATGATATGGTAGTTTACATAAGTGATCCCAAAAATTCTACTGAAGAACTCCTACAAGAGTAACTCAAAGAAATCAGTAGCCCTCCTTTATATAGTTGATAAATGGACCAAGAAAGAAATCAGAAATATCACCCTTCACAATAGCCACAATTAACTTAAAACATCTTGGGGTAACTCTAACCAAAGAAGTGAAAGATGTTTATGAAAAGAACTTTAAAAGTTTGAAAAAAGAAATTGAAGAAGATACCAGAAAATGGAAAGCTCTCCCATGCTCTTGAGTAGGTAGAATTAATGTAGTAAAAATGGCAGTCTTACTAAAAGCAATCTAGTGTAATGGCCAACAAAATCCCAGGAAAATTCTTCACAACCTTGAAAGAACAATACTCAACTTTATATGGAAAAAAATCACCCCAGGATAGCCAAAACAATCCTTTACAATAAAGGAATTTCTGGCGTGATGTGGGATTCCCCTCTATATGCTATGAATATGTTTTATTATCATTGGTTAATAGAGAGACTGCTTCTGCCTATGACAAGTCAGAATATAGGTAGGTGGGAAAAGTACATTGAATGCAGGGAGAAAGAAGGCAGTGTCAGGCAGACACCATGTAACTCCCAAAGGAGAAAGACACCAGAACCTTACCGGTAAGGTTCTATTAATCTGTATACCGCAATGGTATACAGATTAATAGAAATGGGTGAGTTTAAGATGAAGAAGCTAGCTAGAAATCTGCCTGAACCATCAGTGTTGTAATTAGTGTAGATTATTCAGGTCTGGGTTGCCAAGAAATGCAAGCATAGTCTCTGTTTATACTGACATAATAATCCCTGACTTCAAACTCTACTATAGAGCTACAGTAATGAAAACAGCCTGGTATTGTCATAAAAAACAGACAGGAGGACAAACGTAATTAAATTGACGTCCTGGATATCAATCCACATACCTACCAATACCTGTTTTTGACAGGTAAAAATATAAAATTGAAAAAAGAAAGCATATTCAACAAATGGTGCCAGCATAACTGCATATCAACTTGTAAAAGAATGAAAATATATCCATCGCCATGCACAAAACTCAGTTCTAGTGGGTCAAAGACCTCGATATAAAACCAACCACACTGAACCTCATAGAAGAGAAAGTGGGAATTACACATGAACGCATTGGCACAGGAGATCACTTCCTAAATATAACCCCAGTAGCACAGACACTGAGAGAAACAATTAATAAATGGGGCCTCCTAAAACTGAGAAGCTTCTGTAAAACAAAGGACATGGTCTACAAGACAAAATGGCAGCCTACAGATTGGGAAATAATCTTCACCAACCCCACATTGGAAAGAGGACTGATCTCCTAAATATATAAAGAAATCAAGAACCTTGACACCAAAAGAACAAAAAATCCAATAAAAAAATGGAGTACAGACCTAAACAGAGATCTTGCAATAGACGAATTTCAGGTAACTGAATGACACTTAAGGAAATGTGCAACATCCTTAGTCATCAGAGAAATGCAAGTCAAAACAACTCTGAGATTCCATTTTACATCTTTTAGAATGGCCAAGATCAAAAATATTGATGACAGCTTATGCTGGAGATGATGTGGGGTAAGGGGAACACTCCTCCATTGCTGGCTGGAGGAGTGTTTGGGAGTGCAAACTTGTAGAGCCCTTTTGGAAATCAGTATGACAATTTCTCAGAAAATTAGAAACAATCTACCTCAAGATACCATTTTTGGGTATATACCCAAAGGATGTTCATTTGTACTACAAGGACATGTGCTCAACTATGTTCATAGCAGCATTAATTGTAATAACAAGAACCTCGAAACAACCTAGATGCCCCTCAACCGAAGAATGGATAAAGAAGATGTGGTCCATTTACACAGTGGAGTGCTACAGAGTGGTAAAAATTATGACATATTGAAATTTACAGGCAATTGGATGGATCCAGACAAAAATTATATTAAATGAGGTAACACAGACCCAGAAAGACAAATATAATATGTACTGACTCATAAGTGGCTTTTAGCAAAGAAAAACCAGCCTTCAATCTACAACCTGAGAGAACCTAGACAACAAAGAGAACCCTAAGAGAAAAATACATGGATCTACATAGGAAGGAGAAAATTGGCAGTGTGGGGGTCTTCATGCAAATGAAGTAAAAAAAGAATGAGGGGAAATTTATGTGAATATTTCTACAACTATAAACCTGGGTTTACATATTTTTTAAAACAAAACATCAAAATCATAAGGGAAGGAAGAATATATTGTACAAACTGAAAAATAGTTATAGGAAGATGGAAAACTAGTAAAAACATTTGAAGCACATATAGCAGACAGAGAATTAATATTTTTAATATAATAAAAGCTTTTACAAGTCAATATGGGGATCGTGAACCCTCCCCACAAATAAATACAACTGCAGTCTGAAGCAGAAGTCACACACATGAAATAATGACCTCAACACCTTCGAGGAGGCTGCACAGTTGCTGTTTTAAGCGCTGCTGTGGTTCCTTTAGCCTATAGAAAATAGTTTGAAGCTGTGTTGTTCTGAAAATGTCATTATTCTAGAATGACCCCAGTCTGTAAGTCCTAGCCATGGGCCTCCGAGATGATTTTGTAACTCAAAGGCTTTGATGGACGTTTAGAAACAGAAGTGATGGTGTCAGAGAGGGAGAGTATTAGTTTGCTTATGCAAACAGACTGAACAGTTTGCCAGCAGAACAGACAGGTTAAATAATGCTTGTTTTCTTTTGGTTTGGGGAACTTTTCCCACCATGACTGTTTTGTTGTGTGGTCTGCAGGGCTCCTCTCTGTCATGTGACCAAGATTTTGGGATTTCCCTTTTCATTCTTGTTCCTTGCCCATGAGTGCAAGGTGCTGGTGTGGCCAGCTGTCTTTGTAGGTCTGAATATTTAAAGCTGAAAAATCAGTGGATTCTGGGCCATGTCGTAATTAGATATTGAGGACAGCCTTGTGGAATTTTTTTTTCCTTGAGCAACTTTCTTGTATTTCTCTCATGCTGTTTGGAATTCATGTTTGCAGTCTGTACTGGAAAGAAGCACCCTTGAAAGGGACCTTCTGCAAAGCTAGCACTTCAGTGGCTGGAGTGGGGGGGTTGGAATGTTGCAGGACCAGCTTCTAATTGTGGTTTATCTTGTGCTGTCCTGATCTTCTTAGTAGACGTTCCTTGCCCACAACTGTGTGTGACTAACATCCTCGTGACTGTCAGGTGCAACCATTTGGGATGGATTAGCAGAGTACCAGCTCCACCAGTCAAGGCCTAAGAATCGTATCCGAGGCCTGTCTGTAACAGATTCCCCACTTTGCTGTTTCCTGCTAGCCTGGTGTTTTCACGTGTATTGAAGAGTATTGATTTATGACTTTCTTTGTTCCTCAGCAATAAAACCTCATGAACCTGCTGCCATATTTGACATGTAATTTAGAACAACCGGAATCTGTGTCCCCAGGTCATGTGACTCATACTTGGTGAGGAAAATTGTCTGCTGCTCTCTTTGAGGGAAAGCTGTAGTTTTGCATTTCCATTGGCCCTGTTACATACTTCTTGCATGTTTGAGATGGGCTTGGATGTGCAGAGAGAGAAGCCGCTGGGTGAGATCTGTGTGTACATATGGAAGCCGGACAGCCGTGGGGTCAGTTAGTGCAGCCAGTAGAATCTTGACTTTTTGGAATCACCATTTAGTGTTATTTTTTATTTCCCTAAATGATACATTCACCTTTGTGCATATGTTCATTGTATAACTTATTACTAGAACTAAAAATGTTTTTAAAGGGCATTCTGTAATTTACAAATTTTAAATATACAGAGAACAAGGAGTCTTAGTAAATGGGCTAAGAGTTAGGGTAGTGTTAGGTCCACCTTAGTTCCTCCATTTTCCCTGATGTGGACTTCGGTGGCTGAGCGTGGAGCATCTGGCTTTCTGTTGAAAGTGGAAGCTCTCTTTGAACCAAGCTAGCTTTTCTTTATGCCTGTATGATTTGAGGAGCATGTGGTAAAAACCCCAGGAAAGAATGGGAAAGAGTCATTCACCCCAGGCCTAACCAAGAGAAGAAAGTGGAGTGACTTCACACCTGGGATGCTTTAGAGTGTGAACCAACAGAAGTGAGCTGGTCTACCCGAGGCCAACCAGGGGACATGCTCACGCAAGATCTGTACACTCTGGAGAGTTACGAGAGAATTTTTGGGAACTAAATTATTTTGAAGGCCCAGAATTTAATGATACCTAGATGGACCTCAATGCAGATCTGCTTTCTTTTACATAGTGAATGCTGTTAGCCTACAGGCTTGAGTTACTTGGCTGAAAATGTTTGACTCATTGCTATTCTCTCAGATTCTTTCATCTACTGCTTGTAAAGTTCATCGTGTTTCTTAACTCGGGTCTGAAAGACCAGTGTCTTGGTCTACAGTGGTTCCCTGCCTTTTTCCTGTGTTCTGCTTCGTTGTGAGTCCTATTCCTCTATGGCTCTTCTCACTCTGTTCTCCCCCTGGGTCTCCCCCGAGCTTTCCTTTCTCTAAGACTTACGTGTCTTCATTGGAATGTTTTGGAACAAATCCTGGTTTTGCTGTGTGGCAAGCACTTTTGTTATAGAAATGAGATTTGTAAGCTCTGTAGAGGGAGGGTCTCTCTCTCTCTCTCTCTCTCTCTCTCTCTCTCTCTGTGTGTGTGTGTGTGTGTGTGTGTGTGTGTGTGTGTGTGTGTGCAGGGTGTTCATAACACTTTGCATCTCATGGGTCAAGCACAGCCTCCTGCTTGCTCCTCTGTATGACGGCTGGTTGACCTGCAAAGGTCCCAGGTGGGTGTCAGGTCATGAGAGTATTGCTGGGTGTGAATAGTTCAGCCTCTCTGTGTGAAAGTGGAGAAAGGATCCTGAGGAAATGGGTTGACTGACACTGTGAGAAAACATTAGAAGCTTATGACCACTGCTCATTTCCTGTGACCTAGGTCCAAAGTCTTTTTATGGCCTCTTTTTAATAACATCTTCCAAAGCACAGCCCAGGGTGCACCAGCTCTGCTCTCTGTTGATTGCGCTTTTCAGTAGGAACATTAGGGACTAATCCTTAAAAAGCATTTGCCTCTGGCTTTTATCTTGTAAATAACTGTATTTCTTTAAAGTGCCCTTCTTGCTGTAATAAACTAAATTACTCAAATGTGACATCTATGTCCAGTCACCGTTTGCCCTCATCTGAACGTATCACAGCTGTTCTGCGTCTCTCTCAGTTTCCGTACGCTCTGAAGCACCATGTATTTACCTGGTGCAGAGAGGAGAAACTGCCTGGTGATCGCTCTGCAGTGAACAGTCAAATGGCAAAGGCTTTGATTCTTTGGGGAGGGCCATATTGATCTTCAGAGCCCTGTTTTTATGTAGTAAGTGCTGATTCAATGTTTGGTGAGTTTCCGGCTACATTGTACTGGTCCCTGCCCACCTCTGAAAACACCTGTTTATAGGAGAGATTAGGAAGGTATTTTGCATGTAGAATTGGCGGGGAGACTCTACCCCCCCCCCAAAAAAAAAGATGTGTTTATGGGGTGGATGAAGTAGGAGGCTAGTGATTGAGGTACGTAGATGGCTGCTGTTTTGTACTAATACCCAAACTAGTTTCTAATGCCAACTAATGGCTATAGGGTACTTTAAAGTTTTTATAAACATTAACATTGATTTTAGTGCATGTATCAATATGTGCATTTTACAGCATGTGCTGCAGCATGCAGATGGAGGCCAGAGGACAGCTGGTGGGAGTTGGTTTCTTCTTTTTCCTAGGTAGGTCCCGGGGATCAAACTCAGGCTTTGTGGTGAGTACCCTCACCCACTTAGCTGTTGTGCTAGTCCAGACTATAAGGACCTGAGCAGATATTTTCTGGAGTGAATTGAACTGTTAGGTGATGCACCAGAAATAAAGCAGAGAGGCGGACATTTGTTTTCTTTAGATCGTTCTGTCTGGCGCTGGTTGTTTCCCTTCAGAGTAAAGCCTCAATACCTGTATCATTCTCTAACCTGGTAAAGGTCGGCGCTGGGTCATCATCAGGACCTGTACTGCCTAAGACATTGCTGGAACCGACGTCCTCCAGAAACCTGCTTTAGGGATGGCCCCGGGAGCTGTAATTAAACCCTGTTAATACTTGAAAACCACTGCGAAGTTAGCAGGTTTCTGCAGTTTTGGCCTGGGAACAGACTTCAGGGTTTAATGGAAGTCAGAATAAATTTACAGTTAGTATTATTTGTAATACAGGAGATTGGTGAATTCCTGCCTAAGTGTTGTCCTAGAAATGGGACTCTACCTTTTAGGACTCAGCCCACTACAATTACTGTATTTTGAGCAGTGAGTGATTATTTTCAGTTGCTTTTTTATAAATAACTCTGGAATGTAGTTTGCCTGCAGCATTAATGAGGCAAGAGTTTACATCCTGGCTCTAGTGGTAATGTAAGAATGGACCTATGGGTGGCCTTGACATCTGGCTGGCAGCAGTAGGTACCAGCTTGTTCCACCAAAGCTAAGAAATGGTACTGCCTTTTTGTGGTCCATGTGCCAATAGTGTGTAAGGAATTTGGCGAGTCCAGTTTTACTCTAAAAACTTACTTTTCCCTTCATTTACACAGGATCGCATGGACTTTATCAATAAAGTAGAAAAAGAAATATTTATCCTTGGATAAACAGTTACTGTGTCGTGAATAGTAAACTAAAATATAAAGTCACTGGGACATGGTGTTTGATGCCTTTAAGTCCAGCACTTGGCAGGTGAATAGTTGTGTTTGAAATTAATCTGCTCCATATAGAGAGTTCTAGGACAGTCAAGACTATATAGAACGATCATGTCTCAAAGAGACTTATTAATTAATTAATTAGTTAATTAATAGAAATGCACTTGGTGACTTTGACACTGGAAGGGATCTTTATCAGCACAGTAGGAAAATGATAGCATTAATCATACCTAACCGGGACGTTTTCAGTAGCGTACAAGGCCTATTGCTAGCTTCCATGCTAAATCCCTTATTTGTCTTACCTCATTAAAACCTGGCAGTGTACAGGGTAGGTACTTTCAATGTCCCCTTGGCCGAACAGTGAGGTCAGTGAGGTTCCATAGGGGAAACAGGGTCTTGCTTGAGGTTGTACCTTGAAGATTTGAGCTGTGGCAGGTGATTGCTGGGGCTCTTTATCCTTAAGCACTTGCCTTCCCTAGAATGAAGATGAGTCACCATAGTGACAAATGGCTGCTGGTAGGAGGAGATTACCATGATGAGTGAGGATTCCAGAGTTTGTGCGTGGAAGACGTAGGTGCAGAGGTAAATCAGCAGCAGTCCCTCGGCCTCTTGGATGATGTAGTGCCCTTTAGTGAGTCACCTGGAGTTGTGTTTGGTCCAGTGCTACTAGCCTGGGAAACTGCCCAAACCGTGCCTGCTGATAGGAGCCTTCTCAGCTTGCCCTGAAATTTTGGGCATCTGCTGGAGTTCAGACTGGATGACATGACACATTTTAGAGCTGGACGCTTATAAGCATCTCAATCCAGAAGGAAATAAACAAATGTGGCAGTTCATTATCCCAACAAGGACGGACAAAATATCCACTGCTTATAAATAGCATTTGTTTGGGAAGTTAGCCTGGACTTTGATCTTGAGCTTAATGGCAGCGTGGGTCATATCAGCTTTGCCAAGCAGCAAAGCTTTAAATGCTTCATCATTAATTTAATTTTCTTAAAACTGTTTCTCAGAACACTAAGTGAAACTTTTAACGTTTCCTTTAATGGTGTTTGAAAGAAAAAAATCTGAGGACAAATTGATTTAATACACCCTGCGAGTAAGATTCTCAGGGATTAATACATTGCAGAGGTTAAGGGTTGGAATTGCCAGACTTAAACACTCCATCCCTGTCTCTCAGCTGACTCACTGGGTAAGACACTCTAAGCATCAGTAAACTGGCAAAAAGTCTCTGTATCCCATGGGGTTGTGGAAAGAATCTGGGGAGGTAATGCTCACCAAGCAGTGTTGATGTTAGTGTGGCCAGCTGTCCGTGAGCAGTTTTTAAACATAGAAGAAAATCGTGGACCCAGTAGGGTCTCTGGCGTCCCCCTGACCCACTCCTCTGTATCTGGGTGACTTTTCTCTGTGAACTTCGGAAGCTCTCCCTCTTTTCTTTTGTGCGGCTGTGCACCAATCAGTTGAAGAATGGCATCAGGACATGCCAGTCCTTTATGGGTTCTTTCCACTTTCTTCTTCCAAGGCTCGCTTTTGAGCTTTGTCTGTACACCTCTGCTGGGATCTCTTCCCTTATTTAGAAATTACTTGATGTGCATCAGAGAGTTGGTGCTCACATAGCATGCAATGTATGTCATCATTGGACGTGCTGCCCCAGGAGCTGAGCTCCTCATCAGGGAAAGCACGAGCAGTGCGTTTTGTCAGCTAAGCAAAAGGCTTGTCTTGACAACATCTTCTCTCAGAAATTTTAAAGAAACTTGCTCGTTGGTTCGTGAGTGCCCCGAGTGACCTTCTCTCAGCTGAGCCGCAGTCAGAGTGCAGGGTTTTCTTATATGGATTGGATATCATCAGTGTTTTTGCAGTGAAATTGTTGCTCCTCAGGTTGTGACTTTCATTGCTGAGAACCTTCCTTCAGTCCTGGTGAAGGCAAGAGTCTCCCAGTTTTCCCTCTTTGCCCCCATCTCTCTTTGGGGCTACAATTGATTCAGAATGAAACTCAGATCTCAAACCCAGCCTGCGTGGCTCTCTCTGACTGCTGCCCCACCCAGCTTCCTCCTCACACTGTCTGTATCCTTTGTGTGCACTGCCTCTCTGTCTCCCTCTGGTGACGTGTCTTCCTCATGACCTCCCACGAAGGACATCACCATGCCTTGGAAAATCTCCCCGTACTCTTCCTGTTTCGGGCTGCCTCAGTTTACACCTCTCTGTTCTGGTCTGTAGCGTTCATAGCCATCTCAACTTGGTTCCCACACTGTATCCTGCTCCCAGCCTGTTTTTTTTTTTTTTCTATCTAATATGGCACCTGAGGTGTGGAGTCAGATTCCCTACAAGGAAACTCAAGAGTTCCTGAAAAGATGAAAGAAAGAATGAGGGAGGGAGGGAAGGAGGGAGGGAGGGAGGGAGGGAAATGCCTGAGAGTAGGGCAGGCTGACTTTTAGTTCCTGGAAGAGAGAGTTGGACAGTTACCCTGTCTGAAGGAAGAGAACTCAGAAGAAGCACTTAAGAACTGCTGAGCGCTGAGGCCGTTGACATTTGTTCATAGTTTATTGGGGGGGGGCATTTGTTCCACCCGTTTCCTTACATCCCCAGGGTCATCAGTCCCCAGGGTAATCAGTCCTCCTCCCAGGCTTTTGCTCGGGTAGACTGTAAAGCAGATTTTTCTCTTTTAAGGAGGGCTTTACTGTTTCCATCACAGGAGGCCCCATTCTTGCCTGTATCTCCTTTCTGCATCAAAGCATGGTTCTGACTCTGTCCTTTGCACAAGAGCATGCTGTTATCCCAAACAAGGTTGTGATGTAGTGATGCTGAAATGCCCCAGATGGTTTACCTGGGAAGGAGCTGGCCATGTTTGTGCCTGTTCTCCCCTCTCAAAGCTTTTCTTGATGCTGTTAGTTACTTGTTTACTGGCGGTCTTTCTCTGGGATCCTAAGTCTGGCGCTAAATGGACCCATCCATGTTCTAGGGTGGTGCCTCACACAGAGATCAGAATGAGTGAAGGAGGGTGGAGGAGGAGTGCGATACTTAGAGAATATGATGCCTGATGCAGCAGTTTGGAGACTGAGTTTGAATCCCCAGAACTGATGTAAAAGACAGCTTTGTGATCCCAGCACTTCTATGGGGAGATTGGAAGTGGAATCTCTGAAAGTTCAAGGGTCATTTAGCCTGGCATATACATTGGAAATACAGAAAAAAAACAAAAAACAAAAAAACCCCACAAAACCCACTCATTCTCAAGCAAGTTGAAACACTGACCTCCACCTGCAAGCCTCAGCATGCACACATCTGCGTTTATACACTTGCTGAGTTACACACTTACATACATTTGCATACACTCTCTCAGAATGAAAGGGATTAGAGAAACTGAGTCAGGGAGCAGAAATTCCATTGACTGATTTCGTACCTCTCAGCATTTTGCCTGTTTGTTTAAGACAGCGTATCACTGTAAATCCTAGCTGGCTTGAAACTTAATGCATAGACCAGGCTGGCCTCATATTCATAGACATCCACGTGCTTCTACCTCCCGAATCTTCAAATTAAAGGCTTTGCCACCGAACCTTGCTTATTACCTACTTGTTTGTTTATGTCTGATATCCTGCGATACTTTAGAGTCTGTGTTCATACCTTCTTAAGTGTGCGCTTACAGGCCCTCCCCATCCGTAGCCCCTACCTCTCCTCACATTAGTGGTGATTGTTTTGTAGTATGTCCAGCCAGAAATCCTCTCTGTGTAGTAGGAAACATCTATCTGGTCCATCTGGGCCAACCTTGAGGGCTTTAAAACAGTGTTCCAGGGGGAGGGAGGAAATAGCCTCACCAGGGAGGCTTCTGTTTTGATACGCTGTATATGGATGAGGGTGCAGTTTGTTGAAATAAATGTTTCTCCTGACAGATGAAAATAAGTTGGAATACCTAAAATGAGAGGGGTATATGACATTTTCAGAGGATTGGGGGAAGGCTTGGGACCCTCTCTCATGGTCCTAGGTTTGAACTCACTTCATTGCAGGAGTTCCTAAGCCCAAGGCACAGGATGAGCTTCGCAGGATGCACAGAGCACCTCCATTTTATTCTCGGTGCTTCTCGCGCTCCCCCCACCTTGTTTCACCCCAGTACTTCTTTGTGTTGCAGTATTGCTATGGCAACTATTGTAATGATGGTTCTGCACACTTTGTAAAGGCCATTGGATTTCTGGTAATAAGATTGCACTTCACAGCCTCAGTTTTTGAGTATTGGAAATATTCTTTGAAAAAAGAGGGCTGGGGCTATAGCACAGTGTTAGAGCATGTTTTTAGCATGCACAGAGTCCCTGCTTTGATCACCAGCAGCCACTACAAAGACACACAAAGACATCATGAATTCATCAAAATAAAAACGTGAACAAACTGGTAAAATAGTTGAGCCCTGTCATTGAATGTACTTTGAAATACCCAACCAGAGAAACTTTGGGTAACATGTATAACACAAAGTAAACGAACAAACTTAAGATCAAACACAACTTATATAGACTAGAATTATTACTTTTATATCATAAAGTACATTTTTGACATGGACACCTTTCTTATACTGTTGAATAGGAAATAATTTTGACTGAAATCATTAATCTCTTATATATGATGGAAGACAATAATCTTTACTGGGAGGTTTTGCTTCCTGTACACCTCACCCTTTTGGAAAGGACTGCACATTGTACATAAAGAAAAACACGAAGGAAACTGCTGGTCAGGAAATGCTGGTCATTGAAATACTTGAGAACCAGAAATTTAATGCCTCTTTTTTTTTTCTTTTAAAGGAATGAATAGGCTCAGGTGCCTACGATACATTCCCATTTTATCTTTCACCCTAAATCCTGAGCGGTGTATTGGTGACCTTGGAGAAATGATAGTGTCACGAGAGAACTGTTGAAAACAGCAGCTCCAGGTCCACACAAGTTCTCGAGCCTTTGCTCGATAGTATGCTTCCCATGACCACTCCCCAGCTGCAGTGCAGCGCGAGAAGCTGAGCTCCAAATCAGGATAAGAAGTGAACCTTGTTAAACAAGGCTCAGTACCAGGAAACAGCTGTCAAAATACTGCTCTTCAGAATAGCATTTTTAACCTTTGTGTGTGCGCTCTGTTGCTCTACTAAATGTATTCATTGTTCCAAAACCCAGTGGACTGGAGATGAATGTTTTGAAAGTCTTCTAACTTCACGATGAATCTCAAGAAAATAGCTTGAAATGCTCCAATTTAACATGTTTTATGAATAATGATACCTTTATCTAGATATCAGCAATGATCTCTTTATGTTTTAACCTGATATTTTTTCAAGAAGAAGCGTAGGAGCACCTCAACCTTGTAGTTGACCATCAGTGACTTAGGCCACAGAGAAGGGAACTTGAAACACATCTTATTCATTGGGAAGTCTTGCTTAGAGCCACTGCTCTCTGTGTTGTGGAGCCTGGTTCATATGGAAGAACCCACTCCACACCAGTGACATAGTAATTATTCCAACGAGGGTAAAGGTGACTATTTTCTGTATGGAGTTAAACTGCTGATGTATATAAACTGGAACTTTGAATTCCTAATATTAGTTTCAGTTTTACACCGGGGCGGGGGCAACCATAGATCTCATTTTGAAAAGATGCTTCTTGGTTGTCACCTTGTTCTGTTTTTTATTTCCATTTTTTCATTAAGTATCATTGTATCTCTGACTGACTTGCGACTTGTTATATGTGGACCAGTCTGGCTTCAAACTCAGAGATCTGCTTCCCTCTGTTTCCCAATTACTGGGATTAAAGGTATAAATCATCATGCCTGGCTCAAGTGTACATCTGCTTTGTTTTTTTCAAAAAATCGTGTGTGTGTGTGTGTGTGCGTGCGCGTGTGCAAATGTATGACTGTGTGCGCACATGTGCATGTGAGTATGCACCTGAAGAGTGTGTCATGTCCCTTGGAGTTGGAGTTCCTGGCAGTCATGAGTCTCCTGCATGAATGCTTGGAACTTGGGTCCTCTATGAGAGCAGCAAGCGCTTTAACTACTGTGCAGTCTCTCTAGCCTGAGTCTGGTTTTGACTTCATTCCTTGATGTGTTTTCTGTAGAAATTGTTACTCAGGCTCAGTGTAGGCCGTTGTAGAGACTGATTTTAGTCAGAAAATACAGTTTTCTGACTCACAAGATATTTATAACTCAGTTATCAATGTTTATAAAATATCTTTGCAGAACTATTTTGTTAGCAAAGTGGTTTATGATGCTCTGTGCTCCCATCATAAACAGCTAGAGCAATGTTGCCAGGGAGAAGCAGACTAACCACCCAGCTGTGGACAAGTGATGGTTTCTCAGGTTGCAAAATACACTGATGGTAAAAGGAAAATCATCATTGGAGTTTATTAAAACTGACTCTTCTGCCTTTCATTAGACACTACTGACATCATTAGGAGGAGATAATCACACTGTGTGGTGGTTTGAATGAGAATGGCTCCCATAGGTGCATGTGTTTGAATGTTTGATCCCTGTTAGCAGAACTGTTCAGGAGGTGTGGCCTTGCTAGAGGAGGTGTGTCACTGAGGGCAGACTCTGAGGTTTGAAAAACCCACGCCATTCCCAGTCTCTCCGTCCCATGGTTGTATCTCAGGCCTTGAACTCTTAGCTATTGCCCCAGTGCCACACCTACGTACCTGCTGCAATGCTGGATGATCCTGGATTCTAGCCCTCTGGCTCCATAAAGCCTGAATGCAACATTTCCTTTATACGAGTTGCTTTGGTCTAGTATTTTTTTTAAAGGAATAGAAAAGTACCTAAGACACTCTATACATCTGCTAAAGAATTTAAAGTACGCTAGAAAGACAAGAACTCAATCTGGAAAAGAGCTGAGGAACCTGAAGAAACAATTCTAAACCTTCATTGGACCAAGGAGCATCTGACAAGAGAGACAACATTCTTAAAGGGAAATGGAAAATAAAACAAGCTGTGTTTGGGGGACATGAATGACCTAGCTGACGTTTTATCCATTTGCTAAGTGTGTAATTCCCATATATTAGTCTATCGTTTCCTACTTTCCTCTTCTGAGGCAAAGCACTCACAACTTTTTCCTTGTTCTGACCTCCTGCTATATCACAGAGTCATATATATATATATATATATATATATATATATATATATATATATTTAGATTTTGTCATGTATTTTATTCGTGCTTTGTTTGGAAAGGTAATTTGGATTGGGATAGATGCATAGAAAGGGACATCTTTCGCCTTTGGATTTGCAGTAAGTATATGCGTCAGGCTTTTTGTGTTAGTAACTATCATATATTAGCTTTTAACTTTGTACCAGGCACGTGATAGTTATTACACTGATCCTTCTAAACAGCTATCGTATTCTGTTTTTATGAATGAAAAAAAGCAATCAATACGAAGCAATTTAATTTTATAACTTTGGTTTCTTTGGTTCTTACAGCCATTAGACTGCCACTGAGCTGTTTTACTGAGAGAGAACACGGTGGCATCCGTGTACATAGATTGCTTTCTTATGTCACACCAGTCATAGTGCTGGGATAGTATGTATTAACTCATTTACTCTGCATGTTACCTTGGTGAGGAAAGTAAGGCAGGGAATCATTAAGTAGCTCAATCAAGGCTGCATCAAACGAAGTGGTATGGTCAGGATTTAAAACTAGAGGATCTTATTACAGAATGTACATCTCTTATGATTGTTCTGTTCCTTGTTTTTTTGTTCTAATGCATAGGGTACGACTTCCTGTTTTCGGAAGCACAGGACACCATTGCCTTTTCCAAGGTGGCTTAGCGGAGAGGGGCTTTAGATAAAACTTGTGATTCTTGTTGCCAGTTTGGTATAAGGCTTTCCTTATTTTCTTCATTGTCTGGGAAACTTAACTGTTAAGAACAGAGTTAGGTCTCTTCAGGGACTGGCAATCTGATCTGAGCCTGAGTTATTTTACGCATGTGACTTCTTAGTTGTTTAAAAATTCTGTCTTACTGTTTATTTGAAATAGACTAAGAAGCCAGACAGGACTAGCAGTATGCTACATCTGTACAGAAGGAAATCAGTTGCAGGTCTGTAATTAGGCAGTCAAATGCTTTGCCACAGTAGCAAAAGATTGATCAGTAAATGGCATTGTGCGTTCGGAGGTAAAATAATGTATTTAAAGGCTAACAAATGGGTCTGTGAATTTGGGAGCTTGCCACCAAGCCTACTCACTCGAATTCTATCCCTGGGACTAATGGTGGATGGAGAGAACTAGCTTCCAAATGTTGTTCCCTTACCCTCATGTAGTTCATCCATACTTGTGGAGACGTACATGCACACACACATACACAGAGTATAAAGTATTTGTTCTCCAGAAACTTTCTTTCAGCCCTGTGCTTTTGGTTAAACTTAATCTATGTTTTTAAGCAGTCTGTGTTAGTGGCACCAGTTAAGGGGACTGCATTCAAACTCATCACAGACTTGGTGACAACAGGGGCACTTGGCTCTAGGTTTGCTTTTCATGTCAGACCTCATCCTTTCCCTTCCCGTTTTCACTTCTGTAAAGGTGGTACTTGCAGGCAGAAGGACGGTTTCAGGAGTCAGGAGGGGAAGAGCATATTGAACACCAAGGCCCATTTTCTCAATTTTCTTATGGTTATTAGTAAGTGTAGTGCTGTAAGCTCCCACTGGGCTAGGATAGGGAGATAGGACAAGCCAGCAAGTATTCACTGGCTTGTGAGATTAGAGTATCCTCAAAATTTCTGTAAAGTTCAAAATATATCCTAAGAAATTATCTGGTCAAAGATCACTGGCCTGACTTTTTAGACAATTAGTATTTGAATAAGAAGAGTAGGGGTTATATTAAAAGTTAGGTTTCAATGTGACCCATTGGAATGGGGTCCAGAGGAAAATGCTTCATGGCTGAGTATGGCCCGCTTCTCGAGTGTGGCTGCCATGTGGTAAGGAGTCGGTGTTTCCAGAGTAGACTGCAGAGTGTTCCTTCAACAGCCTTAGACTAAGGGGAGGACGTTGTCCGTGTTTTACAGCAGGATGGAAATGTTCCTTCTGTGAAGCCTTGGTGAGCTCATCCTGGGAAACATCCCACACTCTCCTATTAAAAAAGAGAAATTGGGCATATTTCCAGACTGTGTGGTTTTAACTCACAATAGAGTTTAGTGGCCGTGTGTAATATATTAGAAGCTAATTTTGTGATCCTGGAAAACCAAGCATTCAGTTCCTTGCCAGGATGACCACACCAACCATAAAGCTTCTTCTGGGCACGTATAGCTGGTCCTTTTCTCTCCTCTTTGGTATCTTAATTGAATAGAAACCACAAACCTCCTCTTATCTGGAGGATGAACAGTCAGAACATGACATGTAAGACATTTGATGCTTTTCACAAAGAGCAGATGGCTAACTTCCATGGGGAATGAAAGGCCAGCAATTTAATTTGGGCTGAGTAAAGTCAGAAGTTTTCAAAGGAAACAGAAATTGATTAGATACCAAAGCAGCGTCTTCAACATTAAAGGGCAGGTGGATTGAGAAGCCTCTTGGTAAACTTGGTTTTTCTGTGAATTATTATAGCCCAGGGGTTACTAGAAGGATAAGTAATTTACCTCCTAGTGATATCATTTTCTAGGATGCTATCTCAGACAAAAGGAGGAGTCAGATTTAATAAAGGCAATTTTAAAGACCTAGTTGGGGAAATCACGTGTAGGGATTTCTGTTTTATATGTTGGCTGTATGTTGCTCAGGATGCTGAGAATTTAAACTAGATTTTACATGCTTTATTCATAAGTGCTTTTAATGTAAAGGTAGTTCACCTGTGATGTGGCTGGCTCTCTTAAACTGATGTGCCCAGACTCTCCTGAGGAAGCACTTCATCGGGACCGTGGATGCAGCAGTAGACTTATAGCTGATTTGCAGCCCCAGACGCTAATTTGTCAGGACTAAAGCACTCAGTTTGTCTATGGGGTGACCAGGCCACTATGAAATAGAGAGCACTTTTTATAATTTTATCCAAGTAACAGGTATGCCTGTATTTGTATGATCATTCTGCTTGGTGAAGCTCAGATTTGTGCTTCAGAATCACCAGTAGGATTTGTTCAAACATAGGCTGCTGAGCTCTGACCCTTGAGTTTCTGATTCAGTGGATTGAAGGTCAAGTATTTGCACATCAAATAGGTTCACTCATGTGCCCTTCCGTGGAGAACTCTGCCTAAACAGACTTGGCACTATTGGATTCCTAATTTTCGGTCCATGTAACTTTTATTTCTTTCTGTTTCCTCCATTAGACGATGGTTTCAAAACACAAATAGATGCCCATGACACAATGTCACTGGTGTTTTAGAGTTGGCCCATGCTGAGAGATCAAGATAACTCATTTGCTTCTGTCTTTAGGGAAACGCAGGAGCCTGTGCAGAGAACATGGCCCCTCAGTTCTACGAACTTCAGGCTTTAAAAAGCCTCAACAATTAAGTCTATTCTAAAAACATTTACTTCAGGGAATATGCAACCGTTGCTGCTCCTGTGTTGAGCAGGTGATTTCAGGAGCATCCTGAGTCTGTAAGAAGTGTCTTGACCATTGTTCCTTTCCTTCTTGGCTCACTAGCTTGTGCTAAAGACTAGTGTGCAGTCCTCAGTCACATCATAGCTGGAGTGTGAGTGGAGAGGTGCTGGGGTGTCTGTCACCTTCAGCATTCATTTAGTAATTAGGTAACAGGGAGAAACTTAGGCAGCATGTTAGTAAGGCGCGCACGAATGTTATATCACTGGAGAATAAGCGGACCACAGGTCACCAGTTTCAGCATCATCAGGAAACTCCTTGTACTCTCTGTTGCTCTGTCTGAACTGCTTTAGTCTTCAAAGATACTGTATTGGGTTGCTAGATTATGTTTTCTAATGCTCTATTGTGTAATTATTTTTTTCTGATGATGCTATTCTTTGTGAAAACATTAAAAGCAACATTGTTGTCCCTCATTTTACTGTGTATTTTCTTCATACATGATGTTATTAATGACTTCACAGATATTATCTGAATTGATGCTTTGTGACTCAGAAAATAGGAATGGGGTTTAGAGAGCTTGGTGGACCGGATACTTAGGAAGGTTTCTTAGTACCTTGTTGCCTGGTGTAACTTTGAACTCTCTCATCTTGTTTTGTCCTTTATTACACTGGCTTTGAGAGACATTTCTCCTTACCGCTCTATCTTCCTGGCTGTGATATTTTCATTTAACATTGTCAGGGTTAATTTAATGAAAAAAAAAAAAAAAAACAGTCCTACTAAAGTACCTGACTAAAGGGATTGGTGAGGACTAGCTGTCCAGTGGGTGGCTATCAGGAAGAACAGGAAGCAAATAAAACGATCACCAGATGGGACTGATAGGAGTCCTTGGGCTGCAGGAACCAGCAGATGTGGTAGCCTCTTAGTGTGCGAGGGGGATTTTGGCTCCTGGTGAGATCACCTCTGTTGCCTTTCATCTAGGTACTTGTCAGTTCCTGCTTCCTCTCTGAAGGGCTGCTACATGCCAGTAAATGGCAGTCCATTACCCACACTGCCAACTTCCCTTAACTGGGTCTTTATGCTTTGAGTACCTTGGTATTCTGTTACTTCTTCCTTAGGTTTAAAAGGCATGACAGTATATATTTCATACATACTGTGAGTGTGTGATCGTATGTGTGTGCTTGTATGTGTTTATTAATGTTACTAAGGTATAAGATTTCATGTGCTTGTAGAACTTAAAATTGTTACTTCAATATATTTAGTGAATACCTTGTTTTCTTATTTTTACATTAACCTTTAGATTATTTGGTACAAATAATTTATTTTTGATTTTTTTCATATTTTAAAATGATAAGCATATACATTATATTTTAGTTTTAAGTAATTTTCTTCATAGAATCAATTTTCCTTTAAAAAGTAAAACAAGCAAACAAAACCCCCCACAATAAAACAGAAATAGTATGCTCTGGGTGGGTTGCAGTGATTCTGCGGACACTGTAGGTCCATTCTCAGTCCTAGGAGTGGAATTTAACATTGGTCAAGTATTTTCAGTAATTGAGCTGATTAGTTGTAGGGTGAAAGTTAGTATCTGCAAAGTTTTGCTATGTATAGGATAATTATTTTGTTTTGGCTTTCATGCCTCTTGAAGATCAAATGCAGATTTTACTAGGTGTTATTAGACTTAACTTGCTGTATAAGGGCCAAGCTAAATGCTTGGTAAGTATAATGTATGTTCAGGGAGACACAATTTGTTATATGCATATGCATCCAGATGCAGAAAAGGAGAAATTAAAGTTTTGAAAGAGGGAATATGACCGTGGATTTACTTTTGAGAAGCTGTCTCAATAACTTTCACATGATTTTGAAATGCCCTGGGTAAACACTGTTGAAACAGTTTCTTTTGAATCACTGCAGATATGTCAAACACAATTAGGAAACCCAAATCATCACCAGTTATAATGCTTAAGGTTTGGATCCCCAAGTTATTACTGACAAATATTTAACATTCCAGTCAATTACAACATTCAAACACAACCTAGCTTTACAGTAAGACATCAGTGAAGATTGCCCAGTGCTGCCCCGCTCGAGACCTGCCCTTCCGTTCATGCATCCAGTTATTTCAAGGAGAATTTCCTTACCTGCTTCTGGCTCCTGTACTGAAGGTCAGACCACAGGCATTTTGGGATATGTCTCAATGTAGGTTCCAGAGGACATTCAAGCAGAGTTCTTCCTTGTCTTCAAGAAAAGAAGAAAATCAGGAACTTGACAGAAGCCACGAGCTCATGGGCCGGTCTGTCACCAAATCAGGGCAGTAAGAACTCAGCAAAAGCTAGAAAGTGGAAGCCAGGGAAAGGCAGAGATGTGTGGGTGTGTGGGTGTGGGGTGTGTGGGGTGTGGGTGTCAGGCTGGCCTCTGCTGCTTCCTTTGCATGAGTAACATGAATAGCAGCCTGGACGAATCTCCTTGCCCTCCCCTCTGCCACATTTTGTCTTGTTACCTTTTCCTGTGCTTCTTTCTCAGAAGGTGAATAGACACACAGGTAGTAACCCACAGAGACTTTCCTTTTTAAACATCACCATTGACTGTTAAACAGCAGTAAGTGACCAAGAGCAAGGCTTGGCTCTTGCTGACACACTCATGAGGAGACTGCAGAGTACAGCAAGGTCGGCATGGGGTGGCACTGGAGCTCCCTAGAAATTTAGAGTTAGCATTGGCATAATGATTTGATCCCTCTGGCCATGTCTGTTACATAAGGGCTGTTGCTGGCCATTTTCTTCCACATATTTTCCCCATATTTAACCATTACTGACAAGTAGCTCATGAGTCGGTCTACAGGTGAACTTATCACATACTAATAGTTTGATAAGGCTGTGCTGCTTATGCTACTATTTATATGCTTAGTTCATTCCGACTTCTGTAGGAATAGCTTTGAAAGGTCTGCATCCTTCCCACTGGACAGAGGACAGCAGCCTCTTTTGTCCTCAACTCCCTTGGTGTTATAACAGCATCCACCACTGCTCAAGTTCTCTGGAGATTCACAGTCATGGGAAGTCATTTATATAAAGCAGTGTATTTGCACATAACTGATACTAATCCTATATAAATACCTTAAATCATCTTGATATTTGTTACAAAACTTAATTATAAATGTTATATAAATAACAGCATATTATTTAGGAAATAATGAAAGCAAAAAGTCTATACATGTTTGTTACAGGTGCAGTTACTTTTCTTAGTAGTTTTGATCTGTTGATTAAATTTGAATGTCGAACATACAGATGTGGATGGAGGGCTCCCCATGTGTGCACAAGCTGACTACAAAAATCTCAGCAGACTGTGAGAAGTACCATTGTTCCCAAAAGCTCTTCAGGAGGCTCTTACATTTCCTTACCTTTTTCGTGGACTCCCCTCCTTTTCCCTCCTTGCTGAGCAAAGGTGGGTCCACAAAGGGAGCCTGAGAAAGCGATCCAAACAATGGAAGAATAACCAAAGGCCCCCTGCATTTCAAATGTATTCATGACGGTTCCATTTTCTAACTGAGGTCTAATAGCTTAAGTCTGAAGTTTATCTTGTCTTAAAAGCTTAAGCTGTGTGTTTGCAGTTACACTGACTGCACACCAAGTACTACTCTGGATTCTCCATGTCCTTACTAAGCAGTAGACAGTGTCCTGGACATTGGGGATGGGACAGCAGTCGGCACACACATACTTTTCCCCCTGCGGGAGGTATAGATATTTGTGTTTCATCTTCTGGCATAGGCCTTTGAAACCAGAGCTTGTTGAGGGAAGCTCCCTACTTGGCTCTGGCAGAGATCCATTCCTTCTCCAGACCACCCCACAACCCAAATAGTTCTTACTGCTGCTTTGACAAAGGACTGAGAATGCCCACAAATAGAGAGAGCTCTTTTTATACTCAGCTGCAGTACAGCCTCTTGGGTAAATAGACTCAGGGATGCAAAGATGAACTCAGGAGTCTCTAGAGGCCAGTTACTACCAGGAGTCTCCCATGTGTAAACATTCTCTGATAAAGCGGGTGATTGACATGTTCTTCATCCCCACTAAAGAGTGTTGGTGGGGAGGGCATTGTGTTTTCCTTGAGCTGGGGCTATTTGCTTCTCCATTCACTCTTGGAATTGTGAAGTGTAAGGATTAGACCTGCAGGTGACAGAAACCAAGGCAGAGCTTAGGAGGAAGGAGTGGAGTGGAGAGCTGACATTTCACGTGGAGTAGGTGGCCACAGAGAGCTTGCCAGCTTCCTCCTTTATCTCCTCTTTCTTTGAGCCAGCGTAACTGAGAACACTGAGTCCTTTCTGTGCCTGCTATGTAAGCATGTAGTGTTTTCCTAACAACGCTCCAGACAGCTCCAAGTATGATGCAGGCTTCACTGCTGTTCCCTCCCTCACCCGGGTTTCACGGCCCCTAGAATTGATATTTGAACTGCATCAGAATAGCTCCCAGACTCTGTGTTCTGGTCTTACCCTTTTGCATCTCTGACTTCACTTTATCAGAGTCCAATTTCAGGGGTTACAAACCAATTTCATCCTAGCAACCTAGGGGCTGAAACACCACCTAACTAATGCACTGCACACAGGAAAATATCAACTGTGAACCAGTCATGCAGTTTTAGTTGGGGGTGGGAGGGCAAGGAGATAGGAGGCACTGTGCTGAGTTCTCAGAAGGAAAGCCTGCATACAAAGCTTGGGTCTAGGCACAGACACACCAACACTTAGGAGCACTTCCTTCCTTCTGGGTCCTTTTCACAGTCAAAACAACCCTAGGACAATAGAAGATGAACATCTATGTACTTGGGGAAGAATTTATATACATTATCTGTCTTGTGTTCTTAAGACCACGTGTTTCAAGACAGGCTATCTTTGGCAGGACTTGCTCAGAGAGCCTTCCTGATAAGAAGGCAAGGGCTGCTCTTGTGACTTTTCTTTCTGTGCAATGTCTGAACCTGCTGCCTCGTCATGTTAGGTCTTTGGATGATCCAATTTCCGCTTACTCACTTATACTTAGTAAGTTAGACTCCCATGCTGGTCTCCCTAGCTCTTTTAATGGCCACAGTTACTATGTGTAACTGGCTGTCATGTTTTCCAGGGAGCACGGCAGATTTCTTATAACTATGTATGAAGTATACCCAGCAGGCTCATGTGTTAACTGTCTTGTGTTATAAGCTTATGATCTTTAGAAACATTTTTATATACTTTTAAAATTGAAATGCACCTACAACACTTTCGCCCTTCTTTTTTCTTCCCTCCAGCCACTTAGAATATTGTGTTTCACAGTAGATTTCTGGTTTTCTGTCTCTTTGGAGACAGTTCCTAAGTCATAGATGCAGGAGCTGTGATTTAGGTGTATCCGCTAAGGCTCAGCTTTACATGATCTGTTAAGATCCTGCTTCAGAAAAGTCTAATTTAGAACTATGGTGTTTTTGACTAGGGAACCAATATTCTCAAAAGCATCCAGGTAGTTTAGAAACTTCACTGACTGTCAGCATCCCTGCTTCACTGTTTGAAAGCTTCTGTCCTTATTCCCGGAGGAGTATCTTTCAGGCAGGTGTTGGATTTCTTCAGCTCACCCCAGTGTCTGGACCCATTAGTTACAGCTTTTGATAATTGTATGGACATGTGCCACAAGAAAAGAAACTTTTTATGCCAAAAATAAAAAATAAAAAACTAACCAGGGTGATATTAGTGAGAAGGGGAGAGGGAGGGAGGAAGGGAGGAAGGGAGGAAGAGAGAGAGAGAGAGAGAGAGAGAGAGAGAGAAATCCTGGAGTGCCATGGATTAGTAGAACACATGAAGGAACATCAGGATAAGCTTTGTTGTCTGTAGTAATGTCATGTCGGAGTTTGTTCTGGGGACTTTAGGCTTTGTATAAATTGATAATCCTTAATGTGAAATACTTGGGACCAAATGTGTTTCTTCAGATTTTGGAATTTATCAGATGGAATGGCAGAATTGTGAAAATGATTATACTATAGCATTTAATCTATAGATTAAAATACAATTTCCATCAAAACTACAGTGGCCTTTTGTCTAGAATAAGACTTCTTAATGTGTGTGGGTTTTTTTTTTTTTTTTTTTTTTTTTTTTTTTTTTTGAGACAGGATTTCTCTGTGCAGCTTTGAAGCCTGTCCTGGAACTAGCTCTTATAGACCAGACTGGCCTCAGATTCACAGAGATCCACCTGACTCTGCCCCCCTGAATGCTGGGATTAAAGGTGTGCACCACCACCACTACCACCACCCGGCTCATGCTTCTTAATATTTTTAAGGCAGTACAAAAGATTTACCAGAGCTAAAGCAATTCTGAGTAGAAAGAACAATGCAGAGACTTCTCAGTACTGGACTGCAAGCTGTCGTCCATAGCCATAGTGTGAAATCAGCCTGGCCCTGGTGGCATAGAGGACCCCCAAATAAACTAACAAGCACAGTTGCCTAGTCTTTGGCAGAGATTTCAGAAACATGCACCCGAAAGAAGACAGCCTCCTCGGCTGGCGCTGGGGAAACAGGATCTCAAATGAAAACATGTCTCCATTCCTCACCTTGCACAAAAGTCAATTCAGAGTGAATCCCAGACATCAAGTAAGACCTGGAACTCCGAAACTGAAGAAAATACAGCTTAAACTTCTTCATAGTAAAGTTATAGGCCCATGTTTACTGAAAAAAAGAAGCCAGTAATATAGGAAATAATCTAAAGAATTGACAATGGAATTACATATAATTAATAAAATCTTCCATGGAATTAAAAATTGTCTGCAGTACAAACGACACCTAGTAGCAAGAGTGAAGAGAGCCCACCGAGGGTAAGAAAATATTCCCTGCCCACTGTACGTATGATATGTGAGTGATACTTAGATGCTGTAAGGAATCTCAATAATTAAATACAAAACACAAACCTTGATGTGGAGCAGGCTAATGAAATTAGACATTTTCAAAGGGAAGAAATACAAAGAGCTGATAAATCGTTGAGGGAATAATCAATATTCATAGCCTTCAGGGAGATGCAGTCAGAATGAATGCCTTGGAGAGGACAGGAGGGCGGGTGTTAGTGGCGGGTGTGGGGGAAGGAGCCTTGGTTCACTGCTGCTGCAAGTGTCAACTGTGGAAGTCGGTGGGGAGGTTCTTCAGAAAGCTAAAATAGGCCACAGGATTTTGGCCCATTTATATTGTCGTCATTTTTTATGTGGCTTTTCCTGGGAAGACATTAAATATTTATTCACCCCAGATAAGCACTAATGGCAGTCAAAGGGGATGAGTCACGCCGAGTCTGGCTAAGTGGACGATGAGTTTATTGGGGTGACTTAAAGGACGAAGGGCCAAGGGTTACTGAGATGAGAATGAGTGAGTGACACACGGGCCACTGTATCCCAGCAAAGTCACCCAGCATGGAAACCGTGTCCCTGCAGCTCTGAAATGACGAAAGCAGCTGCAGCCCAGCGGGCTGGGGGCATCTCTCCCCAGGTACCCTGAACTGCTTATCCAACACTGGGGAGGCTTGAGAATTTTAAAAAAGTTTCTGGTGACTGGTAAAGCTTTTTTAAATCATGAAATATGCTTAATTGATATGAATGTAGACAGAATGAGTCAAAGGGGAAGAAAGAACAGATGGAGCCAATAGGAAACAATTTTAAAGATGGTTAATTTGAACATGACTGTATTAATAATCATTAATTATAAAGGGCTTAAACACCAGTCAGATGTTAGATTTTCAATATAGATTTATAAATATATGACAGTATGAACTTCACTCGTTCTCAAGGAATACGTTTTTACATTTGCAGACAAAAATGGATTAAAAGTGAAATGATTGTTATGGGACATTAGAAAATATTTTTAACTTAATGAAAGGCAAATATGTGAAACAAGTAAACATTGTATTGAAATGTGGTAGTTATAGCTAAAGCAGGAACCCAAAGGGAGTTAATGACACTACATGCAGATAAAGAAAAAAGAAAAATGCCCAACACTAATGTATGTATTCATCATGAGTAGAAAAAACACTCTAGCCTGGATAAAAATAAGAGCAGGTAAATGTTAGAGATCAAGAAAATCGCACATAGGACCAAAGTTGGCTCTGCAATCAAAAATAGATCCAAACCTGGATCCTGGAAGCCCACATCAAAGTCAGTTAATCAACTCCGTAGATATGTTCAGAAGGGCAGGGAGCAAGGGAGTGGAAGGGAAGGAGAGAAGCACAGAAACAGAGGAGAGCACTATCAGAAGTGGGAGGTGGGATGGGCTTAAGGTACCTGATACAGAAAGACTCTGCCACTGCGGTTAGCGCGATTCCCTAGGCAGCAGGCCTTGAACTGTATGAATGCGTAGAAGAGGAACCGTTCATTTCTCTCTTTTTGACTGTGGACGTGATGTGACCAGCTGTCTCAAGCTCCAGAGCTGACTTCCTCTCACTGACAGATTGCAGCCTGGAATTATAAGCCAAACAACCCCCCCTCCCATTGCCTTTTGATGGGTTTTTAATCACAGTGACAGAAATGAAACTAGAATTCAAGGATATGTGAAAAAACACACGGACCCCATGAACGAGACTTGGATTCTATAAATTATTATTCTGATTACTCTTTTGTTTTTTTTTTTTTTTTTAGTTCAAAATAAAACACAAGTTTGGAAAAGCATATAGAATAGGTGTCAAGCTCAGTGAATTATTCTAAGACAGTCTTAAGCCACTAGTTAGTTCATAATATAAGTTTGCCAGACACTTTACATGTCTCTTAATTATACCCAACTCACCAACAGACAGCTGCCTCTTTTATCCTTTGTGTTCAGGTGACAGCCCTGGGACACCTGCTCTGTTCTGAAAAGAAAGAGAAGAGGAGTGGATCTAGGGATGTGGAGGGTACAGGGGCAAGTGGAGAGAGGGAAAACTGTGATCAGGATGTAATAAATGAGAGAAGAATAAAAAAAAAGTAAAACAACAGAAAAAAATTCTCTGGAGATGGAATTTGAGGAGGTTTTTTTTTTTTGAGATTACAATATAGCTACATAATTTTCCCTTTCTTTTTCTCCCTCTAAACCAGTGTGTTTCAACCTTCTTAATGTTGCAACCCTTAAATACATGTTGTGTTGACCCTTCCCATAAAATTATTTCGTTTCTATTTTATAACTGTAGTTTTGCTTCTGTTGTAATGTAAAGTATCTGATATGCAGGATATTTGATGTGCAGCGCCAATAAAAGGTTCATTTGAGCCCCAAAAAGTTAGTGTCCCATAGATTGAGAACCTCTGTCCTAAACTCTCCTGTACTCTCCTCCTTGCTATCTTTCAAATTCACACTCTCTTTTTTCATTAATTAATTTCATTAGCATGTATGTATTTACATATATATTTGTAAATACAATCTGGTTAATCTCTATAATGTTACTCATATGTATGTTTCTAGGGCTGGCCGTTTGGTAGTGGGTAATCGGTTGGTGTATTCCTCCCTAGGGAAGATTATTCATCCCACCTGCTGTATTCCTTAGTTTCCTGTAGTTCTTTGTGTAGAGTTGAGTCTCGTGGGTTTTTCCTCATTCATTTTGGTAAGTTTATTGTTATTGTCCTTGCTCAGCTCATGTTTAGGCAGTCGTATTAATGAGATGCTGGCATTAATAGGAAACACAGTCTCAGAGCAAACTCCATGATCTTCCTACTCCTAGGATCTTTCTGCCCCCTCATCTGAAATGTACCCTGCGTCTTAGGTGTAAGAGTGTTTTATAACTGTATCTGTTGGGACTGGGTTCTCATGCTAGACTCGTTGAGGTCTCTTCCCAGGTGAATCCAGACAGTTACAACTTGAAATGGAACATTTTAAGTTTTGCCTGCTTTCCTTTATTGGTCCTTGGCATATGTGAAGAAATGTCAAAAAGGCGACCCCATTGAAACTGAGGTCTTTCCACCCCCTCTTACTCTGGGAGCCAGAAATAAAGACGGTGATGTGCTCGTGCCAAGTGACCTTAAGTCTGAATAATTAATTGCCAGGTTTTATTCTTCTATTCCATCAAGCATTCTCCCTAGCAGTGAACCCACCAAGTCATTTAATAACTGAAATTTTTCTACTGTATTAATTCTGTGAGAGGTCAAATCTAGCTGCAAATAAAAAATAATTTGCCAATTGCAGAGTCCAAACAAATATTTTCAAAAGATATCATTTATGTTTTCATTTTTCTTGGTTCTGTCCTAAAAAGAGAAAGACTGATACACCACAAAAATATACAAACTGACAGAAAAGCTCAGGACAAAAAAATCATGGTATGCTTTTCTGTATAGTAAGTGGAATGTGAACAATTCTTTTTCCTGAACCAAGCCCTGCATACATGTACACACGTGCGCGCGCGCACACACACACATACACACACACACACACACACACACACACACACACACACGCACACACACGCATAGGAAAGATGAGAACAAGGGACTCCCAAGCTCCTTTGCCATGCCCCTGTGCAGTTACTGGAGGGATGATACCGTAGTGTGGGAATGACCATTTCTGAATCCACAAGGAGCTTGTTATTTTAAATTCCTAAACCCAAGGCCAAATATAGCGAATGAAAATCTTGAGGCTCGTGGGGGCCGAGGCCATGATGGCAATTGACTTTTCCTAACATGGCTCCAGGTAGCTGAAGCAAAGAGGAGCCTGTGGCCCTCCTCTTCGCAGTGAGCCATACATAGTCTCTGAGATTCAGAACTAGCATCAGAGGAAGGAAAGAATTCTCTGATGACTCCTGTGAGAAGCCTAGATAGTCTACTCTGGAAACAATTCTTCGGATACTTTATGAAGGGGCAGTTGTTGTGCAAGAGAAAACAGATCCCCAGAGAGTCTGCCTTATTTTCCCAGGGCACACGTATAAGGTGAAGTCCAAGTGCATAGTGCCTTCTTGTGTGCACGTTCCTACTTAACTCTCGTTGACACAAATGTGTTGCTGGTTACAGTGTCTCACAGCAGCAGCCAGAGATTGGCCTCTGGATTGTCTATAGAAGGATACTGTCTGCTAATAGCCACTCTCTAGAGCCCAGGATTTCCCAGTGGCCCAAGCTGCCCAGAGGAACGGTAGGGTATAGCCTGTTATATCCTGCTCAAATAAATATTTGCAAGGAAAATAAATTCATGGCATCGCTCATTAACGATCATAACCCAAACTGTCTGGAGAATTCCCTGAGGGGCTTAAGAGAGAATTAAGCCTGGCTTCCCTGAGTCACTTCCTGCTGTGTCCTGCTTCATTGGTTTTGCTCCCATCACTGCATATGATTCTGGAGTCACATGATGTTCACCTATGGCTGGGTTATTTCTGGAAACTCGCGGAACACATGTCACCAGTATGTTAGTAAATAGCTATCGCGGTGTTAATGTTAGTAGTAACTGAAAAGATGTCCTCACGTTTTCTTCCTGCCACTAACACTTCATGCTCTAATTCATTCTTCCTTTTCCTTACTGTTGCTAAACGTACATAACTATGTAAATGTACCGTGTTGAGTTCACTTAGTGTTTTTCATGTTTGTGTTTTAAGGGCTCATCCCAGGAGGAGACTAATTGTCCCTCCCTCAGCAGTCGTTAACTGCCTGTAGTTCTTCATCTGGGAGTAGGGCTTTGTGTGAGATTTCATCCTTCCCCATTGACCTGGCAGCTGGTGTTGTGTTGTTTGGGTCTTAAAGTTTAGACAACCCTACTGTTCTTATTTCATAGGTGCAGCTTTTCCATCCTGTGTAGCCATGAAGCAGACACCCTGGTCCCCTGACTCTTATACTCTTTCTGTTTCTACCTCTGCAGGGTTTACAGAGACATAGGTGTCTGGGTTGTATTTATCAGTTTGGGTTAGGCACCCCACAGCCAGTTATTGCCTGCATTTTGGACAGTTGTGAATTTCTTTTTTTGGCGAGGGGTATGAAGTCATAATATTTATTATGGTATGCATGCTATTAGCATTTTCTTTAATGCTATGTTCCGTTGATAAATGAAGTTGATGATTTAATTCTAAATGTCCCAAGAGTACATTTAAAGTAATTGATGCAAATAATAAAGGAAGACTTTAAATCATACATATTTTTGATGATATTATTATCTGCAGTAGAGACCTAAAGACAGCCAGAGCTGGAAAACACCTTCAGCAAAGAAGCAGGATGCAAAATCAACAAATGAAAATCAGTAGCTTTTTTTTATATATAACATTGACGTATGAAGGAGGAAACGAAGAAAGCAATTCTATTCAGAACAAGTTCAAAATTACCTATGAAGAAACATTCAGTAAGTTGAAAAGAGAAATAGAAATGAAATGAACTGCCCTTAAGAAAATAAAATGTTGCCGAAAATGTGGAGAAAAGAGAACCCTTTAGCATTGCCAGAGGGGATAAAAACTGTTGCAGATACTCTAAATCAATAGAAAAGTTCTTAAACAAAGCTAAATGTTGAACTAGGCATGGCTCTGCCACATCACTTATGGATATGGACCTTAAGGACTCTAAACCAACATGGCCCATCATGTTCCAAGGTAACTGGAGGACTCTAAGCCATCACGGCCAATCATGCCCCAAGACAACTGTACATTCCCAGTAGTTGAGTGATTGAATCAGCCGGGAATTTTATCAGCAAATGAATGTACAGGGAAAATGTGATTATAGATGGATAGATATATAAAAAAGTAGATAGCATATAGGAAGATGATTGATAATGTAATCAGTATAAATTTGTTCACAATAAAGATGAGTAAAATTCTGTTGTTGGAACACTGATATGACTTGAGATCATTATATTAAATGAAATAATTTGCCCATAGAAGGAAAATAATCCTGTTTTCTCTCATTTGTGGGTCTTAGAATTATTTACATATATAAAAGCCCATTTATGTATATGCATGGCAATGCAGAAGGGGGATGAGGAGGATCATAGTAATGGGAGGGGAAACAAAGAAAGGCTAAAGGGTGGTGGGCAAATGAATTCGGTCAAACTCTAGTAAAAGAAAGTAGAAAACATGCTGACATCAAACAGTGACATTTCTGCTTCATAACCCTTCAAAATAAAGACGTCATGACAGTTCTGCTGGTCAGCCCGTTCCTTAGTGACTGTGCGTGCACATGAGGCTCACGGTGACTGTGCATGAGCCTGCAGCTCAGACTTTAGCTTCAGGGATCATTCCTTGCTTATCTCATAAATTCATTTCTGAGTTAATGTCTGTGGAAGTGGAAATGGACATGCTCATCTTGTCTATTTCCTGTGTTAATGGCACATTTCCATGAAGTAAATATTTTTAGAACTAAAGACATTCCATCTGCTGCAGAAGAAGTTTCTGTTTCTACCTCCTCCTCCTCCTCCTTCACTTCCTGTTCTTCCTTCTCCTCAGAAAGAGTGTATTTTGAACCCATTTTGAGTGGCCATAGCTCAGGAGCACAGATTTAGATTACCCATATTCTTGTTTCAACGTGGAAGAAGTTTTATTAGGTTTTTATGGTTTTACAGAACAGAGAAAGTCATAAATCAGGGCGAGTTCATTGGCAGTTACACAAGAGAGGCAGGTAGAAGAGAAGGGTAACTTTTCTATAGACCCAAGATGCTGCCTGCTAGCGCCCTTAGCTTTTAGGGATTGATAGAAACTAGTTGCCTTCTAAGTCATTAGATTCTAAAAGGCTATTATCACATTTATTCTATTGTCACAAGACGTTAGCTCTGACACAGCATGGCAAAGGATGGCTGTTCCAGAGAGCTAGAGCTTAGCCCAATGGAAGGGAACGAGCCTCTGCACCAGTGCACTCCAGCCATGCCACAGTATGAAATTCTGACCAGCCAGTATGTCCCTGCAGTCCCAGATTGCTTCCAGAATATTCTTTCACAGCAGACACGGCCTTTCCCCCTCTCTCAGGAGTTTTCATTCACAGTTCCCTTGTAGGCCAAATATTATTTATTAAATATTATAAGCTCCCTCATAGCTAGGCAGCTTTTTCCTAGGATCTGAGTTAGAGGAGGCTGAGAGTAGGCAGGATAGCAGTCTTTGGGAGAGAGGAAGAGCTGGAAAAGGTCATTAAAAAAACTCCTGGATTATAGCAAAGCTGTCAGTCATTATGATCTGGATCTAAACAATTTTTTACAAATTCTGTATCTGATATAACATTTACATGTGACACAGATTACCTAAAATTAAGTAAATCAAAAACACAGTTTGACTTGATGGAATAAAGATAACAGAAGAACTGAATCTTTAAAATAACCAAAATATATCTATTTTAATGAGGTTGAAATTTAAAAATTTTAGACAGGATTGACCATATAATTTCCCCTGTATTTATACTAATTTGTACTTGATGTGCTGTTTTGCATGTATTTAAATGGTTAGAAATGGGAATTTTAGAGGAGTTAACTCTACTGTAGTAGTGTCTCTTTTTTATTAAAATACAATATTGTTTCATTAATTGTTAAAAAAAATATTGTTTTTACTCCTGGATACTTGTACTATAGAACATTCATTTCAGATGTAAATTAAATCAAGAAACACCAGTATTTTAAGGTATAAAACATGAACTTTTATTATTAGATATTGATGTCTTTTGTATAATTTAGATAAAAAGGATTAACCCAATATTTGGTTATCTCTAGCTAAAAGTAAATGAAATTAAAATTAGATTTAAAGATCAGACATTTTCTTTTATTCAGATCAGACAAGAATGTGAATATATTCAAATATTCATAAAGACAACAGAAAAAGAATCAAACATTAGTTTGAAAGCAAACAGTCATTAAAAAAAAAGATAGGATTAGAGAAAGGGCAAGGATCTTTCATTTGCGATTCCATAATGTTACTTTATCATTTAGAAATTCACCAGGTGGAATTTATGATATAGTTGCAAAAACACTGAAGAAACATCCCATGGGAGAAACATCTAGTTGCTCAGAGCCCTTGTCAGTGGTGTTGAGGGTGAGTACATGCGGCACCTTTGAAGTCCCCGTGAGGGTGATCTTAGATGATGTGAGATTTGCTGCCTCCTGGGAGTGAGTTAGAAGTGCCAGGACAGAGTCCCTTTCTCTGAACCGGAGTGGAGTTTCTGATGTGATGTCCTTCTAGCATAACAAGCTACCTGATGGGGTGTGAGAGCTACATCACACAGACAGCTATTGAGAATAGTGCATATATTTTCTTCTGCTAATTGCAACCTATCAGATTTCATATTGAGATGAATGATCCATTTGGGGCCAATTTTGTGTGCCAGGTGATAGGTACAGGTCTAGTTTCATTTTTCTATATGTGGAACCCCAGCACTACTTGTTGAAGATACTTTCTTTTTTCCAGTGTGTGTTTTTGACATCTTTGTCAATATCAGATGACTGTAGTCTCTTATGTTAATGTTAATCTTCCATTTTGTCCCTTTTTCCTGCACTGTAGTTTGCTAATAACATATTAATTTCATTACTTTATTTCTGCATTAGATTGCGAAATCTGGAGTGGTAATCTCTCCATCACCAGTCCTTTGCCCAGGATTGCTTTGGCTATTTGGGATCTGCTGTGGTTCCACAGGATTTTAGCGTGTTTTTCCCTGTGAAGAGCGCTGTGGAATTTTATTGTATCTATAAACACAACATTGATTCTTCCAGGCCATGAGCCTGAGGAATCTTACCAATTTCTAGTGTCTTTCTCAGTCTCTTTCTTCAGAGATTTAATGTTGCCGTAGTAGAGGTCTCTTACGTATTTGCACAGGTTTATCCCTAGGTACTTCAGTCTCTTGGCAGCCCCTGTGAAAGGAGAGTTGCCACGATCTCCTTATTGGTGTGTGACTGGTATATAGAAAGGAGACCCAATTTTGTGAGCTGATTTTTATCCTTCCACTTTGCTGAAGTTGTTGATAATTTTTAGTTTTCTGGTGTAATTCAGGGGATTTTTATGTATTTTTCTATTTGTACCCTGTAACTTCTTTTTTTATTGCATTAGTTAATATTCTAGGCCCTATACTGGAAAAGGAGTATGGATAGAGACAGCTCTATCTGGTTTCTAATTTAAATGGGATTCCTTCAAGCTTTTCTCCACTTAGGATGATGCTGGCTGTGGATTCGTGTGTGTGTGTGTGTGTGTGTGTGTGTGTGTGTGTACACGTGTGTGTGTGTGTATCTTTTTTTATGTTGGAGGCACTGAACTTTGTCAATAGGTCTTTTTTGTATCTAATAATAATTGTGTGAGTTCTTTGTCTTTAAGTCTTATTTAAATGATCCATTTGGGGCCAATTTTATGTCATTTCTCTGTTTTATTTTTGTCTAGAAGACCTGTCTGTTGCGGAAAGTGGGACAGCGAATCACCTACTATTACTGAGTTGGAGTTTATCTATATCTTTAAGTCAAATATATCATCAATAACATTTTTTATGAAACTAATATTCTGGAGTTTGCTGTATATATGTTTAGGAGTATAATGTCGCCTTAGTTAATTATTCCCTTGATAAAAATAAAATCTATTTCTTCATTTCTTTGGATTAGTTTCAAAATCTTTTTCATCAGATAACAGGACAGTTGCATCTGTTCACTTCTTGGTCCCATTTGCTTGAAATACTTTTTTATACCCTTTTGTTTTAACTGCTGCCTCTATTTAAAGTTAAGGCAAGTTTCATATAGACAACAGACAGATTTTGTTCTTAACTCATTAAAAGATTAGGCCATTAATATTTATTTTGTTTTTGAAAGATGCTTGCTGATTATAGTCACTTTCTTATTCTGTTGTTTGTGTTCTACTTTAGGTTCCAGTAATTATATCATCATCAATTGTTTTTCTATAGTCTTTGGACAATGATTATCTTTCTCTTCACTAAGAAGAATTCTTTTCAGGATTCTCTGTAGGCTTTGTTTGGTGAGCATCGATTCTTGTCTGTTTACATCATAGAACGTTTTCTTTCTTCAATTAGGGCTGACAGTTTTTCTGGGCACAGTCCCTGCATTGGCATCCATGGTTTTTAGAACTTGAAGTACATTGCTTCAGGGTATTCTATTTTTTAAATTTTCCTTTGAGAAATCAGTTATCATTCTGATGTTATTTTTCTTTATTTATATAAGACTGTGTTTTTTCTCTTGCGGTTTTCTAAACTCCTTTGTTATGTATCTATGGTATTTTCATTGTAAGAGGCTGTGGTGAAACTCTTTTCTAGTTCTAATTGGTGTTCTGTGTGCTGCTTACATCTGTGTGGGATTGTCTTTACTTAACTCTGGGAAGTATTTCCTCCATGATCTTGTTGAATATCTGATCTATACCATTGACTTTGGATTCTTCTTCATTGATGCCTGTAATTTGATATTGGGTTTTTATCCTGCAGTTCCTATTGTGTATTTTTAATTTTTTTCATATTCTTTGCTGGTGTCTTCTAATTCTACTTTATCTTCAATTTCGAATACTCTTTCTTCTATTTGATCCACTGTATGTATGACTTTCCCATAAATTTCTAATTGGATTTTTGAGGTTCTCCTTTTCATCTTGAGTTTTCTTCAAAATCCATCTTTGTTGTATCCAGTTTTCCAATCCTAGATTGTCTTCATTGTCTCATTCAGTGGTATGTTTTTCTTTTTCCTGGCATCACTCAGGTGTTTAGATGTATTCTCCAGTTCACTGAGTTGCTTGTAAGTTTATTTAAACTCCTTGAACTCTGATAAAATTTCATTGTTCTTTAATGGTCTGTGTCCTGGAGCTGATCTAGATAATGTGCACTGGGGAATGTATTTATAGGACTGGTGGATGTGTGTGGGTTGGGCTATCCTTTCTTGCCTTTTCATTTTATTTGTGTTTTTATGATAAGGATGTGGCACAGGTAGGCAGCATGCCTACTTAGAGCTGTGGGGAGCCACGAAGAAAGGGAGCTAGACTAAGGGGGGGTGTTAGTAGGACTGGGATGGAGACGGGAGGGCAGTATGGATTCTTGCAGCTGCCGTGGTTATAGGGTCTCTGGTAGGAAGTAGGGTTGGGGTTCTGTGGCCAGCCTCAAATCAAGGGAAATGGGATAAGAGGGAAGGCTGTTTGAAGAAGCAGGACTAGGGGACTAGCGGAGGAGGAGTGGAGGGAGACCACCGGTAGACCGCCTAGGTCTGCTTCATTAGGTGTGGCTGCAGGTCTTCTGGTAGGATGTAAGGCAGGGGTGGTAGGGCATTTTTTCTTTCTTTCTTTCTTTCTTTCTTTCTTTCTTTCTTTCTTTCTTTCTTTCTTTCTCTCTTTCTCTCTCTCTCTCTTTCTCTCTCTCTTTCTCTCTTTCTCTGTCTTTTTTCCTCTTAACTTTATGAATCTTGTTTCTTTTACTCATTATGTATATCTTGGTCTTAATTATCCTCCCTTCAGGAAGGATTGTTTTAGTTTAGAGAAAATAGCTTGTTAGCCTTAGTGGTTGGTTATCCCTAATCTGACAACTTGAAATACTCTAACCCTTGAAATTTGTTGAATATGTTGATGTTCCACTGTTGGGTTTTGGAGCATATTTATTTTGCCTTCAGTTTTATTTAGTTGCTTGTTTTCAGCTAAGGTTCCACTATTTAGACCTGGTTGACTTTGAACTCAGTAAGGGGCTGAGGATTGCCTGAAATTTGTAGCAATCCTCCTGCCTCAGCCTTCTGAGAAATTAGATGACAAGATGACAAGTACATGTCATGCCTTGCAGACTGCACAGTCTTGGAATAGAGGTACCCAGTCCCAATTACAGCTTTTCAGCTTTTTTTTTTTTTTTTTTTTTTTTTTTTTTTTTTTTTTTTTTTCTGGTTTTTCATGCACTAGATGGTGTGGATGACATAAACATGATTTTCCCTTGTCTGCTGTTCTTACTGCTTCTTGGCAAGAAAATCTTGGCGTACCAAATTTATATGTGCAGTTGATTCGTTACCAGGTCTGGTCATCTTGGAGTATGAAGCTTATGGAAATATGGCCAGATTTGTGAGCAATCCAGAAATATTTCCATGGAGGATTCAAATTGATCTTTTCTCCATATTGTTTTCCATAATGTTAATACTGGGCATTTTGTGCTTACGAGTAAATGGAAAGATTAGTTGCTATACATTTTTTTCCTGTTGGAGTTTAAAGTCTCTCATTGCTTGAAAAGCATTTTAGTTTGATATTGATTATATATACATATGCTTATAAAATTAAGTATCTTATAATATTTAACAATAGAAATAACTTGGATTTATTTCTATACTTGGCACGGGGGCAATTTAACATAATTGCTAATAAAATAACTATTTCTTGCTTGATATAATCTCTTCCAGGTATATCCATTTATTTGTAAATGTCATTTCTCTTTACTGCCTAATAATATTCCTTTGTGAATGTAACACATTTTCAGTATCCATTCATCTATTGAGGGATATTTAGGGTGTTTCTGCTTGCTTGCTCTTGTGAGTAGAGCAGCAGTGAACATGGCTCAGCAAGTGTCTGCAGAGTAGGATGCCTAGTCCTTTGGACATATGCCATGTGAGTTTTAGTTTTTGTTTTGAAAGGCTCTCCATACTGATTTCCGTGGGCAGCAGTGAGTGAAGGTGCCTGCTGCCCCTCCACATCAACAGCGTTTATTGCAGGCGTTCAGTTATTTTAGCCATCTGACTTGGTAAGATGTGATCTCTAATTGTTAAGAATAATGAATTTTTTTTCGAGATTTCTTACCCATTTTAATTTTTTATACTGAGAACTCTCTGTTTAGACCCTAGCTCACTTAGGATACTGACCTAAGGAGGGACTTTAGCGGTTTGTGGACGAGTAGCTAAGAAGGGCTAGAGGGAGGAAACCGAGGAGGGAAAGCAATGTAATTCCATTTTAATTAACATATTATATAAATAAAATATAAAATATAAAATAAGAGAGGGCATGGTTGCTTTCTTTGAGACACTCATCCTCAAAAAGGAAAAAAAAAAGTTAGAATAACGAGTATTTACTTTTTGTTTATCTATGATGTTTGGAATTGTGTTAAAGAATTTTTGTTCCCTTGACATGTTCCCATTTCCTTTTGTGGAATTGTGACATTCAAGTTCACCCTTGTTTATTTTTTTCTCAAAGCTTCCCACCCCCTCACCCCGCCCAACTGGACATGCTCAGGGTCACATACTATTCCTTTCTCTTGTACAGTTTCCAGGCAGGGCCCTGCCTTGTTAATAATAAGACTGGTTATATATAAACATCCCTCGTGAATTCTTACTACAAACAGACAGATTTTAACACACATAATCCCAAAATATGTGTGTTATTGTTTCCAGTCAGTTCTGATCTGGCCTATCATCCACAGCCCAAAGTAGCTTTTCTTTTACATTCCGATTCTATAAATGTCCATCTTGTTTCTCACTCAAAAGTCTAATTTCTTGTGATTATTTGGTGTGTGGGTGGGGGGAGGGGTGTCAGCAGTGCTTGGAATCAAACTTAGGCTCTCTTGAAAAGCTAAACATTTGCTTCATTAATGAGCTGTATTACCAGCCTTGTGCGTGGTCAGTTTCTCTCTGCCTCTCTCTCTTTTGCTCTCTCTCTCTCTCTTGCTCTCGCTCTCTTGCTCTCTGTCTCTGTGCATGTGTGTCTCTGTTTCTCTCTCTCTCTCTCTCTCTCTCTCTCTCTCTCTCTCTCTCTCTCTCTCTCTCTCTCTCTCTGTGTGTGTGTGTGTGTGTGTGTGTACATGGGTGGACATGCAGGCTCATCATGCAGAGCCTGAACTCAGTGTGCAGTATTTTCTTCATCTTCTTCCCTCACGCTTCTTTCTGCGAGCCTAGAAGTCATTGATTCCCTAGCCTGACTGAGCAGTGAACCTTAGGGATTGTTCTGGTGCTGCCTCTGCTGAGGTGGCTCACACATGCACTGCTGTGCCTGGCTTTCTACATGTGTGCAGGGGATCTGACCTGACGTTCTCATGTTTGCAGTGTGAGCCCTTTACCCGTTGAGCCATGTCTCCATCCTCTTACGTACCATTCTTTTTTTTTTTTTTTTTGGTTTTACGTATCATTCTTAACTTTATGTATTTCATAAGCTTTTTTAAAAAGCGTGAAAACAGTCTTATTGCTATTGTACTGTCCCAGCCTTTTTCCAGTTGCTGCATTGAGTTTAGGTGCACATTTCCTCATCCCCATTACTCTTTTGGAGACTTGTTCTTATGAGTATTGTAGACCTTATTCTTTTTCCTAGCCTTTTAACATTTCATAATTTCAGTCTCTGGTGTTGACTGTTTAGATTAGTATGAATGTACTAATGAATTAATTTTAATCACATAGTATCCAGTTTTGACTTGTTTAATGTTTTTAACCTGTGTGTGTGTGTGTGCAGAGGTGTGTACGTGCATGCTTAACCATGCTACAACATGTGTGTGGAGGTCAGGCAGCTGTTAAGAGTTGGTTCTCCGCTGCCACCTTATGGGATGTGGGATTCCATTAGTCGGGCAAACCTGAACACACACACACCTTTGCCCACTGAGCTATCCTACTAGTCCAAGGTATGTAAGTGTTAAGAAAGTTATTTTTAGAAAGAGTTTGTTGGCATTTGGTTTATAGTAGGGCATGTGTTTGTAGGTGCTGGGGTCTATACAAATAGGACTCCACTGGTCATTGAGAAACACACTGGGTTAATGACACAGAAGTCTTAAAGGCAAGGCCCAGTATAAACTCTGGTAGTTCCCAGAAGCAAAACTGGTATGTTGACCTTGGTGTGCAGCCTTACAGGAGGGGAGCTCTTGTTTGTAGACTCGTGACTGGCAGCATGGCATTGAAAGAACTGTGAGTACCCTGTGGTGCAGGCATAGGTCTAAAAGGTCATGCTGTGGTGTTTGTGACTCCATATGCTGTGACATTATAAGGACTTCTGCTAAGGTAGTCGAAACTGTGATTTAAGATAGTTGATGGGGGAAGGACAGAGATGGAGAGCAAGGAAAGAGGTATCTTGATTGAGGGAGCCATTATGGGGCTAGCAAGAAACCAGACACAAGAGAAATCCCCAGGAATCCACAAAGATAACTCCAGCTAAAACCCTAAGGAATAGTGGAGATGGTGCCCAAATTGACCTTGCCCTGTAGTCAGATTGACTACCTTAAATGTCACCATAGAACCTTCATCCAGCAACTGATGGAAGCAGAGGCAGAGAGCCACAGCAGAACACTGGACTGAGCCCCCAAAGTCCAGCTGAAGAGTGGGAGGAGTGAGAATATGAGCAAAGAGGTCAAGACCATGATCGGGACACCCACTGAAACAGCTTGCCTGAGCTAATGGGAGCTCACCAACTATGACCAGATAGGGAAGGAACCAGCCTAAGAACAAACTAGACCCTCTGAATTTGGGTGGGGGCCACTGGCAATAGCACCAGGATTTATCCCTACTACTTGTATTGGCTTTGGGAACCCATTCTCTTTGGAAAGTCTAATCTTCTGAACCAGTGCAGAATTTGTGGGAGTAGTCATCCAGTGATGAATCCAACTTGAGACCCATGCCACCAGAGGGAGCCAACACCTGACACTCACTGCCTGAAGGGCCAGGAACTAGAGGCTGAATAGCCCACAGACAAAAACAACTGGGAAAAAAAAGTCAATGAAATGATTCCTAATGATATTCGGCTGTTCTTCTAGACTGGAGTCTAGTATAATAGTCATCAAAGAGGCTTCATCCAACTACCGATGGGAACACTCCTAATAGTGGAACTGGGGGGTGTTTCTGACTCTTTTGCCTGCTCTTGGGATATTTTTCTTCCTACTGTGTTGCCTTGTCCCGGGTTGACGTGAAGGGGTGTGTCTAGTCTTCCTCTCACTTGTTATGACATGTTAGGATGGTATCCCTGGACATCCTGCTTTTTTGTGAAGGGAAACCGAGGTGGAGCAGATCTGGGGGATAGGAAAGGTGGGTGTTGGGCGGATAAGACGGAGGGAAACTGAAGTTGGGATTTAATGTATGAGAGAATAATAATAATAAAAAAATCTGACATCCTGAGTGTAATGGTCTGTCCTGTCCCTTTAAGAGACAAGCCATGCCCAGTCCCCCACCCCTTGCCTATGCAAGTGGATCTTTGGTCAGCTTTCAGCCAGCAAACTCTCTTAGCCCCATCTCTCTTTGGGAGAGGTGACTGCTGCCTCCTCTCTTCTTTTCTGCCCCCTCCCTTCCCTCCCTCTCCCTCCTCCTTCCCCTCCTCTGTTTCCATCCCTTTCTCCCCCTCCCCCTCCCTGTCCCTCTCTACCCCCTCCCTGTCCTTCTGTAACCCACTGAATAAACTATACCCCCCTTTTCTGCATGGCCTCTGTCTCTCTCCCGCTACCTCCCACCTGCCTGGGACCCACAGAGGCCTCAGGTGGTGGAACGTCTCTTCCCCTTGGGGCCCACTGCCCCTCCTTGGGAAACTGCACTGATGTAATGGTTTTAGCTAAACCATTACACTGAGGTCATCCAAAAAATAAATTTAAAAAAAAGAAAATGAGTATCGTTAAACTGGGCAATTTAAAAATAAGAAATAAAAAGGTCTAAACTTGTAAAATATTTCATGAAGAGCATGGCTGTGCTTCTCTGTGTGACACACTAAACCCTGCTCAAACCTGTTGGTTTGGAGTAGTCAAGAATGAGGGCTGTATTCTGCCATTGAAATGTGATAGAAGTCACTGCATTGCCAAATGATTCTCTGGTAGTGAATTCACAGCCATTCTGTTCCTCTGTCTGAGAGTGATGGAGGACCAAACGTCTGATGCAATGCCACCACCTTCTGGCAGACCGAAATGTCGGTTTAGAAAATGATTCCTGTGCGGGATATATGGGATTCTGGACAGCTCACAGGGCCTCTCTTGGACGTGGTATTGATGAGATGCCAGTGTCACCACTTGGATGCCAGCCACGTGCCACTCCAACAGGCTCTCTGTGCTCCCCGGACCTGCCTCAGTTCAGGCTTGAAGAGTAGTGCATTTCAGCGGACGTTAGCAAAAGTTCAACGTTGAGAACCTTGTTACAATCCAGAAAATTGTAAACGTGTGTTTCATCTTTGCGTGGGCGTGTTTTGTTTTGTTTTGAAAAGATGCTGAGAAATCAGAAGCAGGCGTCTGTGTTTTAACTTAAGTTCAGGAAAATCATGTTTCTCCTATCTTCATTCTGCTTGGATATGCTCCCTAGATGGAACTCAACCATCACCATACATGTGCATGATTTTATACTTCCAAGGGGACCTCTGTTTTGGACTCACACCTAGCTAAAATGGGCAGTGACTGTCCCTTGTGGCTTGTTTGATTTAGTGTCCTCAGTGTCCAGTATTACAGGAAGTACTTAAAAGTTTGTTGAGCAAATATGTTAAAAACAAACAAACAAAAGAACCACCTATTTGTGAACAGGATGAATCCGTTGAGTGCTGTCTCCTGTAAGGAAATGTAAGTGCAGGGGCGGCATTAATCTGCAGACAGTGAAGATCATTCCAGGGCGCTTAGGTCATCTCATCGCTCAGGTCTCTGCACTTTAGAGCCTGTTTTGCAGGCTTCTGAAGCCAGCCAGGTATGCTTAGTGCTTCAAGCTTGGGACGGATCTGGGAGGGTGATGGGCCACTCTGCAAGGTGATTGGTTTATTTATTGCTCTCACTCTTGAGCTTTCCCATCAGCAGACGGAACAAGCTTAGACAGTTAGCTTTCAAAAGTCACCAGAGTTGGGATGAAACTTGGGAGACATGCAGTAGACCAACCTGCCCAGAGTTGTTTCGGGAAATAAAGACGGCTTGTCATGCTGAGGTGGTGTGTGCGAGGAACAGGGCTCACCAAGTTCCTGTGGTCCGGAGACTTCAGGAACTTGCCTGCGGGTTAACAGCCAGTGAGAGGAAGTGCTTCAGCGATCACAAGCCAGGCTGTAAACTTTCTCAAGTTGTATAGGAGCACTTTTCTCGCTCTCCAGCAAAGCACGTGTCTGTAATTCTGGATTCTCTGTGGGTTTCAGCAATTAATACTGTAAAGATTGGTTATCTCTCTTTAGTTAATCGTTTGAGTGCAACAGTTAGTCTTCTTTGTAGGTTTTGGGTAAGTTTTGCAGTTTCTTTGTTTTGAGACAGGGTCTCCTATAGCCCAGGCTGGCCTCCAGCTTCCCGGGTAATCAAGGATGACCTCGAACTCCTTATCTCACTGACTCCACTTCTGTGGGATCCCTACCGTGCACCACCACAGTGGCAGCCTGCTTCGTCTGGACCAGTCAGTTTAATCAATTTGAAAAAGTAGCCAAAATTTCTTTATTGAATAAAAAAGCACGTTTTACTAGTTATGTAGTGCTGCTGTAGACATCCTTTTTTTTTACATGCATATCTTGAGCCTGACATCATGTGTGCCTATGGGCTCATTTTTCTCAACTTCTGCTGAGCCAGCTCAGTGATAGCTACTCAAAAATATCTGAGTTTTGAAAATCAATTATAGGATAATTGTGGGGGAATAAAAATAAACAAAAATAAGCTTATTAACGCCAAACCAAATGTTATCTGCACATGTTAATAATCCACTTGTATTAATAGCAATTGCTAATATAAACAGCCAGGCTGTTAAAATTATTGATAATATCTTTAAGAATTCATTTCTTTTTAGCAAAGGGCTGTGGTTTTGCACCTAAGCATTTGGAGATGAATAGTCTTTCTTGGCTGTGCAACCTTGGGGCAAGTCACCTCGATGTTCTGACTGGGAGTAATGCTAGTCCTTCCTTATGAGTTGGCTGTGGGGATTGACTGGTTGTACAGTTGACATCAGGGCCTATCTGGGGTGTTCAATAAATGAGAGCTATTTGAAGCTGTGTAAAAGTCTGAGAAGTGGGCAAGCAGGGCCAGGAAGAAGCGGAGAGACCCCGGCAGTGATCAGCCTCAGCTGTAGTTGTGCCTTCAGCTCAGAGCCATGACTGGGAGGGAAGGGATCGATCTCGGCTCTCCTCTAGAGCCTTTGCTCCTCTGTTGATGGCACAGCTGTCGGCAGGCCTGAACTAAGTCAGCCTGAAGGGTCAGGCTCTGCAGAGGCCAGGCTTGTCCGCGGGTCCTGGGGGTGGATCCGTAGCCTCTGTTCCAGGCCTGCTGCTGACAGTGAGGAAGAGAAAGACCCGTGCTGGGTGTGCAGGATGGTGTTGTGGATTGCATTCAAGGGAAGAGTCGTACCGTTTTGTAAATAGCACAAGCTTTGGAATTGACAGCCGAGCCTCATTGATTTGTTTCTTCATATAACATTTGTGATTACACAGAAACAGGATGAAAAAGAGCATAGTTAATTACTTTGAACATTGATTGCTTCTCCATATTTGCACTAGGACTTGGCAGCAGCATTCCTGGGGTTCCGTATTTCCTGAACCCCAGGCATTTTCTTCTCGTTGCCTGCAGTTGTCTTCAGGAACTTGTTTTGGTACGATAGATATCAGTACTTTAGAGGTGATTTTGTAAAATTGGTGTATGAGTTATGGTTCTAGTGTTTAGTAGTTGGGTTTAGTGCTTCAAAACAGGACGCTCTTCCATAGTAAAGACTTGTCCCCTGCTTCTGCGCCTAGTAAGCCATTAACTTCCCCTGAACGACAAGTCCATTTAGCAGGACAGGATCTGTCCCTCACACTGAAGTGCACTCCATTGTTATTCATACTGTACTGCTGTGAGTGAGAAACACCCTGAGTAGACTCAGCGTTTGAACACTGGCCCAGCTGGTGGTACTGGTGGGAAGTTTAGGTGGTCCAGCCTTGCTGGAGGACTTACATCACTGGGGCCGGGCATTGAGAGTTGGCGGTCTCACCCTGCTTCTAGTTCACAGTAAAGTCTACAGGCTCTCAGTTTCCCGTTCCTATTGCGACACCTGCCCTTGCTGCCCTGCTTCCCCACCGAAATAAGCTCACCTTCTGGAAGCATAAGGCCAAAGAGACTTCTGTCTGTGGGTTTCCATGGCTGCGGTGTTTTATCATAGCAGCAGAAAGGTAACTGATGCACCAACCAAAGTTTTGTGACACCTTACAACAATAACATAGAGGGTTTAAAAATTAGGCCATTGAACACCAGAGATGAATGTACATCAGGAGTTCAAACTGACAGCTTGAGAAGTGAAATTGAAATCGGAAGGAAATGCAGAATCAACAGCTGACTTTGTAAATATTCAGCTTGCGTGTCTGCTGCCAGATGATTTCAGCTGTGCGTGAACATCTGGGTATTGATGAGAAAAAAGTTAGAGAATGAGATGTCCACAGGAAACTTGACCTAAGGGGTGTCCCCTGAAAGTACAAAATACACAGTGTTGGAACCTGATTCAGTCTCCTAAAAGGAGCAAGGAAGGTTCACGCATCACAGAAAAGATGTCCAGTCTGTTTTAGAGAGTATTAAGAAAGAGGCAGTTGGTGTTCAAAACCACAATATAGTCTTTGAAAAGTACCAAGTTGGTTTCTTCTTCGGAAACTCCCTCTTTTAATTTGGAAAGAGTACTTGGTGTTTGCTTCTGTCAAACCCCTGACTCGAGTCTTTCAGAGTTTTTTTTTTCTTTTTGCACTCTAGGTGAGCTTTTTGTACATGTGTATTGCTCTTCTCGGACATGTCTACTGTGCCCTACTTGGATACTTGTATGCATAAAGGGCTAGGACATGGGGTGAATGTTTTCTGAGCTTTGCCACTAGATGGTGATGGAGGCCAAACCGCAGCGTCCTGCTGCTTTGTCACAGCTGAAATGTGAAAATTGGTACATTTTAGGAGTGATTCTTAGAAATCATGAGGGATACATAAAGGTTATTTTATATTGTGCTGAACTCAGTGCAAAATAAATGTAATAAAAAATTAAAATAAAAAAATAAAAACCAGGTGTGACCCCCTGACAGGACTAATACAGCTTCGAGAAAAAGTTGTTCAAAGTGTGTTGTCGGCAGGAGGATAGAAAGTAGCCCAACATCTAAATGACTACCGTTGGACTTTTTGACATAACTTAGTGAACTACGTCTTTCACCTTACAGTCGCTTAGTTAAACTATTGATATTCCTATTGGGCATATAGTATAGGGAAGAATATTTTATTATTAATACATTGTTTTTATTGAAATAGAAGTGATTCGATGACCATTTGATAAACGTTTTAGTTAAGTCCCCATAGTTTCTTATCTACCCTTATCACATGAGCATGTAAGTACACCATAAGGCTGAATTGATAGCAAATCTTAGTTCAGTGTTTCACACAACTCTTTGGACTATCCAGTCACATTCCTTCTTCTAAAATGGCTTACTTCAAATGAGTTAGTGGATGGGGACATCAGTGCATACTGTGAAGTGGAGGTGAATCTTCCCTCCTGCCATGCCCCCCGCCACATATGGTTATCACATGTTTAAGGCTTTAATAAGCACAATGAAGAGAAACTGGCCATAGGATCCTAGGTAGGCAGAATTCACAGGCTTCTGGCTCAATTATTGCTCAGGTATTGAACCTCGAGAGTTCTCCATGCTGTGAGTTCTCTACAGTGACGTCACAGCAGCAGTGAGTGTATTCCAGGGAGCAGGCATTCACATGGCTGGGCCTTGGTCTGCTCGTCAGATTGTTCTGAAGTTTTCCCATCTCCACTTCATCCCATGTTTTTTTTTTTTTTTTCATTTCTTAATGGTTTTCTTTGTTCCAATTTATGCCCCAATATCTGGCCATTTTTATGCTTAGAGAAAGAATCTGTGGTTTAGACGAGTTTAGCCTGGTTAATAAAAAGAAACCTTTATTTACACATTTTACACATTGGTTCCAGCAAGAGAAGGCCAGCTGGCCTCTGGTCCCCTACACGTCAGTGTAGTCGTAATAAATGCGCACTTCCGATCTTCGGACGCTTTGCAGTGATCTGATGCTCTCACTCCTCGTCCTTATGTTTGATTTCTTGAATAACCTTCTTGAAAAGGACCTACACATGAAAAAGTAAATGATTGGATCCAGGCACACATTGCAAGCAGACAGGAAAAGTGTCATTTCTTTGCAGTAGTAGAGAATCTTGTGTGCTGATTCGTCTAAAAGCCTGTCTAAGTGGCTGAAAGTGAAGGGGATTCTGCACAGGTGATATGGCAGGAAGCAGGTGAAAAACACAGCCACGACCACGCGGATGCTCTGGTTATGCTTCCGTTTCCGGCTCGACTGACTTATGAATTGCCTGCTGGATTTGTGAATGTACCTGGATATTGCTATGTAGCATCCGATCAGAATCACCAGCACAGTCACAAACAAACAGCTGTCAACATAGGTGACAGCCATATGCCACTTGGCTCCCAAAGGACTTTTGAGCATCATGCAGTCATGAATATTTTCCTTAGTTGGCTGAACATTCGTTAAGATGATGTTTGGCAAGGCCAGAACAGCCATGATCACCCAAACACAAATTGATAAAACTTTGGTAAAAGTTATGCTGTACATGCGAGAGTCACCAAAAGGCTTTACCACCTTTAGATAGCGGTCGACGCTGATCAGCCCAAGGAACACGATGGATGTATACATGTTTGCATAGAACAAAACTGAGGTGTATCTGCAGAGGATAAACTCGAAGTACCAAGGTCCAAATCCCGCATCACGGACTATTCGAAACGGGAATGTCAGCGTCATTATGAGGTCAGCTACCACTATGTTTTTGAGATAAAATATGAAGCTGGTTTTATTTCTGATGTGGAAGAAGATCCACACAGCCAGACCATTCAGCAGGATGCTTGCCACAAATATAACTAGGTAAAGCACTGGCAGGATGATGGTGTCAAATTCATTGTGAAGGGTGTAGTTCTTCCCATGTCCCGCGCTTGTGCTGTTTGCAGAGTGACTGGCTTGACTGTACAGCTCATTACCTGCAGGAGTGGAAACATTCATGTTAGTACAACCGCCGTCCTTAGGGCTGAGCTGATGTTCTCAATGGGCCCATTATCTCAAAGATTACAAAAATTATTCATGTGTATATCTGTGTCTCTGTAAGTGTGTCCTGTGGGCGCGACAGTGTCTGCAGAAGCTGGAAGAGGGTCTCTGATCCTGAGGCAATTGTGAGCTCTTGACTTGGGGTCCTCTTGTGAACTGATTTCCCCTGGAAGAGCCCGAAGCACTCTTAACTGCCAAGCCATCTCTCCAGGCCCTGCTCCTGACATTTAAAGTAGCACCCGATTATTGTTTTGAGTGGGCTAAATAATTGGTGACTTCCCCTTTCCTACATTTCAAGACCCTTTGATTCGCCGTGACAACCTATTGAAAATGAATATAATATATCCATATAAAACCCTGGCGTTTAGTTCAACATGGGGTATTGTTACGCATCGAAGCAGCAGTACCTGAGGAAGAAAATTGAAGTTTACCAAAACAATAAGACAGAACGTGGACATTATATCAGGGTGTCCTTTGCCACAGTCTATTCCCTTATCACTACCTAAACTTTAAGCTCTGCAGTCACCCAAAACCACAAAGTGAATAAAGCACTCACAATCCTTAACCTTTTTTCCTGAAGATTATGTAGGGACCTTTGTTGGAAATGGAAGTGTGGTTTTGATTTCTTTTTTCAGAAAACAAAAGCCCACTTTCTTCTTAAGTGACAAAGTCCAGAGTAGAGCTAGCTCTACCTTGTGGATTCTGTTAAATCCATTCTCTCTTTACTAGAACATAAGATGTGAATAGGTCTGGCGTTACTATAGGCAACCTGGTTTTGGATTATGATTATCTACAGATACTATATACTATCTAGTACATTTTTCAATAAAGCATATAGTTATAAAGATTTGTAAATCTCTATAATTGAGTAAAAAGCAAATTGATTTTACATTTCTGTTAGTGTACAAATTTATTATCAAAAAATATATTGTGTAAAAATATGTGCAGGAAAAATATGTGTAGGCTGCTACTTTTGTTGTTATTTGTAAGATTAGGTTATACCTGCTCTGTTTGTTATGGATTGCAAGGATCCTTCTTTTTTTTTTTTTTTTTGATCTTTTGGTGCACCTGATGAAAGGCACTCTAACACCACTCTGTTGTTGAGCTGATGAGGTAGCATGCAAGCATTTGATTCCTGCATCAGTTTCCTGTGGGAACTGAGGGAGGGAAACTTGCGGTTAAGTGAGGGATGCAGAGCTCCAGTCAGTGCTGCAGACCATAGCTACTCTTCGTGATGTCATGCTGGCTTCCCAGGATTGCTCCAGCTTGGAGGTGAGCTGCTTGGTGAAGTGTATTCCAAAGTAGAGCCTCTGAGGTTGACGGACCTGAGGAGATCTATTAAGCAGTCTCTGCCCCAAGCAGCCTCCTGACTCTGGCGCTCATTCTTCTCCTTCCCTCTTCTCTGCACAGAAAGCCAATGCTCTGGAAGCTCCTGCCTCTCCAGTTTCCCTTGGAGCCATTTCCTCAATAACTCTTTCAGTTGTTTGACAGACAGCATAAACCATCCTAGCTTACAAAGTCATGGTTCAGATGTAAGGATGTAGGGAAGGTCATTTCTGATTGCTTAATACCCAGTAGTTAATAGTAACTTCTTATCTTAATGATATTTTGGGATGATTTTTGTTTAGGGAACAGCATGAATGTAGCTCTTACTTTCCCACATAGCTGTTTATTATATATTGTTTTCTTTCTTTGAAGAAGTGAAACAGGAAAGGCAGTTCTAATGATTATAATCCAAACACAGGTTCTTAAATCACCACCTGGAATCTAAGTGTGGGTTCTTTTTCCAAGAGCTGTCTCCCCTTTCTGATATTTTCTGTCCCTTTCCTTCCTTGTTTTTAAAAACTGGTTTTCCTGGCCTAAATATCCCCATACAGGCTAGTAATTTATACCTAGGCTTGCCTGTTAGGAGACTGATGGTATTATTAAGCTTTACAAGTGCAAAATGCCTGATTCAGCTGCCCTCTCTCTCCCGCTTCCATTGGAACTGTTGCCCCGACCATCTCACGGAAGTCTGCTTTGATTTAATAAAGCCACGCAGTCTTGCTGTTTCTTTACCAGAAGATCCGGATCAGCATTTGAAGCCATTAACAGCCTAAGCAGTGCAGCTCTGCTGAGCTTTAGACAGCGACTTGGATTGGTTTGCCTAGCTAAACTCTACCTACCACTGTCATCTTCCTGGGGAGAGCACTCTGGGAAACACAGGACGCCAAATAGGTTTTAATCAGAGTAAAGGAGCTCAGCTGAGTGGCAAAGCTTATAAAGGAACAGCGATGTCATTTCTGGAAACAATGTGTGTTGTAGCAATCACAAATGTGTTGATTTTGAAAGCTGTTGTGAGTGTTTATAGAATTCAGTAGCTTTAACCCCCTGGGCATGTGGGGTATTTCGGCTGCTAGTATTGGCTCCCTCGATCTGTGTATACCCGCTGTGACCTAGAAGAACGCATCCTTCTGTCCCAGTGTTCTGGTAGCTGCTTGTCTTCTATATATTATTATTATTATAATATGCCAAGGCTTAATTAGATAGACAAGCACTCTTATTAAATGATAATGTACCTAGCAATTATGGTTATTATTAAAGGTAGTCTTCAATCAGAATATCAAAAGAAGTCTTGTACAAGTCTATCTTATTAAAAAAAAACTAACAAGATAAAACAAACAAATCAACCAACCAAAAAAGCAAAGCAGAGTCAAAAGCAGAAGCAAAACCCTGAAGCACGAGTGACTTCCCAGTGGTCCTTGGCCTGTCTGTGGCTTTGAGACAGTCTGTGTGGGCATTTTGGTTGTGGTCGCTCACAATATCTGCCTTAGCTCATGATCAGAGTTAATCTTTTGGAGTCCGGGCCTCCCCAGTTCCATGGGAGTAAGCCTAGCTCTGGTTAGTACCTCATTCACAAATTCCAGATGTATAACACAGCTTAAACGAATGAGTAGTGAAAGCCTCTTCTGGGCTAGTTTTGAACATCATTTAATAGTAAACAACTACGGTATTTAGGGAGCAGGATAAAGACCACCTTTGTGCTGCTCCGTAGGACTCCAGAGCTTCACCTGCAAAGTAATTCCCCGGCAGCAGCTCACGTTGTGTGTTCTCCTCGGTCCTTGGTCCTTCCGCTCTCCCAGTGGGGATATAGGTTTACATCCCCATTAAAAGGCAAAGGCTTTTTTTCACTCATCATGTTATTCTTCCAGTAAAGAATGTGATCAATTTAGGAACCTCCTTCAGTACTTTAGACCTTGGCCATTCATGAAGGCCATTGACTTAAAATAGAAATACTGTGTCCTTACATGTTCTGTGCTTCCTAGCGTGGCATTCCCTGTTTATCCTGGCACTTAATATAGGATGATGGCGGAGAGGGAGTAGCAAGATCTCCTTTGCTGGTAACTTGTCTGCCTTCTTACCCTAGATCCTTCTCAGCTGATTTTAGAAATGCAGTGACAAGCTGGAAATCTAATCCCATGATTGTTTTGGTTCCTGTATGAGTGTGTATGGGGGGGGGCGATAGCGAAAACCTTGAGAGCGTATGTATGGACATACCAGATATCATGCTGTGTGTGCTTTTGACACCAGAATTTAACACAGTGACCATTCTCCACCTCACTGTCCTTGCTCTAGTTTCGCGTTGGTTGCCTGCCATGTTGGCCAGACCAGATAGACTTTTTCATGGTTATCACCTCCGTCCATACGGGGTCCACTTACTCTTAGAACGCCTCTCCTGTAGTTGGAGTGGGAGTGATGGCCGCAGCGAGGCAGAATCCCAGCACTGTTGCCTTGGGCGAGTCTACTCTGCTACTCACCGGGGTGTGTCACTCTGACACGGAATATTAAATTCTCAACATATGTCACTGCCCTACCTACCAGATGGAGTGAAATAATAAAGCCGTATAAATTATAGGTTGTCACACCGTGCTACAGAGGCCCTTGTAGGATCATCTTCTAAATAATTACCTAGTAGAGTACGTCGATGTTGCTTTTGGCCTCCTGGGGAGCCTCAGTAAACCTTGGTGGAGACTATCAAATGAGGAAAATAATATGTACTTTATTTTTGGTTTAACAAATCTTTCTCAATTATTCTGTTAATCCTTGTCCTTTTTAAAGATAGTGTTGAGACTGGCTAAAGTTTTAAGTCAGTTGCAGCAAGGCTAGTTCACATCAGTGATGCTATCCTGAATGGCTGGAATGAGAAATGGCTTTCAGTTGGTTCTGAACTATGGCTTCCACAAGTCATGTTAAAATACCGTTCCTTTGCACCTTTGTCTTTAGCTTACTTGGTAGTTTTGCAAGTGTCAGGTTGAGCCCCATTCTCTAGCTGTGATGTGCTGTAAGCAGAGATGCATGTCAAGAAATAGTTGGGGACAGTTGAGGCACAAGTTCAGCAGAAGTTATTCTTGGTTTGATTTCTGGGAAGAAAAAAATGAAAAAAGAAAGAGTTTGTAAGTACCTTACATAGATAATGTTATTCTTTCTGTAACGATGGTAAAACCACCAACAAGACATTGTTAAACTCTGTGATTAGAAAAACAGCATTGTGGATTTGAATATCCTTGCCACAGAAGAGTAATCTGTATTTACATCGTTTTCAGTTTGCTGTTAAGTGTGACCATGTCTGTGTGGTGCCCTCTGGATGCCACAGTGTGTCTTTCTGAAAAGTTGATCAGTATTGTGTGTGTGTGTGTGTTGTGGTAAAGATTTGGATGTTTATTCTAAAAGTAATTGGAACAAACAGTTAAGTACTAAAGAACTAAATGACACCAAAAAAATCTTTTTTGCATCAGTGTACCATGGCAGGAGTCAGTTCTGGATGTTCTGCGAGTAGTTCTTCCACAGATAGAGGAAACTATTTTGGAAACACACATATGAATTTGAAGGGTGAAATGATGACCTAGATGTCAGAAATATCTGTTAGTACAAAAGGCAAATCTTTCAATTCTTCTTAGACTGATGGGCAGATGTGTATTTCAGTGTGTTTTCTTCTGTATCAGCTTTGATTTCTTAAATTCTTAAAATTATCAGACAGATCACTCATGCAGCTAGTAACTCTCTCCTAGCTTGTGTAAGCACACGCTATCCTGTTGTATACTAGTGATGTGGACAAGACATATATTCAGAACCTATGCCTATTGTTAAGAAAGAACACATCTAACAACATTGCTTTCTCTGAGAACTTTGTCAGGCTTTTCAATTGTGTGGTAATCACTGTGATTCTCATCTCGGAAATGGAATGTCATCTGCAGTTCCACAGGAATCCAATAAAGACTGTGTAAAATAAGTTGTTTGCCACTTCCGGATATTCCAAAATCTCAGCTTATCTCTCTTAACTTCATTTCTATATCATATCCCTAAAAAAAATCCCGATCACATAATAAATGCATATATAATAAGATTGATATATAATTTCACATGGTTAGTTTTAAAAACTCCCAACACTGATATGCATAGGTATTTTAAAATAAAACCATTAGAAGATGTATTATTTTATGCCTGCATGTATGTCTGTGCTTATTGAGGCGAGAAGAGGATGTAGGATCTGTGCTACAAATGGTTATGAGCTGCCGTGTGGTACAGGAAGAGCAGCCAGTGCTCTAAACTGCTGAGCCGTTTCTCCAGCCCATATATAGGTGTTTTATAAACGGTGATGCATTTAGCACTCTGTGGTCTCTGGAGGTTCAAGTTTTGCCTGTAAACTAACCAGCCCTGTGAGCTTTTTAGAATTGGACTGACCGCTCTGTCAAATCTCTGTCAAGACTCAAATGCACATGAATTTATGTAGCTTCCTCTTAAGTAGATTTCCATTCAGGATTTATTATCATTTCAATATTTGCTTTGTTAAATCTCTGTTGTGCTTTGTGAAAACCATATTCCTTTTCCTTTCAATAGTAGGCTAGAAGAATTATCTCACTGGGTTTGAGAGTTTGCAGTGTAGTACATTTGTGTAAAACCCTTTTCTGGCCTTCAGGTGCTTTACAGAAAGCACATGTTATGCATTATTGTGCATTTCGAAAATTTATCTCCTGACACCCTGTTGCATGCAGTCTTGAGTTCCTATCCTTCTTTTAGGTTGTTGATCAAATAGAGACGGCATCATGAGAGCTACCTTGAAAAGAGCTACCTTGAAAATGTGCCCATGAGCAGTTTCCTATAAGGGAAGTCACATTGTTTCTTATGAAATGAAACCATGTGGGACTTTTATGACCCCTCCCTGATGCTGTTCTCATGTTCGAAACTCATTCCTAAGTAATCTCATCCCCTGTGTGTTTGCTGAGCCAGCAGGGCAAGAACGCTGTAGGGCTCAGTGAGTCTCAGCCTGCGCAGTGAAATGGGAAGCCATTTTAGCAAATGTATGGGACAGAAACCTCTTTAAAATATCTGTTTTTGTTCCCAGGTGGTGCAGTCTTCCTTTTCCTGGTTGCTTTCCCTTGGGTGCCTAAGAAAGACGGCAGACACCTGACGAGTGGGCACAGCAATGGGGGTGGTGGAAGTCGTTTCCGTTTGGCAATTCTAATGGAATATTTGTATTTAGAATGTGTGGATGGTGTTTTCTGAGTTCCTCTTGAGAAGAACACTGCCCATTTAAGAAAGGTCAAAATATTTGGCTAGCTAAACATTTCATCGGCAGTTCTGGAGCAAACGGTCAGCGCCACTGTAGCTGCCTGAGGAAGGGAGGACATCAGAGGGCTGACCTGCTTCTGAGGAGCAGCCCTAAGGGCATGGGGTGCATATACTGGTGCCAGAGAGGCTTTGGGATTATGGGAAGACAGTGATGTCACATAGGCCAAGAAGAGCCCTGAAGAAAGGAGGACACATGACTGGAAGTATGCTGTGGAAAAGTCACAGCTCAGTACCATTGGACGGAGTCCTGTCCGCCAGTCTGATAGGGAAAGAAATGCAGGTTTGGTGAAGAAGCAATTGCAGACAGTTCTTTAACTGTGACTGCTATGGGAAGGAAAAAGAGAAGGCCAGAGGTGGAGATGTGGAGGTGGGTATAAAGGATATAGGTATAAATGCAGTTCGTTTTTGTTTTTCGTTTTTGTTTTTTGTTTGTTTGTTTTGTTTGTTTTGTTTGTTGAGACAGGGTTTTTCTGTAGCTTTGGAACTTGTCCTGGAATTAGCTCTTGTAGACCAGGCTGTCCTTGAACCCACAGAGATCCACCTGCCTCTGCCTCCCGAGTGCTGGGATTAAAGGCGTGCGCCACCACCGCCTGGCAAAAGCAGTTTGTGTCATTGAATGGCTCTTCTGAGTAGCAGAAGAGTTTGTGAAGCATTCCATTAAATGCTTGTCATTGTGAAATTCTATTTTCCCAGTGCAAATAAAACAAAGCAAACAAACAAACAAAAACCAAATAACTTGTCCTGACTTCTAGCCGAGCATGGTGATGCAATACAAAAAAACAAAGATTTGATTGAATTTCACCTTTGCTGCTTTTCAGCTTCCTGACTCTCCATTCTCTCAAATGTAAAATGTTCGATTCTGTTCTGTGGAGTGAAAACCAGGTCTCATTTTACACAGACACCAGCATAGTTGCATACAGTAGGCTTCCTGCTGTCCATCCCAGACACGGAGTTTTACTTAGAGGCGGGCAGGAAGGCACGGGGTGAAATGAGTCCTTGCCCTCTGGTTTGAGCCGAGACACACGTGTGGTTTTGTAGCCCCAGCTGCGTCTCATGAACCAGCTGGAGCTTTCCTTCCTTCACACTGTCCCAGCCCCATCTGTGTGCATCCACAGCACCCGGTCTGCCTCTCGGCTTTCTGCCTCCGTAACTTCCTGTGGCGTGCCCTGCAGCCTGTGCACATCCTGGCCCTCACATCTCGTTATAAAGATTGCTTCGGGTGTAGTCAAGGGCTGCCTTCCAGACGAAATCAGTCATGGGTGGGACTCCTGTCCTGCCTCCTACAGCTCCCCTAGCTGACAGTTGATGAAACGGCTGAAGAATGTGGTGTCTGTGGTTGCCCCACATTTCACAGCTGTTCCTGAGTGAACCAGCCTAGGTGCTCACAGGCCTGCTCTCTTCAGCCACCGGCTGGCACCATGCCTTGGCTAGTTGACTGCGTTTTCCTTCTGGCTGTTTTCAAACGAGGGTATAAGGAAAGGGTTCCCATGTGCTCAGGGCTTTTTATTCGTAGACTCTTGAACCCGGGGCTTGGTTTTGCAAGCAGTCTCTAGAACAGCCCCGTGACCTAAATATTTTTATCCTCCCAGCCCTGTAGGAAGATAAGAGATTCTAATTGCCTTGCCCTGCTTCACACGGCACATCCGGGGCATAGCTGGGAGTCCTGTCATGTCTGATGAAAGCTGGTCACAGCTCCTTCTGTACTGTGCTAGGGTCAAAATGAAGAATTCGTTTTAAGTGCTCATTTCATTGTGCCAGTCAGGAAGTTGGATGGGGGTATTAGGTAGAAGGAGGAGTTTGTTTTCCTACTAGGCATGAAGGAGTTGCTGGAGTCTAGTTTGCTGTTTTGTTATTGTTGTTGTTTTGTTTTTGTTTTTTGCACGAACTCTGTTACATGGATCAGGAAGCATCATAGAAGATTCCGAAGGGGATCTCTCCTGGCAGCTGAATTGAACTTCCACAGAGCAGGCACACTGGGCATCAGCCTCCTCTCCCTGATGGGAGGAGTTTCTGCCCACAGGTGCTGGCACTCCCTGGTGTCCCTCCCTCCTCTGAGCATTTTGTCTCCAGCCCACAGGCACCTGATTGTACAACCCTGGGTCTGCTGCAGTGACACCCAGAGAGCATCACCGTGTAGGGCTGTGATGTGCTACTGCGGGCACTCGGCCTCGTAGTCCACGCAGCCCTGATGTGCTCTCAGACTTGTTGGGTTGGAGCTCAGCCTGGGTGGAGAGCTGCTTGTTTGAGTCAGGGAAACTCCCTTCTGGGCAGGAGGAACCTGCAAGCGTGTTGTGCTAGACCACAGCTATGGGCTCTGCAGATTGCATCACCATCTGGTCGCAGTCTGGGAGGCAACTGCCTGTGAAAGACTTACTCCCTAGGCGCAGTTGCTCCTGACAAAGTTTTTACGCTTGATGTGGTGGCAGTGGTCCAAAGTGACAGACTGTGTCTTTGTCTCTTTCTTGTTCTCTACTTTGCAGTTTGCTCTCAGGAAGCTCACATCTCTTATTTGTAAGAGTTTCATTTTCAGTAGGTTTTTACTTTCTTTGCTGGAAAGTTCGAAGCCTGCCAGGCATTCAGGAATACCAGTGGGGCCTTACATGGCAATGGTAAAGACATAAGAACACACAAGCACCAGGCGCAAAGCCTCCGTAGAAACGGAGAAAGGAAAAACAACAACAACAACAAAAACAAACAAACAAACAAACAAAAAACCAAAAAAACTTGCTTAAACCCTGGAATCGTATCACCTAAGAATCCCTTCCAATTTAATAAAAGTGGTATGAAAGAATGAACAAATAGGAATATTTCCCATAAATTAATGTGCAGCTGAACACCTGGGGAAGAAGAAAGTTACCTCACTGGTTCTGAGTCACGTCTTTTTGTAATGGCATTAGGTCACTGTATTTAAGTTTAATACTATTTACATTAATGGAACAGTTACCTAACTTAAGAGACCATTTTCATTTGCTTCCCCCTAGTTTTCTCTAGCAGCTTGGACATTCCAAAGCGAGGTCTTTAATATGAGCAGCCATTTTACTTTGTGTCAACATCCAATCTCTTCCCCTCCCTCACAGAAACTGAGCACCTCATCCCCACAGGTTCACTTGGGTGAAAACACAAAACTCTTTTCTTGCTCACATTTATCTTTCAAAGTAATTCCTACTTAAGTATCTTGTAAACCTGTAGCACTTTTAAGTAGTCATTCTTAAAAGGATAGTATATGAATAAAAATAATTCTTCTGCTTGTTACTATAAGCATAGAACCTTCCAGTTAGAGTGAGAAGCCTCTCTGTTTACTATTTTCATCTGCCGAGTTCCTGACTACCTACCTGCCCTTGGGCAGCCTTAACGTGCTCCCCTTCTGTCCTGGAACTCTCTCTCTCTCTTTTTTTTTTGGTCTTCTAGGTAGGTTATTGATAAATTTTAAGTCTAACTTATCTGCCGTCTCCTTGAAGGCCTTCCTGTTCGTGCACCATGTAAATGGTTTTTGGTACCTGTGTTGTTGTTCCTCCAGCTGTGTATTTGATTTTGTAGTTCTCTAGGCTTCCTGTGTGTTCCTGCACCCTCCTCTTAGGAGGGTCTAACCAGGATGCCTGAAATCCCAGAGTCATTGCTCAACAAACATTTGCTTAATGTTAGGATCACAAGGAACTTGGCTTCATGCTGACCTAATCCTACATAGGTGGGCGTCTGCCAGTCTTCCTGTTGCCCTGGGAATATCTTCCAAGTGAAAGATTGCAAGGAATGACAGACTAAGAGAACAGGAGAAATGGGCAGTTTTCAGGCCGTGAAGAAGGCTTCTCAGATAGACCCGAGCAGTCTGTGCTAGCTCACTGTGGAGGGATTGCAAATTTAAACACAGGTACTCACTCCAGGCAATGCAGTGGGAGAAGTGAGCCAGCTGTAAGGAGGAAGAGGCCCGGATTGCTTAGGAAACAAAGCCAGCAGCTGAAGAGACAGGAGCATGTTTGGGACATGTGCTCTGTGCTACCCAGCTTCTAGTGAGCCAAACACATCCAGCATAGATAGATAGATAGATAGAGAGAGAGAGAGGGGGGGGGGATCTTCAGTCTCTGTGCTACCCAGCTTCTGTTGAACCAAACACATCCAGCAAAGAAAGATAGATAGATGATAGATAAAAATAAAAAGTTAATTAAATGATTGCTAATGATTCTCTGCTATATGTGTAGACCAGGGCCTGCCTAGCATAATCATCATCAGAGGCTTGGTCCAGCAACTGATGGGCGCAGATGCAGAGACACACAACCAAACATTCGGCAGAGCTAGGAGAATCCTGTGAAAGAAGGGGAGGAAGGATTGTAGGACCCAGAGGGGTCAATGACACCATAAGAAAACTCACAGAATCAACTACTCAGGACTCACAGGGGCTCACAGAGACTGAACAGACCATCAGGGAGCCTGCATAGGTCTGCCCTAGGCCATCTCTATATAAGGTATGGTTGTGCAGATGGGTGTTCTTGTGGCTCTCCTAACATGGAATCAGGGTGTCTCTGACTCTTGCCTGCTCTTGGTACCCTTTTCATCCTGCAGTCCTGATATGAGGGTATTGCCTAGTCTTGTTGCAACATGATAATACCATGTTTGGTTGGTATCTCTGGGCAGCTCACCCTTTTCTAAAGGAAACAGGAGGAGTGGATCTGGGTGGAGGGGACGTGTGTGTGTGTGTGTGTGTGTGTGTGTGTGTGTGTCTGTGTGTCTGTGTGTGTGTGTGTGTGTGGTGGGGAAGACTTGGAGGAGAGGAGGGAGGAGAAACTGCAGTTGAGATGTAATATATGAGAGAAGAATAAAAAATGGCAAAATGTAATAAAATCACACTTTATAGAATCATCTTTTAAAATGGGGGGGGGGAAGCATAACCCAGAGGGCCTGACCTGAGCGAGTAGGGAGTGTGGCCTCATCTGCAGGAATAGTTACCCTCACACCTGATTTCATTATGAGGATTTTGCCTTCCCATTTCTCTCTGCTTTTCTCCTTATAGGACCTGAAGCTGAGTTGGTTGGCACCTATCCCCAACTTTCTCTTCATTTTTATTAACTTCCTCTCACTTGATTCCATTTTCTCTTTGAGTTGAAATTTATAAGCCTTATTTTTTGATAATATAGAGAGAACTTTACAGCTTAATCATTATGTTATAATTGATTTGAAATTTATATTTCTTCAGGATCTCTGAACCTTTTTTTTTTTTTTTTTTTTTTTTTTTTTTTTTTTTTTTTTTTTTTTTTTTTGGTGATGGTCATAAGAAGGCACTTTTGATTGATTCCCGTGCTACTTTTAAATGATTCAGCCTGTCTGGTGCTAAGGAAGTTTGGAAAGTTAGAATCATGTCAGCTAGGGAGAAGGAGGAGAAAGTTTCCATAGAGTCTTCTAAAGAAGTCCTAAGGTGAGCACATCTAAGGGAGCCATGTGCCTCATCACATGATCTTACTCTGCCGCTTCGGAATGGCTGTACCTGCACTGAACATCCTGCAGGCACCTGCAGGCATCGGGTCCTCGTTCCTTCGGGTGCTCACTACAGTCTCAGGTGTTGTACAAGACTCAGGGAGAAAGTTCTTTCTAGTCTCTTTACTCAGAAGCTTCCTGTTTCGGGATTCCAGTGAGGTGATCAATATTTAATTCCTTATTCCTGTTTCTTATATAGGTACTGTTGTCTTCAGCTTACTTCCACTGTCAAATGGATAGGGATGACGGAATTTGGCGAACTCGCCTTCTCATGCCGCTTTAAATCTCCCTTTTATCTGTCTGTCTGTCTCTTTGTCTGTCTGTATAAGCCAGTCTGTCTTCTGCATGTGTATCCCTACTGTGCGAAGTGTTTACATGTGTGTATTTGAGTTCGGGCTTGTGCCTACATGCATGTTCTCCTATGAGTAGAGTTAGTGCTTGATATTGAGTGTCTTCTTCAATTGTTCTCTATTTTATTATTTTTGACAGGTTCCCTCACCGAGGCCAGAGTTTACCAGTTTGTTTTGACCAGCTGGCCAGAGAGTTCCAATAGATCCACTTATCTCTGCCTCCATAGTGCAGCAAGCTGCCATGCCTGGCCTTTTATGTTGCTTCTGGGGACCTGAACTCAGACTAGCAAGCACCCCTTTTTTTACTTAAATTTCTTGAACATTCTTACATATTAAGCATCTCACCCCCCCCTCTCTCTGTGTGTGTGTGTGTATGTACACACACACGTGTACATCCATATGTATATTTGGACTAGGCAGAGTTTAAATAAAAGGGATAATCCTGTGAGTCCTTTGGAGGGAGTATTTGGTTGTCATGAAATTGAGTTGTTTAGGGAAGAGGAGAAAGGGGCAACGTGGGATATGCCTCCTTTTATGATAGGAGCCCGAAGAGGGGGGTCACTTTGACATAGTGGTATAGTTTTGTCACACTGGCTCAAATGCTGAGGTAGATGATTCCTGAGAGTCTCTTTCAGATTAGAAAAGAAAGGGAAGACTAAAGCCAGGCCCGCCTCCCCAAAGGCTTAGTGTACCAAGGTGTGTTTCTCTCAGGTGCCTGCAGTTTTGAATGCTTGAATGGCTTCTGTCCAGTCTGGCTAATTAACTGGTGCCTGGCTGATCTGTGGCTTCATATTCGCTGTATAGAGAGAGACAGCACCGTGTCCAAGCATGAAAGCATGACAGTGGACACTTGTGTATCTATTAGATACCATTTCTGGTTTTCAAGGGGAAAAAATCGAGGTAGCCTTTCAAGTGTTACGCTGGTGACTCTCAACACAGAACTGACAGGATTGTGTGGTTTTGTTTGTTTTGGATTTTGTTTAGTATTTTGGTTGTTGAGCCCAGAAAGTAGGATGAATCTTTTAGGTGAGGGGTATAACGAATGTTGACGTGTACCAGATGTTTGTAGTTGAGCTTGCTAAAGTGGTTCTTTGATGGAATTACTCCTCTGAGATGGTTCCAGTCTCTCTTTAGATGCCGTTTGATCTTCGTTTAGTGATTTGCTTTACCACACTCTTTTGGGTGTATGGCTCCCTGTCTAATCTTGCTCCTCCTTATCCTTGCAAGCTCACAGCTTATAAATAAACCTGAAAAATACAGCTGCAGTTCCATCAGTCGTTTTAGCAAGCATCTTACAGACTTAACTAGCAACTTCCAGATAACTGACTAGCAGATCTAAAAGAACACCGTTCTCAAAATGAAATCGCCTTGGACAATTCTGAACTGCTGCAAGCCGTCACCCCCCTTAATATTTCCGCCACATCTTCACAGTTCCACTTTCAAACAACAATGAGAGAACTCTCGCTCGAGTTATCTGAAGACACTGGCTTAGTCCTGTAAACCCTGAAGGATGACAATGTGCCCAATGATGACACATCTTCTTAGTGTTCCTCATTGTTCTAACTTAGTGACCTTTCCTTAAGTGGTTCATCTTCTGTCATATTTATAATCTCTTGAGTGTGGCAATCATGAGAAGGCATGGAAGTGCAAGTCACCCACCCCCAAAGAAAATGGCAGCCCTTGGCTTGTCCCACCAAGAGGCACTTAAGGTTCTCAGCCTGAGGGTCAGCTTAGAGGGTTAGTGCTGGGATCTTTAGGAATGCACCAGGCATCCTGTGAACACTCTTATTTCTCTGATTCTTTTGGAAGCTCCTTTGGTCTAGTGATCTTGTGTTATTTAGTTTCTGTTCTTCTCTGACCTTGTTGAGGAAGCCAGCAGAATCATTTCCAGTAAAGGGTACTTAATAACAGATAGCTACTTAACTCACAGATTGGAAAAGTAGAGTTTTGCTGAGTTGTATGTTACCCAGACATTTCCCTTCTTTGATCACAGATTCTGTTCAGGCTTCAGACAAAAACCCTCTATCAGCCCAGAAGCCTCTGCTTCAGTCTCAGGGGCAACAGTGTTAAACTACAGGGTTCAGCTAGTGGACTAATGCTTTCATAGGCCTAAAACATCTCAATTATTTTACGTATATTTTAACATATTAAATTACACTATGTTCTTTATTAAAGAGGTCTTTGGTGGGGTAGGTACCTAACTACTCTGCAGAGCAGTACCGCCATGCTCATAGGAGTGTAAGAGGCATTGCCATGGCACAGACCCTTCAGAAGGATGCTAAGAGATTCTACTAGGTGTTGTGAGAACTCTCCTGCCCACTCTGTCACTGCAGAAGTTGAGGCTTAGAGATGTTCTGTCGGCAAATTTGTATATTTGGGCCTCCCGTCCCTTTATTCCTGCTCCCGGGGGGACACAGCTTGGATCTGGATGTAACTCATTCTGAAGCCTGTGCTCGTCATGCCTCTCCTGCAATTGTTTGCAGGTGAACTGCTGTTCAGGTCAGATCATAATCTGGTACCTCCTTTGAGACACCTAGGAAGCATTATCCTATAGTATAGAAAATGCTCAACACAGCGAGATGGTCTCATATGATACCCAAAGAAGAGAAGCAATAAAGTGTGGTGAGTTCAGCCAGAACGGAAACCTCTGGGGAGAGAAGCAGGCTGAGTGTGGCAGAAAGCTTCTCAGCATTTGCTCTTCGTGCTGCATATGCCTGTTGGCTCTGTGCACAGCCCCCACAGCCCAGCGAGGGAATGGCTACACAGTCATCACTAATGAGTGGCTTAAGATGATGGCTTGTGTTAAGTACACCTAATTTTGTTAGATTTAAAGACCATTTGTTAGAGTTTGGTAGACAAACCACAGGACTGGCAGAAGTAGATAGAAAAGGAGATGAGGGGCAGGGATCCTGAATTTTGCTTTAGGTTCTAAGAAAGCTGCGCGTTCAGCAGTAGAGGTCTGCATGTCTTCAGATGTGGAGTGAGGATGTCCTTTGTTGGGACAGCATGTTAGTCAGTATTCCAAGAAGAGGCAAAGGGGAGAAAGGGAAACGTGATGCTTGCGAGGTAGAAGAGAGGGCAGGTTCAGACGTGATGTGCAGATAGCTACAGTGTTCTTACTAAATTACTTTGCTATGGAATTTTCAACTTAGGCCACTAAAGTATGTTAATAAAACACAAAATATGCCAGTCGGTACTGGGTAGAGAATTCTACACTTTTCTTTTCCACTTCTGTTTCCCATTGGAAGGTAGCCCTTTTGAAAATCATGGCCAGGTGAGATGGAAGCCAGGCCGTAAGTACTGGCCTCCACCTGGAAGCTTGAGTCACCGTCTGTGTGCACACTGATGTCAAACTGCATTTGTTTTTAACAGCTGGGTCACATTTCCCTCTTATCTGGGCCTCCGATGTTGACAGCTTTAAGAGCTGCAGCAGGTCCCTGTGTTTGTATTGTAGAACCTCCTAGCCACGGTCAGGGACACACACAGTGGCAGCATCCATATCAACTTTACAGAACAGGAATCCGAGACTCAAAGAGGTCAGGATTTGTTTGCGTGTCGAGGAGCTGGCTAGGGAAGGAACTGGGGAGGACCTGTTGCTTGCCCTCTGCCTCCTCTAAGGAATGCTGCTGTTTGTGGGGAGCCTCATGTTCTTTGGTAACCAGCCCCATAGCTCAGCGTTTCACTTGGTGTGTGGGCATCTAGAGGTCCAAGAGAATTCCAGTCACCCTTGAGTCTAATCCCTTCATTTTACCTGAGAGGAAAGGAAGTGACTTTGCAGGGGAGCCAGTTGCTTTGGGCATTGTCAGCCATTAAGCCCATGTGTTCTGCTGAGTCCCAAGTTTTCTGAAGTTCCTGCCTGTGCTCTGAAGATCTCAGAGGGTGATCATTGGGGTTTCACTTCACTGCCTGTCCTTCATCACCCCGCTTCCCCTTTACTGGATCTGGAGAATTGTGTGTATGTGTGTGTGTGTGTGTGTGTGTGTCTATCTGCCTGCCTGCCTGCCTGCCTGTCTGTCTGTCTGTGTGTCTGTCTGTGTTTTCACTTTAACTTTCTTTGTTTAAGCACATACTAAGAGAGGATGGTCATCTTAGAGTCCTATGTTAACTTTCTGTGTCTTTCTTAGAGACAGTATGAATTATGTCTGTTCCTTCAAGAATGTGGATGGAGGCCTAAGGTCTCAAGAAGAAAGCCAAGCAGAGCAGGCCGACTCTACTGAAACAACCTGAATCAGGACATTGATTCCAGCTTAGCTTTCTTCCCCCACACTCCCAAAAGCAGTAATCCTTCTCAGCGGGCCATCTAAGTCACACATCCCATCTTCCATGATGGCTTTCTTTGCCTTGGCGCCATCCGTAAATATGAAACTCAGTAATTAGATTGCCCCTAGTCCCTTCTACCAACCCACAAAACAAGAGGATAGCAGCAGTAACCTGAAGACAAGATCCTGCAAAGGGTCTCGGACAGTGTCCTTGACCCTCAGTTCCACGGAGGCAAAGCCAAGGAATGAGACAGACTCATACTCTATGCCTTACTGATAGATTTACTACTCTCAGGCCAGATTGGTTGATGTTCCCGGTGCTATAAGAAATGGTTAATGTGTCTACCATGAAAAGAGATTGAGTTTGAGAACGTGATATAAAGTTCTCTCATTTGTAACATCCTAAAATATGAATCAGAAAGTTACTCTACCCTGGGCTCATGGGTCACTTAGAGTCATTTAGAAGAGGCGACACCCGCCTGCTGACTTTGCACTTTCCTTCCTGCAGTAAGCATTTCTGAGGGAGTTTGCCTTGCTGGGGAGCAGAGCTGGCTGCTGTTGACCTGTTTGTGAGTTGCCTGGCAGTTTTCTCTGGGCTTCTCCTGACATGTTTTAACATGATTGCTTAAGGCTTCGGGGTGAGGATTGCCTGTTCTGTGCTGGAGAATGAGAAAACCACGAGTCTCTTTTTGAATCAAAATGAGACAACAGAGACAGGAAAAGTATCTTTTCTTTGGATTTCCTTTAAAATAATATGTATAAAAGCATTGGACCTTGGGAAACAGGAGCCACAAATATGGTCTTAAAATCTCTGTTTTCACCAAATAGATATGACTACCAACATGTCTCCCCTTTTGGAGGCACAGGTTCTGCTGGACAATGGGCAACACTGTGACCTTGTCTCCAGGGTGTGTGTGTGTGTGTGTGTGTGTGTGTGTGTGTGTTTGTGCATGCGCGCGCGTGTGCTTGTCTGCTTCAGCTCTCATTCCAGTTTGTACTTTTTCTTCAAACTCCAGTTTATGGAGACACACAGTTGTATTCTTAACAGTGCTGTATGCTACAAAACATTGCTTTTTAAGAAAAACAGAAAAATAAAAAACCATAAGAAACAAAACAACTTCGTTTACCTTTCATTGCGGTGGCCGGCTGGCTGCTCACTTGATACACTGTCTTCAAGTTGAAGCAGGCTCCTCATCTCTTAAGCAGGAGTAAATCTCAAAACTAAGGTTGGCAGCGAAGTAGATTTTCTGGTAAAGTGTTGGAAATCTTCATTTTTGTTGTTGTTGTTCTACCTGGGAAGGTAGGTGGGCGCTCTGCGGCCCTGTGGAGACTGTCCTTTGGGGCACCTTCCAAACCGACCTGCCCACAACAACTGGAGCAACTTGCTCGCTTGCTAATGTATATGACTCACATTGCAGAGAGATGTGGAGACCGGGGAAGAACATTTCCTGAACCAACAGGAACCTGGGATGATTCACCTAAAGGGTACCCAGAGGGCCGGGTCAGTGTCAGAGTCCAGGTGAGGAGTGGAGGATGAAGTCTCAGGGAGGGTCTCACTAATTAGCTCTAATGTTCAGGTCTATGTAGATTTTTATTATTAGGTTTTCTATTGTTATTTAGAAGATAATGTATTTTATCACCATTTGCTGGCTAAATTCACCATTAAGAGAAATAAGAATATATATACAAACATTCGTAGTCTAAGCTTGCACACATGCATATGTGCCTGCCTGTATTTGTGTGTGTGTGTGTGTCTGTGTGTCTGTGTGTGCTGTATAGTGTATGCACATGAGTATTCTTGTCAGGCTCAAAAGTAAGTGCCTTTGTACACTAAGCTATCTTGCTGACCCAAGAATTTAATTTACTAAAGGGAAATCCTTTAAAAACACAGCTGCAAATATCTTGAGTGAGACTAATTGTGATTGTCAGTAGTAATTGTTAACTTTGAAAACCTGAAGTTTTACTCCAGTCTAATAAATTCTGTATTCTGGTCTATATACACAGACACATACACACCAATACAACTATTTTTGGTTTTTCGAGACAGGGTTTCTCTGTGGCTTTAGAGCCTGTCCTGGAACTAGCTCTTGTAGACCAGGCTGGTCTCGAACTCACAGAGATCCGCCTGCCTCTGCCTCCCGAGTGCTGGGATTAAAGGCGTGCGCCACCACCGCCCGGCTTCAACTATTTAAAATATTTTAAATTGAGCTTAGAGGACAGGTTCACTGATGGTCTTGAGTGACATTCTTTTCAAAAGATAATTCCTTAAGATGAATTTTTTGTGGACTGGGTGTGATGGCTCATGCCTTTCATCATGGCACTCTGAAGGCAGAGGCAGATGGATCTCTTGAATTCAAGGCTTCCTGGTCTACATGGTGAGTTCTGATAGCCAGAGCTACTTGGTGAAATCCTGTCCCCAAAATATATAAATAGAAAAACAATAAATAAGTTTTAAGTAAGCATTTTGTATATTTCTTATTATTGGTTTACTTCTTAGAGAAGATGTCTATTTGTTACAGTTGACCTCAAGCTTCCTGTGGAGCTCAGCTTGTCCTCAAACTTTTGATTCTCCTGTGTGTTAGGATTACAGATACTCACCACGTTATTTGACTTACTCTTTTTAAAAATGCGTTTCGTAATGATAAATTTGTATTATTGAATTAAAAGTTTATTTCTGAATTATTTTAGAACTTTCAGATAAAAATTTCAGTGTTAGCCAGGCACGATGGCATTAGCCTTTCCTTCCAGCACTTGGGAGCCAGAGGCAGGCCTGTGAGTTCCAGGCAAACCTGGTTTACAGAGTTCCAGGAGAGACAGGGCTATGTAGAAAGAACCTGTCTCAGACAGATAACAAAAGATTTAAATTTTTTTATATGTAATGTTTAAACAAATTAATATTTTCACAAATGGTGGCTGCCAAGAAAGTTCCTTAGGTGAAGGCTGTCAGCACCAAGCCTAATGATCCAGGTTTGCTCCTCAGTACCCAGTTGGGGGAGAAGGGAACTGACTCTTGCAAACTTCCCACTAGCCTCCATCCACGTGTGCTATGCCACAGCTCCCACCGACTCCCAAAGGAAATACATCTGATACAACTGTAGGAGAAAAACCAACCGGATGAATTATGAATTAAATTTTTTGGAATAAATTTTTATGGAATTCATGGATGAAGAGTAATAAAAATATCAGGTAGAAGTGCTTTGAAGTTGGTAAATCTGTTCGATATTTCAAACTGCATTCAATTTAGGTATGCTTTAGGAAAAGAAGCTGTTAACGATAGGTTCTCCTGTGTTTTCCAGGAAACTAAATGTGTTAAATTACTAAATTTGGGTTGTTTTCTTTTGCCATTTTCTAAACAAACTGAAAAATAAAAAAATAAAAACAAACCAAAAAGCAGCCCAGCTTGCTGTTTCTCTTCTGTTTAAGGAGGGGTGTTGCAGTGAGTAGTAGCCAGTCCTAGGAACAGGCTCCAAGTCAAAATTAGCCAACTTAATAATGGCTTAGTCTTTGATAAGATTTTTCTGGATTTATAAGCAACCCTTCACTTAGACTTGAGCCTATAATAACTACTTACACTTCTCTGTGGATTTTTGCCACATTTGACGTTTGAATCCAGTTTTGAGCTAGGGAGTTGTGCCATGTAGACCTTGTTTGGGGCATCATCATACATAGGGTTTCTGTCAATACAATGAAACAGCGTGGCCAAAAGAAAATTGGAGAGGAAAGGGTTTTTATTGGGCTTACACTTCCATATTGCTGTTCATTATTGAAGGAAGTCAGGACAACAACTCAAACAGGCAAGAATCTGGAAGCAGGGACTGATGCAGAGACCTTGGAGGAGGACTGCTTACTGGCTTGCTCCTCATGGTTTGCTCAGCCTTTCTCCTCCTCTTTCTCCTCCTCCTTCTCCTCCTTCTCCTCTTCCTCCTTCTCCTCCTCCTTCTCCTCCCCTCCTCTTCTCCTCCTTCTCTTCCTCTCTACCTTTTCCTCCTTCTCCTCTTCCTCCTTTTCCTCCTCCTTCTCCTCCTCTTCTTCCTCCTCCTCCTCCTCGTCCCCCCCCTCTTCTCCTCCTTCTCTACCTTTTCCTCCTCCTCCTCTACCTTCTCCTTCTCTTCCTCTTCCTCCACTTTTCCTCCTCCTCTTCTCTCCTCCCCTCTACTCTGCTCCTCTTCCAGTTTAGAAACAGGAGGTTCCCTGTGTAACAGCTCTGGCTGTCTCAGAACTCACGATGTAGACCATGCTGGCCTTGAGCTCATAGAGATCCCATTGCCTCTGCCTCCCGAGTGCTGAGATTAAAGGCGTGTGTCACTGCTACCAGACAGCCTGCTTTCTTATAGAACTCAGGACCACTAGGCCGGGGTGGCACCCATCCACAGTAGCCTTCCCTAATCAATCACTAAGAAAATGTCTTACAGCTGGATCTTAGAGAAGTATTTTCTCAATTGAGGTTCCTTTCATATAACTCTAATTTGTGTTACAAACTGACATAAGATTAGCCAGCACACCATCTCTCAGCATGATTATAAATAATAAGTATTTTGCTGTTCATGATTTGAAATCTTATTGCCAGCGCAACTAATTGCCAAATCTTAAAAGCCTCAGTTCAAAGGGAGCATATCTCCTGTAGCCCTTTCACAAGTGTGAGCATTGATCTCTCTGCAGGTTTGGGGGTTTTCACCCTGCTTTTCCAGTGTTTTTCTGAAATCATAAATGATGCACTATATTGGGGCATGTATTTGACAAGCTTCTGCTACAAGAATAAAAAGTTGTATTGTCTACCTCAAATTTAAAATCATTTATTACCTGGGTTGATTTTTGTCTCATTTAAACAAATCACACACACACACACACACACACACACACACACACACACACATTCTTTTCCTTTTTTTTTGCTTCCTTTGTTTTTCCTTCTCTTAATTTGGCTGCTTTATTTGGCCTCTCAAGGACAGGTAGCTGAACCTAGCTTCTTGGGGTACAGACTGTGACCACAAGGTCAGTAACAGTAGGTTCTCCCTCTTAAGGACCCTAGAGTTGGAAATGGATGTGACATATGTCTGTGTGTTGGCTGTTGAGGAGGAACAGGCTGTGTTCTGTTTCATTGTGGACTGGGGTAGAATAGGTCTCCTTCCTTAAGTACGTAAGCAGACTCCTTGTTTGGGTACAATATTTCCACACTTCCTGGCTGGTGATTGAAATTAAGTCTGGTAATGCAGAAGTTAACCTGAGATAGTCTATGCATTAGTCTTAAAGTGTTTGCACTACTCTCAAGTTAGGACCTGTTAGAGCCAGTCTTCCCTAACCTTCAAAAAAGGAAATCATACACGTTCAGACCCGAATGTGTTCAATGGGCTTTGATGGGAAGAGCAGATGGCAGGTAGCCCACACCTTTGTGACTGTTCATGGCACTGAGGCAAACCTGTGTATGTTCTTAGTGTTTGTCTGTTCGCTTTTATAGCAAGACTTGCATTTCATAAAGCCCCAGGAGACTGACTTGATAGCAATAATTATCTTATTACTTTATTAGAAGAACATTTGGTAACATGCCAGGCAGCACTTTTAGCAAATTCACTTTTAATGTAGGTAGGTATGTGTGTGTGTGTGTGTGTGTGTGTGTGTGTGTCCCTATGTCCCCTCAATGATTAAAAAATAGAACATTAAATTAAAAAATTCTTTTAAAATTATATTTACTTTATTCTTATTTTTAGTTGGTGATGTGAAGGTTAGAGGACAAATTGTGGGAGTCACTTCTGTCCCTCTACCTCGTGGGTCCCAGGGATACAGCACATATGGTCAGATTCGGTAAAAAGGGACTTGACTTGCTGAGTCATCTCCTGCTCCCCACAGTGTTTGAACATTGGCAGTGACTTCAATGCCTTCTAAAATGGTTTGCAGGTGTGTGCCTATGTGCACCTTAGGGCCCCATTGGGTGCTTGCTACATTACCTTTTGAGGCAGAGTTTCTCACTGAACCTGGAACCAGCAAGCCCCAGTGATCCTGCTGCTGCCGCCTCCCAAGCACAGAAATAATGCACAACCTTTCATATGGGTGCTGGAGACCTAACGAACTACTGTGCCAAAAGTCAAGCTCTTTACTGACTGGGACCTTCTAACACTATGTTTAAGTATGTTAAATAAATTGCACAAGTTGAAAGAATGGTTTCATTATATTTCATCTAAATTTCCAAATTGCTAAAGACTTTTTTACATACAGATGACATACATGCACACAAGATTGCATACACTACTGGAGGTGGGGGTTAAAGTTGTAGTATTCGTAACAAACTCAACACTTTCAACAGCTTATGCCTGTGTTTCCTCAAAGATATATTATTCCTAATGAATTTATTTTTATGTTTATATACATTTGCTTTCTTGAATGGCACATGTGTTCAGGCTAGACGATGCCTTGCCAGAGATAGTTCTCTCTTTCCACCGTGTGAGTTCTAGGCATCTATCAACAAACACTCTTACCCACTGAGACATCTTACTAATGATATACTTAATACCTAATGATATACTTAATTAAAAATTTTGTTATATAGTACTGCTGATTTTGATAACTAATGCCGAAACAGTGTTTGGAAATACTGTCTGCATTAAATTCAGTTCTCAGTATTGTCTTAATTTTTGTGGAATCTAGTCCGTCATTATACTTTATATTTAGATTTTTGTTTTTATAGACTCATACTCTTTAATCTGTTCATTTTTTACTTTTACTTTAATCCTTGTGTAAGGAAATTAGCTTTATCAGTTTAGCTGAATCCATCCAGTGGGTCTTGAGCAAAGGGATGCTTATAGATCACCAAATAAAAAACTCAATACAAGTAAACTGACCTTTTCTTCTGGACTTTGCTTGGCTTCCTCAAGTTCTGTTGTGTTTGGTGTCTATAAAGCGAAGACCTGGTTTGATCATGGGTTGCTTTCCTATGATAAATTCTTAAAGAGACACAGACCCTCAAAGAGAGAAGGTGGAATGAGTAACATGGTTGGTGAGATTTTCTCATTTCTGAGGTGAAGTCTTCATTCTTACCTCACTCTCTCCGTTGACGCTGAGCATGTTACCTTGTGCCATCGCAGACCCCTTGCTCTCCACTCTTAGTTTCTATGACCTGGTATTCAGCTGGTGTGTTAGCAGGCACAGTGTTTTGTTGTTGGCCCTTTTTCTCCATCACTTTGCTTTCAGGTATACCCAGCTCCTTTACAAGGAAAATGTGCATGCAAAGGTGCTCAGAGCCCTGTGATCATAACACACTGACAAAGACCAGCAAGTACGACCGTGAGGCACTGCTTCATGTGTCTGGTCTTGGCTCTTTGGGTTGTTTCTTTGTTTGTTTGTTTCAAGTAGAATCCCGCTGTGTACCCCAGTCTGGCCTTGAATTCATGGCAATTCTCCGCCTTAGTCTCCCAAGTGCCGGGATTCCAGGCACAACTCACCATGCCCAGATAAGTGACTGGCCTTGAATATCCTTGTCTTTCTCACGTAGTAGGAACGTGCAGCAAGGATTGTAGTGAAATCCTCAAAGAATCTTAGTTTGCTTTTGTATGTAAGGTTACTTTATAGCTCCTACCTAGTAGCTGTGCATGTGTGTTGAATGTGATTATTACAAACCCTTTAATACTCCTTAGACTAGATTGATATCTTTGGGTCCCTGTGCCTGAATTACTATGTTTAATCTGTCACTGGGAATGATTTGTGTTTATTAGGTCTGCTTTACATACAGCCCTTAACCTTTTCTGCTATGGGAACATCATTTGCAGTGGTTGATTAAAGGGGACGGGAGCTTTGGAGACTGAGTCTGGAGATACCCATGTCTGCTCTTGTCCTCTCCTTGTAATTCTCGTCTAGGCTTGGCATCCTGTCCGTCCCCAGATGTGCAAATCTTGCTTTAAGGGGCAATGCCGGGCTGTGACAAAACTGGTAACTGGGATCAGGTGAACTCCAATTTGGATCCCGGTGTCTACTTGAGAGCATTTTTACTTTGGGTGAGATTTTCAGCCTTAATGACTTGTTAAGCATGAGGATGCCTTTAACTGAAATGGGAAAATGTATACAGGGAAATTATTATGCTGTTTACAATTTGGTTGGTATTCAGGAACAATAGCATATTTTTCTTGTAGGAAGGCATAGGTATGGTAACTGAAATAAATAGGCAAGGCAGGTGTGGTATGCCTTTAGCTTGGCAATTTGAGGGGTTTAGGAGGTGAAAATCCTCAGTTCTGAAGTTACAGTTTCCTTTCAACATTTGGTTGCGTTTAGGGAGCTCAAATTTCCCTTTAGTGATGAGTCAAGGAGTCCTTGAACACGCTTTATAATCTTCCTTAACAGGAATTTCAACATTTAAAAAAGGATAAGATATTCAGATGCACCTTAGATAACTTTGCTTGAGAGAGCTACTTCTGGGTGAAATCATATGCTAACAACCCACCATGTAAACAAGGGTACACCGTTCTGTTCCCACGCCTCGGCATAGTGTGTTATCAATTTGAGTTTCATTACTGGAGTAGCAGGAGTTCTAATGCTGAGTGAAATATGGGATTTTGTTTCAGAGTAGAAGAATTACATGCATATTTGAAGTCTGAAATTCGGTTTCCTGTCTCACGGTCTTACCTTTGTGTTTCTCCTTTATTACTCTTCTTTTGCGTTTACATCCATCCTGTTCTTTCTTGATGTTCTGGAACTTCTCCTTCTTTCCGTCTTCTCTAGCTTTCCTCCCCTCGTCTTCTGCCGATGCTTCTGAGACTAGAGCTGGAGACCCAGGACTCAAGGAACGTGCACGTCTGAAACGGTGACATACTTGTTATGTGACTCAGGCTGGCTCTGTTGCCTGGGGTCGTTGCTGGACTTGGGGATCACAGCCTGTGCCCCAACGAGCCAGGACTGGCTGCCTGTCCTTAGTAAGCCAGTTGAGGGAGTCAGGTTAATAAGAGAAAGGCAGAAAGTGGGGAGTTATTCAATATGACCACATTGGGAAGAGGGACAGAGAGATCCATGGACCCTTTCAAGTCCATCCTCAGGGTTTCTCCAGTTTTCTTGACATGCAAGTAGGGTCTGAATAGAAACAAGAGAAGCATTTACTGTATGATCTGGTGTGGTGTGGCCCCTTACTTGCCTCTGCTCCAAGTGTCTCCTGCAGGGTGAGTCTTTCCTGCAAGGTCATTGAGAAATTGAACATATTTCTCTTGGGGGCAGTCAAGGCTTGATGGAATCAGGCTTCAGCCATTTCTCCTCCCAGCAGGGAAGTCCTGACCCTGACCCTAACCTCTTGGGATCCATTGTCAATAGCCTGAAAGTTGAAGACTGGAGCTCATATTTATTCATGACAGACAGGGCATTTACAAAGGTAAACCATTCCACTGGGGCCTTTGCTCTGTTCGTTATTTCTTGGGGAACGTAGTTACTTCCGCCTCTCAAATGGAATTATCCATTTTAGAAAGCCAAGCATTAGCTTGTGTGCCCTCATTGCCGTCTACACACTGGAGCACCACCCACCACCTCTTTCAAGTTACCTTCCTCCTCAGAGAGGCTGCTTTTTATGGCTGTCACTTCCTTCTTTAGTCTCTCTGGTCCCTTGGTTTCCAGTGCTTGGTGCTCTTCACACCCCAGCCCTGATTCAGCCTCTGTTCCCCTTCTTTTGTTTGGTTAGTCGGTCGGCGAGACTTGTGCAACATGGCCGCTGCCGTTATCTTCGTTTCTCAGAAAAGCCACTGGCCAGATTACTCTGGCCCTGGCTTCAGCTTCTGTCCACATGTTGCCCTTGCTGCTCTGACTTCCAGACATGATTCCTTGGTGGTAACTCAGATTAGAGCTACCCCAAATGTGCAGTTTGCCTTTCTTCATGGATCAGAACTTCACCCAATCTAAGGGCCTCCACAGCAGTTGACTCTTGAGTAGGAGGGGAACGGCCGCACTTACTGAACCGTCTGAGAACATGTGTTACACATTAATCACAAGTGTACCACATGTAGAATGCCCTGAATAACCTTGGGCTCTGAACTCGAAGCTTCTCCTCTTGCTACCATCTAGGGGTCTGGATGAGAGCTTTTCTCTGTCTAACAATTCAGGAATTAAAGGCAAGAAAAAAAAATTTTATACATAACAGACAGCACTAGGTAAGAAATGATACTTAAAATGAAGCGCGCACGCGCACACACACAGAAAGAGGGAGGGAAGGAGGAAGGGAGAGAGAGCACAAAGCTTACAGTGAAGAGACCTGGAAATCAAAATCCATTTTCCCTTGGAGAACGGGGAGTTTCAAGTAGTCGGGATGGCCTAAGATGGCCCCTTTTCTCAAAATTTTGGGCTGATCCACTTTGATAGAGGGGTGGGCAGGGAACTCTTCGGACTGACAGTGAATGTACCTGACCTGCCTGGATTGGTCTGCCTGAGGCAAGGCCCTGCTGGCTGGAGGAGAAGCTCGCCATGATTCGCCAGTCAGGACAACGAGGAGAAGCTAAAAGTGGGCCATCTTTTACCATTCTCGGTGGCTCGTCCCTGATGTGCCTGTCAGGGGTCAGTCTCTCTCATGCTCCCGCCTTACAGATGACAGATGACCTCCTGGCCTTCGTGTCTCTTCCAGGTCAACGGAGAGTTTTTAAGATGCACAAGCTTCCCCAGAAACACAGCCCCACAGGTGTGGTTCTCCATCTCGGAAACCTCAGTGGGTCCCGGGAGAAGGCCAAATGCCCACAGCTTGCTCTGTGATTCTTTCAGCTGACTTTCTGCCTTGAGGTGCTGCAGTCAACACCCCTATGGCTGTGTCCCCTCTGATGGGGCTTTGGTAACCATGCTGAACCCTCCTGTGTGCTGCACAGCATTCTCTTCTAAGTGATATGTTTCCCTTCAAGTTCTAGTTCAGGTATTCATGTCCTCGGAGCCCTTCTTCAATCCCTCTATTTGAAATTAGTCTTCTTTTCAAACCTCCGAGCTTCTGTGGTTTGATAACCGTGCATCATGCCTTCCACAGCACCTCCCACTCATTGTGGTCTGCATTCCTTACCCGGGTGCAGCTCCAGAGACCAGCCTTGCGCTCAGCACCCACAGGCTGACTGGCCTAGTGAGCAAGTGAATCAACCTGGGGCTCCTGTTTCCCTCAGGGACACAGCGCACCGGAGACCCAGCCAGCAGAGGGTGTAAGGATTGACCCTTTCTTCTTCCAGAGGGCATTGAAACTCATTTACATATAGACTTCTCCCCACTTTCCTTTCCAGGGGCTCACTTCCTCACCTCACCTGTGGGGTTGATGTCAGGCTTAGAGGAATTCTGTTTGCCTTCATGCTAGGACATGGAGGCTGTGTGCACAGAGCAGTGGAGGTTCTGGCCTTGAGGCCACTGGTCTGGGTGCCAGTATGAGCTGTATATGTGTCATCAAGAAGATACATACCATGGCACAACGTCGTCCTCTTTGTCCTTTTGCTTTCTTATTCCCCTTCACCAGCAGGCGAACTCACGGTACCCACCTCAGGAATATAGTGATAATCAGAAAGGGGAGGGGAGGGCAGGGCAGGGGACATGGCTCCAGGTAAAGCAGGAGTTTGGATCTCCAGAACCCATATACAAACTGAATAAACATGGTGGTCTGTGTAATCCCAGAGCCCAGGAGCTGGCTAGCCAGAGTAGCCTGAGTGGTACCTCCAGGCTCAGTAAAGATCCCGCCTAATACACAATGTGGGGATTGATCAGCAGAGATGTTTTGTAGTAACATCAGGCCTCCACATGTGCATTCATGTGTGCCCACACAAAGGTAAACAGACATACACACATACGCGCATACACACACCCGCATACACACACCATGCATGCACAGAGCCGTGATCCTTTTAAAGTGCCCAGCAGCACAGCGCTGGCATCACGGGCATTCTGGCATGGGGGTAGGGTGGGAAGGTCCTGAGATGGGAGGTCCTTGTTAAATTACCAGCCTAGGCTTATTAACCAGCAGTTCCTGGGCTTCCTGTAGCCCACACATGAAGATGTTGTTTTTTGGGGGCTGGCAGGGAATGTGGGAGTGGCTACAGAAGCTACAAAAGATCCAGGATGCAGATTAGCAGGTTGAAGTTGTGATTCTTCTTGAGGCTATTATGCCATTTAAGATAGGCTTAGAAGCCAGTGTCTGAATTAAGTCCTCCGCCATGCTGCTTGCCAGCTGTGTGACTTTATGCAGGATGCCTAGCCTTTCTGTTTCTCCACTTCACCTCTACCATGAAGATAATGCAAACACTTTATTGGCTTCCCAGGACTGATAAATGACAGAACATGTTGAAAGCGTTGTCTACCTGCCTGGCTAATGCTGGGTATTATGCAATGTGTTCACGTTGGTTTTCACAGCTCCCGGTTTCGTCGCCGCCTTGTTACCAGCTAGCAATCGGAATTGCCTTCAGTGCCGACATTTACTGATAAATAGCCGGATGCCCCTTGAGTGAGACGTCAGCTTCCTAGGCTGCCAGCCTTTGCCCTCTCACCTTGCAGCTGCCCTACTCTCTTACTAGTCCTGTTGCTTTGTCTCCAGTTGGCCAACCCAGCTCTGGGCCACTCATTTCCATGAGGGCTGTGCCGTGAGGCCATCACTTTTGTGTAGCTCGGTATGGCCAAACTGACCTCAGATTCCATCCTCCTGCCTCAGCACCCTGGGTTTAGGGGCTGTGTGTGTGTCACACGAGAGCTGGGTTGTCTGTCAGTTTCAATGGGAAGTGTGACTTTAACAGACACTTAGTGTGGCTGCACTCTCAGCAGGAAGCCTGCCCTAGGCCTTGCTGAAGCACTGAGTCAGGAACTCAAGATGTGGCTGACAATCCGATCCTGGTGCCCACGGAAATATGTGACCTCTTTAGCACATGTGTCCTGTACTTTTATTACCCCTGTTGGGTGTCCATGCGAAGTCGAGAGTGTCCAAGTCTGTTTCTAGGTCCGTAGAATACTTGGTAAATTCTGCACTCAAGGGGTAGTGTCTTGTAAATATGTTTATTTCTGTTCTGTTTTGTTTTTCTGGGATAGTGGAGCACCTCTTGGCCTGGGCTGTTGTGCTCTGGGCCATTTCTCCTGTGACAGCCGTGTATGAACTGACTTGGGAGCTCCACTTTATCCCTGTCTACTAGCTCCCTTCTCTGAGCTGAGAGTTCTCACTGCATCTCTGCCCTGCCCCCATTCCCACATTAGAGTAACTTCCTGTGGTTTCTCCAGAACATTCCCATGTGTGGTAATTACCCTCCCATCATTTCCCCTCACAGAAGATGTTTGGAGGCCTCACCCTAATTATCCAGTGCAAATAATTATATCTTACCTTTGGACAAAAACCCTCAATTTTGCTGTGAGTTCAGCTCACATACCGACTCAGAGTTGCTGCTTTAAAAAAAAAGCAGTTTTGGAGTTTATTAAGAAAGCTCTAATACAGATTTAAGCATAGGCTCCTGAGGAAGCTGAAGGAAAGGCAGGATTATATAGCATTGCACACTGCCCCCGAGCCGTGCAAGCTCCTGTTCTTTCTCTATACTCTTTCCTACTTGTCTATGGGCAAGTTCTATTATCCCATTCTGTAAGTATTCTAGAGTTTAGGGTTTGCCTCAACAGTTTAGAGGTTTGCTTGGGGAACGTAACTTTAAAATAGGACTAGCAAACCTCCTCTCTCGGTTCTTGGCAGCTTTCTTGTACAGCTCATGCTTCTGCTGCTGTCGTTTTGAGAGGCCACCTGGAGAAGCTAGTACTGATTGGTGATCCTCACAGAGACTCCAGTGTGTTGGGATTATACAGGTGTACGCCACAGTGCTTGACTGAGCAATCCGCTTTTATAATGGAATGAAGTATTTGAACTTGTGAAAGACTGATTTGCTATTGAAATTATATCTGAAAATACCCTCTTCATATTGTATACATTAGTTGTAAGTCCACGTCGAGAAGATTGAAATTGTTATCAGAGGTAAACTATACAGGTTTTGCTACCCAGTAAGGATGATTATTAACGGCGTGGCTCAGATGCAGTTGTGTGCCACACAGTGTGAGTCTGCTGTGACTGTAATGTGCTTTGGGGCAGTGCTAATGCTTGAGTGATGTGTGGAATAATAGTGATGATGTCACTGTGTTATTTGGGAGACCGAGAATCAGTCTAAAGGAGAGCTTGGGAATTTGTAATATCCTTCAGTGATGGGTTTGACTTGCCCAGTAATGGGTACCGAAAGCATTTTGTCAGTAGTCTTAAAATTCAAGTGACGAACCCTTTGGTTTTCCGTGCCTTCACTCCTGGTCCAGCGTAGCCCACGTGGGTGGCATCCTTCCTGGGCTTATGCGTGCTCGCTATGGGAGAGCAACCACAGGAAACTCAAGACTAAGCTTTCATTTACAAATCTTTCCTTTTCATCCCAGTGCTGCGGAACAAATCCAGAATCTTTTAAATGCTAGGGCTCTGGGTTTTATTTTATTTTATTTTAGTCTGTCATCTTGGATATACTATTAAACTACCATCTGTGGCCCTGCAGCCAGCGCCCTGAAGCTCAGGCCATGGCCTGGTGGGATTTATGGTCCCACCAGTGCCAGCTCTGCTGCTGCCACCAAATATAGTTTTTAACAGTCTCTCTATTGTTCTGTTCACCAGTAAAGACTTGGGAATCAGACATTGGGGTGAAAACCTGTTAGTTTAGAGAGGCTGAGAAGCAACCAGCTGACCTTCCATTTTGCCTGGAGATCCCACAAGAGAGCATCTCTCCAGCCTTTCTAAACCAAAAAGATCAGAAAATTCCAAGTCCCTTCCCCCCTCCTCCTTCCTGTGCACCACTCTGACTTCCTGGCTCCTCCAAACTCTGCATGACTAATTCCTGTCAACTAGTTGCTGGCTCTGTCCGCCCCCATCCAAGGTTGATTTCATTAGTACACTCTTGGGTTTCAGAGTGCAATCAAATATCCTAAAACAGGGTTCTACTGCTGAGCTGTGCTATGTACCCTGGAAGCCTAGTCTTTTCATGATATATGAGTGGGAGTTAACTTTCCTCTTTGTTTTCTAGTGCATCATAATAGGCCCCTTTGGGCTGGGTCTGATGGTACATGCAGTTAATTCTAGCACTTTACTTGGGAGGCAGAGGTAGGCAGATCTTTGTGAGTTCCAGGACAACCAGAGCAAATTGTATGAGCCTGTCTTAAAAAAAAAATAAAATGCCCCTTTTGATTTGTGTTAGCAAACATTTATTAACTGAACGATGAAATTTTCTCTGTCCATAAAGCATACATACATAGTCTATTTAAGGAGTAGATGCATAATTAAACAAATTATCACAAATCCTTATGATATACAGGAGAGATACTGCACAGTTGAGGAAGTGATTGGGGCTGAGACTAGTGGTAGGTTAGGCTTTTGAGATTACAGGGAGTAAGCAAAGCAATTTTGGGTTTCCCCTACACATGGGAACTTACAAGGTGAGTCAGAGGGAAGGTTCTGTGCACAGTGGAGAAAGGACATAATCATGGCATGTTAACAAGAGTGGAAAGGTCATAGAGTGGGAATGCTGTCAACAGGTGACTCCATAAAGGCCTGGAAGTTCCCTTGCCTCTGTTGCCTCTGAGACCATGTGAAGAGAGAAGCCAAGACTACACCTGGCAAGCTCAGTTAGAGGGAGAGTCCTCATGTTCTCTAGACAAGTCCAGTAGCAGCATCCACAATAGCTGGGCAGTGGTGGCACACGCCTTTAATCCCAGCACTTGGGAGGCAGAGGCAGGCAGATCTCTGTGCGTTCGAGGCCAGCCTGGTCTACAAGAGCTAGATCCAGGACAGGCTCCAAAGCTACAAGAGAAACCCTGCCTTGAAAAACAAAACAAACAAAGAAACAAAACAACAACAACAAAAAAGCATACGTTACTTTTTTTTCAATGCACAAAGAAATCCAGAGAAGTATATGGGGCTAAAGAAAATAAATCAGGCTTTGAAAAATCTTCCCACATAGTTATTACCAACTACAGGCCAACAGTTTCCTTGCTTATATACACACTAAGATTAGTACATCTGTCTGGGATGTCTGCAGCTCATTGTGTGTGTGTGGGGGGGGGGGTGGCGGCACATTTCAGAAGATAACAAAAAATTTTAAGAACCCGGTCTTTGGGAAATTTGGTCCAGAATTACAGCAAACTAGCAACAGGGGGCTCCATGTATATAGACAGTGGGGGAAGTGATTGTTTTCGGGCAGGGGTGCAGACTCTGTCCCCAGGAAGGTTTTGCTGAATGATTACCTTCCCCCTCCCAGACTGCATGTGGCTGTGCACTGGCTTTGCCCGCAGCACGTGCCTCTTCTGGCGCTCTGCTGAGATGTGGCTGAGCCCTTTGCACTTGTAAGGAAAAAAGTCTTTGGGCATTCCTGGGATCATTTTCACCCACTTTGCTTCCTCAGACTGAATCTCTTTCAGCTCCTGCCTTTGGCTTTCCTCCACAGGTATTAGAAGTACATGTTTATTAGATTATGCCCACAAATATCAGCACACTGAAGGCAATGAAAGTTACCATGATATTTTGGGAAGGATGTGTGTGAGAGAATGTGGGATAGTCACTAGAAGGGAAGATTTTTTTAGACATACCTATTACCCATTAATCTTTTCCATAGTCCCTGAATGCTCTTCACAAGATGACATCTAGTGGCCATTTGCTTTCATAAACATCCTCTTAATGTTAATTCAATCTGTCCATAAATCTATCTGTGTGGTTAAAATGTGCATAATCTTTTCCAGATTCTAGGATAATCAAATGTAAGATGTTTGTCCCCCCCCCCAACTTTTCCTATAATGCTTAAATGAAGTCTTTAAGTAAATGATCTTTTTAAGTCCCATCCTTAAATAGAAGCAAAGCCAGGAGTAGAATTACCATGTGGGGGAGAACATTGTCAGGCTAGGATGATGTTGTCTGTATGACTGCTGGGTTGCTCCTGGCTTGATACTGCCATCCTTCTTCCCCTCATACACGGTGCCCTTTCTGTGAACTTTTTACATAAGAGTATGTATATTAGTGGATCCATGCAAATGTTCGTTGCTGCCAAAAAGAGAGCTGTTTCCTTAGCAACAAACAGTTGGTTGGCTAGCCGGCAGTCAGTCTTACTAGTTTGACTGTAGGTGTATGGAACTCTGACGAAATGGAATGGGGCAAAGCAGACGAAGAACACGGCTATGACAACAAATACCTTCATCTCCACCCTTTTGTGTCTGTCCTCCTTACCGGTGAACTTTCTGTAGGAGTTGTATACTTTTTTGGTAATCACCACATAAAACAGAAGCATCAGAATCAACACAGTCCAGAAGATGAGCTGGCATGCGTGATTGACTATCTGATGCCACACCAGCCCCAGAGGACTCTTCAAGGACGCGCACTTCTTCACGGATGATGGCGTCGCCTCCTTGTTGTTCAAGAGCATGTTTGGCAGAGAGATGAAGAACATCAGGAGCCAGACGAGAATGGAGACTAATTTTGCAAAAGCAGTTCTCTTTGCAAAACATTTCCTGAAAGGCCTGATGATCTTGAGGAATCTGTCAAAGGCGATGAGGCCCAGCATGATGATCCCCACATACATGGTCTCATAAAAGATCACAGAAGAGAAATTGCACACAAAGCCTCTGAGTTGCCAGGGTCCAAGGTGTGAGTCAGAAAGAATTTTGAAAGGAAGCATTAGTGTCATTATCAGGTCTGCCACCAGAGTGTTTTTGAGGTAGACGATGAATGTAGAACTGCTGGGGATGTGGACGAACACCCAGAGGGCCACGGTGTTCAGCAGGAGGCCAGTGAAGAACACCACAGTATAGAGGACCGGGAACACCAGCTGTGTCATCCGAGTATCTCTGGGGCACCGCTCAGACTTGTTGAAGCCCTGCATCGCAGTGGCATTGGCTGTCTCGAGCATCCGCTATCACAAACGAACATGCACACAAACAAACGAAAACAAAGAGCCCTCGTGACTTGGCAAATACTACTTTTTGTAAAAAAAACAAAGTGCATTATCTAACACACTCAGCAGATCTGATTCTTGGCTTTGAGCATGTATTTCATCTTTGGTCCTTTAAAAGCCCCATTAATTTATACCCTCCTGAAATCCAAACAGTAAGCACTACTCATTACATGGCAATAGCGGTACCCAATTTAGGACGTAAGAGACAGGGTAGGTTGTCATATATTACTTAGTGCCTTATTCTTATGGTCTATGTTTATAGAATATTATATTTAGATTTTAAAAAAATAATTTAGCGACATTCTACCTTTTACAACAAGCACATTCATAAGAAAAATTGAGACTGACCTTTGTTTGGGAAGATACTCGGCTGTATGTATTGTGACAGTCATTAGCTTAACCCGCGAATAGCCTGTGAAGTAAAGCTTCTGCTTTCTTATACTGGCTTTCCTTCCTCATTTTCCCTTGTGGGCTTCTGTAATACCCATGTTTTCTAGAACCTCTTTATCTTTAGCATTGGCCAGCAGTAGTTACTGGTTTGAGTGTGCTGAGGACTGAACCCAGCGCTTTCATTGGCTTCACATCCCTAAACATGTGGGATATTTTATTATGTTTAATTATATGTACGGGGGATGCATATGCTTGCAGTTACACACAGAGACTAGAGGTGTTAGATTTCCTGGAGCTGGAGTCACAGGCGATTGTGAGCCACCCGAAGTAGGTGCCTGGAACATGCTTTTTACTGCCGAGCTGTGTCTTCAGTCCCAAACTTTACTTTTTTGTTATTCATGTTAAGTGATCTTTTTGAGTACTTCATCTGTAGTAATAGGAGTTTAGATGATGGAGAATATAGTATCAAACTGCAACCAAACGGGAGGATAATTCTTGATTTAAAAATCAGACACTTATCTTAACCCTTCAGGCTGCACTTGGAAGAAGTTTCTGTGTTGAGGGACGGTCTTTTTACTTCTGCAGACTTTGCCATTTGTCTTTTGATCCCCAGGTCTCTGGAACATAATGTGCCACCTTTTCTAAGAAGTGGGAGCTACTATCCCTGGATCTATCCATTATTTGGTATTCGGTCTAAACAAATGTTTTAAGATCTGTGTGTCTCATTTCCACATGTAACAATTGTGAAGACATCAACAACTTCATAGGAGTTTTGGGGAGGTGGCTGGGTGGCCTAGCGCGGAGCGTGTTAGAAAAAAAAATGAGAATGTCAGTCACTCATTTCTTTGATTTCCTGAATTGCCAGTTTGAGTGACGATTCTGTCTGCTACTTTTAGAAAGCCATTTTAGGGAACCACCTGCATTCTTGAGACTTGAAGAATTTTGTGAATCAGTGCTGGGCCAAGATTTGTCTAGTGTTTCCTTTGAATCGCATGAAGTGTAGAGAAAGTTACTGTGTATGGTGGTGTGCTTCCCTGCCAGACAGATGAAGGGCAAGAGGAAATTAGGTGATTTTAGGAGGATGTCTGGCTATCTATGGCAAGTTTCACTTCATGTTTCTTGCTACACGTTTACTGTAGAGTTGAACTGTCTTCAGGGTTTGATTGACTAGAAAATTCTACTTGACTGGGTTTAGGCTCCTGAATACATAGATACTTGATCATTTTGAAACAGAATGTTTCTGTGATTGTTGGGAACTCTGTTTAGTCTACAGGATGGGTGGCACACTTTAAAAAGATATCTGTTTGACTGAAATATGTTAGGATTTCTCTGATGTAATGGACCATAACTTGAAGATAAAAGCCTAGCAAAATAAGTTTTAAGCTATAATTTTTTTTAGCCTACATAACTAATTTTTAATTTCTCTATAGGCTACAATCCTATATAAAAATGAAGGTCTGGAAGGGTTCACTTGAAACACGGGAAATTCTGTACAGGATAATTTCATAATATGAGAACTGGAAATCCTATTTTGGTCAAATTTCAAAATGCCAAATGTGGGAAACTTTGAAAAGAGGAACTGACCAGCAGTGTCCATTTCTAGGGTCACAAAGGTACATTCTTTTGTTTGTGAATACATATTTATTGTGTGTGTGTTTGCATGTGTGTGTGTGTGTGTGTGTGTGTGTGTGTGTGTTGTTCCTTCAGAGAGTCACTTCTCTCTTTTCAACATGTGGGTCCCGTGTATGGAACTCTGTATTGTCATGGATGGTCTTCACTAGCTGAGCCATCTTCTTGGCCCTCACATTGGTTCTTTTTCAATGAGAGTTTCAAAGTGCTTTCCTTGGTCAGTCAGTATATTAGCTGATCCTCCTAGCAATGCTAAAATTTGTTGGAGAAGGTTTTCCCTTTTGAAGGCTGCATCTGACAGCTGCTCCCTGGAGCAGTGTGGGAGCACCGTCTCAAATCTAGACGGCTTAGGTCCAAGTCTTTGTCCACCTGCTACTTTTCTGATCCTTTGGGAAGCTATTTACCCTCGCTCTGAAATGCTTGCCTTCTCTTTATGATGTAAATAGACAACAGCATCTTCTTTATAAAGTTAGGGGGAAAAATGAAGGCATATCTGTCACATACTTAGAATGATGCCTGTCGCGGGAGATATTTTGTAAGCTTGTTAAGTCAACTAAAAAGAAGATTGGAATCCTGTGGGCTTAGTTCATGGAAACCAGAAAGGAAGAACAAAAAAAACATGCAATGAATAGTCTCATAATTTAGGAGCCTGCCAAGTGGGAATAAACTAAAGATTAAAATTCTAGTGTGCTCTAAGGAAACAGTCAAAACTAATAAAATCAAAATAACCATACTATTGAAGATGATTATGACAGTCCTTACAATATCTATAGCTCTTAGCCCCATTTTAGAGATGAAAAACGAAAATGCAGAAACTAAGCAGTTCCCCAAAATTACATTAATAGGGACTACTGTAAACCTACCACTAACCCTAGGGTTTGAGCTTAGAACCTGCCTTATGCCCCCTGCCGGACACTGAGAAACCAGCAGGGTGAATCTGGAGGGTTTTACCCCATTTTGTGTAGTCTTTGTGCCAAGAGTCACTGACTAATAAAGGAAATCGGCCAATCCTTGAACTTGAACAGACTTTTAGTTCTTTCTGCTGCAATCTCAGGTTTAAGGTGGGAAATGTCAATTGTCTGATGCGTATGGTCAGGAAGGAGCTGGGGCAATTTGGTGTGTAATGGGAATCGTCTGCCATTACTTCCTTTTTTAGTCTTTGGGCATTTCTCAGCTGGGTCACGGTTCAAAGTGAAAGCCTATCTGTTGGGGTAACTAGCATGTATCATGTAAGTTTTGAAAAGTTGAAGTGTTTGCTGTCATTTGGTATGAAAGTTGAAGTGGAAACGCCTGTATTCCTAGAAGAGACTTCTCAGTTCATCTGAAACATACTCAGGTGCTTTCCTTAGATTGTGTGAAATAATTTTAAACTTTCCCTATTAGCACAACTGAAAGTGATAATTAGTTAAACAATCTGTAGTTTACAAGCAGGTGTCCTGAACTTTTGGGAAATGAGAAGCAGCATTAGATTCTCTTCAGATAACTAGAAACAGGCAGTGCACCCTCAGTATTACTTGAAATGCTTACTATTGAGTTACAAGGTTTTCTATCATAAAAGAAAGCATATGTTTTAAAACTCAGATTCATCATAGGAGATGGCTCAGTTGCCACATAAACATAGAAGCATCAATTTAGATCCTTCTGGTATTGTCTCCCATTTCTTTATTCAAAGACTTAATGTTCTTGTTATACATGTCTTTTACTTGTTTGGTTAGAGTTATTCTAAGATTTTATATTATTTTTTATATTATTTGTGACTCTTATAAAGAGTGTCTTTCCTGATTTATTTCTCAGCCTGTTTATCATTTGTATGTAAGAGAGCTACTTTATTTTAAGTTAATTTGTATCCTGCTGTATCACTGAAGGTGTTTATCAGCTGTAGGAGCTCCCAGGTAGAATTTGGGGGGGGGGGTCACTTATGCACGCTATCATATCATCTGCAAAAAGCCAAAGTTTGACTTCTTCCTTTTTTATTTGTATCCCTTGATCTCCTGTAGTTGTCTAGATAGAACTTAGAGTACTATATTGAATGGATATTGAGAGAGTGGACAGCCTTGTTTTGTTCCTGATCTTAGTGAAATTGCCTTGAGTGTCATAAACAGGTGGCAAGCTTTGATTTGTAAGCCAGACCTGTGGTTTGGAAGGCCTGCTTCAAATGCTTTCTGAGAGAAATCTCTGAGAAAAACTCCAGCCACTAGCATCCTCAGGCCTACTCAGCCACTGAACTATGGGACAGGACTGCATTGCATGGGCTCATCTTTTCAACTAGTCACGTTTACCAAATCTGGTTTCATATGATGTTTACATATGTCAAAGTATTTGCAGCTGGAGGTGGTGGCATGGTCTGTGTCGACAGACATTTGATAATACTGACATTTTAGACTGCTGACGTTGGGGAGTTCATTCTACTTTGAGACAAGGTCTTTCTTTCTATCCCTGGCTGACCTGCAACTGGCTATGTAAACCAGACTGTTCTTGAACTTGAAATGATCCTGTTTTACCTACTGGAGTTGTGGTTCTAGGCATAAGCCACACCTGTCTCTCAGACTCTCTTAAATGGGTTCACTGATGTAGGAGGACGTGTGCCTACCGCCTTTCAGTAAAGAGACCCAGCAGTGTGATTTAGGGCTTAATCTAAAATTTCATGACTCTAAAACATAGGTAATTTCAAATATCCTGCAGGTTTTGTTTTTTATTTATTATTGTTAAAATGTCATAATCCTAACAGCATTATTTGTCTGTCTTTTGTAGAAAAATAGCCCAGTGAGTTCGGCTAGGCACAAAAGGATTGTTCAGGTAGTCTGTTCCCCCACAGTCCTTTTCATGTTCACACTGAACTCGTGAGGCCCTGAGGAAGAGCTTTCGTACACTCCCTGTTCTACCCTTGGACAGTTTAGGGGGTGCTGGTGCCCTTCATTTGTCTCGCACGCACAATAAAGTTGGATGGAGAGGGTTGACTGCAAGAGTCTCCTCTGACTCCCGCACATTGGTTGGTGCTCTTATAAAACCAGAAAGAAAGAAAAGGCGTATTCTAATGGGAGACTGAGCATCGTTGGGCAGAAACACGAATGACAAGAGCGGTGTCATTCTGCGGTCTGTCACAGTGGGGGATCCAGGACTGCTTAAGCGTCTCTCCTCTACGCTCTCTGTTTGCTCTCTCTCCTCTCACTCTCACTCTCTATCTACTCTCTCTCTATCATCTCGCTCATCCTCTCTCTCTCCTCCTCCCTCCCTTCTCCCCCTCTCCTCTACTCCCTCACTCTCCTTCATCCTCTCCTCTCCTCTCCTCTCCTCTCCTCTCTTCCTCTCTCTCCTATCCTCTCCTCCCTCTACCCTCATCTCACTTCCTCTCCCTCTCCTCTCCCTCTCTCCCTCTCTCTCTCACTCTGCTGTGTCCCCTGCCTGCATGTGCTCATTTTTCACAGTCTCTGCCTCCATCTCCAGTCTGGTTCTCACTGTGACAGTGCCGGTGTGGGAAAGGAGTCATTGCCATATTATGAGTTACATGTCCTTAGCTTAGTACCACAATGTTGGAAAACATTATTGAAGCTCAACAGCCTTGTCTATAATATACCTTTTCCACTTACTTTAATGATATTTAGAAGCCCTTAATCTGTACCATCTTCTGTTGGAGAATCACCTCTAAGGAGCATTAATGATTGAGACAAATGATTTGAACTTCCACACATTAGATATTTTGTTTATATTAAAGCTATTAAATATGGCCCCAATTTGGACATTATTGCTTATATGCATAAACTGAAGTGTCACACCATACCCAATAAATATATATCAGTTCTGTGATGATTTCTAATAAAAAATAAAATAAAAATAGCAATTATGTGAGGACTTGAAGTCATGATGAGATTTCCTAAAGAGACTGAAGTATAATACGGAATAAAGGTGTGCTGGCTGCAGTTCCCAAACAAATTTGCTGATTATTTTAGGAGAGGAAGGTTGAGCCCTTGTCGCTAATCTTTTGAACCAATAAATTCCAACAAAACTGTACAGAATAAATGTAATCTTTAATATTATACACGTGACTACAAACAGGTAATGTCAGACAGTTCAATCGCTTTCTAATTGGTAGGTGTGAGATGCATTCTGGTACTTACAGTTACTCACTTTTCTTACTAAGAAGTGATTTTCTCATTCAAGCAGCAGGCCTTTCCAAAGCCGATTAACAAAGCTAAGTGCCAATGATGGCGCTGTACCGAGTCCACTCAGAGTCTTAGTGAAATTGCTTTCTCTAGTGTTAAGGAAGTAGTAATATATTTTTTTTAATATTAGAATGTTATGAAAGTTTACGTTCCTTAAGTTAATGGTTTTATTCACGATGTCTGTTATTTATGGAAAGATACATCTTTAAACCTCTCCCATCTTAATGAGCATTTATATTAATTCAGGCCCCATCCACAATGTCATTTCGTTTGGTTTAAGTGTCCATGGGTTGTTCTTGTCTTTGTTGCTATAAATGAGAAGTCCATAGTGACTGTGCTCGATGTATCTGGTTGAGCATAAATTTTTACTTATTACAAAAATTATACTGATTGGTAATGCATTTTAAAATGACAGTGGATGTTGCATTTCATTGTTGATCATATTGCAGAAACTAAGTAAATCACTAATTCTTTGTGGGTTTGTTTGCAGTGTAGCAATAGGATATGGTTTATTTTACTATATTCCTGAAGATTAGGATTTTTCCCTTATATTTTAAGATGGCATACATATGTATAAGTACATACATACATACATACATACATACATTCATACGTACATGTGTGTGTGTGCGAAAGTAGATAATTATTTCTCTAGTTGATTGCTTATTTAAAGAGTCATTAGTTCAGCTTCCCTTAAGGTAATGTTAGTAGTTTTGTGTGGTGATTTCCTTGGAGGAGTTTGAATGCTGTAGACTGAAACAGCCCCTGGGGTCATGTTTCACATTGGGGTCTCCTCACTTGGGTCACTACCTTCCTGTCCTTTCTTCTTGTTTTCTCCAGAGTGTGACATAGCATTAGAGCACCTCAGCATACTTTTCAAGGAATTTCTGAAAGACTTGCAAAGAAAGAAATAGATGAATGGATCAAGGCAGGCATTCAAGGACGTCAGCCACAAGGTGCTCTCCTTCACGTAGAACAGAGTGTTTTCAGCAGTGCAGTCAAAGACAGCCCGGGTTTGGCTCAAGGTGTACGGAATCCGTGCAAAGTGGAAGGGCACAAAACAAATGAAGAACACAGCAATGATGATAAAAACTCTGACATTCACTCTTTTCTTGGGAGCTTTGCCTACACCTCTTGTTCTTACATAGGACCTGTAGAGTTCTTTTGTAATGAGACTATAGCAAACAATGACAATTAAGAAATTAATCCAGAAAATGACTTGACAGATGTAATTGACAATTTCATGCCAGACCAGACCAAACTCTGACTTTAAGAAGGAACACTTCTTGATGTTCTTATCTCTTGGCCGCCTGTTTGTGAGAATCATGTTAGGCAATGAGAGTAAGAACATAAAGACCCAGATGACAACAGAAAGAATCTTTGCACCCAAGAGACTGCTGGAGTTGGAGGTTTTGAATGGCCTGGTGGTCTTCAGGTAGCGGTCAATGGTTATCAAACCAAGGAATGATATACTGATATACATTGTAAAATAAAATGTGACTGAGGTAACTTGGCACACCAAGGTTCTCAGAGGCCCGGCTCCCAGTTTGGCGTCACTAAGAATTTTGAATGGAAAAGTTAGAATCATGAGAAGGTCGGAGATGACTGTGTTCTTAAGAAAAATAATGAAGTTGGATTTACTGCGGATCTGAAAGAAAATCCTCATTGCCAAGCTGTTTGTGATGAGTCCGGCAAAAAACAGGACGGTATAGAGCAGCGGGAAGAGAACCTGGGTTATCTTGTAGTCTCTGCCGCACTGGGTGCCGTTCTCAGGAGTGAAGGTGCTATTGGCTGTGGTGGTGTCCATAGAAGGCATCCCCATTGTGCTGGCACCTAGAGTAGAGAGAGTGGGGGAGGTTACACTTAGTCACAGGGTTGGTTCTTATCTCTCTACACAACTTTCAGAAGTATAACCGTGCTTAAAGCTTGAGTTTTATCTTAATGGGGGCAGTTGGTAGGAATTAAGAGAAAACTGAATTCCTGAATTTTCCATCTAAACAAATATTCCGTCTCTAGCAAATTAAAACGATATGAAGTGCATTGTGTGATGTTATGGGAGCCTTGTGTTTGTTTTGTTGAATGTTTGTTTCCTTGGTATCTGCCCTTCTCTATTTATGTGGGAAAGCCCAATGACAAGTATGCAGTGATGCTTTTCTTTCAAGCCTGTAGTCTTTTTTCTGCTTACAGCTCCCTTTTCTCCTGTACCCACATTCCTGGTTTCATACTTTAGTATCACTGATGAATTAAATGGAGAAGTGACTTATTATGAGTTAGAGGTATAAATGCAATCCCAATCAAAGAATTTGGTATGAAATCACTGTTGGGAAGTTTATTCAATAAAATAAGTAATAAATTGTAGAAAATAGAAATTCAAAATTCTTTTCCTGTGTACTAGGAAATGCTTCTGCCTGTGTGCAGTCAGCCATGCAATCAAATGTTAGCCTTACAGAGACTCATTATTTACTTCAGAGTATTTGTCCCATTTATTTCTCATTTTCAAGTTGTTCATTGTGTTTGAAGTTTGTTTATGTTTTCTGTCATTCAGTGTGACTCCTAAAACAGTAACAATAATAGAAGGCGGAAGTAGCCTCTGTGTGTGTGTGTGTGTGAGACAATTACTTGTTAATTCTCAAAGCAGCTAGAGCATCTTTGTCAGATTTGGGGCATGTTTAATGGTAGCTAAAATAAAATAGCAGAAATTGGTCCTCATCTGCTTTCCTAGGATATCACACAATAGACAGCTTAAGGAAGAGTGTTGGCTCATCAGCCAGTTGACTTGGATGCTATATATAACATCTAACTAGAAATTTAAGATGGAGTTGAAAGATTTTCAAGTTTCCATCAAACAAATAAAATGATTTCTCAATTAGCAGAATTCCTCATATTCCAGTACAGTTTTAAAACTCTTATATAAGCTCTAACATGACAAATTAAGATAGCAGATATTCCCTCCAAATGTCAATGGAATCCTTTAATTACTGGAAATTATACAGTTAAGACTATTACCGGGAGAATAACCTCAGCACCTCTTACACCACACCTCAGAGGTGAGAGCGAACCACTGAGTTCAGCTCTCTTAGCCTTCATTGGTACCTTCTGCTTGTCCATTCCTAGATTGTTCTGGCAATCCTACCTTAGGAAGGCTCATTGTACATAGTAGGTAAATTATTAACAAATGTCTTAACATTGGGAAATCCTGTTCCTTTTTTTATATTTAATTCTCATTTCACAGTCAAAACATCAACATTTATCCATGCTTTGGCATATTTTTATTGAAGAACTTAATCTCCCATGCCACTAAGACTAGTATCTTAGTTTTTTATTAACTTAATGTTATTCAAAAACTGTATGCTTCTCATTTTATTAATTGTTATATAAGGTTTCCGATCTTACAAACAAACTTGGAAAACATGCATATACGTCATAGCATAAGTACAAGTCTGTCAAGTGATAATGTAACATTACCTGGTTATCCCGTTGGTTCTGAAGGTTTTGGGTATTTCCAGTAATACTAGTTAGTAGAACTTGCAGGCCGGCATCTGGTGTTTTCCCTCAGTACTTAGTTTAGTTGCCAGTGTTGTCTGTGATAGAGAATCTGTTGAGTTTTCAGCAATGCAGTCTTGAGTGTTCTAGAGAGAAATAAAGGGAGAGGGGAAGGAAGAACATCCCAGTGAGAGATTACCTTCCACAGCACATTCAAGGCTGTGCAGACACTGAATCTGTCTGGCTTTAGGACTTCTGCTTTTATCTCTTGGGAAATAATGGGGCAAAGGTGGCTGAGAAGTCATCTTTTTAAAACTAGTTTAAGATACTGTGACTTTCTTTTTTCTAAAACCTGTAATAGAATCAGTAAGGTGGAGTGTTTTTCAGGGGGATTTTCCATGCAAATAAATGATAAATTCGAATTGAGATGAAGTCTTCTAAATCTCGTCCTGGGGGAAGGTTGCAAACTTGCCTTCTCAGATGGCTGTTCACCTGAAAACATAGTGTGCTCAAAGTGGGTGATGTGTTACTGTCCAACAAGTAATTCTATTATCTCAAAATGTGTGCTTCCTTAGGGATGGTAAGCCTTCTGCTTCTTCTTTTATCCTGGTTCATAATGACATTACTTTAAAATCTGTGATTGATTAACTCCTTTGTGGGCAAAACAGCATCATCCCATTATAAATTATTAGACTCCCAAATTATATTAGGAAAGAAAACAGTTGTATCCATTGCCAGGCTGATTGCATGAACAGTCTTCATGGTTGTTCTGAATAAAACTTAAATAATGAACAGTGTTTTTTTTGTTTGTTTGGTTTTGTTTTTTGTTTAGTATTGAGTCTGTGGGTAATGGCTATATTAAATTAAATCACCTTTGTATCATTATTATATGCAATTCCTTAAATTTTATAATAAAACAGGCAAAAGATACACTTGGAGTGAAATTGTAAGATAAATTTGTTACTGTTTTATATTTATATGAATATTTCTGGCTCCTGCATTTGGAGATAAAGCGCATGTATTGTGCACAAGTGCCATATTTCCAACTGAAATGGCTTTCTGTTAGCAGTAAAATTCCTTCGGTAGATGCCTCTACTAAGAAGACATATTCTACAACTCTGAATTTTGAGTGTGTGTATACTTGCTAAATTGATTTAATGGTTTGAGAGTGTGTTGGGGCAGGTCAGCATCACTTGAATGAACACTGTTTTTAGAATATGCATTTAGGGAACCTACCTAGTCTTCATGAACCAGAGACCACCCCCCCTTTGTATTTAACCTTCCTTCCAGGTGATACTCAGGCACACTAAAGTGTGAGGACCACTGGATTAAATAGACACAGGACTATTATTGCCACCAAAATTTGAAATCAAGCCACCAATTTCATTTACTTCATCAACATTCAGTTACATCCTAACTGCAGTATTTCCATCACCCAGAAAGAAGTATTTATTTGATTTTTAGACTGGTCTTACTTGCTGATTTGGGTGTCTGAAATACTTTTTAAAAAGAGCTTTATGCTTCAAGATAATAATTGCCCACGTTTGATTTCTTACACTGCCATAATTAACCCACATTTATTTTATCGGCCTGTACTCATTCTGTGATCAGTTTTTGAAAGAAGGAAACTGAGTGGAGCAGTCAGGTTAATTGGAGACTCCACCCCAAGCCACATTGTCTGGTCCATAGCATGCTTTGCTCCTGAGACTCTCACGCATGCCATCTCTGGTCTCTTTCCTCTTCAGGGCCCAGTGAGAACCAAACAACCACACTGCCTTTTGTTACATAAGCACTCTCCTTGCTTTTATACCCAATTCTAAACTCTCAGATACTTATACTGTTTCTGAGATCTCTGTTAAAACAGGTTTCCTGAAGGAGAATTATAGATTGCCTTCAGTGAATCAGCCTGCCAGGTTAAAAGAAAATCAACTCATGATTCCTAAGCTATGCTTTCTTACTGAAGAATATAGATTTTCAAATCCTTGGAACATTCTCAGTAGTAATTAGAAGACTAAAAAGAGTTTTGACCTCAGCCTGTTCATCTTTCCTCAGATTTTAAGTGACAACCACAAACACTTTTCTCTAAACCTTCTCATATTTTCTCATTGGGGACAACTGCCAATTTCCCCTTTGGTCACCTAGCCTTGGAAGTTACTAAAATATTTAGGTGGAAAGTGTCTCATCCTAAAACTCTGTTGTTATTCAGCAGAAAAAAATAATAACATCTTGAAATTGCAGGCAAATGGATGGAGCTAGAAAACATCATATTAATTGAGGTAACCCAGACCCAGAAAAACAAGTATCATATTACTCACTCATAAGTGGCTTTTAGACATAAAGGAAAGAAAACCAGCCTACAATTCACAATCCCAGAGTACCTAGACAACAATGAGGACCCTGAGAGAGAAATACATGGATCTAATGTACATGGGAAGTAGAAAAAGACAAGATCTCCTGAGTAAATTGTGAGCATGAGGACCATGGGAGAGGGTTGAAGGGAAGGGGAGAGGAAGAGACGGAAGCAGAGAAAAAATGTAGAACTCAATAAAATCAATAAAAAAACCTCTGTGTTATCATGTAGGATAATCAATTGGTCACATCCTCCTCCTCCTCCTCCTCCTTCTCCTCCTCCTCCTCCTCCTCCTCCTCCTCCTCCTCCTCTCCTCCTCCCTCCTCCCTCCTCCTGTCAGTAAACAATACCATCACCAACACTCTGTAATAGTATTATTGGCAAATGAAATTTAATATATTTGATATTCAAGATAATTTGGAAATTTGAGCAAAACTTTTCTTTTAAAGTTTAATTATTTTGCCAAATCCATTGAGCGTAATACTTTCTGTTCATCTAAAATTTGTTTAAATTCATATAGCATTCCTCTGTGCCCAGGAGGCCATTCCTTAACGTGCATGTGGTCCTTGTGCATTTAGGTTTGGGCAGGAGGATGAAGATATAATTAGATATTTGGTGATATTTGGAGTCTTTCAATTCTAATGACTTTTATCATTTTGGTATCAATAAATTTTTGATTAAACTCATACATTATATTGGAGCATGTCTCTTATTAGTAGCTTGGGTTTTTTTCCCATGGCAATTTAGGTTATATAAATATAGTTTTAAAAAATATGCAGTGTTGGGCATTGAGAATATTTAGCAAGTAAAAGGCCGTGCCTTGTAATTTGAGTATCTGTCAGCCTTGTCCTTGCCTGTATCATGAACTCTGTGCACGTTGTTCTGATGACCTCAGCTTCGGTTATCCCACACTGTAAGGCATGCACATTAAGAGCACACACATTTTGACAATTATTCTTAATGTGAATTTTAAAGAAACGAAGATGGCTGAGAACAGACCTTAATTTGGCCGATTCCATTATTTCCTCCTAAGGATGTCTGTCTGAGAAGATATTTTCTAGGATGGGTAAGCATGCTGTGGTTTTAAAGAGAAAGCCTTCTGGTTTCTTAGCCAGCCAGGCTTCTGTTTGCATGATGTGATGCTCGGGGAGAGGAAGTAACCGATGTGGAGGATGTTCCTCTGAGTACTCAGTTTACAGGGGACATGGCCTGTTCAGTTCTCTGCCCTCATCCTAAAATAAAGACAGATGGAGTTCTGTAGTGGACTCAGCTGGTTCTTTTCTGTCCAAAGAATATACCCTTTAGGGAATATCTGTTAGTATAGTTTTTAGTTCTGGTCTTAGATCATTAACATTACCTACAAGTACGCAATGTCAGGATGCTCACATACTAAGATAAAGGACTGTCACTTTTGTTAAGTATTTGGTATATTTTCATAGGTTCTGTTGCTTCTTACCTGATAAATTCAGTTTGAGGTTTTGTACATTTTTCTACTTATAGGAAAAAATAGACATAAACAAGTCATGTAGCCTGCTGGAAACTTCAAAATGTCCCTGCTTTGTTGTTAGAAAGCCAATAATAGTTATTGCTCTTTTCCTGATACTAACTTAAGGACGTCAGTAACGTCTTCTTGTAGAATCCTTCCTATGTCCTTGTATGCTCCTCTGCAGGGGCTCCATCACCTCTCTCTCCATCAGGGCAACTTATGTCTTGGACTCCGTGTGCTATTTTCCTGAAATTTCTTTGCCTGAGGTTGCTTGGCAGTGTTCTTGTCTTCTCTGTTGATCTAGACAGTGGCCCATTGTCTCCCGCCTCTCAACAATCTACCCCACAAACCTGCCACCCTTGGAAGGTGTCTTTTCTCGTGTCATCATTTGAAACAAGAGCTTGCTGTTTATTGCGCACGTCACATTTTCTTTTTTAACTCATTTTTTCCTACTCAGCTTCTAGTAAACTTGAATCACTTCTCGGCCACCCCTGCCCCCATTCCTTCCATAGCAACTCGCTCCTCAACCTCTCACTTCACAGCCACTCTAGAGAAACTTCCCTTTTGACGTACACTCAATTTTTAATAAAACAAAACAAAGCAAGATTAAAAAAATAAAAAATAAACATCACATCTAAACTGACTCTTTGCCTCCATTTGATCCCTGTTGGACCATTGGTTAACGATCCCTATTGTGTCCCCAGACCTGACGTCTGGGTTTTGCTTGGCTAGAGCATCTTAGTAAGTAAAGAAGCACAGATGTGCGTCATTTTCATGGCTGGCTCCTGTGCTCCACCATCTCAGCTACCTAAGTAGAATGGGGAAGTTTTGCACATTCCTCAGGTCTTAATGCTCTCCTCACCGCCTCAGCTCTGACCAACATTAGTGCCCACATCAAACCGAAACTTCCTTGTTTTATCTCCAACAACCTTTTCAATTTGATTCAATGAAATAGCGTGATGCACACTCACTCACTGCTGTCTGACACTTTTCTCCATCAGGTGCTCGCTAGATTCTGCTTTCTGTTCCTCTTCTCCACAACTGAGACTCAGTTCACCACACAAACGTGAACTTTCTATTGGTTTCTCACTTCTTCAACTTTCTTAGCACTTTAACAGTCAATTGTTCCCTACAAAACAGTGATTTTTGTCTTCTTTTCTTCCCTTCAATCTTCCTTCACTCATGTTTGTTCCTTTTTCCACTGACTTCCCTTTTTGCTTGGTGTGCTCACTAAGCATTAAGAGCTACCTTAGTGCTTACTAAAGAGAATAACAGGGGACTCAGGAAGACAACCTTTAATGCCAAAAAAAGCAACAACCTAGAAAATGAATGATTTATGTCTGAATGCCCCGAACCCTGCTTCCCCTTCCTAGTCCCTGTGTGCTGAGGACACTTGTGGGGTCCTAACACTCTCCCTCTAGGTAAATGTCAGCAATTAAGAGCATGCCTTTTAGGTGACAGGAAGACTTAAGCAGGTCCATGCGAAATGTTGATTAATGCAGTACCTTGTGGACTCTTGGTGTGTGCAGAGGAGTGGGATTCTAGAATGTGACCCGTGAGCACCATACACACACACACACACACACACACACACACACACAGTGTTCTAGGACATTGCATGTCTTGGTTATTCTCACAGTCACTTATAGGCATTATTCTGTTTTTCAGAAGAAGACTCTGAGACTAGGAAGTAGGTTTTTTTTACACAGGATTACGGAGTTGTTTACTGTCGTGACTAGGATACATTCCAAGCTCTCTCAGCCCTAAGCATGGTACACTGTGGGGCTGAAGCTGTCCTGAGTTATTACTAGTATGTGGCCCTTTGATCTCTCACCATCCCTGTCTGGACCTCTTTAGGTCTATTTGGACCCTTTGGAACATTAAGAGTTAGCAGAGGGATATAGAACAAGAAGTCAACAGGAAATGCAAATGCGTCTTATTTCTAGCACCGTGTAATTGAATTGTAGCCCGAACTGCAGAGTGAACATGGCAGTTGCCCACCAGCGTCGGAAGCACGGTGTTTGTTCTGTATGCAGGGAACACACAGAATCCTATGGGCAATACTGCAAGTCCTCACTTCTGAAGTGTTTGGCTGTTGCCAATGATAAACATGCAATTTGTTTCCCCTAGGAGGAGTTCTTTAGGATAAGAGGCAAGGAAGGGGAGGCCTTCGCATGGACGGTGCTGTACAAAGAGTAACAGAGGGGAGATATAGTGAAAGGTCCAGCTGAGAAGTAAATAACTTTGTTCAGAAAGTGGAAAACAAAAGATGTCAAGGAGAAATTAACATTGAAAAATTTAAGCCAGTCCTAACCTGAGTTAGCCTGTTACATTTGGCTAAGGGTAAATTCAGCTCAATGCTAGACTTACATTCATTACTCAGTGACTCAGTAATTTATTTTCTCACAAGGGAAAAAGTCGCGCTTGGATTTGCCATGATCATTTTAGGAGTCTGGGGTCAAAAATGAAAGAGCAATAATGAGCATCTCAGACTATGTGTTTCTAGCGACTTAGCTTATACATGGTGATTCTTATTCTTTCCTTTTTTGTCATCTGGAAATAAATATTAATATATCTTACACAGTCATGTTGAAGTAAGTGTAGTACCCTTTTCTGAAGGTAGTTTTTTCCCCCTAAATATAAAACACACTCCATTGCTGTACATCTGAGACCAAGCTCACTAAGGAAATAGTATCATCATTCTATGCCATGTTAATATTTAGACAATGAAAAAAATCTTTCAATAGCCAGAACTTACTCTGCAGGGTACGCCCACATCAAATGCTTCAGGCCAGCTGGTACTTTATTGTTTTGTTTTGTTTTTTTTTTTTTTGCTTTAGCATGTTCCAAACTGGAAAAACAGGGGTGTTGCCGGTGGAGGTTGAGGTGAGTTGCAGAGCAGGCAGATGCCGCCCCCGCAAACATGCACGGAGAGGCCGTGACTAGTGTGTTTCAGGAGTATGACATGTACCCCCAGCCCTGCGAACTGGCTTCAGAGGCGTTTGCTGTCTTTCAGGATGAGTCTTCAAGTCATGAATGTAACCAGCGCACAATCCTTCTCTATGGAGTCGGGAAAGAGCGTGACGAAGCCAGGCATCAGCTGAAGAAGATTACCAAAGATATCCTGAGAATCCTAAACAAGAAGAGCACCACGGAATCAGGGGGTAAGGAGCCCCAGTGCCCTGGCTCCTGCTGCCTTTGTTTGTGTTCCCTGTCCTCGCAGGCTTTATCAGAGTGGCCCACGTCACTGTCACCAGCGGTTCCTCTCTTGAATGACTGTCACACTGAAATATGAGTAGGCACATTTGCATTTTAATGTCTTGTGTTCATTGCTAGCGACCTTTGTGTTAACCAGGCACCTCGTGTAGGTAGACAGAACAAGTTCCATATGTGTACCGTGTTTTCTGTAGTTGTCACTGTGGATGATGTACTGAATAATGAGATGAAAGCCTCTGCCGACAAACAGTCAACTTACTTCCTCTTTGCATCGTTTTTACGAGCTTGTGGTTGGCTGTTTCACATTAGATGCAACTCATGGTCCAGTTAATGATTTCGTGTTACTCGGCAAGAGAGTGGCGATAGTAGTCATGGCTAAGTCTGTCACCAAATAACTCCATGTGGACAGAGGCATGAGATCTTCAGTGGTAGTGCCTTTTTGACTTTGAATTTTCCCTCCCTGTTCTTTTCACATGCTTTTCATTTCCTGAGCTTTGCCCCCCCCCGTATTGTAGCATCGCCTTGCATAATTGGAGTCGTGCAGTTATCTACTTCATATTTGCCCCATGACTCGTTGCGAGGTTTACATCGTTTTACAGTCACGGTTTAGAACATGGCACCACTTCATACCTTAGCGCCACCGCTGGTCTTTCCCTCTGTGACACATCAGTCCTATAAAAGAGGAAAGGGTTGCATTTCCCCTGTGTCGAGAACTCACTTTTCTAGTGGAGGTTTTCCTTCTTGAGATGAAACCTCTGGGAACCCTTTCTGGTTTTGAGATTTTTAACAGGATAAACTACTAGGGCCTGCTTATGTATGCTAGACTTTTCCTAAAAGTTGAGATACTTGAAATAGATTTTTTTTTTCCTGTCATCAGCACGGTGCACTTGCCTGAGCACAGCAGGCCTACCCGTGTGTGTTTGTGCCTGTTTTCTGGGTCCCCAGTGTCCAAGGGACAGAGTCTGAGGCTATGCAAACACAGGGATCCTCATGTGTGATCTCCATTCCATGCCCTGCCTCCCTTCCCGTGCCAGTTCAGGGCCCGCAAACACACCAGCATTATGAGAAATGACCAAGAGCCGAGAAAGGGAAATTAAATTGTGTTTTGTTGGCTTCTCGTGAGCTTGGACAAGAGACTGTTCTGTCTAAGAAAACCATTTATCAGTTGTGCTGTGTTCTCCCTCTCAGAGAAAAGAGGAAATGAATTGCGCCAGAAGATTGAATTTAGAAGGTTTGTAGCGAGCTAGCAAAGAACATTCAGAGCAGCTTTTGATATAGAATGGGGGTAGGGGGGGCTGATGCCCGCAGGAGGTACAGTCATGCTTAACTTGTCCCGTTAGCATAGAGGGCCTTTGCAGATCTCTGAAATTTCTGGATAAAAAAAGACCAAAGGCAGTTGGAAGGGGAAGGAAACCGTGTGGTGTCTTTTCTGCTGAGCCTACTTCCTTCCTTCATAGTATTGTTTTAATGCCAGACCGTTGTCTGTTCTTAGTACCAAACCCTTAAGTAGACATTACTTGCATATGGACTTTAAAAAAAGACATTTCCTATTCAGCATTTCAAAGTGGCATCTCCAGAGGTTCTTTTTTCCTTCTATTATAATGGTATTAATTTCAGATATAGTGCCCTGCCATCTAATAAGCAGTATTCATTTTAAGTTATTAGTTAAGACTTTGTTTATACACCAGAAGTTAGCCAGCTGTACTTGGGGCTAATGGAAATTTGTACACACACACCCCTACACCTACCTTACTCAGCAGAATGAAGACTCGTAAGAAAAAGATTTTGTTGTTGGGAAAACAAAATTTAGATTTTTGAGGAGCACTTGAAGACACTTTGGGAACGAGCCAAGTTTTCCCTCAGGGTTTCTAACATGAAGTCTTTTATTGTTATGATTGGTCCCTTTCAGATAGGGTCTTCTATTTTCCAGGCAGACTGGAATTTGAGGGATTACCCTACTTCTGTTCCTCTTGCTTCTGTCTCTCATGTGCTAGGATTAGAGGCTAACATCACTTTGCGCTCTGTGTGTGGGGCTAGGGACTGAACCATGCCTGGGAGCCTGCCACATGAGCAGTTTCCCAATTTAGCTACCTCTGCTCCCCCTAACTTAAAGTTTAAACAGCGTTGCAGTTAACCACTCAGGCTTCATGTCCAGTTTACCAAAAAGGGCAGCACTTTCAGAATTTTAAGGCTTAAAAATTTACTGTAAAATTTAAGGAGTCGAAGAGGAATAATGTATGTCATGAAAACAAGAAAATAGGTACGAAAACCTTTATATGAAGAGTGTATTGGTACTTGTGCAAATGACATTGTAATCGTTCATTTAGAGCCACTGCTAGATGCTTTCTTAATTGCAAGACTCAATTATATCTTTTCAGTTGAGCTCGTATGGCATTGCTTGTGTCAGTAATGGAGAAAATGAGAAAAAAAATGCACTTGAGGGTTTGTAGCAAGACCTACTTCCTCAAGTCTTTTGTGTTTGTTTTGGTCTTAGGAAGACTTCATGATTGTAAGCGTTTTGCACACAGGACAATACGTCCAACCTTTTCAGTTTTGAATGATGTGAGGGAATTGAAAACCTGATTAGAACTCGGATCTCTCAAGCATGGTTATGACACCATCTAAGAACAGCTATGGAGAAGGCCTCATCCTGTGCTTTAACGTGTGCTGATGAGACTAGATACTGAAATGGAGGGAAGTTTAATGAATTTGCTAGTTCTCCTATGTATCATATTTGGTGTCATTTGACAGAAGTGGAATTTTAACATGTTTTACCGACACTTCTTTTATGGTCGTGTGTGTGTGTGTGTGTGTGTGTGTGTGTGTGTGTGTGTGTGTGCGTGCGTGTACCTATGAAGGTCAGAAAACAGCTTCAAGTATCACTCTTCCAGCTCCCTCCACTGTTTGCTTGTGTAAGACATGGTCTTTTGCTGGCTTGTAACTCAGCAACTAGTTTGTACTAGCTCTCCTAGCTCTACCTCCCAGTGCTGTGGTTATACGCAGGTATCCCCACTTCTAGACTTGTTTTTAAACACTGGCATCTGCACTCAGAGCCTTAACCGAGCTATCTCCCCTGCCCAATGCCAGCACATCTTACTAATTTATTTATTCTGGTATCATTATCTGTTGTATCAAATGGAACCATGATGACTTGGTTTGTGTTTCTGTTTGGCTTACTGTTCAAAGTGAAGTCACTTCTGATGTCATTTTGTCAAGCATCACATTTGACATGAGCAAAGTAGTATGGAGTAACCCGGAATGTTGCTGTCTTCTTACACCTTCAGTAGAGACATAAAAGACATGTGCTGTCCGAACTGATCTCCCCAGAGGAGAGTGGGTCACAGAGCTCCTTCTGAGTTGCTGCTGACCAGGTAGCACACAGTGCTGGTAGATATCCCACAGCCCAGCCATTACTCTTTGCCTTCAGATTCATCTTTGTAATACATAGATACAATCCTGTTTCTAGATACCACATTGTAGTTTTGTATTTTGTTCTTCGCTGTGAAGAAAACAAGAGTTTCTCCCAAATAAGCAAAGCTGTGTATATTTCTTTATAAATAAATATGCACACATATTTAATTTATCTAGAAAAATAGCTGAGGTGAGTCTAAGAGCCAGTCAAATGGCTCAGTGGACAAAAGAACTTTCCACCAAGTCTCAGGACCTGAATTTAATTTCTGGAGAAGTAGTTCCTACATGTTTTCATCTGTCCTCCCCTCATGTTCCATGGTGACTGCATATAAACATATATTAAATAAATAATAGGTAATTTTTAAAGCCTAAAATGTGACCTGTTTAATCATAGTGGGCCTGGTGCTCTCCCATCCATGGTCATTTATTGTTGGTATTGTATTTTTAAAGTCAATTAATGATTAATGTTCATAAAGGCACTTTATGGTACCTAGAATCTAGTCATTATTCATTAGAATTGAGATATAATGGCCTATAGTCATATATTGGAATAATGTATGGGAGGATTATTAAATTTTAGAACAAATTGAAATTACCTCCACAATGAACCAATCCGAAAGCATAATGCTGAGTGAAAATTTCCACCTCCTCAAGATGGAAGATCTCCAAATCTTTGTCCCCCGGTTGGAAGGAGAGGTGATTTAAAGTGGAATAGGTGGGCTTCTGAGATGTTATCTCACAATTTAGATCTCACTCATGTAAAAAGTGGAGAGTGTATATGCTGTCTTCTATATATTCTCTACTTCAGTTAAAAAGTGCCATAAAGAACCGGGGACAAGAAGGTAACTCAGTAAAGTGCCAGGACACACCGAAACATGGCTGGGCATGATGGAGCCTCGTCTCTACCCATTGCTAGGTGTGTGTGTGGTGGTGGGATGACTGGATATGGGCAGACCTCTTCTGTTCCAGTTTAGCCTACTTGGTGAGTTTCAGTCAGTGAGATACCTGGTCACTAGATAAAATAAGATGATGATATCGCCTGAGGGGTAACTTTAGACATCGTCCTCTGGTCTCCGTACACGTGTGAACACGCACACACACATCAAAAAAAAATTTCTCTTGAAAAACACAGAGAGTTTCATTTAAGTGGAAAGTAACGCCTCTTATGTTTATTAGCTGGGGATGAAGGACAGAAAGCCAGGAAGAACAAGCAGGAAGTTTTTCCCACCCCGGAAACCGTGTTCACGAAACTCCAGCTCCTCTCGTACTTTGATCAGCATCAAGTGACATCTCAGGTAGCCATTCCAGGCTCTTTTGTCACCCGTTTTGAATATTTCTCCTTCCTTAAGAATCTTGAGCAGTGTACTTTGAGCCTTGATTTTTATAAATGCTCCTTATAGACCTGGAAGCCTCTCCAGCTTCATGTTTCAGTCTCAGGTTGCCTCCTTCAACATGTGTTTCTATTCTGTAAATATTTTTCTCTTCACAATAATCAGCAATATGCAAAAATAATAATTATAATTGTAATAGTAATTATATAATAATAATAAAATAATTGCTAATGTACTTACTTTTATGGCATGCTGACCCAATATCATCACTGATAATGATGATGACTTAATTAAAGCATTGTGAAAGTGAGAAGGATCTATATTGTTCTTCAGTTAACACTTCCTGGTATCTGGGGATTAACACTTCTGGGTGCTTCTCCTTTGGGGTCACTAGTATGTGATTATATTGCAATTCATTTTACTTTTTTAAATTACGATGACTGGAATGCTGATTTGTAAGTGTTTTGATTTCTGTGTAAACACATTCTAATTTCTAAGTAGAATCCCATGAATTCGTTTTTGTTAGTTTAAAATTCAAGCTAATTTATCTACCTGAAGCATCATGCCGACGGTGGGAGTGTGACGTTCCTTGCTTTTTGTCTGAGCAGATCTCTAACAACGTGCTGGAGCAAATCACAAGCTTTGCGTCTGGAACATCCTATCACCTGCCTCTGGCTCACCATATCCAGCTCATCTTTGATCTCATGGAGCCGGCGCTCAACATCAATGGACTAATTGACTTTGCAATACAGGTGTCAAATAGACTGTCTTTCTCATATTTAGGAAAGCAAATCTTCCAAACAACAAAGAGCATGTTTCTTTAAATTTTCTATTTATTGATATAAAAATCGCTCTATTGTTCAGCTGTTCTGAAGCCTCCATCTGAAGTGACCCTACTACTCAGGGTCTGGGTACCTGAGTCAGCTTGTGACCTGGCTTAAGTTTATTTTTTTAGATTTATTTTATTTTATGTGAATGGGTAACTTGCTTGCATGCATATGTGCACAGTGTGTGTTCTGGTGCCTATGGAGTTCAAAGGAGGTCACTGGATCCCTTGGAAGTGGAGTTAACATGCTTATGAGACACCATGTGGGTGCTGGGTACTGAACATGAGTCCTCTAAAAGAACAGACAGTGTTCTTAACCACTGAGCCATCTATCATGTTTTTTAAATTTATTTTCTAGCTTGCATAAATATGTTTAAAAAATTGTAGGTTTCTGGGGTGCCATATGATGCTTCAAAACATGTATGTGTTATGTATATTCTTATATCAAGTTAAACATACCTGTGTCCTCAAACATCAGTTATTGATAGGAGCTGTCAAGAGTCTTTTTCCCTTAATTTTGCCAGTATAGCACATGCTCTACCTAGATTCACCCTGCCATGCTGCAGCACATGAGAATATTTTGCCCCTATCTAATTGAACTTAGTATCCATTGGTAACCCTTTCCTAGTCACTTCTCTACCCCAGCTCTCTCTGTCTTCCTGGAACTATGCCATGTCTTCCAACATGCACCAGTTTCATTGTATGAAGCCATTTTAAGCACTTAGTGCATCTTGAAGCATTGGAGTCGTTCTGAGTCAACAGTTTTCATGTTAGGTCATGATCGGTACTAGTAACACACTTGCCATTTAGAACTACATTGACTTCAGGGCCTTTTTGGTTTTGTTGTTTTGTTTTTGAGAGCTTGTTATTTTGCTTGGGGAATGATGAAACACTATTTTCTCTGCAGTAGAATTTATTAGTGAAAAACAAAAATGACTTCTAAAGTCGCCCCTCTAATTCCATTTGTCCCGCTGCAGTAATGCACACTTTAGGTCATTCATTCCTGTGTTAATGACGAAACATAAGGCGTGATTTTCTGTTGTACAGTAGCTTCTGGCTTTGTAAATAAGAAAGTAGTTATTACTTGCATTGCACTCAAAAGAAAGAGAAAAGAAGAACAAAAACAAAACGAAAATAAAAAGGAAGGCAAAAAGAATTGGTTTGTTCTTTAAAATGACCCAGTCCAGGATGTTGGGCCATCAGAAAGTTTTGGTAATTATTTCAGCAGTGTTACATCCTGGGTTTCTCCCAGCCAGTGTCTAGACAGAAGAACATTGGTTTAAAGGAGAAAAGGCTTAAAAGTCAGTAGTGGCAGAAACTAGTGTGTTTCCTGAAGCCGTGTGCAGAATGAGTGCCTCGCGGTTCACCGAAGGGTTTGACTGTTGTCTTGTTACCTACATTTCTTTCTCTTGCTTTTCCTGTTGTAGCTACTGAATGAACTGAGCGTGGTTGAAGCTGAGCTGCTCTTGAAGTCTTCTAGTCTGGCAGGAAATTACACTACAGGACTGTGTGTCTGCATCGTGGCTGTGCTCCGGCGGTATCATAGTTGCCTGATCCTAAATCCTGATCAGACAGCCCAGGTGTTTGAAGGGTGCGTATATAAGTGGCATTGCCTAACCTTAAAAGGAAGGAATCATAGTAAAATGTAGTGATTTTTTTTAGAAAAAAATTATAGTGTTATGAGAAATATTTTGTTTTTAGACAGTTGGTTTGAAGTGTTTTTCTTAATTTTCTTTTTCTTTATTCTTCTCTCATACAGTCCATCCTGACCTCAGTCTTCCCATCCTCCCTTCTCTTAGTTGCCTTACTTGACCTCTCCCCCAGATCCATTGCTCCTCCATTTCCTTTTAGAAAAGAGCAGGCTTCCCAATGATATCATGTGAACACGGCATAACAGGATGCATTTAGACCAGACAGAAACCCTCAATTTAAGGCTGGGTGAGGCATCCTAGAAGGAGGAAAGGGGTCCCATGAGCAGGCAAAAGAGTCAGAGACACCCCCCCACTCAAATTGTGAGGAATCCCACAAAAAAAACCCAAGTTAAACAACTTGGGTACCATTTATTTTCACATTTTAAATGTCTCATTAAATATCCAATGAAAACATACCTAAAAATAATTTTGCCCAAACTATTTCCTAGAGAAGGAGCTATAAATATACACACACAGGAAAGGTGTGTGGTTGCCTCTTTGTGTACTTGCTACTCTCCTCTCCATCTCCTGGTCAGTCATAGCTCTCTTCTCTGTGCTGTCCCGGAGCGTGGTTTACTGAGAGCAGTGAGCACCATAACTGGTCCCCTGTCTTCAGCTTACGTTGGAAGAATCAGACACATGAGCTTTATGACACATTAGCCCTTCAGAAACGTGGTCATCGTCTTCCTAATTAATGAAAGCTGTCTGCTTGTGCCTAATGGGCAAGGGTTCATTCTGCTGTCCCTTATGAGGTTGGGCTGAGGAATGGCGCAGTGTTTCTACAATGGACTGAGTTTAAGGGACCCAAGAAATGCGCGGAGCTCTTGACAACCCGTGCAAGCTTCTTGTTGCCTACTTCTTTTCTAGGCCCCTTTTTAAGAAAAGACAGCCTGTTCATTCTTCTTCCATTTCTTCATTTGTCTTTTTGGGTTTTTTCCTCTGTAACCTAACTCTTGCATTTTTTTTATGAACAATATTTGTTGAGTGGCATCAGTTTTACAGAGGCTTTTCTTAGAAAACCAAAAGACGTTTGCATTATTAATCATGTGTCTAGTTTAAGAAGCAGAATCGTAAAAATCTACAGACTTTGAAGTGTGAGGGACTGTGTGTACATACAATACTGTGGGTTTTTTATATTGTTTAACAGGTGCAGAGTTTGAAAGTGATGTGCCTAACGTCACACAACTAATAAATCTTGAAAACTTTTACAAGTATTCTTATTTTTTTCAAGACAAGATTTCTCTGTATAAAATTTCTAGCTGTCCTGGAACTCACTTTGTAGACCAGGCTGGCCTCAAACTCACTGAGATCTGCCTGCCTCTGCCTCCTGAGTGCTGGGATTAAAGGCGTGCGCCACCACCACCTGACCCATTCATTCAATTTAAAAATAAAAATTCATTCAATAATGCAATCATTGGTCATGGACTCATAGTGAGTTAGATTTATATAGTCTTCTGAATGGTACAGAGTGGTCCACTATGCACAGGGCAACCTCATCTCCCCTTTCCTCTCTCTGAACAAGTCGCTTCACCTGATAGCCTTCTCTGTACAATGTGGATGGTGAGTTGGAAGATTATTAAATCCATTTCAGGGTTCCAGTCATCTGTGACACTACTGGTGACTTGTTAACGCAGAGTCCTGTGTCAGATCCTTGGTGGTGGTGAAGTCAGACGTGTATGGATGGATCATAGGTGTTCTCTTCTGTGCCATACTGACATTTATGCTATATGAACACAGGAGTCATGGTTTTGAATGGAGGAAAATTACTGCAGTATTGATACTTTGGAAATAAAGGCATTATTTTAAAGGATGCCTTTTCTAAAGAGAATGGACTTTCATTGTTTAGATAAGGTAAACTGAGATAAATTTGCCTGTAGTTAGGATAAATAAGAGGAATGGGATTCTAAACTATGACTACATTCAGTTCAGCAGATTCCCTGCATTGAAGAATTGTTTGTTTCCAGAATAGTGTGCTTGGCAATCTTTGCCAACTGATTGAGTTTGTGAGACTGTCTGGCCTTGGCCTGCCCTGCCTGCCCTCTCCTCGCATGTTCTAGCCACAGCAGCTACGTCCCCCGCATTCTAGTGCTGTTAAATCCCTTGCATTACTTCTGTTTTTTTTTTTAAACCTTTCTAGTATTCAACATAACCCATATTGCTGTTTAATAACAATATTTTTGTGAACAACGAGGTTTCTTTTTCTGCTGCGTGATACCTATTTCCAGGTCCTAGGTACATACCCTCTCACTTTAAAGACTTCCTCAGCTACTCACACACTAGCGAGACGTGCCGTTTTGATTCCCATGTTTCTGCCCTCAGGTTGTGTGGCGTGGTGAAGCACGTTGTCAACCCCTCAGAATGTTCTTCCCCTGAAAGATGTATCTTGGCCTACCTCTATGACCTCTATGTCTCATGCAGCCACCTCAGAAGTAAATTTGGAGACCTTTTCAGGTGAGCAGGAAAAAAAGTTAAAAAAAAACAAAACAAAAAAAAAAAAAAACACCACCACCACTACCACCAGCAACAGCAACAAAAAACCACAGACATGACCATGCCTTAGTTTGTTAATAATCCCATTGCTGTTTACATCCTATGTACTAATGCAAGCTAATCTAAAGTATGTGGTCTTCTCGACTCAGTTAAACAGAATACTAAACACCTTGTGGTGGTCAGTATAAGAGTGGTTAAAGGATTTTTCAGTCCACAGGTGTGAGGGATTTTAGGGGACACCCATGAAAGGATCTCGTATTTAAGATTTCACATTCTTCTAGAAGTTTTAGATAAGTAGTGTTGAAATCAGGGACATCAGTAGGGTAGGCATCCCAGATGATGCATGCACTGTCCTCAAAACAAAACAGGAAAAGAAGGCAGCTTTCTTGGGCTGTTGTGTAGTCAGAGCTCTGCTTGGGGGTTAGGAAAGGCATTTAAAAAGAAGCCAAATATAAAGGGAGATTCACGTTAGTATAGTAGTAATCTAAGTTTTCGTAATTGTGTCTAAAGCACCATAAAGTGGTGTAGGGAGGGAATTTGGCCGGAACCATAACGCTAACCATTTCTACCACTGCTTGAGCTCTTGTGTGCCCAGCACTGTGCTGCTTTTTCTATTAAGGTTTTCAAATTGTCAGAATCTCAGGAAGAGGAAGTGAGTTTCCTTCCTCACAAACTTTTGCTCCTGATCTTGACATAGAGTGAAGCCCAGATTTAAACCAGTTTTCTGACCTCCAGGCATTCATTGCTTTCACTACTCTGTCAGGTTTTTCTGAGACACACAATTACAGGAGGAACACGGCTGAGTGTTTGGCTCCCTTCCCTGTGTGTAGGCAGCAGAGAGTGGGAAGAATGAGAAAATGGTTGTAACGGAAGCCAGCATGCTCTTAGCACATAGAGGGGCCTCTTGGAAAGTGCAACGAAGGAGATAAGAAGTCTAGATAGGAATGGTCCGGAGACCAGGTCAAAGTTTAGACAAGTTCGGGTGTCCAGGCACTCCAGAGAAGTCGGAATTTGGTGGCCAAGTGGAGTGGATCTCAAAAAGAAGGAAAAGCAGTGTTGTCTGGGCTTCTAAGACTTGGTAGATCTATGTGTCACCTAATAACAAAACTTTCTTCTGCCAGAAATTTGATTTCACCCACATCACAAGTCCCTGCTACATAGCAGAGCTCTCCGGTAGGAAAGGGATGCCACTTATGGATTTATGGTCCATAGCAAGAGGGCATGAATAGCTGAGCTCATATGGATTTGAAACTGTGGGATCAAATCATTTCTTCTCCTGTCCAAAAAGAAATGATGGCTAATGCATTCCAATTCTCTTTTATTTCTAGTATCCCATATCTATTCAGATGTAGCCCACTGTAAATTCTCAGTGGGTAGGGTAGGCTCTTAAAACATGTTTATTTGTTTCACAGAAAGACTAGAAATACAGGATCCAGTCCCAGCTTGCCTGTAACTTATAGCTGTCTTCTTTCTCAAGTGCTGGAATTATAGGAGTTTAATGCTGTGCCCAACTATGTTACCTATTTTTTTCCTGTTGCTGAGATCTACATTTTTTTACTGTAACAGCTTCATACTATAAAATATTTTATCTCTGTGGAGACTGTGAGCTCTGAATGCAGGAGGTTCCGCTCTAGCTGACACAGCTGTGGACCAGTTCCCACAGCAGCTAGGACACAGCAGTTACCTCTGGGCATGCTCTGCATACCCAAAAGAATAGGGTCTGGGTTTACAGTTAGAATTAAAACACTACATTATTCCCGGTGTGTAATTGGATCCGTTTTTATTCTCAGGTTATAATACTTTACAGCTGCTCTTAAGAAAGAGACAGATGCCTTAGTAACGGCATTGATGTTTTGAGTGCATATACATGTAGAAAAGATTTAGAAAATAATTAAGTTTAGTGACTAAATTCCTCATGTTGTTTCCACATATAAATTCAAAAGCTCCTCATTGAGCATTTACTGTATCCTAGCTTTTGTACCTACTGCTGGTTCACAAAGAACTTGAAATGAGCAATAGTAGGATGTGGATTGTCTAGGAAAGTCTTCGAGGTGTTGCCACTTAGCATGTCCTTCACTGAAGTGATATTCTTGGTTGTTTCGTTCTTTTTTTTTTCCTTTTGTAACTATTTTTTCTAACCTTAGTAGTGCCTGTTCAAAAGTAAAACAGACCATATATAATAACGTAATGCCTGCAAATTCCAACTTGCGCTGGGATCCAGACTTCATGATGGACTTCATTGAGAATCCCTCAGCAAGAAGCATCAACTACTCAATGCTGGGCAAGATCCTCAGTGACAACGCTGCCAACCGGTACAGCTTTGTCTGCAACACACTGATGAACGTGTGCATGGGCCACCAGGACGCCGGCCGGTGAGCTTCTTTGCCCTGAATGCGGCGGTAGTCAAGGAGTAATTTGATGCTTCCTTAGTTTCCTGAGCTCATATTTGCTTTTCTTTTATTCCTGGTGCTTCCCTGCCGTATCTTAGTTAATTCCCTCAACCCAAGCAACATTGATTTTTGGAATCATGGCTTGGGAAGGGATATTTTTTAGTCATGCTCCATTTTGAAAACCATATACAATTTTGAAAATAATACTATATTTTGATATGAACTGTACTTGGGCCTACTTACATTACTTAACGTCTTTATTTATCCTCGTGGGACTAGGGATTGAACCTAGGATTTTGCACACCCTAGGCCTGTGTCCTTAATGTTTGATTCCTATAAAATGCAAAAGTGTAGATCAAATTTATTCATAGAATCAAAAATATGTTAATTCATTTTTGCTAATTATCTGTTACTTGGCAAGCGGTATTAATTATATCCTTAAATCTAAGTGATGCTTAATGAAACGTCTTCAATAAGGAAAAAGCGTTATCACTCCTCATGTGTACCAAAACACTTGCTGCTATCTTCTTTCTCTTTTCTAGGATAAATGACATAGCCAATTTCTCCTCCGAGTTAACTGCTTGCTGTACAGTTCTTAGTTCGGAGTGGCTGGGGGTTCTGAAGGCTCTTTGTTGTTCTTCAAATCATGTGTGGGGATTTAATGATGTACTCTGCACTGTAGATGTAAGTTTTCTCTTTATCTTAAAACCAAAATCTAAAATTTAGCTAATCGTTCTTCCTACTTAATTAATTAAGCTGTAGCAAAATATTTTTCTGTTTCTCAAAGTGATAAACTATAGTGTCATAACCATGAATTAAGTAAATTAAAATATCAAAATAGTTCCTTCTAACTCCAACATGTTCTAGCGACTAAAGTTTTACATGTGAATGGTCTCAGAGTTGTTTCATTCTTCTCTGGCTTGGATTCCTCAGATTAGGACATAAAGCATTTCATACATGAAGAGAACCAGTATATATTTGAGAATATAAATGTCCTTATTTTGGATAAGAAAAGTCATGTGTAGACTGAGGATATTCAGTGTTTCTCAGAATATGCCTGTAGAATGATAGAGAGATTGTCCAAATCCTGTGAATGACTTGCTGGTGTTCCATGGTGCACCAGGATGTATATGTCTTAACCATCTGTCTGGACTCTTTATCCATTGATGCTTTTATCATTGGTGATCTTTGTCAGATCTGTGTATGTTACTAAGAAAACCTGACAGTTTTAAAGCTGAGATTCACTTCCTTTTGCTGCTGTCTCAGGATGGAATGGACAGTCCTGCCTCTTTATCTTCAGTCAGTGAATTAAGATATTATTTATACAAGATACATTGTGGCCAGGCGGTGGTGGCGCACGCCTTTAATCCCAGCACTCGGGAGGCAGAGGCAGGTGGATCTCTGAGTTCGAGGCCAGCCTGGTCTACAAGAGCTAGTTCCAGGACAGGGTCTAGAAACTACAGGGAAACCCTGTCTCGAAAAAAACAAAACAAAACAAACAAACAAACAAAAAACAAGATACATTGTGATAGGCTGCTTTTCCATATAACAAAGACTTAGATTTTTTTCTTGAATCTATTTTTGTGGCTTGTTGCACTAAGTGCCCATCTCTTGGAAGCTTGCCAGTGGGGTAGTTGTGTTCCACTGCCTTGTGAGGTCTGGAACGTAGAGATTTCACTGTGGCAGAATTAACTTTTCTCTCACCGCTCTCAAAATTTAGCAGCCAACTGAAACTTTCAGAGATCTTTTAAAATGAATTCTCTCACTGAAAAAGAATACATTATTGTAGCAGGAAAGAGTGTTCATATTTTAGTGGGTCATGTTTTCCCAATAGGGGAATCTTCTCCTGTTTTCTGCTTTGCCCATAAATGACATAGTACACTCCATTGGCAACTACCGATAATGACACATCTTTTAGTAGCTTCTTGATTTTTGCTCTTGTGTTGTATTTTCTGAGTTGCATGCAAAAGAGTTATAGGTCAACATCTCCTAAAACAGTGGAATATGAGTAAACTTGCTTTGCCTTATTATCATAGCAATGGCCCCAAGAGGACAATAATCGAAGCCATCCCCCTCTCTGTTGGTTCTTACTGAGTTCTTACTGAGATTTGAGATCTTACTGTGTCGCCGGTATTCTCTTAGTGGTCTTTGATATGCCATATTAAAGGGTGTTGGGTATTAAAACCTGTCAATGTTTTTCTTAAAGGTGAGTGACCTTTCATTCCATGATTCATTAGCTACTTTCATTGCTATCCTGATAGCACGACAGTGTTTCTCCCTGGAGGACGTCGTGCAACATGTCGCCCTTCCCTCTCTCCTAGCGGCAGGTAAGCTGGTGCGGAGCTGCTGCCTTTGTGTGTGGTTGCTGCTTGGTGGCCATGTGTGACCATTTTGACACAGGGAAAGGATTGTATTAGGAATTGGGGGTGGGCATAGTGAGGGGAAGGACCATGTTTTGGGTTGAGGTGGCATGGTACCTGGTGGAGATGGTATAACTATAATAGGTGTTTTATGCAGAGTAGCATTGAACTCTGGAGCAGGAACCTGCTACTGCTTTATTCTTGGTTCAAGGCAGCATGAAGGTTCCTTAGAAAGGAGAGTTTATTTAGTGCATTGCTGAAATTTTAGCAGTAGAAACCCTGAAAAGCTTGTGTAGTATGTGAGGAGGCTTGCTTTTTATCTCTCCCTTTCCAGCTTGCGGAGACGCCGATGCAGAGCCCGGGGCCAGAATGACATGCCGCCTCTTGCTTCACCTCTTCCGAGCTCCCCAGGCCTGCTTTTTCCCTCAAGCAGCAGGTGAGCTGACCTCCGAGAAAGCTCTGCTTCCGTGGTTATTTGGAACTTTTGGCTCTACTGTGACCATGGGAGCTGTCCAGTTTATAGGCTCCTCCCTGATTTCCGTGGGCTTGGTCTTCAGGTGATGGAGGACAGAGATAACGCCACTGAGAGGTCTGGCAGCACCTTCCGTTATGTAATAGGAGGATATATTGGGAAATAAAAATGGGGAATTAATAAACAATAAAAATGCCTGGGCTCTGAGGAAATACCATGCTGGTGGGAAGTCTCATCCTCCTACATACCCTGTGTTGATTCTGGGGCATGCCATCTCAGCTTAGGAGGATGGCAACTCATTTATTTACTTTGTCCTGAGGCGATGGGGGGTATTAGTGAAGGCTTGTGCTAAATCATTTCCATATAGAGAGGGCTGCATCTGTGTGGGAATCCGACTAATCTTTTCCTCCATCTCTCTGAGGAGCAGAAACATTGTTTGAATAATAATTAAAGGTTAAGAATACTGGCAGTGTTTCTTGGTGGTTCTCTGGAGCATCAATTAAAGCCAACTGATGTCAGTTAAGTGTCCACAAGCTAACAACGAAAGACCTTCCTGACTGTAGATGGTTGCAGAGGATGGTTAATGATGGAGGGGCCATTAAAGGTCTGTTGTTGTTTTCATAGGCAAACCTTTCCCTGGAATAAGATCATCTTGTGATAGACACCTCCTAGCCGCCGCTCACAACAGCATAGAAGTGGGAGCCGTTTTTGCTGTCTTAAAGGCAATTATGATGCTCGGTAAGACTCTCCTGGCCTTTAGCCTCTTGGTTAGTCACCAGAAGTGGAGGCAAAATCATTTATATTCATGGTGAAATTTACATAATGTCATGAAAACCTAGGTTTTTTGTTTGTTTGTTTGTTTGTTTGTTTGTCTGTTTTGTTCTGGGGGAAGAAAAGAAAAATTGGCTTTGCCCAAGTCTGAGTAATGGAGCTTCGAGGATTCTGTCCCTTGGCTAAGGTGACCCTGAGAGAACTGAAACCTAAGTACTTTGTATGTGGCTTTAATTACATGATAATTCATCCTGATGCAAATCAGGGCCTCAGACCCACAGGATTGTTTTGCCTTCGTTTACTGACAGAAATCACTCTTCGTGGTAGGCAGGAATAAGGACATTTTTAGTAAAATGTTTAAATTTAGCCAGATTATCCTCCAGGTGCAGAGCATCAGAAACCCTGGGTTTTAATCTAGTGTTCCTGCTTCTCTTGTGATTACGAACAAGTTTGTATCATCCTGCTGTACGCTTTCCCTGAAACAGGTGGACCCACAGTGATGCCTGTGTTGCTAGTGATCAGTAGGAGGTGCACAGGCTCGAGACCTAGTTCCCGATGCCCAGGAAGCCCTTTATATTCTTAACTGCGCATATTTTGCTAGAGTAGTACCACCGTCTATTCATGGACAGTGAAACACCTCAGAATATTTTAAGTGTGTAAGTCATAAAGGATTTGAATTATTATGGGATCTCAAATACTTCCTACTTTTAGCTTTGAGTATCTCATTTTGACCTCAACCAAACTATAGTTGCCACTTCTCGTCTGAAAGTAGTTCGAAAAAACAGACAGTTATCAGTTTAAGTGAATCTTAAACCTTGCTAGACAGATTTTTGTGAATGACAAAGAATAATAACATAGTCTTCATAAAAAACAATTGAAACCAGTATATATATATATGTATGTATGTATAAAAGAAAATGAATTTTTTGTTTTTCCCAATAGTGTGTTACTAGATATGTCAATCATACTCCGAGATAGCTATCATGTCCAAAAGTGGTTGGCCAACATAACATGAACTCTAATTTTTATTGTGTACTTTTTGTTTGTTTTGCTATATTTATTCTATCTTATGGTTTTGTTTAGATTTTCATCTTTTTTAAGAGGGGGTGGCATGAAGTTGGATGGATATGGAAACAGAGAGCCTCTGGGAGGTGTTGGGAGGGGACAGAATATGGTCAAAATATATTGTATGAAAAAAATTTAAATTAGAAACAACCATACTTTTCTGAGATGGTCATAAATTTTGTAGCAAAGCAAAAGGTAGTCCTACCATGAATGTTTCAGCCTATTTTCCAGGCTTAGGATATTATACAGTTATGTAGTCCATGCTAACTTCTGGTTTCAGTCAATATGATTTCTCTACTCTGATGATGTTTGAAGGGAGGGAGAACTGGTCTACCTCACTGATTAATACTTGTCAGGGTCATAAAGGCAGGATCTGGATTTCCCCTGGGGTACTCTAAGTCCAACAGAAAAAAATAGAAAATAGATTTTTCAATGAACTTACATTGGAAGAATGAATACTTAGTAACATGTTTCAGTGGTGTACACAATGATCAGTCTCATCTAGAAAGTGGCCCCTTGTTTGTAGAGCTGGGATAATCCTAGTAAGACTGCCAGGTTTTTTTTTAGATATTCAAATAATGTGGGAGGTTCGTCGTCTGAGAAATTATGTTCAGCACAGTTAAATGTCAGTGAGGACTTAGACAGATTCACTTAGGATATTTAGTTTGTTTTGTTTTCTATACTATTGCAGAAGGTACTAGAATCAAGGTAGTAGACTTCAGTCCTCCTAATATTCAAAGGAAAATGAGATGTACAAGTGAGTCTAAGAAATATGCTTGTTTTTGCTTTTACAGAGAGGTTTTATCTACTTTATTGGTCCTAACCAATTTTCTCCTAATTCTTATCTATCAAAATATATATTAAGGTAGGAAAATAGGACGGTTATAGTGAATGTTGTTCCTAATTTACATAGTAGTCTAACTTGAGGTAGACATAGCTATTTATATCATCCAAGAGTAGAGAATACAGACTTTTGCTAGTTTTGAAAAGCTCTGTTGAATTAAATCAACTCCCTTGGGTAAAGGAGTTTTACATTTTAAAATACATGATGAATATATAATAATACATTACAAATTGAAATGTATTGCTTATTTTTCCATCTATGGTTTTTCTGCATTGTCATTGTGTGGTGACAGCAGGGACAGTAGTGGCAGCAGTGGTAACAATAGCAACCATGCTGGGGACAGAGCCCAGGGTCTCATGCAGGCAAAGCAGGTACTCTGCCAATGAATGACAGCCTCAGCCCCTCCTCTGCTTCTACGATTTTTGGAAGTAGATATTAATTAGGACATTATGGTTATCCTTCCTCCCCAGAATAGAATTACAGTTTATGCTTGTTTTTTCAGCAGAATAAAAACCTTAAGAGGGTTGGCCTTTTGTTTAAAAGTGCTTGCTGTTGTTTGTTTTCTTGATTGATTTTTGCACTGACCTAGACTTGCTCCCATTCTGCATATAGTAAAGGCCTCCCTTAAGCTCAGCTGCTGGTTTGACAACTGTTTCATCAGAGTTTGAAGGCCTTCTGCTGCTGTCTGACAATCGTACCACCAAATTATCTCTTTCCTTATCTCACTTCAATTTTTTTCTTTCAGGGCTAGAAATTTCTTATTTTATCCAAGTACACCCTGAGTGTTTTTGTTTTTTATTTTTCTCCCAGAACTTTGTTGGTAGTCAAATAACTTCGTTAGCGTCAACACACTCAGTGTGTTAGCAATTGGCTAGCAGTAAGGTGTCTGAGCTGGCTGCTGTAGAGAGGAAGGTGAAGACACAGGCTGTGCGCAGAGAGCTCTGAGTTTCAGGGCCTCCTTAGTATGCATTGCCCTTTTCCATCCCCAGGGAAATAAATCTCTCTTGTCAAGAAGTTGATAGTAAGGTGGGCTAAGGCAAAAACTTTTCTCTTGACCTATGGATAGAAAATAAATCATTGTAAGAGACGAAATGGAAAAGGGACTCCTTGAAGGGTGAGTACCCCATTTTCTTCCTTCTCTATAACTCAGGTAAACCTGAGTACATTCATGCCCGAAGTTCTGATAAAATCGATGTGTTTTGACTATCAAATATCATTCATATTGGCCTTTCCGAGACTAACAAAAGAAATATTAAACCTATAAACCAAAAGAAGGAATGAGTCTTGAGCCTGACTTTTATCCGTGTCCACTTGTTCTGTTTTCTCTCATCTATCTCTTTTTCCATCCTCTCTGTTGCTGGACACCTGCCTATGCAATGTGATACCATCCACATCTTTGAATCCCCGCAACCTAGCCTAATTTGCCTATTACATGTGTGAGGCAGTATTCTGAACTTCTGCGGTTTTGCCTTTGTGGTTCTGTCATTTAGGAGATGCCAAGATTGGCAGTAACAATGTCACCACCTTAAAGAATGAAGACTTCGGCATGAGGGGTTTACGACGTGATGGGAATGCTGAGGACGCCTGGGCTACCTCGCAGAACTCGAAATCCCATGGGAAGAGCATTTCCATAGAAACTGCCAATCTAAGAGAATATGCTAGATACGTACTGAGGACTATCTGCCAACAGGTATTCTTTTGGTTTCAAATGGCTTCTGCTTTGACTCTGTAACTGCTCTTAGAGAGGCAACTGTCTGCTTTTTTTTAAAATTCTATTTCGGTGGTCTTTATTTGTCTTTATAAATTTATTTTGAAATAATTTCAAATTTGTTAAAGAGTTGCTATAATGAATACTTTCAGTATGACCTCCATACAGATTCACTAATTCTGGACAGTTTGTGCGTTTTTCTTAAGAGTTGAAAAGTAGATGATATTGTTTACTCTGCTTTACTTTTGGATACTCACATTTTTATTTTTTGTCATAACCAAAGTAAAGTTACTAAAAAAAAAAAAAAACCATACCTTTTAGCTTTGGTGCAATAATTTTTTTCTCGTCTATAAGGAGCTTTATGAACTATTCTAGTACTTTTAGATTTGCATAAGGTTCTAAAGATTAGCTTCAGATTACTGCAGAGGAGAGTTCAGAGGTGACACTGCATTATTCCAGGCAAACACTTCTGATTACACACAATGTACATTTGGCCTGATGGTGGTGCTAGCTTTGATCACAGCATCTCCAGATTCAGAACTGCTCCTCTACACTGCAAGTGCGTTTCCTTCTCCACTAACTAGTCATCAGTGGGAAGACTCTGAGATGACGTAAGCGTCTGATCATCATCACACACCCCGCTCCTCATAAGCACCAACGGCAATTCTTGTCTAAAGCACTCTTTGATGTAATGGCTGAAAAACGGTGTGGTTTTTTTTCTCCCAGTTCCTCCTCTCTCTCCTCAATATCAGTTTGTGTGGTACAAAGACCTTACCCTTCTTACATTAATGTTAGTTTGTTATAATATATGGACCAGAGTTTCTTTAATGTCCATTTATTCTAGACTGATATATTGGGAATCTCTTCATCCTGTATTTTGTGATATTTGGAGTATTTCTATCGTTGTAAAGGACTGTTTCCTTGCTGTATCCATTTCCCATCTTCCCTGCCTCGCAGCTATAACCAGTCACTCTTACAGGGAGTGCTGTTTCTGCCTGTTAGGAGACTGGTACTCAGAGAGCAAGGCCTGGGGACTGAGCGATAGATCCGTGGATAGAGTGAATACCATGCAAGCAGGGAGCCTAGAATTCAGGTCCTTATAATTCCTATACATGGGTAGCCATGGCAGCCCGCCTGTAATCCTGACACTCAGGAAGTGTAGATACGGGATCCTAGAGTTACCTGGCTAGGGAAAGTGGCTAAATAGGTAAGCTCTGGGTTCAGTTAACACATGCTTCCTTCATGTATAAGGTAGACAAGGATATGATCTATGAAGGGACCTGTCATCAACCTCTGGACTCTACATGCATGGACATTGCACATCTCCCCACCATGCATGTGCGCGCGCGCGCGCGCGCGCACACACACACACACACACACACACACACACACAAAGAAAGAAACTAAGAACTGGGCTGTATATGTTCATTGCTGTAGGGTATCACTACTGTGTGTTATGTAATTATGAATTACTGTTGATAATTCTAGCTCTAATCTAATCCTTTAAAGTTGTGTTTTAACTTCTCCCTTTTCATATGGGTATTGTATAAAAGGTATCAACATTACATATGTTGTAATTTGTATTAAATGCATGCTTGCTTAGCTTTTTTGTTTGTTTTTGGTCTATGGTAAATTTAAGCAGCTCCATGGTTTTTGAGGGCAATCCTGTGCTAATCCCAACTGTGAGCACACAGTGGCATCTCTGGACTGTTGATGGTTCTCTAGATGCCTGGACCTAGGTGGTGCTGGCCCAGGTGTCGGGTCCCAAGAGGGTCTGCTCCAAGTCCTGTAGGAGGCTTCTGGCCTACACTACATTGCCAGCAGCACCTTCACCACCCCCCCCCCAATAAAATATAAATCAGTGAGTCAGTAATTAATAATTTGATACCTAGGAAAGCAACACACAAATATCTGGGGTCTGAATGTTATTACTTAATGCTGCTAATATGGAGCATGGGATTACGTTACCCAGGTGACGTCATGAATGGCCTGTGCTGAGCAGCTTGTACATTAGTAAAAGAGACACCATTTGAAACAGATTTGGGTTCAAATTGAACTCTGATGCTGATATTTTCTTACGCCGTTTAATAAAAGGAAAAAAATGGTAAAGAAAAGATGCTAGAGTCAAGAAGAAGGTAACCTTCTAAATATTTATATACTGTGTTCTCCCTGTTCAGCAGAATGTATCCCATAAAATAAATGAGAAGCATATATAACATAAAATCATTGTCATTATATATCCAATAAAAACAAACAACAGCAAAACAAACAAATAAAAACCCCAACTACAAAATAATACCTTAGAGTAATTTCTCATTTTAAAACAGCACACCACAATTTAACCCCCATATGTTTAAATGGTTTTGCTTTAATCAAAGCCCCTCTCACTTTGTATTTTTAAAATACCAGAATGTTGGAATTTTACTTTGAAACTTTCCCCCATTAGCTGGTAATATAGCTTATTCGATAGTGTGCCCATGTAGGGAGCCCTGGTAGGCAAGAAGACATGGCATTAAATTTAGGCCTGTCGTCCCAGCACTAAGGACAGAAGCAGAAGGATCAATACTTCAGGATTTTTCTTGGCCACTTAGTGAATTGGAGGCCATCCTGGAATACCTGAGACCTTATCTAAAAAAAAAAAAACAACAACAAACCAACAACGACGACAACAGAATCAAAATGTATGCACACGCAAACCTTTCTCCTATTTTTCCACTAATTTGTTTTCATTGATGGTTCTTACTAGCCTTATATCATTTTGCTCTGAGAAATGAGAACATAATACAGAGACAGGTAGGATTACTACTTACCCGTCTAACTGCCGGCTTTGTTTTAGGAGTGGGTAGGAGAACATTGCTTAAAAGAACCAGAACGACTGTGTACAGACAAAGAACTTATTTTGGACCCCGTGCTTTCAAACATGCAAGCCCAGAAATTGCTGCAGCTGATCTGTTACCCTCATGGCATTAAAGAGTGTGCAGAGGGGGACAATCTGCAAAGACAGCACATTAAGCGCATCCTTCAGGTGAGTGGCACACTCTGAAAATCCTGTTTAGGTCGTTTATCATAATATGGCTGTAGAAAGAACGACCTTGCTGCTGTTTTTCTTTCTTATTCCTGAGTTTGATTCTGACTTCTGCAATTTTCTTCATGGTGGCATTGTCGCGTCGTGTGGTCAGTGGGTATAGCCAACAACAAACAGCATATAATCAAAAGCAAATATTGGTATTTCCAGTCAGTGCTGTATTTACTTGAGAAATAATCTTTGTGATGGATCATTCTTGAATATGTTATTGAAGAAACACATCGTTTTGGAATGAGTTTGGCTCATTGGTAAATGGATTCTGAGAGATGCCATGCTTACATGACTTGGGCTCCTAGCTGGATGAGTCTATTTTGTTGTAAATGTTTATTCCATCAGGTATGAGATTGGAAACCCTTAATCCATGTGAATTCTTTTGCTAGGCGTGAGTATTACTGCAAGGCTATGGTAGCCTCTGCTCTGTATTCTTAATGCTGTAATTCTCTCCTTTCTTCCAGAACCTTGAACAGTGGACATTGAGACAGTCCTGGCTAGAACTTCAGCTAATGATCAAGCAGTGCTTGAAGGACCCTGTGAGTATACGCCGAAAGCACACTTGTGAATGAAATCAAAAAGACAGGAAGCCATTGATGCTTGAGAATCAAGAAACGCATAGCTGGGCTAGCTTTCTTTCGTTTTCCTGTCTCTAGAGCTCTGGGTCTGTGGCCGAAATGAACAACCTACTGGACAATATTGCCAAGGCAACAATAGAGGTGTTCCAGCAGTCGGCAGACCTGAATAACAACGCCCCCAATTCTGGCATAAGCCTCTTCAACCCCAACGGTATTGGAAGTGCTGATGCAAGCAGCACGAGACAGAATGGAATAAAGACATTTTTAAGGTATTGCTTTATAGTTTGGTTGGACTACCCTCAGCATTCTGTATGTCACAGTAGACTCAATTAGCCTAACACATGTTTCATTAAGCGTCTGGAAATGTGAAGAAAATGATTCCTTATAGTTAACAATTCTGCTTATTCACCAAGTTACAGGGCAAAAGTGGATGGGTGATGTCTTGGCACTTTAGGTATTTTGTTGTAGGTCCAGGTACTTTGGAGCCACAGATGAACTTTGGGTCAGTCATTAGCTATGAAGCATTCTGTATGTGTCTTTATTAATTGACAGTTGTGTGTAAATATAGTAATTTGTATTCATAATAGAACTTAATAGTGTTATGAAATCATAAAGTAATCCTTTTTCATCATGAAGGACAGATTGTTTTGCACATCATCATTTTGATAAAAGCACATAGATAGTGAGTTTTAGAATTTAAAGATTGTTTTTTTTTCTTGGCTTGAACACAGTGCCATTGTATATGGTGACCATGACTGAAAAGTGTCGTGTTGATAGAGAGAAGGAAGGTGAGTGATCAGAAAGGCAGGATCCAAGAGTCACTGAGAAGAGTTGAGTATGCAGAATACCTTCCTAGAAGAGCACATTTTATTCCTCAGTGAATGTGGTAGAATGCGTAAGCAGTAAGCAGATGTCTGGTCCTTGGCAAGAGGAGAAAGTACAGACGTGATAGGACAATTTTAGAAGTCTGTGTCTTACCCACCAGTGGCTTACTGTAGGGTTTCTGTGTTGGCTGTGAGAGTAGAGACCAGCTGCTTTGTTAGGTGTAACGCCTGTTTCTGATTTTAGTTCCTCTGAACGCAGGGGTGTATGGCTGGTGGCCCCCCTCATCGCCAGGCTACCAACCTCTGTGCAGGGAAGAGTGTTGAAAGCTGCTGGGGAAGAGCTGGAGAAGGGACAGCACCTGGGCTCTTCTTCCAAGAAGGAAAGAGACAGGCAGAAACAGAAAAGGTATGCTGGTAGATACCCTACATCAGGCTAGCCCCGAGGGAAGCATCCTGCACCACCGTCACTCCATATCCAGTGTCTACAGACCCATGGTCACACCATATCCAGTGTCCACAGGACCCACAGTCACACCATATCCAGTGTCCACAGACTCACGGTCACATGATATCCAGTGTCCACAGGACCCATGGTCACACCATATCCAGTGTCCACAGACCCACGGTCACACCATATCCAGTGTCCACAGGACCCACGGTCACACCATATCCAGTGTCCACAGGACCCACGGTCACATCATATCCAGTGTCCACAGGACCCACGGTCACATCATATCCAGTGTCCACAGGACCCACGATCACACCATATCCAGTGTCCACAGGACCCACGGTCACACCATATCCAGTGTCCACAGGACCCACGGTCATACCATATCCAGTGTCCACAGGACCCACAGTCACATCATATCCAGTGTCCACAGGACCCACGGTCACACCATATCCATTGTCCACAGGGTTTGGGCTCTCAGTGGATTAGGAGATTATCTGTTAAACAAGACTCTGGCCTTGTGCGAATGTTCAGTGCACTGTGTCCCATCCCTGCCTGTGTGTGCATATCACTGCGCAGCTGTGGAAACACGTGGGCCTGCTGTTACTTCTGACCTACCTACTGGACCTTGAAATAACTACTGATTTTTTAAATTTTAGCACTCTTGATCTGGACTCTTGATGAAAAGTAGTCCTAACAACTGCCAGAACTGATGTTTACTTCGTTTATTTTATGACTAAGAAAAGTTTTCAAATAATTACTTCTGAAAATAGATCATATTATTGAGGATGAATATTCACACTATAAATTTAGCATCCAAGGAGTTTTTTTAAAAAGTCATAACTTCTTCATTTTATAAAAATTTAAAAATGGAGATTCTTTTGTCTATTAATAATAGCGCCATAACTAACTGTTCTTTATTGGCCACCTATGAAATGCAACTCCTGAGCCAAATGTTTTGGTTTGAACTTATTCTTTTGGAAAAATTTTCTTTTTCCTATATCAATTAGTATTCCATTGTTCTTTAATTGAAGATATTTTATGAACATGAAAATTGTAAACAGAATTTTCGCCCCTTTTTCAGTGGAGACATGGGCTATATCAGAGCTCTAGATGTTTCCAGCAAGAACCTTGCTTTTGGAGGCCTCAGACCTGGTGTCCACCCCTGACTTGACCAAGACTATGCTGTTGGCCTTTGAAAAAACTCACAGATATCCAAAATAGTCAAGGCTCACAGAGACGTGAACTTCCTAAAGGGGAGAGTTTTATCTGAAGAGGAACGTCTCAATGTTTCTTATTAATCTGTGTGCACATTTATAGTCTTCATCATATATATTTAAAAATTTCCCTGGGAGCGTAAAACAAGGTCATCACATCCAGTGTAGGTTTCTGTTGCTTTGGTAACACCTTCCAGGGCAATAGGGCATGGCCATTCACAAACTCTGCCAGTGTGGTTTTAATATTGTAAGTACTGGAATGTGTCCCCTTCCCTAGTGTTCTGGGTGGCTCGCCATCCTGACCTTTATCTAGTAGTAAATAAACAAGAGCAGTGAGTCTACCAAAACAAACAACAACAACAACAAAACTAACTGTTGGCCCAGAAGGCAAGCTATTCTTTCTAACTGTCACTACTTCCTTTTGTAGTATGTCTCTTTTGAGTCAGCAACCTTTCCTCTCCTTGGTCCTTACCTGCCTGAAGGGGCAAGATGAACAACGGGAGGGCCTCCTAACCTCTCTGCAGAATCAAGTCAATCAGGTAAAATGCAGTGTATTATTAATCCAGGCTAGTGTCTTTCCAGTGGTGTTCATTATTTTCCTTTCAAATACAAGATTAGACCACCATGTCTATCCGTGAGGTACTAGGAAACACAGCCCGTGTCCAGTTCTGCCTAGCATCATGGTCACTATAAGGCTAGCATCTTTATATTAATTATGCATGGATGGGTTATAAAGACTCCAAAAGTAAGTTGTCTTCATACTGCTTATCGCTAGCTTGCTGATCTCCGTCTCTCCTTCCTGGAATCCTGGGGAGCAGAAGCGTGGAACCAAGAAAAGGCAGGCGTAGTTGGTGGTGTGAGATGGGTCATCCTGACACGTTCCAGGTGGATCCTGGGATTTGATGACATGACCAAGGCCACTAGGCTTACTTGGCTTTGTCACCACAGGCACTACTTATGAGAAGTCTTTTCTCTGTCTAGCTTCCAGAGTGAGCCATTTCAGTATAAAGCATGCGTGTTTCTCATTATACCTCCCCTAGAGATTCCAGGGCTGACCTCGTAGAACCCTTCCTGACTGGGCATTAGCTGCTTCTCCCACCTGGTTTCCCTATCACTGGAGCCTCTCTGGACTGGGGCTGCCTTCAGGTTTAGGTGCTTGTGCTACAAGGATGCCTCCCAGGCCTGCTGCCTACCTTGCTGCTGGTCTCTGTTCACCTTGCCTCCTTAGCAAGGCTGTGACCACCCTCCAAGTCCGTCTGCCCCCATTCTTTGTCCCTTTGTCCTCTCTGTAGTCACATCCTTTTTTCACTTTTACCCCCTTTCCTTGGCGCTGGGGTTGAACCTAGGACCGCATGTGTGTGAGATAATCTTTCTGCCGCTGAGTCCATTTTTAGCTCATTATTTTGAGATGAAATCTTGCCCATCTCTCTTAGTAGCCCAAGTGAGCCTTGACCTTCCAATTTTTCAGTTTCAGCTTCCCAGTTAGGAGGAGTGCACCAAGCTGAGCTCTCGGTGCTTTTGTGTCAGCTCTGTGAGTGTGTGTGTGTGTGTGTTTGTGTGTCTGCTTTTTTAACCTCAATTGACAGAAGCTGCTGCTGTCCCGGTATACAATTTGGGACGTATTCTCTTTACTCAGCTTACTAACAGCTCTGTGGTCGATAGTTGTTACCTGTAAAGTGGTTCATTTTTACACACTGCATGGAGTGGCAAAGGGGAAGAGAAAGTATGTAGGGGTGAGAGAATGCAGGGATACGGGTACCAGGACATACAATTAGAAGGCAGAGGGAAACCCTTGGTCTTGGTCCTCTCCTTGCACGTACCTTGAGACAGCGTCTCTGCTGTTTGCTGTTGCTCCATGCGCCATGGCCTGTGAATGGCTGGGAGGTCTCTTGCTTTAGGGATATTGAGATTACAGGAGAGACTTCCTCCAGCGCAGGTCCTCATACTGCATATAAGCTTTTTACCTGCTGAGTCATCTCCTCAGACCCTTTCAGTAGATTATTTACTGTTAGTTTAGAGCATGCCAGGGCTTTGGTCTTTGTCTTTAGTGTATTGGCTCCTGTCTTCTGGCTCTGGGATGTGCCAACTCGTTTGCCTTTCTTTAGTAAATACTACCCAGAGCTAGTCTTGAGGAAATGAAAAAGTAGTCCAATTTATAAATTTGGCTCGTCTTGGTCTAAGGGGCTACAAGGGCTACATTTTTTTGAAAATAGTAAATATATTTTTTTTATCAGGAAAGATTATTTATTAGATAGCAAGTAACAATTCCAGTAAGATGTCAAAAATAAAACATTTGCTAGGATTTATAACATGTCTCTAGAAGTATAGCATGAGACCAATGAAAAATGGAATTTTGTCTTTTCGATATTTATCTTTAGAATACTAAATTAATAGTGTTTTATTTGATGGCTTTTTAAAGAATTTTCCTCAAAATATACATGTACACATGCATGCATATATGTGTAATTAGGTAACATTCTGTTCCCTCATCTTCCCAGATAAATAAATCATAGAATAGCTAGGATTTTGTCTGTGGGGAAGAAGAGAAAAATAAAAAAATATATAAAATTTTAACTTTAATTTATTAAAGCTAAGAGATTGATCATCACTGTTACGCTTAACTTTAAACATGCAAAAAAAAAAAAGTCATAACAAAGAACCAAGGAATTGTTGTTGTTTTTCTTCTTTTGCTCCTGATCTTAGATTTTAAGTAACTGGAGGGAAGAAAGATACCAAGATGATAGGAAAGCCCGCCAGATGATGCACGAGGCTTTGCAGCTCCGGCTAAATCTGGTAAGGCCCATGGCCAGTGGCTCCATCACACCTCTCTCCGTAAGAAAACACCGGCTTTCCACCTCTTCTGCGGGCAAAATCTGCAAGGCAAAGTGAAGCCTTCCTCTTTCGGTCTCTGTACCCACTTCCTTTTCTCTTAAACCTTCTGTTTCCCTTGCCACTTTCCTTCCTGTCTGGATTGAGTTCTAGACAGGCGTGTTGTGAGCAACAATTCTCTTTTCTGTCCTGGGCTCCTTCCATCTGATCTCTTCTCCGCTTCAGTCCATGCTAAGGGAAGGTCTAAAAAGCCTTTACTGGAATAGGAGTGTTAGCCCTACTGTATTTTTACCTTAAAACCATAAAATTCATCAACTCAAAACTGTTGATCAGAATAGATTAAATCTGTCAAATTGGTTAAAAAAAGACAAATCTCACAGGATTTTTTAAAAATAGAAGTCTAAAAGTTCTCAAAATATTTTGTATTCCTTTGAGGGTTTTTTATTTTGTTTTGTTTTGTTTTCTTTTGTTTTTTTTTTCCCCCCTGTTGGACAAACTTCAAATGAATTCTACCCTGGGTATAGATAGCATGTCCAGTGTCTGGCAGCCTATAACCTCCACACAGGAGCTGGCAGCTCTAACAAACATTTCTGGGGATATTGCAATGGCAGACTTGGATGCAATGATAAACAAATATGACAGAATTGCAGGTAATCAGTTCGTTCCTGTTCAGATTTAATTTATCTGCAATTATGTTTAAAATGGAATACTATGTGATATTGATCAGCGAGCAGTAATGCGCAGGTATTGCTCTTTATGTTAAGTTTTGAATGACTCTACTGTGTGGAAAGAAGCAAAAATACTGATGAGACAGAATATAGGATAATCCAGAACACGCGCAGAACCAGTTCTTAGCATCTCTTCCGTCTTAACAAATCAACGCTTGGGCACATACAGTAATAGAGCCGATGCTTTATCCTTCGGATGTAAATTCTTTGTTGTATTTTATATGCTAGGTGGGAGGAATGTTTGACACAGTCCAGCGGAGCACCCAGGGGACCACTGACTGGGCTCTCCTCCTCCTCCAGATAATTACTTCAGGAACTGTTGACATGCACACTAACAAGTATGTTTTTTTTTTTTTTTAAAAAAATCCATGTATACTTTTCTGCTGCATGCATGCATGATACAAGCTTTGATATACTGGCCAGAAATTCTGACACTTACTGACTTAGATGCCATCAAAGATTCAGCACTTTCAGTAGAAATGGTTAGATAATTATGTATATCTTGTTTTGGTTTTAAGAGTAAAATGGTTTTCCTTTCCTCTCAGTGAGTTATTCACCACAGTTCTTGACATGCTGGGTGTTTTAATCAACGGGACATTGGCTTCTGACCTATCAAATGCTTCCCCCGGGGGATCTGAAGAGAACAAACGTGCATACATGAATTTAGTAAAGAAACTGAAAGTAAGTTTGTGACAGGCCCCTGTTCTGAAGTTGTTGATGAGCTGGTCTGACTTGATTCCTCATAATGTGATGATTGTCTTGCCTAGGCTTGCCAGTCTTTCAAAATTACAAGTATGTTATCTGAAAGAATTTTCTCTAAAAAATTATATTCATGAAATGTGTTTAAATTGTAAGGAATTTAGAAATGTATTATCAAATATCTAACCAAAACTCCAGTGCCAGATTTCAATTAAACCCATGCTTGGATTTGTACAAGCAAGTGAAAAAGAATGAGCACTTGCATTGAATTTGTAACTCTGGCTCCCTTAATAACCCACTAATAGTCCTTGCAATAAACAGTACGTGAACATGCAAATACACAAATCTGAAGACTGTACAATAAAATAGCTGATGGTTACCTTGTGGTCTGAGTCTGGGTACGAGGATGCTTCCTTGCTGCGGCTCCTGCTGTGTGACTGCAATAACAGTGGATTTCTGTCATTTCAGCGTTCTGATCGTCCTCGTAACAAGGCTGCCTTTGTGTGTACTCTGTTTTCTACTTGAATAGAAGAAATGAAACATTTCACCAGTCTGATTTGCAGCTGTTCCATAGACTGCATTGAGGGTTAAAAAACATACTATTAAAAAAAAAAAAAGGAAATGTGTCATTGGGGAACTTCCTTCTTATGAACTTTTGCATTCATTGTAAAGTCAGAATTTTCATCTCACTTCTCTCTTGCTTTTACGTTTTTTTTTTCTTTTAGAAAGAACTAGGAGACAAGCGGTCAGAAAGCATTGACAAGGTTCGACAGCTGCTGCCTTTGCCAAAGCAGACATGTGATGTCATCACTTGTGAACCCATGGGTTCTTTGATCGATACAAAGGGAAACAAAATTGCTGGATTTGACTCTATCGACAAAAAACAGGCAAGAGTAAATGATTTTTCCCTCATATTTTTAGTTATAGAAACCAAGTGGCTTTTCTTACATTCTTTGGGGATATACAAAACATCTTGATTTCATTTCTTAATTTTCAAAAGATTATTTTTGTCATTTAGGCACAATAGCTGTTGGCATTAAAGAAGCCATATCTTGAAGGTCTCCATTTAAAATGCTTTTCTAGACTTAAGTAAATTCATGGAATCTACCGACGAGGTTTTAAGTAATAGCCTACTGTAAAATAATAAAAGCAAAAACCAATCTGATTTTATTTTAGGATAGGAATCAGTATGTTTATATAAGAAAATTGGTGTTGGTAAGTATTTTAAATTGCTGAGCAAGCTTCATTAAGTAAAGCTTCTAAGTGTTACAGCACTGCATATTGTCAGTGAAGCAATGTTCAGTGGACATTTGCTTTATAGAAGATACTTTAGGAAGTTCCTTAACATAGCAGAATGATCGGCTCTTCTTTCAAAGAACACAGAGTGACCATTGTCACTCTGCAGCAGAGATAGATAGTTGGAGGGAATCCCTGCTCTTAATGGGAAGTAGATGCACGTTCCACCGTAATGGGATTTGTGGGCCATGGTCTAGAGAGGACTAGGAGGCTCCGAGGGGACAGTTTAAGCCACGCAAGGGAGCGGTAGTCGGAGCAGGGTTCCTGTCGTAGTTGACCTACAGACCATTCTGGAGGATTGAAGAGTTACACAGAAAAGAATGGAACAGGCAGGGAAAGTTTAAATCAAGGCTAGGAAGAGGTGACTCACAGAGGAAAAGCAGTGCCATCAGAATTCAGAGGCTTCCTACGTCCCATAACAGTGTGGCCAAGGGACAGGAAAAGTCACAGTCATGGTGACTTGGGCTTTCTAGCTGTAGGCAGCCAGGACTCATTCAGATGGGAGCTCTGCTCAGGAGAATGCTTTCACCACGTGAGGACTGCAGGGAGTGTGACCTTACTAGTGGTGTTAGAAGAAGCCGCTCTTACAGATGCAGCAGAGGCAAGAATAGGCATGCTCACATCCTGGGCCATTTTTTAGGAGAAATGTCTTTGAATCGGTATACTGGAGATGTTACCAAGAAATGTCCCCGATGAATGTTACAAATAAAAGCATTCTGTTTTTTTTTTTTTTTCTTCAGTAAAGTTAAACTGGAGTTAAAAGACTTGATTCGGTGAAATACACAAAGAATAAATTGAAAAGTTTTTTTTAAAAAAAAAAAAGCAAAAAAAGACTTGATTTGTGTTGGACCTGGTTCTGTAATTAAGTTTTCTCACAATATTTTGTTCAAGGAACTGCATGTTAGGTACATGAGAAGTCCACATATTAAGTCAAGTGCATATAGATTGAACTGAAGCAAATATAAGCCCAAACAGAGGCAGGCTATATATACTGACTTTTAAATTTTGCACCATCTTAAAAATAACGAAGAGGTCCCTGAGATAAATAAGTGGTTATAATTTTGTGTTATGAGGCCAACTTCTTTACAGGATACTTGAGAACTTACATTTTCTAGAAAAACAAAAACTGAATGAAAGTGTTGTTTTGTAGTAAAATAGTCTGGGTTATCTTGAGATGCCTTGAGGCAGTTTCAAGTGGTAGAGAGAACTGGAAAACTGAACTCCCAAAGTTCTGAACTCCAGGCTGCCTGACTTAGCTGCGTCCCCTAAGTCCATTGCAACCACATGCTTACAAGCTTGCCCTGTGAGCCGGGAAGAGGCCAGAGTGTAATGTCACAGCATGCTGTTTTCTCGTAGGGTCTCCAGGTCTCTTCAAAGCAGAAGGTGTCCCCATGGGACCTGTTTGAGGGTCAGAAGAACCCGGCTCCTCTGTCCTGGGCCTGGTTCGGCACTGTCCGTGTGGACAGGAAGGTGGTCAAATATGAGGAACAGCACCACTTCCTTCTGTACCACACACACACCATGCCTAAGCCCCGAAGCTACTACCTTGAACCACTGCCCCTCCCTCCTGAGGAAGAAGAGGAAGAGCCCACATCTCCAGTGTCTCAGGAACCAGAAAGGAAATCAGCTGAACTGTCAGATCAAGGAAAAACTGCCGCTGACGAAGAGAAGAAGACAAAGGGAAGGAAGCGTAAGACAAAATCAAGCTCACGCATTGATGTGAGTGGGGGATGGAGGAGGAGTTTGGCTTCTTGGCATCTAGGATGGGGTTTACCCATGGCCAAACTGTACTCCTAGAAACCTTACTAAGAGTGGCACCAGCCTTCGCATACAGAGTTCCCTAACACATGTCTGTGCTAATAAATGAAGTGATGTACTGTGATTTCTCGTGGATGGCAGATTTAAAACTTTTGATTTTTCTATTCTCAACTAACCTTAGACTTCAGTAGTGGATAATATTGAAGAACTAAGCCTCATAATTTCCTAGGTTTAAAACTTTAATTTTTCAGGGGTATATGATTCTACCCACTTAAACACTTTTATTAATATGATAGGTATTTTTAAGTATCTTATTTTGAATGATTGATATTTGTAGTGAAGTAACATTAAAAAGTTCCTTTCATTTTTCTCTGAATGAATTTGCATCTGATTTACCCAACAGAGTGGTACTGAGATTTCTTTCTTTGTCCTTGTATCTTCTATCCCGAGTGGGTTTTAACATATTTTCAGATTTTATAAAAGGTAGTTTAAAATTTAAATTTAAATTAATTTAAAATCGCCTCTTATCCTTTCCGGTTCTAGAGGCTTCTTAGATGATAATTCAGAAATTATTTTATAGAATATGAGATACAATATTTAAAATAGTTTTCTCCCTGAAATTACCCGGCTTTACCTGAGAGAGAAATTTTAGATCATTTTCTATTGAGTAGAAGGATGTTCTTACTTGGTGGGGAGGAAGTACTTATTGTGGGTACTCCGCTGTTTGTGAGCAGTTATTACATTCACCTGTGCCCACACTGAGTCATTCTACCTGGTAGCTTGGTAATGAAGATGCTTTTAGAGAAGGCTGCTGGTGCTTTCTGATGCCATTTGACCACTGGTGCCCATTCTCAAACCTGGGCCACTTCTGGCCTGCCACACCGCATAGATGAGGGCTACTGCTCTCTTCCCATACAAAATCCTTACCTAAGTCCACTCAGAACCCTCCTCCTGCAGCTGCCTCTTCTCAGAGGGATTGCATCCTTTTGTCTAATTGAAGGGGTCTGAGGTTATCGTTATCCTTCATCCTCGGGGGCCATGCCTGAAGAAGGAAGGTGAAGGAGTCGAGACTTCCTGGTGTGACCCTTAGAGTCTGTACCTGCTAGAAGGAGGAGAAAGCATGGGGACTTGGGGACTGACTGCCCTGAAAGCTGTGGGCACGCTGCTGTCTAGGCCTGGAGTAATTCTGACGCACTATGGTCCTTTCTATAGCTTTTTAAGTGTCTCCTGTGGGGAGCTTCTTGTTTTTGGTGATGATGGTGGGGAGATGGTACTGGAGACTGAACGTAGGGCCTTATATGTGCTAGGTAAATAGTAATTACTTTCTAAATCAAAGAAAAATTTTAATTCATATGAGTACGTTTTAGGAACTGGGTTACCATTGTGCTCTCTCCCTTCCCTTTCACAAACCATAGCCTTGGATTTTGGGATGGAACAGTCTCACATAACTGAATGGAACGAACTTATATTGATTAACTGTGCGTGGAATATTAAGTTAAATTTTTTAAAAATAATATTTCTGTTGAAGGAGTATCAGCAGAGCAACGTGTACCGAGTGCCTCCTAACTACTCGCCCATGTCCTCCCAAATGATGCATCACACGCAGCCTGCGCTGTGGGGATACAACCTAGTGAACCAGCCCCAGCAGCCCAACTTTTTCCTTCAGAATCAGTCCCTGAATCCAGGTGGGTGTGAGACACGCATCACTGGCAGATCACTCTGGTCAGCAATTTGGGGACAAAAAACTCCTCGCTCCTAACTTTGATCCACCACAAAATGAGAATTCGGGTAATCCAGTCCTCAGTCACAGTTCGTTTTTCTGTTTTCTGAAGTAAGATAAAGCAAGTTGGTTCAGTAGCTTTAGACTTAGTAGCTTTCATCTGTTTTCCCAGCTATTATCGTAGAGGCTAAGACAGGAAAATCACGGAGCATTGCCAACATAGTAAGAGTCCGTCTCCTAAATTAATATGCAGGGAACTCATATGCACATTGTAGAAAGTGCCTATTTTGTAAAAGAGAATGAAAACACTTTAAGAACTGAAAATGCTTGAAGACTTCAAATTGTACAAATACCTCTTCGATCATGGTTGCTCAGAAGACAAAGAAAATCCAGTACATATTTGCTTTTGCAATTTGTGAATATCCTTAAGGATTAGAAAAACTTACTGCTCCAATTGGTGGCAATAGGAAATGTCACTCTTTCCCTCCAAAGATTCTATATTCCTTGATACATGCAAACGAACAGAGCTCTAACACACACCTCAGAAACGAGGTTGCTTTCTTTCTTCCCCAGTTAGAGTTGCCTGCCCGTGTTCCCCATGTCTAAAATAGGCCTTTTAATTTTGCCAAGGTAAAGGTTAAATAATACAGCCTTCAGATCTGTTAGGCTACAGAGAGCTTCTACTCCTGGCTAATGAAACTTTGCAAAATACTGCACAAGGCACACTTTTATTCAAGTAATAGGCACATCCTGAGGTACAACCCACGTGACCAAGGTTTTGTGCAGACTCGTCTCTGTTTCAGGCACTGCATTTTATCCCCTGAAGTGCAGCCTTCACGTCGCAATTTTAAACTATTGTTCTTCATGCACACCATTGCTCTCCCTCTTTTGGAAATAAGGCGGCTCTTAACAGAATGTTAATACTTGGAGCTGGTGGGGCAGTCTGTTATTCTCTGTCTTGCTCATAAAGTAAGAAAGTTTCTTGTCGTGATCAATGAACACCCACTGCCTTTGAAAACCCTTCCTTTCGGTGGCTTTCCTAGGTGGTTCCAGATTGGACCCTGCAGGCTCCTATGTCCCAACCAACACGAAGCAAGCCTTGTCCAACATGCTGCAGAGGCGCTCAGGTGCCATGCTGCAGCCACCTTCCCTTCATGCGATCACATCTCAGCAGCAGTTGCTACAGATGAAGCTTCTGCAGCAGCAGCAGCAGCAGCAGCAGCAACAGCAACAGCAGCAACAGCAGCAGCAGCAGCGGCTCCTCCGGCAGGCCCAGACTCGGCCTTTCCAGCAGGTTTGTCCAGAGCCAGCCTTGGAGTCCTCCTCATGTGGTCCCCTCCTGTAGCTAGGAATGAGTTTGGGGTGTGCTGCATAATCTTGCTGCATGCCCATCTCTGTACCCGTGTGGTTAGAGGGGTCTTTCCTTTATACGAGTTCAGAAATATTCTTCCGCTTCTGTATTTCCTCATTGACTTTGTGAGGAAGCCGGGAGTGCTAAGGACGTTTGTACCTTTTACCTCTGAGGTCACCTTGCCAGCTCTGTTCTATATTATAATTACTACAAGGTTTATATTCATCTTCGCATTACTTTTATGCATTATCCTCGGATCTGTTACTTCATTTTGTGCCTCTGAAGCCCTGGTGCTTTTATCCTTCATTGTTTTAAGTGTTAATTCAGTAAGATCTGTATCAAACAATATGTAAATTATAAACAGTGGTCCGAATATGGCGTTTGTTGTTTGTGTGGGAAGTGCTTTAGTTTATACCCCAAGCCAGACACGTGCTGGGTAAGACTTTACCCCTGCAGTATATGTCCAGTGCGGAAGAAATACTAAGTTTAGGTTTTTGTTTGTTTGATTGATTTTCATTGTTTTGTTCTCCTCCTTCTCCTCCTCCTCCTCCTCCTCCTCCTCCTCCTCCTCCTCCTCCACCACCACCACCACCACCTGTGTTTTGTGACAGGGTCTCACTACGTTAAAACCATGTCTAACCAAGTAGCACTGGCTGGCCTCAGATACCGAGATGCACCTGCCTCTGCCTCCAGAGTGCTGGGGTTAAAGAGAACCTCACTATGCTAAGCCTTTGGTTGATGTTTCTTATTTTATGCCCTGGAGCTCACTGTCCCTTCTAGACAGCGATGGTATGGAATGAGCAGTGATGAATGAAGGTGACAGGGACCTACCTCGCTAGAGACCCACGAAACCTGCAGATCTACGCAAATGAAATTTGTGAGCGAAAAGAGTGACGTAGGATTGCTTCTGCTTTTTCTGGTGTTTGTATTTTGTGTGTGTGTGTGTGTGTGTGTGTGTGTGTGTGTTTTCCAGTTGCAGTGTTCTGATAATAATAATGAACAGAGCACTTACTATGCCCAAATAGTCAGGAACATTTTCAATGTGGTCGTTCTTTAGATCCCACCGCCACCCTGTGATGAGTGAGCACCTTTGTGTTACCCAGTCTACATGTCTGTCCTGCTCTAGAGAAACAAGAAAACTCGACCGTAGGCAGGACGCTGGTACTTTTGAATTGCCCTGGTCTTGGCTTTGCACACCTGGCTCCTGTGTACCAAAACCCATCCGCATTCCTTCCACGTGGTGATAGGAGGAAGAGGTGACCAGCTTCTTTATGCAGTCTTTACGTTGCCTTTTTAAACTGAGCTGTGAACTGGCCTACGTAAGGATGTTCAGCAGAAGTTCTGGACTGGGTTTTTCCTGACTTCACCTACTGCTTAAACTACTTAGATATCAGGCAAAATGGGCCAGAGTTGCTTAGTGCACACAGACAAGGAGAGCTTGGGTAAAATGCTTTACAAATATTGCTGATTTTGCTCAAATAGGCAACACATCTGGGGCCATTTCAAACCCCACTGCAGTTTTAGCTGTGCGTGGAGAATGAGGAGACACAATCTTGCTTCAGAGTCCTAAGAGGAATTTAAAACATTACTAGGAATTGACACACCGGTGATTCCACTAAAACGATCCTGTCTCCTCTTTAAAGATAATAGAACCTAAATAAGTTTGCCTCTTTGCTTTCCGCATCTGCTTGCTCTTTTATCACAATGCTGAACTTCTCTTAGTTGCGCCCCACTTCCACGCTGAGTTCAGCGTTGAGTTACTGAAAGTAGTTCTGAGCACTGGAGCAAAGGTCACTGGCATACAGATAAACATAGGTAAACACGTCTTTCTCTAAGGTTCACTTCCTATTATCCATGACAACTAAGGAACGGAGTGAGATAGTGTAGTCAACAGCATCCCTGCAGGACTGTGACGTGAAAGGCTCCCCTGGTGGCTTCCTCCAAACACTCAAACATACTCCGTGTCTTTTTCCCCTGCAGAATTGTGCTAATTGAAAGCATAGGAACCGGTAGGCGTCTGTGTGTTTTCGCAGTGATTCTGTGCCAGCATTTTCTTTCGTTTTGTTTTGTTCTTCATCCCAGTTGTTTTAACTTTCAACGTCCTGAACGTTGTCTTCAGATAGAAAATCAGCTTCACAGGATCAGCCAGCTCAACATTCTCCAACAATTAAACAGTCCCAGTGATTTCCTAACCAATAACCGGTTTCGTTTTGTTTTATTTATGTATTTATTTATGTATTTATTTACTTTCTTATTTACTTATCTATTTATTTATTTGTTTGTTTGTTTGTTTGTTTGAAGGAGAGTTTCTCTACCTAACCTCCCTGGGTGTCCTGGAACTCCCTCTGTAGATCAGGCTGCCCTTGAACTCAGAGATCTGCTTATCTCTGCCTCCCAGTGGTGGGATTAAAGGATCAAAGGCGTAAACCACCACTACCCGTCCAGATAAGCCCCTTTATGCCATTCTTCTTCACACGTTGGCTAATGGAGGAGGACTATGAACTTTTCTCGACTTCAAGCCAGGGTCTTTGTGTAAATGCCTACCCTTGAGCTAAATCTCCAACCCCTCTCAGAAGAAAGAGAACTGCATAGGTACGCAGCCTTCTTGGCAGGAACCTCGCAGAATAAACAAGATACACATAGAGTGCCTGCATGGTGCTTAGGTGCTATTATGGGATGGTGAGCTCCTTTAATGGCCTTACGGATGTCTGAAGATGCTGTCTTCGTATCTAGTCTAACTGCTTGTTGTGATGCTAATAATTGTAACTGAGTGTCTCTTACAGCAACAGCCCCCATTGACATAACCAAAGATGGTTTGCCAACAAAGCCTGATTTCATTCTCTGTTTCTGACGTCATCCAGGAAGTGATTGACCTGTTTTTCTTTACTGTCTTTTATTTAGAAGAGGTTCAGTAGCTACGACACAGTGGCTCTGTGATGCAGTCCCATCCAACAGCTGCTGCTAACACAGGGCTAGTGTTATTGATTGTAAAACAAGTGATTTTGTCACAGGTAGCAACCCACGAGACAGTGGCTGGCTCATCCTAAGTGCTCAAAGATGGGACCTGCTGTGTGTATCTCCTTCTGTTAGCCGCATGCTTGCATCTTACTTAGTCGAAGTTCCTAGTCCACAGAATCACCCTTAATCGTTAAAAGTGGATAAAAACATATCAGTTGTGTTTCTTGTATACTTGCATTATCTGTAATAAGACTGCCACGAGAGGAATAATGTTTTTGGTGGGATAACTAAAGCTGAGCAAGACTGCCTGGTAACCTAGCAGTTGACTTTGAAGAAGTTCATTGCTAAGAAAAAATGTGTAGGTGGGAGGCTGCCCAGAACCAAAATAACCACACAGAAATCTGTATTAATTACAACACTGCTTGGCCAATGACTTAAGCGTTTTGGTAGCTAGCTCTTGTATCTTTGGTTAACCCATTTCTATTAATCTCTGTATCGCCATGTGGCTGTGGCTTACAAGAAAGGTTCTGGTGCCTCTGTCCTTAGCAGCAGCTACTTGACTTTTCCCTGGCTCCGCCTACTCTCTCTACAGATCCCTTTTAGTCTGGCTTTACTCTGTTAAGCCATTGGCTGAAAGCAGATTTATTCATTAACCAATAAAAGCAACACATAGGCAGAAGGGCTTCCCACAGCAAAATGCATGTGGCACATGTCCATAAAACTGTAGGTCAGGAAGGACTCAATTCCTGATAGCCTCCAAACAGAAGCAGCCCAGATGCCCACTGGTAGTAGAAATGGATAGGTACCTTTTGGTTAAGATCAAGTCTAGCGGCTGTTTCCGGATTTTATCAAAATGCATCATCTCTGTTTTCTTTCTTGGATGAAGAATATATTCTATTGGGTTTTGGGTTGCTTTTTGAGCACAGTTCTTGAGAATATATAAGATTTCATCTCTTTGGCTTTTCCAAGAATGCATGCTCTGCATTAAATTAATGTTAGGTTTCTGAATCAGCCAACCCACAATATAAATCAAAGAAACATTAGAATAGAAACCATAGGTGTGAGTGTAAGTCAGCTTGCTTGTGGCATTTGGATGGGTACTATTCTATAGTGGTACAATATTCCAGCTTTGAAAATATTTGGGTTATTACATGCTTACTGCATAGGAAGTTTCTCTAACAGTTGTCTTAGTAAAAAAGGTTCAAAAATGCCTCTGAATCCTTAATTTTTCTTAAGGCTTTATGCTTATGAAGAAGCAAGCATGTAAGGATTTTATTCATTAAAAGCTTGAATTAAGCATTATTATTGTCAGGTTGATACTATTGTTCAAAAGAAAACAATTTGTATGAATCATTCACCAATTCTGTTTTGGGGGGGGCAGATGTTACAGCAGGCAACACATTTTGTTTAAAGTCAAACGAATGTTTTTTGTTTTTATATTCATTCAGATAAATAGAAATTTGTATCATTTCTCTACTTTTAACCTCTTTTTTTTTACTACCCTACTATATTAGGAATTTAATGACTATGTCAGTAGTTACTTCCATCATGGCTAGGCATGTTACTAGAACATACTGTAGAAGAGGCACATGTTTGCAGTATGTTTACTTTGAAGTGCACCCGGTGTATTTAGCAATTAATGCTGGTAACAGTGCTGATCTTAGTTGAATTATACTTGAAGTGAAGGCTTTCTAAAATCATCCCCTGTGTGTAGCTTGCCACTAGGACCTGATAGCATTTCTCTGTGTCTGTTTTCTGTAGTCAAAGCAGACCAGTCTCCTATGAGGACCAAAGCTTTTGATTCACATCATGTGTATCATTTCAGCTGTGAGCACTCAGTAGATTCCAAATGAGGATTTATAAGTAAAGCTGTTTTTGCTAGGAGATTCATTAACAGTACTGGCTTGTGTTGTTGCTATCATCATCATCATCATCATCACAAATGCTTCTACTACTACTACTACCACCAGGGAATATTTTTTGTTATGGCAAAATACATGTAAGATAACATTTTAGCACTTGAATATTCCTCTTATTTTTATTTCATTGATATAGGGGAATGGAACATAATATATTCACACACGAACACCTCATCTTTATTTAGTTTTCTTTCATGCTTCTTTTTATGTTTTAATTTTATTTTGTGTGCATTAGTGTCTTGCCTATGTGTGTGTCTGTGTAAGGGTGTCAGGTCCCCCAGAAATAGAATTACAGACAGTTGTGAGATACCATGTGAGCACTGGGAATTGAACCAGGTCATCTGGAAGAGGGGCCAGTGCTCTCAAACACTGAGCCATCTCTGCAGCTCCCTCCATGGTTCTGGTAGAGTTTGTAACACCTTTATCTTGGTGACTCGTGTGGATTTTTTAATGTGGAAAGTAATTTATAGTTTATGTTTCTTAAATTTCCATAACCTCAGCTATTATTTGCCAGCAAGCATGTGACCTAATGACTGAGACAGATAACGTTATTAGTCGTAGTGTATTTCATGTTGATCTTCAATAATTAGAGGAGGATTAAAGCATTAGATACTCCTTGTGTATGTGTGCATATCTGTGCATACATCCTGTTTCCCTCTGACTTGAAATGGCTTCGACATGGTCATCTGTCATTCCCAGGATTCTAATTTACTCATAGTAGTCGAGTGTTCTTTCAGTCTGCAGACATGGCAGTACATGTGTGTTTTTACTACACAAAAGCCCAGCACTACTTCAGAGACCTTTTAGAATACTAATGTCAAGAATTACAGATTGAACGAATGGTATTAAAGATCTGTCCTTGGTTTAATGGTTCCTCAGCATGGACTTTTGAGGACTAAGAAACATTTGGAGACTGGGAGAAGATAAATTAGGTGCCCAATGACCCCAAACTGGGAATCTGGGCAGCTGTTATTAGTTCCAACCTTATGGTGACAGGATTGCACTTAAGAGAGTAATGAGAGCTGGGCAGTGGTGGCGCATGCTTTTAATCCCAGCATTCGGGAGTCAGAGGCAGGCGGATCTCTGTGAGTTCGAGGCCAGCCTGGTCTACAAGAGCTAGTTCCAGGACAGCTAGGACTGTAATACAGAGAAACGAGAGAGAGGAGAGAGAGAGGAGAGAGAGGAGAGAGAGAGAGAGAGACAGACAGAGAGAGAGAGAGAGAGAGAGAGAGAGAGAGACAGAAATGAAAATATCTTCTTGGGACCTTAGTCTAAAAGTCTGAGTCACTGAAGCTGTCATATCTAGATACCATCACAGATGAATTGTTCTGGATGAACTCAACTCATAAATGAACCCAAGGAATTTTCTGCTTTTGTGTGTGTGTGTTTTTCTTTTCTTTGTTCCTTTTATTTAAATAGTGGTTTTCCTACAATATATCCTAATCATGATGGCCCTCCCTACTCGCCCCATTTCCTCCCCACCTCCTTACCTATCTGGATACCATCCCATTCTGTCTGTCTTTAGCAAACAAACAGGTATCTAAGAGGTAATAAAAAATAATATATAAGTAAAACAAAAACAAACATCAAGATGTAACAAAACAAGCACACAGAAGAAAGAGATCCCAAGAAAAGGCACAAAAAACAGATAAAATCAGAGACCCACCCCTTTGCACACTCAGGAATTCTATAAAAACATAAAACCTAAAGCCATTGTATATAGACAAATGGCCTTTAGGGTAAAAATGAATAAGTAAAGTAAAATGGAAGCAAAATAAAAATTTAAGAAGCCCTGACTTGATATGAGACAAGAAACCTCCAAAGATGCCATTGAGTTTATTTTTTTATTTTATTTTATTTTATTTTATTTTATTTTATTTTATTTTTGGCCATCTACTGATTTTCATGTGGAGAGCACAAGACTCAATCTGCTGTATAATACATTTGGTTTCAGTGTCTCATTAACAACTACAGAGATACATCTTCTTTCAGATTTGTTATGGGACTATTTTAAGTGACTCTTCCTGAAAGAATAAGCACCCATGGGTGTTTTAAGTCCTTCCACCCTCAGTGTTGCTCTGGGAAGGATCTACTCCAGTGGGGATGCCCTAGCTCTGGAGTCAGATCACTGGAGATTAGGCAAGGTCTTTGTAGCAGTCCAGGCCTGACATCTGTTGCATTTTTATTATGGTTACTATTGGCTTTGTTAGCAATATATTTACTTTTCCCAAAGCACACTAAAATGGTTTCATGCAACTATAATTTAGCACTTTTTATGTGAGACAGCAGTAAAATAATTACACAGTAAACTTATTTCTTCCTGACAATTAAGTCTTGGGGAAATCCAGGGATGGTGTGAAACTAGGCTTTCTTTTCTTTTCTTTTTTTTTGTAATTATCACTGTAAGCTTCCATAAAATAATCTCTGTAACCAGAAGATAAAGTTCATGTATAGCTGCCTATATTGATTAACATTCTAAAGGCCAAAGTATATTGAATGAAGACTGGTTCACAGATGATAGCTGATTTTATTCTACATGTGGTTGGTTGGAATTGTATTTTCTGTTGTCTTAGGATAGTTTCGTTGAGTATTTCTCATCACCGAGTCTTAGCAGGTATTAACATTTCCTCAGACGTCACAACTGAAGACAGTCTTTAGATCACGATGACAGTGCTTCATTCAGAAGCCCTGGGGATTTTTTTTTTTTTTTTTTTTTTTTTTGGGTTTTTCGAGACAGGGTTTCTCTGCAGCTTTAGAGCCTGTCCTGGAGCTAGCTCTTGTAGACCAGGCTGGTCTCGAACTCACAGAGATCTGCCTGCCTCTGCCTCCCGAGTGCTGGGATTAAAGGTGCCACCACCGCCCGGCTTAGCCCTGGGGATTTTATATGTGATTAGGAGATACCATGCTTTTTCCCTCTCTTCAGAGGACATGGGTAGTGCCTGTGATGGAGAGACACACTTTAGAGACTCTTCCAGGCCCAGAGAAGCATCTGTGCCCTTCCTGTACCCAGAAAGTCATTTAAGAAAGTCTTGGCTGAGAGACTTGCTGATGGTAACCTTTCTAGACTGGAGAGTTCAGTAGTCTGCCCACATAGGGAGTGGGTGGGAAATTGCCTTGAACCGGGTCCAAAATCTGTAAGTTCTATGTTAGAAGCTGAAATGAAGTTCTTGCAGTTACAGACTATGTCTTGATTTTGTTTTCCAGGGCCAGCCAGGGGACCAGGCTGCTCTCTTTACTGCACAATCACGGCCCTCCCCTCAGCTCCCTCAGTATCCTGGGCTGCAACAAGCACAGGTACCCGTGCTGGCTTTGAAGCAAAGCTACTTTCTTAGTGTTTTAATGCTGTTTGCTGGGGGTAGGAGATCAAGGAAACTGGTGATCAACTAGATCAAGAACGTACTTCTGCTTCACAGTCTCAGAACAGTCACTGTTGAATAAGTCTTAGGATTGCCCAGGAAATTCCTCAATTAGAAATGTAAATAAATTCAGACTTTCGTCTGCTGATGGAAGATATTAGAGCACTTGAGCCAATGCAGTGGCACATACCTGTAACGTGCACCCAGAAGCAGAAGCAGGAGGATCTAGGCGAGCCATACTTACATAGTTCAAAATTAATTAATTGATTAATTGTTTAAGAATTTCAGAGTTGTTGATGATGTAATGCGTAATGGCATGATTGGTTGTAGAAACTTACATATTCAAAGATAACTTCTGTGAGGATTCACAGTGGAACAAGGTAATGGGCCCATGAGTCAGGTCACAGTACAGATGCTGTTGGCTCAGTAGCTGTATGACAAGTGTGCTATGCTGAGGTCTAGCTTCCTCTTTGTAAGATCAAGAGGAAAGATGTAGGATTCCAGGTGGCATGTGGGATTAGCCTACTACGTACGCGGTATGTTACACCCAGAAAATGTTCAGTAAGTGGTGCGCTCACCTTCAAAACCTTCAGGCCTTTATCCACCCCTCCCCTCGTAGTTTTATTGTTTCTGCATCCTTACACCCTTATGCCTTTCCTTTTACACAGAAAGGTCTGGTCTGGCAAGGCTTGTATTGGGTCTGGCAACTGAAAGGAGAGCCGTGTTTGGCTTACAGGGTCCTGAGGCTGGTGCATGTTTATTGTGTATCACCCTTGTCTTCAGAGTCACGGTCCTTAAACTGCTTTAATATGTGGTGTTCCGAGGACCCAGAGAATAGACTGCCCTCTGTTCAGTGAATTGTATCTAACAATCCAGAAAACTCTATGTGTGTCTTTTATGTAGGTGTCAAGGTTTAGAGAAATAGGTACTTGTATTAAAGGGATAGTATGCTCTGTACTTTAGATGATAGTGATACTGTTTAGGTCTTGGATGTTACCGCCATCTGTGCACTGAACATGTAGCTACCCTTGCTGGTTCTTTCTATATAGAAAGATGCCTTTCCTAGTCCAAAAATAAGCAACTCAAAAGCCAAATGAATATTTAGTTATTTTGAGCTAGAGATTTCTGTGAAATCACCGCTCAACCAGCCTATTCTGTGGGTTTCTGGCCAGATTTTGTTTGCCTACAGAGTAGCCATCCTTGTATTTTGAATTAGAGCCATTGCTAACCATGAATTTCAGGTTGGGCTCCCCCCCCCCCCCCATTTCTTAGTGGTAGGGATCCGGGTGCTAATCACAGCACTGACTTCTCCCTTTATGCCTTCCTGCAGACCATGCCCCAGGGCTACACAATGTACGGGGCACAGATGCCTTTGCAGCAGACAGCTCCACAGCAGTCTGGAGGTGTGGTCCTCTCCCCCAGCTACAACTCCAGATCCTATCCGGCCGCACATTCCAGCCCAGCGCTGATGGAAAGACTCCGCCAGCTGCAGCAGCAGCCAAGTGGCTACTCGCAGCAGCAGGCCTCGCCGTACCTGCAGCCCGTAGCTGGCTCTCAGAGGTGATACCTGTTGAAGTAATTGCAAATAGTAAACCCTCTCGGCCTTGGGTTTGTTACACTTCTTCCAGGCATTTGATACTGTGACGGTTTTTGAGCTCCTATATTTGCGTCCTGACATCTCATTTTTATCAACATGCAGTAGAGGTTCCAAATTCTTCCATTCAAGAACACCGTAGTTCTGACTCGCTTCTCCCAATGTGTACTAAGATTTTCAGATGATACCAGTATGTTAGTGCTAGTGTTCTTCCTTTTTTCCCTTTTACTCGAGAGATTTTTTTTTTATTATTATTAAAAGTGTCCGATAAAACTATTGATTGTTGTTAGCAGTGCTTTTACTAGAATTTGCTGATCGGAACCATACAGTTGATGTTGTAGTACTGATCGTAGATGGCGCTTCACAGAGCTTTTTTCCAGCTTTGTTTCTCTCTTTTCCACCTCAGCGATGACTCACGGTAGACTCCGCTGGTGCTTGCTTGAATCGCATCCCCTCCACCTAGAGTGTCTGTACTGCTCATCGTTGTAGCTGCTGTCCATGCATGGCTAAACTTCAGCTAATTAAAATTGACTTAGCGCTCAGTTCTGCAGGCACATTAGTCATATTTCAAGTGCTCCCTAGCCAGCTATGGCCAGCATGGCTAGCTTTGAGGTTCATGGCCTATGCAGTGACACGGAGACCTGGTGTTTGTAGAAGCTCCATCTTCAACTTAGATGTTCTGCCATCTCTTGAAATGCTGTTGTTTTGACCAAGGAGCCCTGCGGTTTTGTTTAGCTCTAAGATCTGATAATCGTCCTAGTCGCTAAAGGCCATTTCACTGGATGGCACAGATACAAATCATGATCATTAACACATTATCCAATCCCATTGGATAATAAAGTTCAGAAGAGTTAGGTTGGTAAAGTTCTACACTGTAAAGTGGATGGCAGCTTAAGCTCCCATGTGTTCCTGTCAGTGACTACCTACAGATCTGCTCAAGATAATTGCTGTCTGAAAAGTAGGGAGGTGGATGGTAGCACATTATGGGAAATAAGTTAATGTGTAAAACATGCTTTCCCATTTTTATAATTAAGTCGCAGCATGACAAAGCTCAGTAACTTGAGCTTCATTGCTCAAAAATTCCGGGTTCAGATCCCACCTGTGCCATTTGTCTTTTAGGTGAGCTTAGTGATTTCTCGATCTTCCTTCATTTTTAAAGTTAGATAATAAAGCTACTGGCTCACACGGATATATAAGGAGTAATAAAATACTACTGTTCAGCCTTTCCACTCGTGGCCTGCTCCAAAGTAAATAGTAACTTATTTTGCTTATTGCTAACAACTGTTTTTTTAAGAAGTAATTTCTGTATGATTGCTACTTGGTCTGAAGTAGTATGCTTACTATCTTCTTTTTCTTTTTTTTTTTTTTTGTGGTCAGATGTGTTATCTGATCATCTGGCCCTTCCCCATTTTTAATTGTACACATGATTACTGAACACGAATTGTTTCTTGGTGGATGTGTGTAAAATGCTGGAGGCACTGATTGACACTTCAATGGTACGCCTGGTTCCTGAACACAAGTTGCATTATTCTTTGCCAGACTGAACCACCAGGCTCTACAGCAGAGCCCTCTGGTGGGCGGGGGAATTGATGCTGTGCTGACTCCCGCACATCCCACCCTCCCCTCGGTGCCCCTGCCTCAGGACCCATTGAGGCCCAGACAGCCGCAAGTTCGACAGCAGCAGAGACTCCTCCAGGTATGGGGCAGGGAGGTGAGGGCAATGCCATCCCTTCCAGTAGTACAGACACAGACTCTCATAATGAAAGACTCTTTAGATTGAAGTATTAAGTTCCAAGGAGCCCTGTGTATTTGACACTAGCAACTTAGCTAGTACTAGTACACTGTAGTTCCAAGAAGGTAGAGTTTTCTCTGTACCTGCCAGGCCGTGAGCAGGAGACTCCATTTCACACAACCATTTCCCGTTCCCAAAGCTTCAGAGGGCACGCACATGCTTTAGTTTAAATGCAGAGCTCAGCTCGCCTCAACACTGATGGACTAAAGACCTACAGTTTGAATGCAAAATTTCATACACATGAGGGAGAAATAGATAGGAACAAACATAGCTTTCCACCATTTGATGTTCTTAACATTGTGTTTCTATCACACTTCTGCTCTGTTTAAACCACGGGGTTAGAGTAGCAGAGATTACATCCTTGGAGGGTTCTGTGTTAGAGTCCAGAGGGTATAAAGACTTGACACTTCCTGGTAAACAGCCCCTCCCTTCAGCACATTCTTGTTTCTGATTTCCTTGTTCCATTATTACAGATGGAGGATGTAGCTCATTGGCAAAGCTTCTGCCTGGCATACACAAGGCCCTGGGTTTAATACCCAGCACTGGAATGAAGGAGGAAGGGAAAGCTGTCAGGCTGGCCATTATGTTAAATCTGTGCCAGATTTTTCTTTTTTTTTTCTTTTTTCATTATTAAAAAGTGATGTTTTTGTGTTGGGGATTTCTTGAAAAGACTTTAAGTGGACTCTCTTTTCTGGTCCAAAATGACATGCAACTTTATTTTTATGGACCAACATAGAAATACTGGGCGATTTGGAATCTTATGGAACAGGGTATATACGAGGGGAGAGCTATCTATGCTCTGTGAGGGAAACAGGCAAGAAAGCAGTCATGCAGAAAGGAACACAAAGGAAATTGTGTGTCTCAACTTCTCCATTGGAAAGAGAGAAATAAAAAAGTAGTTCCCTAAGAATTTCAACCATGAGCCCAAGTGCAGGTGAAGTCTGAATGTAGTATGATTTGCAGAATTGTAGTTGATTGTATCTAAAGGTAACAAGAAGTCAAAACAAACCCTCTAGAACTGAGTTCCAATTTATAAGGTAGTTATTATCCCATCCTCATTTTGGATATCCTATTTTGAAAGTTGTGATACATTATTGATAATATATGATAACTGGTTTGGGTTAGTGTAGCCTACCAATGTATAGTCCTGTTCATTGTATAGATGCTATTGCCAAGGTGGAAAAAACAAAAAACCTACTTTTGAGTTTTGTCATTAATAAAATGGAAAGATTATTTACCCGTGTATCAAGGATTAAATAAGAAAATTCAAGTAAAGCACTGGCTTGATGTTATTTCCAATATTTTTACTAAGATAAAGATTCAACAGAGAATGATATGTTCTTAATCCACCTTTCTACAAGTTTGGAAATATTTTTCAGGACAGCTATTTGAATATCTCTGTTTTAAGATTTGTTACTTCCAACTCACCAAGGAACCTTGCTGTGTTGCTCACTTATCCCTCTCTGCCTTCCAAGGGCGTTTTCAAGGTTGCAGATAAGTCATTTCCTGACTAGGTGACATGTTCCTTTTTCCCCTGTTAGCGCATGCCCCAGTAATATTTCTTATCAACAGTATCCCCCCCCCTGGAGATGAAGAAAGGCAGGGAACTTGTTCCTGTGTCTCAGCTACATTTATTCCTCTTTTTATGATTGACTGTTGGCATAAAGAAAAAAAAGTCATCAATTGAGAAGTTCCTCTTTCTTGAAAGATTTTTTGCAGAGAACCAAGTGGATGGTGGCTTCATTTTGTAATACTTCTGGGTCAACCTACATTGTTTATGTTGAGACTCACCCTATCTGGACCTCTGCTAGGATGGCAAATCTACGAACCCTGCACATCTGACAGTACCTACTTGGTGTTCTCACTCTTTAAAAAGTCAAATCATTTGGGGAATAATATGTAGACAAATTTGAAAAAAATACATATGAATAAAATCTAGTCGGGTCATCAAAATGAACTATTTGGATGGAGTAATTAAAGGCCACTAAGAGATTTTTTTTGTTGACTTTGCACGTGATGCATACTTTGTTTCTTCTGTGACTTAGAAGTGTTTCCCAAGAGCTATGTGTTTGAGCCAACTTAATCTGGACATACTTCCTAGTTTCAGGCTGCCAAGTCATTTCAGAATTTCGATGGGCTAGTTTCTATTCTATAAAAAAAATAAAAATGGACTCCAAAGGTATCTCCCTAAATATCAGAGAAGATAATTCGTGATGGGTGTCACCTGGCAGTGTGAGAAGGTAGCTTGTGGGTTGCCAGGCAGAGGATGTGAAAGAAGCAGAAACAGTAAGTGCACAGGATGTCCCTGGACAGTGAGCACCAGCTGCCACAGGAAGCCAGGGTGGTCTGAGGAGGTTTCTGGAGAAGCAGATTCGTATCTTACACTTGAAGGAAGAGCAAGGTTCGACAAAGGAAAGATGGAAGTTGAAAGAGTACAGTCTTGCTTCATATAATGACATTTCTGTCAGTGACTGACTGGTGTGACAGTGATCCCTGCAGATTTTAGTGTAGCTAAAACACTCTACCTCATGACGTCATAGCCTTCATTAGCATCATAGCATCATCACAGCACACTGCCAATGTGTTTGGAGATTTCTGGCATAAAGAAACCTTATCCCATTGCCAATTATTTAAAAGCATCACAATAGTTAACGTGAAGTGCTTAATACTAGAAAGGAATAATCATCTCCACCGCCCCATGTGTCTGCTTATTTCCTATACTCTATATCGTTATTTTGGAGTATAACCCTATTTACCGAAATACCTTTCATTATTGGAGATGTGCCTCAGTAGTAGAGCGCTTGCCTAGGATGCAGGAGACCCTGGGTTGGGTGATGATCACCAGAGGTTCAGTCTGTGATAAACAGCATGTTGTGTTTTAGGGTTTTAGCAGCAGCAGCCTCTGCATCCTGTGTTTTCCATGTCTCTAAATTGCATCCTTATCTTGTGCCTCATTCAGTCTTATATCATTATGTTCATTGTGGCCCTAGTAATAAGCTGTTCGGTGTATCCCACAGCCCGGAGTGTGGTTGACTCCGCCACCTGTGTTTTTCTTAGTACATGATACACTGTCCAGGCAATTCAAGAATCACCTGTGCCACATTTTTGAGACTATATCCAACCATCATTTTGCTGCAATGGAACAGATAAAAATGTGTATTAGTAAAAGCTATTCAGACATGTCTTAGCTTCACAATTTCAAGGGTCTACCCTAATCTTTTTCTTTCTTTCTAGATGCAGCAGCCCCAGCAGGCCCCCCAGCCCCAGCAGCCCTCACAGCCCCAGAGTCAGGCCCTTGGTCTCCAAGCAATGCAGCCCCAGCAGCCTTTGGTAAGGACCTGATGTTTCAGAACTAGGATGTGGGTTTCTACTTTAAAGTAGGTTCATTGTGCAATGTCATGAAATTTTAAGAGTGAAATAATCTGGATATACCTGCCCAGTTTTCCTATAAGTCTATCAGGGTTGATATAGTAGTTGACATTTGATTTTTTAATGAATAATTAATATACACTAATAAAAATTTCAATATTCAAATAAAAATTATGCTTTAATAAATAACACAATTTTTCTTTTTGAAAAAAAACCCTAGAGCATTCAGTGGATGAAAACCTTACCAGTGAGTTATTAAGCATTTTTATAAATAGTAAAGAATGATATCATATGATTATTAAGATTATCTTCCTTAGATTTTTTTTATAACATTCTAAGGGTTCATGAAAATACTTTGCAAAATATGTCCTGAATAATTAAATAAAATCTGTTTTTTATCCCGTTAGTATTTTCTGCAAGAATTTGCATGTTGTTCGTAATCTACATTCCACTTCTCTAACTTTTCAAGTTGAATTTGGGGACATGGGCGCGCTATGGATGTTTTGGAAAGCTTCGGTGATTTCCAAGGGCTTGTCGTCTGTGAGTTCTCCCTGGGGCCTGTAGGCTGCTGTACTCATTGCCACTGGGAAGCAGCTGTGCAGGTGGTTATCGCCGCAGGATTCGGAGAGCAGCTGCATGGATCGGTAGCCAAGAAAAGTAACATGGAGCCACGGCAGCACATTAGAGAGGGTCGGAAGAATCACTTGGTTTAGCCTTGACCCAAACAGGACTCTCCTACTGTGATATCAGCCTAGGAGGGAGTCCCCTAATATATAACACGTGCTGCTCTGGCCAGCTGAGTCCTGTTTTTTTAGTTCCCTTATACCAAAGTTCTAGCTTTTCCAGCTTTGATTGTTTTTGTTTTAAAACTATTCATGACATTTATTGCCATCTACTTCAACCATTTTTGCTTTAAGTAGAGGCAATATGGAACTTGGCTCTTTGTCACCAGGAGCATAGAACAGGCTAGGATCACATTTTGAAATACTGTAAGGAAAAGAAAAAGACTTTCTGATAGAACGCTGCCTGTATACCTAGTGTTCCACCAGGATGTAAGTTCTAACGTGTTTTCACATAATTCCAAACCCACAGAAAAGTTTGAAGAACAGTACAAAGACTCACCGAACTGAGTGCCTAGTTGCCACGTTCCTTTCTGATTCACTCTCTTACTTTAGTTTCCGCTCATATCCTCCTGATCTCCACATATCAGTAAGCTCATCTTTAATGCTAAATATTGCAATTTGGTTTTTTCCCCCCTAAAGCAAGATGGTTGGAGATGTAGTTCAGTTAGCAGAGCACTTGCCTAGCATGAATGAGGTCCTGGGTTGGATCCTTAGCACTGCAAAACATACAAACCCACAAGCGTAAAAATCCCTGACTACGATTTCTGAAGTCGGGAAGCTGAACACTGATGCAGTACTATTATGTATAAATGGTTTTTCGCAGATTACAGTGGTGGTAATTCAGTATCCTTCACTGCCTGTGGTTTCCTGGCTCAGCCTCATTGTGTACTATTTAGCTTCCGTGTCTACTTTTCCCAGGTGGAATTTGCACCAATTCCCCACTGCCCCACACTTTGTCTTAGTGATGATGGGGTAGCTGTTTTATTTTTTAAATGTTACTCAGCCTGATTTACTGCTTAATCTCGACATCAGCCAGTTTACGTATTGAAGAGATGCTGCACCTTACCCAGTCAGGGCATCACAAAAGTTTTTGTAATCACTATGGAAGTGGGGTCTCTTGGGTTCCCATTATAAAGTTACCAACCACTCCTTTTTAAGGGATGTATTTCATTCGATCTGTCCTATTGCCCATCAGACACGCACCTACCAGTGTTGACCATGGCTGTCTCTTTCCATTTGCCCTGTAGAAGGAGAAAACCGCTTACTTTCGAATGCTATTGTTTTGTTTCTAGTGATGGTATTCCACTCAAATAAAGAACTTTCCCTTTGATGTTATCTATCTTTAACTCATGTTTCAAATACAAAGAAAGAATTTTTTTAAGGATTTTGTTTTAATTATCTGTATATTTGTGTGTCTGAGTGTTGGGGTATACTTGTGAGTGTAGTGTATAACAGAAACCAGAGAAGGCATTGGAACCGAAGACGAAGGCAGTTGTTAGCTGCCTAAGAGATGTAGGTGCTAAGAGCTGAACTTAGGTCATGTGGAAGAGGAGCGTTGGCTCTTAAAGCTGAGCCATCTCTCCAGCTCCAGAAAGCATATATTAAAAATGAGATCTAGCATTTGACCCCTTTCTTTTAAACCTTTGCCACTACTAGGAGCAGTTAAAATTCTCATTCCAACTTTACTGTTTGTTGCTGTATTGGATCAGTTAGTGAAATTTGCTGATTTAAAAAAAAAATCACCAAAAATCTTTCCTAAGGCTGAAGTTGTAACTCAGTGGGAGGGGGCCCTTGCCCAGCATATACAAGACCCTGGTTTTGATCCCTAAGGCTATAAAACACCGAAAAGTTCTTTCTGTTGAGTAGGTTATTATGCCAGACAAAGAAAACTTAAGAATAGTCTCCGTTTTCTTTCTATACCCAAGACATTCTAAAGGTCTTTTGACAGAAAACCAAAGTTTCTGCAGATAGGTCATGTTGAGTATTTGATGCTGACTGGAAGGATTCTAACTCTCTTCATCCTATTGGAAAACAAGATCGCCACGCTGCAGTGCCCTTGTTACTAGCAGTATTGCGTGTGATCCTGATGGAAGTGACTGTCACATAATTATGCCTTCCTAGTGATTTATGATGCAGATGAGTCTTTTACTATTAAATTTAAGGAACCCAGTAATTTGGGAATGCTAGCTTGTATAGCTAGTAATTTCTAACAAGTAAATGATTGTACAGTACCATTTTAACAAAAACATAAACTTTAAATTTAGAACTACAATTATTGTTGAATAGATGATAATTATTGCATATTTTAAACTTTACTCAGATATGTAATAAAAATATACATTCACAAACAATAAAATTTCTATGCTTAATTACCTATAGTTATTTATATTTAATCTATATTTTTTTCTTACAATGAGAGTTTAAACATTCAGTCCCATGAATATATAGCTGCCATCCTAAGATAAGTCATTGTTACTTTAAAAAGAAACAGTTTTAGGAGCTGAGGAGATGACTCATTTGGAAAAGTTTTTGGCACAAAAGCACAAGAACCTGACTCCAGATCCTAACACCTAAAATGCAACAAGCCAGGCTTGGCAGTGTGCCTGTAAATCCAGCAGAGGGCAGGATTGCCAGAGCTCACTGGCCCATCCGCCCAGCCATTGGCAAGCTCTAGATTCACTGAGAGCACCGGTGCAAAAAATCACAGGGGTTGGGGGAGCAACAGAGGATAACACGGGATGTTAGCCTCTGCCCTCTACATTAGACTTATTTGGGGATAAGCTGAGGGCTGAGTGAAGGATTTTCTTTTACCTGTTACTTAATCTTACCTCAGTCCATACGTAATATGATATCTTAGTTACTTTTCTATTGCTGTGAAGAGACACCATGATGAAGGCCAACGTAAAACAAAGCATTTTATTTTGTTGGGGACTTGCACATAGTTTTAGAGGCAGAGTCCATGGCTCTCGTGGTGAGACGGCAGGCAGGCAGCAGGCAGGCAGGGGGCTTGAACAGTAGCTAAGTGCTGACGTACAATCTCCTAATACTTCATAAACAGTCTGCCAACTGGGAATCAATTATTCAAACATATGGGCCAGTGGAGACCATTCACACTCAAACCACCACGTTTGAGAAACACAGAACGACGTGTTGAAGGTATAACATGCGCTCTGTTCATAGCATGTGCCCCATAATTCCTGATGGATGGCGGCACCAAATGCCTTACTCTAGTGGTTATTTGGATAGAAAGAAACTTAATTCTGCTACTAAACTGGACTGATAGGTCTAGAAGGAATGTTTCTTTAAACCTCCCAGTTACAGTTGAAGGCAGCAGCAGAGGTATGTGAAGTCATCTAAGATACCCCATAAGTCACTAGCACTGTGTCAGAGCTCGTTAAAGGCAACTTGGCATTTTATACTTAGATCATAGTTGTGTAAATATTTAACTGAGTTACGGTGTGTAAAGAACATGCAAACCTAATAAGGATTTCTAAGGCACTATTGGTGATTTTTATGTTTTTATTTTTTGGTTTTTGGAAACAGGGTTTCTCTAGGTAGCTTTGGAGCCTGTCTAGGAACTCACTCTGTAGACCAGGCAGGCCTCGAACTCATGGAGATCTGCTGCCTCTGCCTCCAGTGCTGGGATTAAAGGCCTGTGCCATCGCTGTCTGGCAATATTGGTGATTTTTAATGTTATAGATTGTGTTTCACCCACTGGCTTAACATCCTACCTTCCCAAGGTAATTCAGAGCATGGAAGATGACATTTTTCCTCATTATGCTCATAAGAAAGTAACTTAAATAAAAGTCTTTACTAATGGTAAATTTAATGGAGGTGAGTAATGGTTGTTTAACGTTTTTTTGTGCTATTTGGCAGAGTGCTTTAAATTCTCACCAAGAAACACAGTATTGTTTCAGTAGAGATCAGTCTCATGAATAATTCAAGCAGGCATTATTACAGCACAGTGACCAAATGGGGTGTGTGTGTGTGTGTGTGTGTGTGTGTGTGTGTTCGGATGGGCTAGGAAACTTAAAATGTTCAGACCTAAGTGTTCAATTTCAGCATTAGAAATTCTAGGTTAATATGAGTGCTTGGTACTGAGAGATGTTCACATCATCAGAAGTCTTTCTTGGGTGTACTTTATATAGCACACTTGTGTACCTATGCTGTTTATTAAGTTGTGAGTCTAGCTTTAACTGAGCCTTTTCTTTCCCACCAACCCCTACCCTTTGAGACAGGGTCCTACTGTGCAGTTCTGGCTGTCCTGTATTTCACAGTCTAGCTTAGGGTGGCCTCTAACTAACAGAGATGCCGGCCCCTGCCTCCTGTACTGGAGTTAAAAGTGTGTGCTGCTGCACCTGGGTATACACACACTTTTAAATTACGATGATGATGGCATTGTGTTTTTCAGTTGCTGAACCATCCCTCTGCAGTTAAAATTTTGGAATGTTGACAGTTTTAAAAATAGTACTATTAAAGGTGTTTTTGGTATGTATTTTATACCCCTTTTTGGTTGTCTCATAATAACAAACAGATGTAAAAAATATTTTTAACTACTTGTGTATGTCAATAGCAAGGGCACAAGGCCTCAGGAGATTTAAGGAAAAAGGTCACATTTCCTTTTGATTACTTTCTCTCTCTGAGATTTCTATTTTTTCAACGCCTTTGATTCTTCATAATAAACATCTCTAGCAGATCCATCTCTAGTTTGGGGCCTGCACCCCCATTCAGTTCCTGTGTTTGGAGAAGAGAGTGGTAAGCTGGCTGCTGAGGAGGGATGGGCTTGGATCAGTGTTGCACTAAGGGAGGAGTAAGTAGCGGTTACTACCCTCCTGGTGACTTGCCCGGCCCCTTCCTGTCAGCCAATGGTTAGAGTGGAATTCAGCAAGTGTTCATTTGATATATTCAGTAAAAGCCAGCACCCTGTCAGGTGTTAGGGAGTTTGTCATGAAAGTGCCAAGTGTGCTCTTTGCCACAGGGAACAGAAAACCATAGGAAATGGCTGAAGGGCAATGTTGTACATTGCAGGTAGCATGTATGGCTTTATCTTTTTAGTCTAAGAGCTTCAGAGGTTGAATTGGCTTGCTAGAACTGCCGTACAAAGTGCATGAACTTAGCTTAAAATTGGAATTTTTTTCCTCTTGGTTCTGGGAACTGGAAGTGAAAGATCAGGAGTCAGCAACATTGGTTCCCTCTGTGTGTTGCTGGGCGAGCATGTGCCAGTCTGTTCCAGCCTCTCCCACTGCACCAGCTGTCTTTGGTAGCCAGGCTCTGCTTGACCTGCACACAGCATCCTTGCTGTTTGCACCAGTATGCCCATGTCCCCCTTTTTATGAGAATACCATTCATATATCAGGTTCCATTATAATAAAGTTCATTTTGACTTGATTCCCTCTGGAAGGGCTCCCTCTCCAAGTGAGGTTACAATCCGATGTCCTAGGGTTTAGGACTACAGCTTTTTTATTTTGAATGATATAGTTGAAGCCCTAACAGAGATCAAAAGAGAGAGAAATCTGGGGAGCCCATGGTGAGAAGCTTGAATGTAAGTGACCTTGAAAGACAGTGTTTGACATCAGTTGCGTCATGGTAGACAGTGACTACCAGCACCCTTGGCCTAATTGATTATTGTACTAAAGTGTTTTTAAGGTCAAAACTGCCAGAAGACAGAAATGTCACCTCTTTAAGATGTCATCAGGAGACTTTTCTGTGAAATGAGCATGGAAGGTTAAGAAAAGCCCATGCGCATCAGTTAAATGTAGAGACAACTTAGTGTCCATGCTTGTGCCATCTGTCTTCTGTGAAGGAAGGACCACTGACAGTAGACTCTGCCCTTCCTGGGGAAATATCTGTGGTGTCTCAATCTTTGCCAGAACTGTAGTTATTGACTTACAATCTTTATAAGGCTCATATGTTATGATTAAAGTATTTTTAGCTAAATTTGACAGATGTAGCTCATATTTTCTTTAAAACTGCTTCCAACATTTAAGAAAATAATATTCACACCATGCTTCTAAGTATTTTCTTTCCATTTTATGCTGTCTTAATTAGGTGACCTGAAATACATTGGTCTCTAGGCAAGGCTTTTATTGTATTGCATTTTGCCTTTGAAAAATGTATACGGCAGCAGCATTAGTTAACAATACTGTATCTTTGGCCAGCAGCAACAGGCAAGTATGTTATACTGGTCTTCCTCAAGGAGTTCATATGTTCTGTTCAGAGAAATCGATGTAGTTTTCAGAATGCCCTTGGGATCAGAAGCCAAATGACACAGATCATCTGGATCTTGAGGATATTAGTAGTGAAGGTTCATAGTCCTTTCTGTTTGATGTCTGAATTCAAACACCTCTGAAAGTGCAAGGGTAAACAGCAAAGGCTGACAAGAACAGACATCCAGCTCTTTCCATGTATCCTATATAAAGCAACCATGGGGATGCTTGACTGCAGAAGGACAGGGTGAAGGGAGGGTAAGGTCAGCTCAAATCACATGGTGAGAGTCAACCTTTGACATACACTGAACTCAGAATATCTGTTCCAAACAGTTTGGGCAAATTTAGAATAGTCAGTCCTGTATCAAGATTAAATGTGACCATATGTGTTTATAGAGCCTAGAATAGTGCAGGACATGTAGAAAGAATTATAAGGAGGATTCTAAATAAGCACTGAATGGAATGGTTTTTATTCTCTTTTCCAAGAACTGTATGTAGAGAGGGTGGGAGAACTCTAGCACTGGTATTGGAAATGGCTTATCGGCTTTAGATATCATATAAACTTAAGAGTCAGCTTGGCAATGCCATCTAAATTAGAACTTTGAATTAAATTTGAATTTCAGACAAGCAGTTAGCAAAAGAGTTTTCTCAAATCTCCTGTCGGGCTACTTGGACTAAATGCAGTTTTTGTCCCATGAAATATTGAATACTAGTGAAATGAATATTATCCATCGGCTCTCTGAGATTCGCATTTAGCATTCTATATTTTTATTTCCTACATTGCTGACAATCCTAGACTACTTTCGGTCATACCGATGATCTCCGAGGAAGACAGAATCATGTCGCATTCACACTGAGAATGGCCTTTTAAAAAAAAAAAAAAAAAACAAACAAAAAAAAAAAAAAAAACTCCTCAGAGATGTGAGGCAGACTAAAGAAAAGCAACTCAGATGTGTTTCAGGCATATGAGACCTCTAAGCCTGGTGGAGGCAGAAGAGTATGGAGAGATTCAGGTTACCTGATGGAAGAGCCTGGGCCTTCCTGCCTTGGATGCGCTTGGCCAGCCGCGGGAAAGGCTGGCAAAATAAAGCAAAGCTCCTTCTTAGCCCTCTTATGCTCCTACCCTCCATCTCCGGGGGTGCTCTCTAGGGTGCTGTACCAGTCTCCGCAGGGTTTTCCGTACAGGGAGATGGGCAAGCACAGCACAGACTGAGGTAAATGGGAAGGGACCAGTGATGTGTGTGTGACTAAAGGAAGCTTGTTTCAGAGCATCCCAACTATTTCCAGGCAACCAGAAGGCAGCCAAGGAGGAAAGAAGGGGGGAAAAAAACAAGGAAGAGCTACTGTCTGACATCCGGTGTTCAGAAATGACACAGTACAGCTGCTGATTCTGATAGAAAATAATTTTCCTTCTACCAACTGCTGATCAGCCCCCCTCCACCTTCGAACATCAGCCACGGCTTCTCGTCTGAGCTTGATAACTGCACTTGGGTTCTTCGTCCCCCTTGTACTTCTGGTCTCCCTTACCCGGCACCATGAGAAAATCCCTTCAAGTCTGAGTTCTTGGTATCTGGCTCACTCGCTCTGCCCTGGCTGTCAGCTGGAGGTCATGATCCAAATGAGGTTACGCTAGCAGGTTCCGATCTGTCCATGGGGTCCATGGGCATTGGTCTGATCTCCACACCAGAGAGCTTGCATTTGCATGCAAGAGGGACTCGGGCTGTCAGGCTATGCCTCCGGCTGGTGACGAGTGAGGTGACAATAGTCTTTGAATGAGTAGGCTACCTCGATAGTGTGCGCTTCAAGACTCCACAAATAAAGGCCTCCGTGAATGCACTGTTTCCAGGCTGTATACTGAATGGCATTGTTTACTGGCTGTGTATACTGTAGACACAAACAAGTTTATCCACTCTGGGCATGTGTCTTTTCTCTGTAGGCTTGTAACAGTGGATTAGGCAGGCCAAGGTGCACCCAGTGCCTAGTGTAGCATGGTGGCTGATTCATCCTTCCCTTTGTTGCAATTGCAGTTCCCCAGGCAAGGCTTGCAGCAGACCCAGCAGCAGCAACAGACAGCCGCCCTGGTGCGACAGCTCCAGAAGCAGCTTTCTAGTAAGTACCCGCCCCACGTGCAGCTGGGGGGGGGTGGGGGGTGGGGGTGGGGGACGTGGCAATCAGCAGCTAGAAGCCTGGAACGGTGGGAACTCCTCAGAAAGCGCACCATGTTCTCTGTGCCACGCTGTACGATGTTTCGATCACATTCTGACAGTAATGTTTGCTTTGAGGCAGAGGGCAGAACTAGCCACGAGCTGACCAAATTTAACCATAGAGGTTTCGGAGGACTGTAGACAGATGGGAGGCAGGGTGGAAGGAGATTGCAGCCCTTTTGGATTGAGGAATGGAAGAGAGAGGAGGTCACTGGTGACTTCTGCTTCTCTGATCATTCAAGTTCTTACCTTGCTATCTGACTCGTAATTTTTTATTGATTAAAAAATAATTAGATAAACACGTTGGTACCATTTTAAGTATGTTTCTAATTGAAACAGAATTAAATCACCTTCCCCCTCCCTTTCTTTTGTCTAGCATCTCTTGGCTACATTCTGTTAAACCCCTCCTATACCTCTCCTATCAAGTTGATAGCTTCTTTTTATTTGACTGCTTTTGTTACATAAATGTGTACATACACTCCTTTGTACATACTTTTTTTTTTTTTCATGTTTAGCTTGGTCCAAGACGTTTTATTTTGTCTTAGTTTGATTGGTTTTGGACTTAACCTATTTCTTTGCCTGGAAAAGAAGCACTTTTCCTCTTAATTCAGTATTTTTCCTATTGCTTCTATGTGAACTTCCCAAAGCCCAGCTAAACCCCGATTTTCCTTCTTTGGTTTTGTTTTATGGTGCTGTGTATAGAATCCTGGGTTTCCCGCACGTCAGACACATGTTCTGTCTCCTGACTACAAGTCTCTGCCCAGGTGCCATTTTTATAAAGCTTGAACTGTTAAAAGGGGGACATTCAGCCTGTGCTTTGGAGCTGGATCATTCCCATACTAGAATCTCAGGACAGAGCCGTCTCAGAAACGGACTGAGCAGCCTGTGTTGTGAAACACAGTGGCCTAGAGTCAGAGGGACTGCAGTCTTTGCCAACATGGCTATTATTGACTGGGTCATATTGTCCCCTCTGTGCCGAGGAAGGTGACAGACGCTTTCCCCTGGCTTCCAGATTCACTGTTTCAAGTTGCAGAGTGAAGCCCGCTTCATGCTGACAGTGGTATCCCATGCACTGAGGGGTGGTAAATACTGCCTTTCTGCCTACATGTTCTGCATGTTGGTTTCCTGACAGAGAGAATGCCCGAACCCCTACTCCTTGGGTCCCAACCAGTCATGCTTAATATCTTGATTTTTCTTTTTTTTTTTTAATTTTATTCATTTTGGTCTTCAACATACAATGTATTCCTGTTTGTGCTTTTATGCAGCATGTCACCATGTTCAATGAATACATACATGAGATTTTTTTTTTAATTTCCAAAGCTGAAATGCATGTATTTTTTTCTTGTAGCCTTGCTTAATTTTGGTTACACCAAGTAAACTCAATTGTTTTCCCTATCTGTTACTTAGTCGGTATGGTCTATTAAATAATCTGTGATTAAACAATGAAACGGAATGAGGTGTTAGAGTCAATACTCTTTCTAAGAATACAGTCTGAAGGCAGAGGTTAGCGCTGCAGTATTTACAAGTCAGTCCCGAGGAGCCGGGGAGCATGTTGGCTTGCTCTGCTATGTCTTATAGGCTGGGGCACTGCTCTTGAGCAAGTTAGATGAGTCAGTTTCTCTAATCCCAAAGCATTGTGTTGGCAGGTGTGAGATTCTCACATGGAGATGTCCCCTCTACAGAATGCACTTGGTCGCCCAGTGTGATTATTGGCCTAGGGTCTAGCCAGTTGGTCTGTTCCCCCATACTAGAGGCTGTCCCTGAGAGGAGCACCAGAGCGGAAGCATTATCTGCAGCACAAGTTTGTTCCTGTAACGGTTAACTCTGCTTTTCCACTAGGTAACCAGCCACAGCAAGGAGTGACCCCCTGTGCGCACCCTTCACACTTTTGAATCTGAAAGAGAAGACACGAAGTTTATGTTTGCACTGAGAAACAGAAAATCAAATTTATTAGTCATCATAAGAAGTCTCCTTTGGTCTTTGAGTTATTTATGTTTCCCTATATTTTATGCTACACTTCTTGCAGAGGTATTTAAATAAGAAACAAAGTTGTGGTTTGGTTTTATCATTTTCAAAGTAGGTTGTAAAATGTGGATCACACAGGCCTACTCCAGATAGTGTGGTTGGTAGGTGACCTTTTGAAACTGGTGCTTTTTATCTCATATTTACATAAAGAATGAAGTACGGTAGGTTTAAATATTTATGTATTAATGAATGATTTTTTTTTAAAGCCTGTGGTAGACCAAACTACTGATTTGAAAGACGTGGCAGTTCTCACGGGAGTATGACACTCTCTGCATCCCCCTGTGAGGGCGGGGCGAACATTGATTCACATTGTTCTAATTTGAAATGTTGATCATTTCATAAGCACTTTATAAACTTTGTTCCCAGTTATGAAGGACTTTGCTTTCGTTTTGTGGTCCAAAGGTGCTGAAACAGATTGTTGCTTAGTACTTCCGCTTCTTCAGGGCTTCAGAGATGTGCGGGAGCCTCTTCGAAGTGACTGCACTCAATCTTGTTTCTGGTGGCAAGCTCTTTCACCAGATTCTCCGTGAAGGTACAGCAGCTACTGGAGGTCAGAAGAGCCACGGTGGAATCGGTTCATTTACTTACTGCCAGTTTTGGTAAAAACTGTCCAGTTTTGATTCTTCAGAACCTCATGCCAACTTGAGAAAAAAAAAAAAGATAAACAAATCTCACAGCTGGCCTTAGATTCTACTGTGCTTAGACTTGATATGGTTTCCAGAGAGTCTGGCTTCACAGTCCAGAAGACTCTGGTAATTCATCAAAGGTGTACTTACTGTTAATTTTGTATGGTAAGTATTTGCTATTTTGAATTTAATTATTAATGTTGGTGTCCGTCTTGGTTGTGTATTGCTTATACTGTATTTATAAACTGGTGCAAAAAGCACAAGTAAAGTAAATTATACATCAAATTTATTATAAAGAAATAGTAACTATTTTAACTTTGTTCAAGTATGTGGTAATTTGCTCCTATTAGAGTGAAAAAATACAGTAAATTATTATCAGTTTGTGTAACTTAAGAGTATTCCATATAATATTTTTTTAGAATTAGATGCATAAAATTTTGAATGTGAAAATTGCAGGGCATTTTAAGACACATGTAGGGAATCTCCCCTTGTTCTTTGTTGGGTTCATTTTCTTTTTGCCATATGATTTCACATGTAATGTAGTCAAGCATACTGTGAATAGACTGTGAAGAGCAAACCATGTAGAACTACTTTTTAAAAAATGTAGCTAGTACAACTTTAGATAATTTCTTTTGCAGATCATTATATAAATAGTTTATATCTTCCTAGGTGAGTTACTCATTCAAATGACCTCAGATACATGTTTGCTTCCTTTGCCATGGCAACATCCATGTGAACTGCTTTGTACACTGTGAAATATAGCCCTCCAGCCTGCTTGTTTTGTGTTTACTCTGGGCTGGAAAAGACTTTGCCAAACATTAAAGACCATTCTTTCCACTAAGTGAGCATTCTGTCTGCTTTCGACAATGCAGTCCATTTCAGTCAGCTTTGCTTTCCTCTCCGGAGTCATGCTTCCAGCTCACAAAGCTAGTTTTCTTCAAAATAGCATACCACGTGACTGCATTGGCAGAACCACCGCAGCGCGAATCTTGTGCCTAGTGGGTGAGTCACGCCCTGCTCCTTCTGGTCTTTACTCAGTGGTTATTGGTAGTTAAGATTCCAGTTTCAGTCTGAACCATCCTTTTCTGTAGCTCAGTATCGCACACAGCGGCAGGAGTGGGGGAACTGCGTAGTGTTTGTACACACTTTACACCTTGCCGAAGTTGGCTTACTCGTCTATTTCACACGAAGGCGATGGTCCCTTTGTTGCTGTTTGTTCTGTTTCTTGAGATGAGGAAGGTCATTCATGCTAAGGCCCTCTTAAGGAAGAGATGCCCGCGGTAGCTGAGGAAAAACCTAGAACTGTTTCCCCCTGTGCATTGTAAGGAAAGCAACTGGAGTTTTTAAATTTAGTTGTCATATTTACTACCACTTAATTCAGCACTCTGAGAGGGTTTTTTTTTTTATTTATCTTTCATAGCAAATGCATGCAGGTGGTATTAAAATGGTCAGAAGGGAAACCCCTGTTGTGGATTACAGATAGGAAATTGTCTTAAGATAGAAAGCTCAGCTTTTTAAGATCAGACCTTGAACTATGATGGAATCGGGTGTACTTAACCTTAATTCCTGGCTATAAGAACCCCTTAATTTATGTGTTATATTACAGGCTGATTCATTTTAGGATTGCATTTCTTGTTTTATTTACTTTTCCTCATCTGAAAGTAGAGGTATCATTCAACCTCTGGCAGCCATAGAGCACTGATGTTAACAGCAATCAGCTCATGACTGAGGCAGGCATGATGGAGACCCAGTGGAGTTAAGTCTCAAATGATTGGCACAAGCTAACAAAGCGCTCGGCTTTAGTGTTCTAAGCTAACTCAGCAAGACTCAAAAAGGCTCCTGCTGTTCACACATAGATGACTGTTTGGTTAGAAGCCAGAGAAATTATGTAAAGGAAATCCCAGACTTTGGAATAAAAGAGGCAAATCATACAATTAACCCCCATATATATTTGGGTTGAATTAAACATGGAATTTAAGTACAGCGAATTACACAAAAAGCATTCAGATTTTAAAGACAGTGGAACTTCATTATGTATACGAGGTCTAGACTCTTGGAAAGGAGCGATTCCTCCTTAGAAAACCTTTCTTAGAAATGGCTCCGAACAGCTGGTGCCTTAGCTAGGTTTTAAAGTTAGAAAGCAGTTCCATTGTCCTTGCAGAGCCTTTTCAGGGTGACAAATGTGTGGACAAACGTGCAGCACCCTTTTACATTCCCTTGTGTGTGAGCACTGGGCTGCTCTTTCCATGTAGGAAAGCTAGCCTGCATCCATTTGGTTGGCATGATTTTTTTTTCATGCGGGTATTAAAGCAATGGGAGTTTTCAGCGTGAACAAGTGAACTACATCATAATCAAAACAGTTCAGTGCTTGTTTTCTGTAAGCTTTTTTTATCAACATGTTTATAAACCAGTGACAAAAATATGTGTACATTAAGATGTCCATAGACTGCAAATTTCATCTTTCCCAGTGTCTCCCCCTCTGAGTGCGATGTGTGTAACATTGGTAGAAGATAGACATTAGGCGGCTGGCGACTGAGAGCGAGAGGAAGCTCTCTTTGCTGGAAATTCAGGTGCATTTGCCATTTGTTATCTTGTAGAGGATCGTTTTTTTCTTAATGTTTGTTATTTGTTGGCAAAATCAAAGTGCCTTAAGTTAAGAGTTGGCGTTGAAATCCATAGAAAGTCAGCATCGGTTCATAAATGCATTTATTTTCAAGTCTCTTCTGCATGTCCATTGTAAATTTAATACTGTAAATGTATTCAGATTCATTTCCATGCCTATGGCTGCCTTTGATTAAACTTCTTCCAAAAAAAATAATAATAAACCCTTCAGATGTTGACTCTGCTCAGTTTTAGTTGTTCTTCCTGTCAGATGACTTGAATGTAACTTGTTGCGTAATCAACACCAAGTGGGTTCTGTGCTGTGCATTTGTAGACTCCAGAATCAGAGGATCGGAGATCCTGAATGACCAGGGTGCCTTGTGGGTAAAGCGGCTCATTTCCGTGGGGTTTGCTTCCTCTGGCCTTTGAGAGCAGTGAGTGTTCTGGCTTCTCCCAGATGATCTCTGGCTTGGGGACGCCCAGGGCCATACAGTGAAGCCGAAGTGCCTCTCCTGTCCTCCTGAGCATGCTCCGGGGTGGGGAGTTTATAATTCGGGGAGGGTGGCCCACGATCATCACCGGAACAGTCACTACTGCCTGGCCAACACTGTTTTGAGCCTTGCAGATATAATTTCCCCTGTCATAAGCGGTCACTTCTTTGATGACCAATGTGCCATTTTCATGCAGTATGTATCTTCCATTAACGTGGGGTGTGTCTATTACATAACCACTTGGCGTGGTCCATTTAACACGTGGCTTAGGGACCCCATCGGATACACAGTGCAGTGATAGAGATTCTCCACTGACCCCCTGCACCATCCCCAGTGCATGTGTCAGGATAACTGGCTTCTGGCCGATTTCTAGTATGACGATCTTCTCAATATAGCCCACCTGATTTCTAGCTGCACAGCGGTACTTCCCTGACTTGTTCCGAGTCGTTCTGTGAATGATGAGAGAACCATTGCTCGCTATCAGGTACGGGGAATGTTGCCTTCTGTTAGAAAAGCGCGTGCCGTCCGGGAGAATCCAGGTTATTTCCGGGGGCGGGTTCCCATCCACAGAGCAGTCCAGTGCTGTGGACCTGCCAGCCTGAGCGCTGACTTTTTCGTTGAATGGGTTTCTGAACATTGGTCTTCTCAGCATTTCCAGGACCTCTAGCTGCACCACCAGCACACTCTCACCGCCTTCGTTCCGAGCCACACAGGTGAAGTCCGCTGAGTCGGAGAGCCTGATGTTCCGGATTTCCAGGGTTCCGTTCTTATGGACTGTGATTCTGCTCCCATAGTATGGAGCCTTAAGGAGAATGTTGTCCGGCATAATCCACGTGATCTGGGGAGGGGGGCTCCCATCGGCTCTGCAGTCAAAGTGTTTTTTGGAGTGCCGAACAGCTGTGGCTTTAATAACAGTTTTGTTTGTGTACAGGCCATTGATTAGTGGAAGCTTAGAGAGAACATCCAGTTTGTACATTTTGGTGTCATCACCACTAGGGTTCCGAGCTACACACACATACTCCCCAGAGTCAAGCAGTTTCACATTATTAATGGACAGAGTTCCATTGGCATGAAATACGTACCTGTCGTTGGAGAATGAAATGACGTCATTGGAAGGCAGCAACCAAAATACACTTGGCTTGGGTTCCCCAGTGACCTCGCAGTCAAGAACAGCTGTGTCTCCAGCCTTGATCTTCATGTGGGTCTCATAGCCTTGCCGTATCCGTGGCATGGCCGTCACGACCGTCAGGTGGACTTTCATTTCGTCTTTCCCTAAGGTGTTCTGGGCATAGCAAATATAATCTCCTTCCTCTGCCATTCCAACTCTGTTGAAATACAAGGTGCCATTGTGGAAAAGGGTGTACCTCTTGGTCCTGCGGCCACTATCGTCAGCTTGCACGGCGTTGTTGATCATTGTCCCATCAGGCAAACTCCAGGAGACCTCAGGCACAGGGGAGCCAGAAGCCTTGCAGTCCACTTGGAAATCTTTCCCATGGAGCGCTCGCTGCTTGAAATCCTGCTTGTGTTCAATTTTGGCAGGTGTCAGTCTTAGGCGGACGCGTATCAGGATCAGATCATCTCCCATTTTGTTTCTTGCCACACACAAGTAGTCACCCCCGTCCTTTTCCGTCACCAAGCCAATAGCTAAGGATCCGTTTGGATAAACCTGGATTCGGCTGCCCATTCTAAGAAGAAGAGAGACAAGCGTGAAAGCACAGCTGATTACCGTGGGCAGAGTTACCTTTTTCCAAGACTGGACATGGAGCTGAGGAGATGGCTCAGCTAGCAAATGGTCTTTTGCACAATTACAAGACCTGAAATTGGATCTCCAGAGCCCACATGAAAGGTACACATGGTAGCGTGCATTTGTAACCCCAGCACCAGGGGCATGGAGACAGGTGAATCCCTGAAGCTTGCTAGGGAGCTCGTGTAGCTGAATAGTTGAGCTTTGGGTACAGGGTCGCTAGAAAGTGATTGTGGAAGGCACCTGCTGTTTAGTTACCTCTAGCCACCCCACATGACACACCAACATGAGCGTGGGCACACACACGAAAAAACTTAAAAAATTGAGACCAACTTATGCACATTTGTGGAAAATTATACTATGTAGGAGTGGCCTGATTTATGTGATGCTACTTCCCTCCAGCCTTACCAAGAGATGACTGCCATAGTTGTACATGTAGATTATTACTATGAAATTCTGACACAGAGATACAATGAAAATCATTGTTACTATCAAGCTTATCACTGTATCTACCACATCCTGTTGTGTGTGCTTGTGTGCACGCGCGTGTGTGTGTGTTTGTGTGTGTGTATGTGTGTGTGTGTTGGCATTAACTTTATGGATATTTCTTAGAATGTTACAATGAAGATCTTAATCACCTACTGTTATCCAAGCCATTTGCTTTAAAAAAAAAAAAAAAAAAAAAAAAAAAAAAAAAAAGCTCTGTAACCAGGTATGATTTACCTGAGTAAAATAACTCATATGTATGAGTTAAATTATTGCCTGATGGTAGTTTTAAAATATATTAACAAGGCAAACATTAAGTTATTAACTAGAGAACAGTTTCTCCTCTGCTGGCACAGAGAACACCAATCTAAGCCTCATTAGAAAAGGAAGCACCTGCTGTCTCGGCAGCTGTAAAATGACTGGTTTCTGTATTAGCTTCAGCACTGTGGACTGCCACTGCATTGTCTGTAATTGCCACATTGACCACCAGATGGACGATCTTTCCAGATTAAACTGAGCCTAGGAGTAGAATCAAGGACACCTAAGTGTAGTTTCCCTCTTTCTTTCTTTTGACAGCATGAGCTAAACTCACAAATCAAACTCAGAAGTGTGTGTGTGCGTCTGTGTACACTGCGGTCATCAGGCCTGGCAGTGGGTGTCTTTACCTGCTGAACCATCTAGCCTGCCCCAAAACTTCTTATAGAATACATTTTAAAAGCTTCTAATGGGGGCCAGAGAGACGTTCCAGTGGCTAAGAGCATACAGGTCAGGACAGCAGCAAGCATCTTCACCTGCCAAATCATCCGGCTAACCCAGGACTTCTTGAAGCATAACTGTTACCCAAGTCAACAGCCTCAAGTCATTTTAAGACCTGGAGAGTACTATATAGAGAATAATATAAGATAGTGTGCTTTTTGTTTTTCTCAAGTGTGGAAGGAATTTCTCTGGAAAGACACCAAAGTGAAATCATGAGAATGTACACACAAATAAAAGAAATTACTGAAACTTCGTTCGGATTTTTTATTTAATCTTCAAGTATTTCTCCCATTTTATAGAGGAAATCTTCAGATGAACTTGATTCAAGTTTCAGGAAAGCCTGTCTTTTGTCTGGTGGCACATTACCACCTGTTATTAATTTCTCCTAATGCATTCTAAAACCATTTATTTTCAAGTTTGGCTGCATTATTAAATCTTCAACCTGTATAGTCTAAAATACTTGGAGCCATGCTCCAAGACTAGGATGTATGGCTTATGTGATGTGGAGTTGGCCCAGACATCAGGCTTTTCACATGATTGTCACATGTAGGAGAGTCTGAGGACTAATTCCTTAAATGCTGGTATGCCTAGAGCCTGTGTTAGCATTGTATAGGGCCAAATTTATGCATTTTTCATGGCTTCTCTTCCCAGAGATTCAGATTCAATAGATGTGGAACTTTGACCACAGTACTTGACAAATATCTCTGGTTACTTAGGGAATAATTAAGTTTGAGATCTAGACTCCAATTTTAGTGTGCACTACACTTACCTTAGGGGCTTCTAAGAACACAGAATCTTTGTCAAAGCAATCACTGTTTCTGACTAATGTTAATCGGTGATTCTGGTTTATGTTAATGCTACTGGTAAAGAGATAGCCTTTCATACCCAACAACAACAAAAGTGATACCTCAAATCTGATCTAATGAAGTTCCAGAATATAACATCCTCCATTAGCCAACCCTGGAAGAACAATGACATAAGAACAAGCTTATCTCCTTAGGAGAGGGCTGGGGACTTTTGAAGTAGCCTTGAAGTAAAAAACCTCAAAAAGAGACAAGCATCAATTTGACAAGATTGTCTTTGCTTCCCTGTCAGCCTGACAAAGTCTAAAATAAGCTGAGAATCTCAACTGATGGAGTTTACATACCACGTTGCCCATGAGTATGTCCGAGGGAGATTGTGTTGATTGATAAGGGAGGCTCCCTTCCCTCCTCTCTCCCTGGTTGGCAGCATCCATAAGCAGTTGCTCTTGGGCTGCATAAGAAATCTAGCTGTGATGTGGGATGTCCTTCTGTATATGTGTTGCTCTTATTGCTTAATGAATAAAGCTACATTGGCCTATGGCAGGGCAGAATATAGCCAGACTGGAAGAGATATCTAGAGAGAGTAAGGGGAGTCAAGGAGATGCCATGTAGCTGCTGAAGGAGAAAGATGCCTTAATGGTAAGCCACAGCCTCATGGTAATATACTGATTAATAGAAATGGAATAATTTAAGATGTAGGAATTAGTTAATAAGAAGCCTGAGCTAACAGGTCAAACTATATTGCAATTAATATAGTTTCTGTTTGATTTTTTGGGTCTGGGCATCCAGAAGACGAACAAGCAGTCTACTTTTACATAGCTGACCATGAGCCAGTGAGTGAGCTTTCAAACAGCGCTCCATGTTCCTACTTCAAGTTTGCTATGGGATAATGATCTTGTACCCTGTGAAGATTTGTCACTTATATTAGCTTAATAAAATGCTCTTTGGCCAGTAGGCAGGCAATCAGAATAGCAAATTCTGGGAAGAAGAACGGCTCAGTCTACAGTCGTCACCCAGATGCAGAGGAAGCAAGATGAGAATTCCTCACTGATAAAAGAGACCAAGCCACATGGCTAACACAGACAAGAATTATGGGGTAATATATAAGAGTTAATAAGAAGCCTGAGCTAATAGACTAACCAGTTTATAATTGATATAAGCCTCTGTGTTTCTTTGGGACTGAATGGCTGTGGGATGAGGCGAGACAGAAACCTTCGTCAACACAAGTTCCTGTCTTAAGCCCTGACTTCTTTCAACGTTGGACTATAACCTGGAAGCTGTCATAAACTCTGTCTTCTCCTAGTCTGCTTTTGAACATAGCATTTGTCACAGCAACAAAAATAAACTAGGGCAATAATGATAGAACAGCTGTAAACATATGCACTAGATAGGGTGCCATATATATATATATATATATATATATATATATATATATATATAAAGCAAATATTAGATCTGAAGAATTAAGTCCAGTGCAATAATAGTAGAAATGTTAATATCCAATTTTTTCAATAGAAAAAATCTAGACAGGAAAATTAAGAAACATCTGGGTTTGACTACACTGAGAAAACCAACCTCACACACATTTTTAGGACACTTCATCTAATCAATATAATAAACATTAACACTTGGAATTTTCTCTAGGACAATCCATATGTCAAGTCTCAATACATTTTTAAAAGTTGAAATCATGTTTATATTTTTAGGCAAGAAATAAAATTCAACAAGAATAAAAAAGTAAATAGATAAATTAAAATTAAGTAACATGCTCCTAAATGAGCCAAGGGCAATTGAAAAAATGAAAAAAATTAAGAACATTAAAATTACAACAGAATATAACAGAAGATCTGTGTGGTATAGAAAAATCAGTTTTGAGGAACATTTATACCAAAATACATAGTTTTAAAAAATGGTATCAAACAATAGCAATCTCATTGACTTAGAAAAACAAAGACAACCCAAATTAAAGGAAAAAATACTAAAACTTAAATGAAATTGCAAACAGCAATGAAATTTATGGACTTACAAAAAAGGAAAATAGCATCTCTAAATCTTTACCTAGATTAATAAAATAAGACAGTCACATAAATCAACAAAGAAACATAACTGATAACAATAGTTAATTTTGTCAAATTGACAGGATCTAGAATCACCCAAGACAAGTCTCTAGGCACACCTATGAGCTGTCGTCTAGGTTGTCTAGATGTAGGCTCTGGGTATGGTTGGGGGTTTCTTCTTTTTTCCTTGGTTATTTGAAGTAGGAAGAACCACCCTAAATGTGGACAACAGCACCTTCCAGCAGCAGCAGCATCAGCGACATAAGGAAGCCCAAAGCAAAAGTTGCTGAAGCCATTTGCCCTGCTTCCCCTTATTTCCTGCTGGTGAGCTCTAATACTCTGCTGCCACTGTCGCCCTGGGCTGACATCTGAAGTCAGCTTCCTTGCTCTGTCAAAGTGAACTAAAGATGAGCCCTTCAGCTCCAGACTAGGGCTTCTGAGACACTCGGAATGTGAGGCAACCGGTTCTAGCTTCCCCAATGTGAAGACAGCCATTTATCGGACTACCCAGACCTTGTTCTGGCGTCCAGACACTCACAATCCTATTCAGTGTGTATTTATTCTACTGGTTCTGTTCCTCTAGAGGACCCTGATGCTACAAAAAAACTAAAAGATTATTTAAAAGCTACTATGAATAATTATATGGCAAAACGCATGAATCCAACGAGTACTAGAAAGTCCCACGAAGTATACAGACTGCTGAAATTAATTAAGAAAATATAAACAGTAATGACACTGGAGCACTAATGAAAAGTCTTCCATCTAATAACAAGCACTTGTATCTGACAGCCATGCTGATGATTTCTATGAACATATAAAGAGCTATTTACACGTCTTCTTAAAGTATAAATAGAAATTCCAGGGACACTCAACATACTTTTAAAGGGGCAGCACATCCTCATTCTAATCCAAAAACACAACAATAAAAAATTTAGACCCATATCCTCAAAGAGCATAAACGCAAAATTTCTCAACAAAATACAAGTAAACTGAATTGGGCATTTCAAAATGTAGATAGACCATGATTAATTACAATTAACCTCAGGAATGCAGGGGTAGTTTAACATTTGCACATCAATAAACAATACAACAGTCAAATACAAAATCATATCATTATCTTTACAAAATGCAGAAAAGGCATTTAATATGGTTTAATGTCCTTTTATAAAATAAATTAGATATTGAAGGAATATATCTCTAATTATTAAAGCCTATATATGAAAAATCTACCATCAATATCACACTGAATTGGAAAAGGCTGAAAGCATTCCTTAGATCAGAACAAGACTCCTTTTGCTCCCACTGCTCTTGCTTAATATGGTAAGAAAGTCTTGTTGAAAGCAATTAGGAATGAGAAGGAACTGAGGCATCAAATCAGAAAAGAAGAAATTAACCTCATTTTCAGGGGTCATTACTTTACATAGGAAACAAAAATATGCCATCAGAAGGCTTTAATAACTTACAACATCAAGAATTATAAAATATAAATTCTAGGGAATACAAAAAATGGTAAGGTGCCCCCCATGCTATTAGGTCAAAGGTTAATCTGTAGATTCAATGAAAAAAAAATCCTATCAAAATTCCAATGACTTTCTTTCAAGAAGGAAATAAAGTAATTCTATAATTCATAAAGAGTGGCAAAAACTAAGAGATGGTGCAGCAATTCTGAGAGGTGGTGTAAAATTAAAGGCAAATCTGGTAAATGAAGCATTAAAGATATTGAATGCCAAAATAGGAACACATGGGAGAAAATATATGTAAACATGTGGTTTCTAACATTCACACTCTAGCTCAGCATTTTATAACTTTATATCTTAGTGAATTACAGTTTAACATTTAAGGTAATTTTGATGCCTGAAAAACCTGAAAATTAATATTGACCCTTGGATTAAAAATTACAAGTCTGTTCATGATATTTGTATCAACTCACTGGAACGCTAGGAAAAAGACCTTGAATTATGCCAATATACATTTAAGCTCATTTATATTATGTTTACTTTTTATTGCATGAATATTTCAAAAAAATGTAAGTAAAAGTGCTCATTTCCATTTTTTTCTGGATTATGGAAAATCACTACACAAAGTCATGGAGATCACACGAATTTATAATTCACAAGCTATAATTTTTGCATTGTAAAGCAAAAGTTTATAAAGAACATAGCAGAAAAGGGTTTTTCATCTTGTAAATTAACCTTACTTTTATATTTATGGAATGTTTAATATATTTTACTTTGAGAATGTCTTAATGTGACTTTCACGAAGGGCACTGCAGTTTTAAAAAAGAAAGGATTGTGACGTAATTAACGTGTGAAGCGTCTGATGAGAGGGTCCTGAATGAAACACAGGACATCTTGTTCCTAGAGCCTCGACCTCATCGCGAGTTCTCTTTGATGTGGAGATTATGAATAACTATACACAGTTACTATTTTTAAAGCAGCCACAAGAAAAGAAAATGAGGGAAAAAAATGCCTGCCACCAACATGGAGGCTAATAAGATTCTCCCACAGCACTTAGCTGTCCAAATCAAGAATCTGGACCCCAGAATTAAGCATGTAAGAGTGACTTTGTGTTCAGTGGGATCAAATGGAATACCCTTCTATAGACAGTCACCTTCCTGTGCCTCCTGGGTGGTGTTTGAGGCTGCTGCTCTCCTTGCTGTACCACTTTCTCATTTTAGGTGAAGTACAGCTAAATACATGAATAGTTCCAACAGAGAGGCTTACCTGTGCCACTGGTCGACGACAGCCTTAGATGGCAGCCTCCAGATTATTCTAGGCTTTGGGTCCCCAGTAGCTGAGCAGTTTAGTAGCAGTTTCTCACCTAAATTCACCTCTGTCCATTTCTGAGAGGCAATTTCTATTCTGGGGATTGTCTCTTGCTCCTCCACTGTAAGAATCACTACCCTTCTCTCTGAACCTGAGGAGCTGGTAGCAATGCATTCATAAGTGCCCCTGTCTGAAGGAGCAATGTTTCTTATGTACAGGGTTCCATTTGAATACAAGAAAAACTTGGAACGTGTCAACTGCAGCGGTTCTAGTTCGGTCCCATCATAGAGAACCCAGTGAACACTGGGCTGCGGAGTTCCTTTTGCAGTGCAGGGCAGCTTCAAACTTTCACCCGACACAGCAAGGACAGCTTGCTTCTTTTGCTCTAGAATAACAGGGGGAGCTGTGATGACTTGTATCTTAACAAGCAGTGAGTCCTGGCCGGCTGGGTTGCTGGCCACACACTTGTAAAAGCCACGGTCATAAAGACTCACATTACGGATGATCAAGGTTCCATCAGGTGTTACCCAGACCTTTCTGTTTCCCTTGGGTGTTTCTGAGACCACCGTTTGGTTTGCAAGTATCCAGGAAATGGTAGGCATCGGCAAGCCTTCTGCTCTGCACTTTAATTCCACGGTACTGCCGGAATGAACCGTGGTCTCCTTGGCATGCCTCTCCAGGATCCTAGCAGGGTAAGAGACCACAGACAACATGACATGAAGATGGTCTTTGCCAAGTGGATTAGATGCCGAGCACAGGTACAGTCCGCGGTCCTGAATACTGACCCTCTGGATGGACAAGGTGCCATTGGGAAGCACATGGAACCTGCTTTTCTGTGTCCGTTGGGATAGTTCAAGTCCTAATAAGAGGAAAGAAATTTGTGTGTATGTATATATATATATATATATATATATATATATATATATATATATCATCAGCATCAAAGACTGGCTAGAAAACATGAAGCTATGTTTTTGTTAAGCTGACAATAAATAACATTTAAACTGAAAAAACTCTCCAGAGTGTTAAAGCTATTTTTTTTCAATTTTTTATTCACATAAATTTAAATATAAATTCAGATAGTTCAACATGACGTTTCTCTATGTAAACATGACATTTCCCTATATGTGTGTGTGTGTGTGTGTGTGTATGAGATCTACTTTCCAAGTATTTGTTGGCCTAACAAATTAATGTTTTTATTTTTGATGTTACAATATGATTAGATAATTTTACCCCTTCCCTTTCTTTCCTCCAGCTCCTCCCATGTACCCCCTCTTGCTCTTTTTCAAATTTATGGCTTCTCTTTAATTATTGTTTTTACATATATTTATGTGTATAGATAATATATAAATTATAGTAACTATATGAAAATAAATACAATCTGCTCAGCCCTGTGTTACCTGAATGAATATGGTTTTAGTGCAGATCATTTAATATCAGATAACCAATTGATCCAAACTATTTTTTAAAGACTGTTGTTTTGAAATGGGGTCTAATTTTATAGCATAGGCTGGAATTGAACTCATCCACATTGCTGGGCATATCGGCATGTGCCATTCTATCTAGCCTTAAAAATAATTTTTTATTTTAAACTTTATCATTACATTTTATTGATTTGTGTATGCACATATATATGTTCATATATATATTCCGGTTTGTGTGTGTATGTATAGGCACATACCGGTTTGTGTGTGTATGTATAGGCACATGCCGGTTTGTGTGTGTATGTATAGGCACATGCCAGTTTGTGTGTGTATGTATGACCACATATGTGCCATTGCTAGAGTGCAGAAATCAGAAAACAACCTGTGAGAGCCGAGTCTCTCTTTCGACCATGTCTGTTCCAGGGATTGAACTCAGGCCATCGGGCTTGGCTGTAGGTTCCCTTTACTCATGGAGCCATCTAGTTGTTCCACCAAACTCTTCTTAACACATTAAAAACCATTCTAGTGGGGCTGGCGAGATGGCTCAGCAGGTAAGAACACTTGTTGCTGTAGCGGAGGATCTGGGTTCAGTTCCCAGTGTCCTCATGCTGGCTCACAGTCATCTGTTATTCCAGTTCCAGGAGGTATGGTCCCCTCTTCTGACCTGTGTACATACCAGGCACATATGTGCATATATACACATGAAGGCCTAACACTCATACACATTAAAATAAATCTGAAGTTTAAAACCTTCTATTAGGGGCTGGAGATCTAACCCCAGCTCCAGGGAATCTAATAGCTCTGTGCTAAGGCACCTGCCCTAATGTGTGCAAGTGCACACACAGGCACATATACACACATGTACACATATATACATACATAATGCTTGCACACACATGCACACACACACAAAAGTAAAATCTAAAATCTAAAAAAATTCTTCTATGAGCAATACATAAACGTCAAGTGAGGATATTAATAGTTTTTCTATTTTTGGAGACACTTAAAACTAGTGTTGCTCCTTTGAAGACAACTCTGAAAGATATAATCATGTCCTTGGTTCATAACTAAGGTATTGCTAATGGCTACAAATACCTGGTGAGACTCTGGTCCAGTGGACGGTGGGCAGGGGGTTTCCAACAGCCTCACAGGGAAGAAAGGCATCAGCGTTGGCTGGGATAGTAAAACTTGCAGCCTTTCCTCCAATTATTCTTGGTTTCTCCAGTATAGTCTTAGGTAAAGAGTCAGAGGGAAGGAGTTTGGAAGTTGGGTTTTGAACAGGTCTCTTATCAATAACACTCTCCGCATGTTTCTGTCCATTCCCATGTAAGGCATAAGTGCTGGCCTCTGGAAAGCTGAGAGGGGACCACAAGCTCCCTGCTGGCCTTTCACCCTTTAAAATAGTTTCTGAATATGCCTTGCGCCGAATGTGGTTTTCAGGCCAGAGAAAGGGCTTCCAGTTAGAAAACGGTGGTTTATCTGTTCTTACTGCTGCTGCAGGAGTAGAAGGGAGCAGATTAGAGGAGGTAAAGTAAGTGGTGCCGGTTACCGTCTGGGGATCTGGGCGAGCCTCTGCCGAGGATTGCTGCAGATCTGTATTGTTCCTTGAGGATTCATGTATAGTGACTATTCCATTGGTCACCATCTTGAAAACCGAAGTGACCTCACTGTCTGTAACCACACCCCTTGGGGAAGGAATGGGCATTAGGGGAACCCGGCTGCTGAGGGATGGTGGTATAGATGAGGTCCTTTTTATGGTGGTTACCTCTGATCTTCTGAACAAAGTTGTTTCCAAAGCTGTTGTATTTCCCAAAGTCTGAGTATTCTTCTGGGACAGTTCAGTTATGCCCAGGAGACTAGTTTCTGGGTGGAGAGCAACTGTGCTTACAATTCTGCTAGTGTCTTGTAGTGAGGAGTCAGTAAAAGCCAAGGAAGAATCAGCTGTTGTTGGAGATGGGTACATGCTGAAGCCCAAACTCTGTCCTGGGGTGGTGTTTGGGTCATTCCTGCTCTTTGGAGGCTCCTTTATTTGATCTTTTGCTTCTTTGGAACTTGCTCTTTGGGTTTCAGAGATAATGACAGATGCAGAGGCAGTAGGCACTGCCAGTGTGTCTGTTTCTATCAACATGAAGCTCATTGTATTAGCTCTCTTGCTTGTGGCACCAGGACGCACTGAGGCAGAGTTAGCGAAGGACTGTTCCTTGCCCGCTGAGAGACTTCTGGCACCTTCAGTGGCATTGTGGTGAGTGACAGCCATTGCTGCAGACAGAGTTTGCATTCGTGTTGCAGAGAGTGTGGTAGGATGTGAGGGGGGTCCGTGATCTGTGGGTAAAAGAGGAGCTATTTGGGGAAGCATCATGGCTGTGTTCTTCGGTAAACCAAACTGATACAGATTCTTCGACACCCCTTTTTTGTTATGGTTCTCTACAGAGATTTTATGCCAGGGAATTTTCCTTCTTGAGAATCTTGTGTTTGTTGCTTCTGTTGGTATTGAGGGTTTGCTGAGTGGAGCAGAGACTGGTGATGTCATCACTGAATCTCCTTCCTCCTGGATGGTACTGGACGCACTCAGGGAACCACTGTTTTCTAGTGGAGTTTTTTCCAGGGATACAGGTGTGGGAGTGAAAGTCGTGCTTGCTTCACTGGGAGTCACTTGGGTACTTTCACCTCTGAAATATTTTTTAGTGGTTCGTAATGTCTCAATATCTACAGTTTGTTTGTTCTTAAGTAATAATGACGGGCTCAGGACTACAGTGGTAGACTCTTCTGCTAGGTCCCCAGTGATGTTAGCCCTGGGGAGGATGCTAAGGGATGAGCCTGGAGTGGACAGTACTGTAGCAGCCAGGGTGGGTCTCTCTGTGGAAGCACAGGTTGGGCACGTCTTATGGGGTTCTGTGGCTGAAGATTCACTAATACTTCTGTTAGCAGGTCCTTTGAGTGCTGGCCTCATAATCCTATATCTATGCCGTCTGAGAACTGGGGTCCTATATGGGCTTATAAGTCGCCCTCTGCTCCAAATTGTTCTCTCTCTCCCAAAATGCCTGGACCAGGGAGAGTTAGCTGTACTGTTTCTAGAAATGTGAGATAGAGAAGGGGCAGCAGTGTGTGAATCTGAAAGGTTCTTGGGGAAGCGAGGCTCTTTAGTAGTGTGAGAAGAGGTGGCATTACTCCTGGCTCTGCTGAGTCCTGTTATAGGTATCCGATGCCCATAATGCTCTGTTGGATTTGCTGACAGCAAGACTGTATCAACTGTATTGGTGAGGGTGCTGAGCATGTTGGTATGGCCATCAGCAGCCATGGTTCCCCCTGTTCCTGGGTGTGTAGTTTGGGAAAATGCTCTTTTCCCTACCTGAGCAGTACCCTGAGTTGCAGCTACCCCAGGTACTGATGGGAAGATAATGATTGGAGTTTGGTTGGTTACATCTTCGAGTTTGCTTGCTGCAGTTGGGTTTATACTCTTTGACACAGCCATAGTGTCAGTAACATTAGATAGTTTGAAATCGGGAAGGTACTTAGATTGTAGTGTGTGTGGACTCACGGTGGAGGAGACTTCTGTGCCAGACACCATGCCTGTCACAAAGCCGTAAGATGCTGGTCTCGAATCAGCAGTTGATGACCTTTCTGTGACACCAGGCACTTTCGTTTTCAGAACCACGAATTCTTCATCTAGAGAAATCATGCCGGAAGCACGTTCCTCCTCAGCAGGGAGCACCGCAGGTGGAGCACCCAGTGGCACAGGCTTTACTGTGGTATTTTCCTGATTCTTTGGCACTGAGTTCTTCTTTGCTTTCTCTAATAGTGCTGCCCAGTATTGTGGGTCAATCCTCCGAGCAGAAAGAGGGAACTGCCTCCTTTGCTCCCTGAAACGCCGGAGTGTGGAGTCCCCACGCCGCCGATGTATTAGTTCTCTGGATTTGCCCTTCTTCTGTATACTGGAGACTTGTTTTCCAGCCTCTGCCCCTGCTGTCAAAGCTGATGTAGAGAGTTTCGAAGATGGTGGTTGCTTAGGAGGAACACTGGGATTGGGATCTCCAAGTCCAGATCCGTCTGCTTCCCTATCATGCTCAATTGACCTTTGGCCTTTCGTTTGAACTGAAACTTGAAAAATGGAAAAATCAACCCCTGATGGGTTGGCCGCTACACAACGATAATTACCTTCGTCTCTTGGGGTAACCTGCAGTATTCTTAAGGTCCCATTGTTAAGAATTTGCCTGTCTCTCGATGACTCAGAGAGCACAGTGTTTCCTGGAAGAATCCAGCTAATAGAAGCATCTGGAATACCAGTGGAATGGCATGGGAGGTCGAGTGTCTCACCAGTACCCACTGTATGTTGAACTCCATTTCCATGCGTGTGTTCTGCATAGGGCTCCACCACAGTTACCCTATAGGTGACAATGTCTGCGTCTGCATAGTTGGTGCTTATGCAATGGTAAAGGCCACTGTCGAAGCTGTCAGCCATCTGGAGTTCCAACTTTCCCCTTCTGTCTATCAGGATTCGCCCATCCTCACTAACATAAGGGGCTCTCACTTTACTCCCATCAGCTAGAAGCCATTCCAAGTGAGGCGTAGGGTCACCTTGGCCCCGACAGTCCAGGGCAATAGTACTGCCAGCTACAACGGTGTGTTCCAGTTTGGTGTTGTTCATCTTTGGAATCATGGTCCATTTGTGTCTTACCACTCTCATCTCTGCCTTTGGTAGAGTGATCTGAGCGTCGCTGGAGAACTGGACCTGCAGGGTGCTAAGTGTGGTGGCATTTCTGTTCAGCTGCAAGAAAATTTTTTCTTGTTGGAACCAGAAAGGATCAGCTCTGAAGTCAGCCTCTATATTGGTAAAAATGTCTTCAGGCGTAAGAGCCACCTGTTTATATTTGGAAGTCAGTTGTGGACTTCCAGGAAGCTGCTGCTTCCTTTCTAGTATCAGAGGAGAGTCACTGTACAAAGCTAGTAGTTGCCACACTGGCTGGATGTGATTGTGATCCACACTGCACATCAGATTTGTTGAAAATGACATGTTTAGCATGATGTTGTCATTTTCTTCAGTGAATGCAACTGGCAGTGTCTTGAACGGCTTTTGGATGGTACAGACCACACTGGCCTTGTTCCCAGACAGGTCTGTCATGTTCAAAGACACGGAGCCGAAAGGGTTTATGAAATCTTGGGGTGAGGTGGAGGCAGATCCATTGTCCTCCTGAATAGCCAGGCCCTTTGGCTTCAGTGATGGATCAATGGTTGGCTTTGTACACAGGAAGGCTCCAGTAGGTACCATAGCAAGTGGTCTGTTTTTAGACATCCTGGGGTTCATGCAAAGGGGACACTGCTGAGGACTGGAGGGGCTTCTGTCCTTCTTGCATTTTATTACATCTAGAAAAAAGTATCATTTAATTATTCTCAAAAGTTGAGGCATCTTTATAAATTAACACATGAATACTTTGAAGAACTATCTTCACTAGAGTTCAAAGAAGCTTGTGAAATGAATTCTAAAACACATGGTCTACACATCATGTCATGATACAGCATGTACAGGCTTCTAAAACACATGCTCTACACATCATGCCATGATACAGCACACATGGGTTTCTAAAACACATGGTCTACACATCATGCCATGATACAGCACACATGGGCTTCTAAAACACATGCTCTACACATCATGCCACGATGCAGCACACATGGGCTTGTAAAACACATGGTCTACACATCATGCCACGATGCAGCACACATGAGCTTCTAAAACACATGGTCTACACATCATGCCACAATACAACATGTACAGGCACAGGGGTTTCATTTGCCTCGTTCACAGATCTACTTATTAGGCCTGGAGTCATTTAGTACTTGAGAAGTATTAATTGAATGAGCCATTTCCTTATCTAGAGACACCATATCATAAGTGCATGTCCAGCACTTTAATTAATAACCCTTCAGTTCCTCATGCCAAGGTTTTAGGACAGTCATAGAACTTGGCTATACTTTAAAAGGTAGCCTGCTTGAAGATCTCTAAATCCTGGGATAGCATAAAAAATTCAAGAATTTATCCATTATCTAAAAGAACAGTTTGTGATCTAGCTTAGTTGGAATAGGAATGGAGGGATGCAGACAGAAGTATGAGACAAAGAGGCAGGTTAAACCAGCCAATAATATGCGAGTATTGGTAGACCATGGAAGGTATTGGGATGGCCAGTCCAGGTTTATTTGGTGATGGTCCTGTAGGATGAGAGGGACTCAGCACTAGAGAGCCAAGCTTAATAGGGGAGGGGAGAGGCTGTCTGGTAATGTCACAGTTTGCAAATTTTACACTACTAGTCACAAAGGAGTCCTGTTGGGTACCAAAGTGCCACATACTAGGGCATTTTAAACATTGCTCTGATGAGCCTGTTTTTAAAAGCTGGCCATTCAATACCAGAACAGAGGTGTTTTTTTTTTTTTTCTCTGAAACAACAGTCTGAGACTTCTGTGATGTCCCACATAATAGTCCCTCTAGCATTTGCTGAACTCAGCAGGTAACTGAAACAACAGATGTCTTAGATGTAATTCCCGAGAACAGCGTTAAATATGTGCAGTTTCTTTGTAAAGGACCGAGTCACTCAGGCCAAAGACTCTAAACCCTTTAGGTGTATGCCGGTGCTCTCATCTGAGGTCAGCCATAGTCTGACTGTATGGATTGGAAACTTCCAAAAATAAACCTAAGTTTGAAATCACATGCAGTTTTGAGTACTCTGATGAAATCTCACGTTGTTTTAGTGGGCTCCTCACCCATTACAGCACACCACCCTTCTTCCCAGTGTATGCAGATGAAATACACTCCATGCTTAGCTACTAAGTAGCCATCTCCTGCATCACATAAACTGTGATGGTGTCTGTGTCCAGGTAATCCCTGTTTTATTAATCATACTGCCAGCCACAAGGTGGTGATGCTAACAATCAGATATGCCGGAGAGAAGCTAAGGACATGGTTCCTTTCAAAAGAAACTTCTCAACTTAGGAAAGAGAAAATAAAGCAGCATGTCGCAATGCATATGTTAACATTCTTGATTTGTGGTGAAATTTTCACTGTGAAATCAGGAAAAATGAAAAGGAGACATATTTTGCTACTGTACTTTAAACTTCAAAAGTTAGGGCCACAATGTACAGAAGAAACCATGGTATTGTTTGATACTACGTATGGTTTTCCACATCCAAGGCAAGTCCTGGAACGTATCCTTCATGGATAAGGGAACACTACTGTACTTCGGTGTTACCAGGTAATATTTGATTAGTCATTATCCACCTAATTTTCTAGAATAACAATGTGCAGTGGGGGTAGATAGAAAGAATTAAAAGCTTTGAACAATCCTAAGGAGTTCCTTCCATGCCATCTGCCACCTACTGACAACCTGTGTTCTTTACTTGCTTGCCCGTGCCCTGGATCTGACCTCATGAAGCGGAAAGCACAGCTAACTTAGTTAAACCTCAGCACAGAGGAACTGTGTTCATAATCTTGGGATCTTGATGACTACTTGTGTCTGGACCAGCGCTATCGAGCCTCGTGTTTGCTTGGATTTCAGTCCAGCTGTGTCACTTTGTCCCATTGACACCACGCAAGCGCTTTCCATCCCTCAGCCCTGTCACCAACGCCAAGCTCTGACATGAGCTGTGTGACATGCCCAGTGCCATCACTAGTCACACACGCCTCAAGGACTTGGTACGACCAGTGCTTATTTCCAGTTGGCTCCCGGCTTTAGTTCTCCTGATGCCCTCTGCTTTCCCTGTCTGAACCTTCAGTATTCACCATTAGAATGTCTTGTTTGGTTGACTGTCTTCCCACAGGGCAGTAAGCTCTGCTTGTTGGTCTGTATTCCGATCCCTGGTCAAGGGATGTCCAAGAAACATGCAATTCGTGGAGGAAGGGAAACAAGAGGAGTGGGTAAGTACAGAAGGATGAAAGGAAATGCCAGGAAGACAGGTATCTGGCAGGACTAATTCTAAGACCCTGTTTGTCTTATAAATTTAAGGTTTACCTTATAAATTGAGATAAAGATGTTCTATGGTAGAAACTGGCCACTTGCAGTCTTTATACAGCTATTATCATCTGTCTCCCTAGAACTATTGTTATAGCTTTTTATATTTTCAATTCTGTCACACACACTTCTTAAGTTGGCTAATTGAGGTAGTTTTTATGAAAACTACAAGTGACATACATAGCTGCACATATGAGCAGATCACAGAGCCTCAAGTTTTATATCTATGAACAAATGCATGTCAGGAAAACAGCAAACATCTGTATTTGTTGAAAAGCAACACCAAGAGTTTTGTGGAACCAAAGAATGGAAGATGCGAGTAGAGATGAATATATAAACATTGGACTGCAGCAAGTATTAGAGAAATAGTCAGACTTCCTGTGAGAGGCTATCTGATTGCTCAGGGTAGATGGAAAAACTTTCTAAGTAAAAAGGCTAATTCATGAGTCTTGTGAAATTGTCAGTAAGAGATCAAAAGCATGAGGGAACCTGTCATATAGACATGACTGAAAGATTTTTAGTCCCAAAGGGTTTCCTTGTATTTGACATATATAGATATATAACCATATCACATATATGTGCATTGTGTATGGGCACATAACATATACGTTTTTATATATTTTCACAAACACGTTTGAGACATATTAAGACCACAGCTAACTAATAGATGGTGAACTCATTTCTTTTTACCTATATAATAACAGCTTAACAAAAGTATTAAGTACGTACTATGTCCCAGATATATCGTAGAGGCTACAGATAGATAGATTAGACATAGCAAAGACAGCAGACAGTCCATTCTATAAATTAATTCTATAAGTAGTATAATGTTAATTCAAGAAAGAAAACACAGGCAACCTACAGGAGTGTGAGGTCATGATTCTGATGCAGACGGGGTAGATGAGCGGTGTGACTCTCCCGGAGAAGTAATACTGAGCAGAGCTGCCATCTAGGAGCATATAAAGCAGAGAAGGAAGAGGAGAGCTACAGGCAGAGGCAACAGTAGGGTTCCATGCTGAAGCAATTGCAGAGTGTCAGGAGCTGGGATGGAAAGTGCCGGCCTGGGAAGGGGGAGGGAGTTTAGAGAGACATAACTTCCTCTTTAGCCATTGTGACACAGACACAGCTGTAGGGGTACAGAGGTCATTGTCACTGAGTCATTTGGGGGGACTTCATTTTCTGCATCTACATTATCTAGGACTTTCTATTGTAAATGAGGCACCTTCAACTTGTTATTCTATTTCATTAGTACCAAGAAACAAATAGTAACGATACCTGGCTTTCCTCGAATCCAGTCAGACAACCACTTTAAATGGCAGTCACAGGTCCATGGGTTCCCATGCAAATAGAGGCTTTCTAGGTTCGGCATATAGGAAACCATTTCTTTTGGGAGGGAGGTCAGGAAGTTATCAGACAAGTAGAGGTACTTAATGAAAGAGGTTTTAAATGTCTGCAGATAGCTTAAGGAGACAAATGTGTCTGGATGGAGCTTCGTGAGTCGATTTCCTTCTAAATGTACCAGACGGAGCAAGGTGAGTCCATAAAACGCCTCAGGATTGATAAACTCAATGCTGTTGTGATCCATGTGCAACCGGGTCAAGTTCCGGAGTCCATAAAAAGTATCCTTCTGAATTGTTTGGACTTTGTTATAGCTCATTTTTAAGACCTGCAAATAAAGATACGAACATATTTATGCTGTCAAAGGAACTGTCATAAAAGAGAAAGGTTTATGAAGAATATAGAAATATGTTGAGATGAATCCTATGGAATGTGCATACTTTAATTAAAACCTAATCCAACAAATTAGTGCTCCATTAAACGTGATACTATCAGAGACAATCAGACTCGTACAAGCAGTTGTAAATATTAAGGAATTCCCACTAAAGTTATAATATGTACGATAGTGATGTCATGGTTACTTCTAGAGTTTCTTTACTCTTTTATTCTGTATAAGATTAAGCATCATAAACTTGGATTGGATTCAGAACAGCTCAGTGGAATGTGACGTACAGATTGCAAATAAGACAAGATCTTATCACACGCAGGTAACTATGGAAGCTGGGTGACGAGTGCACTGGCGTATTTTAATTACTTTTTTTTTAAGATGATAATACAAAGTAATGTGTTGCACTATGAAATTTATTTCCCTTCCACTGGCCTCCCCTGTGCCTCCCCTGGGTGGTTCCGTTCCTTCTCCTAGATTGCTTCATTGAGTTCATTCATTTCTCTGCCTGCTTTTATGTGTAGTGAAAACAGAAGAAGAAGGAGAAGGAGAAGGAGAAGAGGAAGGAGAAGAGGAAGGAGAAGAGGAAGAAGAGGAGGAGGAGGAGGAAGAGGAGGAGGAGGAGGAAGAGGAGGAGGAAGAGGAAGAGGAGGAGGAGGAGGAAGAGGAGGAGGAGGAGGAGGAGGAGGAAGAGGAGAAATAAATTTAAGATTTATGAGATTATTATTTATGGACTTCAGTATCCCCACTTATAGTATCTTTATTGAGATATAATCCAAAAGTGCTTTTTAAACTTCAGTGTCTTTATGACATCTCCATAATATATGCCATTATGCTTTGTTTGTGTCTACCTCCCAGTACCTTCCATTGTCCCCTTCCCACTCCTGCTGGTTCCCAGCCTCCCCTAAGTGTGTCTCCTTCTGCTTTTACGTCAGTATGTTGACATATCTAGGCTCCAACTATGAGAGAAGCCATGGTTTGTGACTCTTTCCCCATCACCTCATTCTGCTCACTCGTGTCCCCCCCCCCCCCTTGGGCCCTCTCTGAGCACAGCACACTGGTTTTTAGTATACCCGCTGTGCTATAACTAGATCCACCTCCACTATCTCATCCTAGGAAACTCTCATTTCCCCAAATTAAAACCAATCCAAATCCACAGAATTTTTGTCTTTTCTTCACTCTAAGCAACAACTTACTCCCTGTTTCTAGGGATTCATTTCTTTTAAACAATTCATATAAGAAGAATCATACACTATGTGGCGTTTTGGACCTGGCTTCTTTCACCTAGGCAAATGTTTTCAAGATGTTGTAAAACCTATCAACTCTTCATTCCTTTTGGTTTCTTCATTGTTTGCATGTTACACAGTCTTGTTTATCCACTCATCAGCTGGGGGACATCTAGTATGCTGTCTTTTTCAGTAACACGAATTTAATTGATTCCGAATTGTAAGTCAAATAATTTTGACTGTTTCATGATGCTTTAGTATTCAATAAATCCCATTCTAATTAGTTGATCGTGCTGTTCTTTTTTAAAAAGAAAAGAACATGAAGTACTTATAAAAGTTGTGACTTTCTACCCATTTTTCTTATTTGGCTCAAATGATCATCTCTACGAAAGAGGCTTTTCTGGAATGCCAACTTCCATAGTAAGCAAAAGCCAAACTGGAAAGCTCTGCCCCAAATGTTACCTGGAAGTATAACCTCAAACCCAATGTTTCTCAGTCAAAACTCAAAAACAAAAGTGGGAAACATGTAGAGACCAGAAGTTGGCTCTCTTCTTTGTGCTTCCACGTTCGTTTTTGAGCCGATTTCTCTCAGTGAATATGGAGCTCACTGATTGGATAGACTGGCTGGCCAGAGATTCTGCTACCACTGCATCCGGGGCTGGGATTGCAGGTGCTGTTTGCTACTAGGACACACATTTTTGTGCAGCTCCTGGGGATCCAAACCTCGTCCCTCATACTCGCATAAACATTTTACCCATTGAGATGTCACCTCAGCCCCACGGAATTTTAATATTCCAATTTCCACATATAAGGGCATCCCAATTGCAAACCTCTCCTTGATGTCTGTCCCAAGTTTACAAAGTGCCCATCTTCAATCCCACGTGATAGGCAGCTGTGGGGGTGTGCGGCGGAGTTCTACCTCCTCTCTCACCCACCATGGCCCTCGACCCCTCTCACCTGCAAGGACCGCAAGCCTGAGAAGGTCTTGTCAGTGACCGTGTGGATGCCGTTACTGTGCAGCAGGAGCAACTCCAGTTTGCTCAGCCCATAAAAATCCTTTTCTGCCAATCTAGCTAGGCTGTTGTACCTGCAAGACAATTCGTTGTAGGCATCAACCGAGCCTGTCGATTAAAGTGCAGACGTCCAAGGAGAAACAGACAGAAAACCCCCTCTTGCAACTGTGTTCCCAGGAGCTTTCTCAAATACTTGAAATATTGAACTTTGACTTCAGAAGTTCCTCTTTCTACCCAGTCCTTGCAGCCTCAGAGCCCTCCCTCCACATCCCTTCCTGTCCTCAAATACTTAGACATCTTCTAGCATCTACTAAAGCCTAGCATTTTCTTTGTGGGTACCAAGACTCAGGCTGTTTTCTCTGATGCTGTCACCTCACTCTGGCAGGTTAAGAGGCCTGGCACTGGATTCCACATGGGTGTGACTATGAGCTCAGACCCAGAAAAGATTGTGCGGCTCTGGGTAAAACTTGGAGACATCTTGTGTTCCAGTTTCCTCTGCGATAAAGTATAGGAAACAGAATCTAACTCAAAGGCGTTATGAACGCCAGTGTCTTCGTTAGGGTTAGTATTGCGGTGATAAAATGCCATGGCCAAAAGCAAAACTGGGAAGGGAAGGGTTCATATGTCTTCTGCTTCCAAATCACTTTTTTTTTAATCGATGGACATCAGAACAGGAACTCACACAGGGCAGGAACCTGGAGGCAGGAGCTGATGCAGAGGCCATGGAGGACTGTTGGTTAGTGACTTGCTCAACCTGCTTTCTTATAAAGCCCAAGACCACCTGTCTAAAGATGGCAGCACCTACAATGGGCTAGGCCCTCCCCCATCAATCACTACTTAAGAAAACACCCTACAGGCAGGCCTGGTTATAACCTGTTCTTATTGAGGCATTTTCTCAGCTGAGGCTCCTTCTTCTCCAGTGATTCTAACTTGTGTCAAGTTGACGGAAAACTAGCCAGGACAGCCAGTGAATGGATACATAACGGTACTCAGACCAAGAGCTCATAGGGAGAACACAATTAATGTTGGCCTTTCCTGTTGGTGATGACTTCCAAGGCACTGTTGCTCTGTACTGACTACTTCTGTCCCACCTCTATCTCCTCCTCCTGAGGTAAACAATAGTGCTGGCCCGGCATAAGTGACCGCTAATGTCACATCCTCACCTATGGTGCGTCCCATTCCTTGTGCATTTATTTATACATGCAATTTTTCATAAACCTTTAAAATAGCACCATTATTTGTCAGAGTTAGTACGTCAAGTATTTTAAGTAAGCCCCTGACAGTGGCTAGCTTCATGCGCTGTGTAGACATTGATAAGCCTCAAAGGACCTTGCAAAAGGAAATGGTGGATTTTGGGTTTTTTTGTTTGTTTGTTTTGTTTTGTTTTGTTTTTTTACATAGAAGGTAGTTCCTCTTGCTTAGTTATGCCTTGTATCATCACAATGATTGTTAACAGAAACTGTAATGTTTTCCAGTAAATTTTTATTCAGAGTGAAGCTGCCCCATAATTATAAGGATCCCAAACAACTAAGAGGGCCTTCAGGGTCTAGTAAAAGACTATAAGGAAAAAATACTTATTGTCTCCACAAATGTAAGGGTCTTACGAGCTCATTTTAGGAGAAAAATATTAAGAGTAAGCATAGTTATTTTGGGGACAAATCACCAAGATGATCAGTGGTTCCTCTCTGAGAAGGGGATCAGGCAAGGCCCACACACCCTAAATTTATGCGCTCCACGTTGGCTGGGATGCCGTCTGGAATGGAGGTCAGGTACCGAAATGTACAGTGTACCTCCGTGGGCACATAACAGGCACAGCGGCGAGGACAGGCCCTGCTCCCAGGGGTGACCACCAGGCAGACTACAGTGAGGGAGGTCAACAAGCAGCCGACTTCTCTGTTGACTTCTCTGCCCATCTTCATCCTGAAAAGATGCCACACCGGAGTCATGCGGACAGTTCCAGCAAAGTCTCAGGAACACCACCCGTAACAAGTCTGGAATAATTGGGGGGTAGTTCCTTTATTCACACCTTTTGTGGCAAATGAACCTTAAATATATTTTTTTCTTATTTAGATATTGTTCATAAAATATATTTTGATCATGTCTTTTCTCCTGCCCCAACTTCTCCCAGATCCCCCCCCACACTTCCTATCCAACCAGCTTCACGTTCTTTCTCGTTCTCAAAGAAATAAACAAATGAAAATCAAAACAAAACAATAAGAAAAAATGAAAAAGGACCTGGATGGAGGGGGGAGGAACTTGGACTTCCCACAGGGCAGGGAACCCTTACTGCTCTCTGGACAGGAGAGGGAGGGAGAGTGGAGGGGGGAGGGGGGTAAATGGGAGGCGGGGAGAAGGCGGAAATTTTTAATAAAAATAAAGATTAAAAAAAGGAAAAAAACCACAGAAAATATCCATGGAGTCAATTCTGTGTTGGCCTGAAGTGCGGTTGATGTACCCAATGTCACTCCATTGGAGAAAACCGATTTTCCTCTCCAGGCAGGCATCAATTGCAAATGGCTTCTTGGTTAGGGATGGGACTTTGTGTCTACTTGCCTTTCTCTGTGCTGCGATTTTGCCCTGGTTTGAACTTGGGCAGGTCTTGCATGCATGTCCTGTCACCATCTGTGTTGAGTTGGTAAACAAATGAACCTCTTTCTTAATGGGGCCTGTGTCTTTAAGACTTGCTCTTATTAGCTTCCCAATCCTTCCTGCTGCTGTCTCTGAGAACCCCCACTCTAGTTGGCTCGTTTTTTTGTTTCTTATCATGTGCATTCAGATATGCACACATATAAATCAGAATTGTCTATGATTAAATGATAAACACATATATATGCATAGAATTGTAAATCTAGGTTCTGCTTGTAAGAGAAGCCACATGGTATTTTCTTCTTGCGTCTGCCTTATTTTTAGAAGCTTAATGATTTCCAGCTCCGTCCATTTCCTGCAAATGTCATGATTTCACTTCTTATGGAATTCTGCTGCACATATGCACAGCATTTTCTTTATTCATTGTATTTTGACAGACATGTAAGTTGATTCCACTTCCTGGCTGTTGTGAAGAATGCAGCAATAAGCATTGCTATGCAAATCTGTGTTACATACCCAGGAACGGACTGGTAATTCTAGTTCCTATTTTCAGATTTATTATATTTTTTTAGGAACTTCTATAAGAGCTACAAAAATGTAACACCCCTCACTAATCACCCAGTAACTGACTGGGATAATTCAGTTATTCAGTAAACTGAATAACCAGCTCTGAAGAAACAAATACAAACAGCCAAGAAAGACTTGAGTGGCCAAGATTCTTAGCCACCAGAGAAATGCAAATTAAAATTGCTTTGAGAGCCATCTCTCCCCACTCAGAATGCAGAGCATCAAAAAACAAATGCTAACAAATGCTGGTGAGCTCTGGGGAAAGAGGAACCCTTAGCCCCTGGGCTGTGAACTGGGGCGGACACTATGGGAATGTACTCTTTATAGGACCAGCATGTGCTAGCCTCCCATTGGACAGTACCATTAAGTGGGCTCTTTAGTGTGAAAATGTCTTCATAGCTTCTCATGTCCTGGAAAGCAGGATCCCTATTATTAGAGACCATAATAGTGATATTGGAACAATTAAAGTTCATAGATTTAGTCTCGTTTGCACAAGAGCCTTTTAAACTATCAAAACTATAAAACTTTAAAAATAATGCATGTACAATTTAAAAAACTCAGCAACAGTAAATCAGTAAAAGGAAAAAATCATTTCTCTCATCTCACCACTTGGATATAACCAATATTTTGCAGGCATATATATCCCACATATGCATCAATGTATGTATTTATCTATATAATCAGTTTTGTAACATTGTATCATTTAGTGTATAACATGTTTTATTAATTTGATTAAACCTTCCAAGACCACTTTTACAGCTGTAATAACCCACTAGAAAAGAGATTAAATATTTCTAACATTTCTTCAAATCCTTGTCAAAAAAGACACATTGGACATTTCAATGCCCACTACTGACCAGGAGGACAGCAAACTGAGTAGCTGAGTCTCAGCCCAGAGCTATAGCAGCCACCCTGACCTTGCAGGGGTAATAATCTGATTGGAAACACACCTCTCCTCAGGACATAGGAAAGCCGGGCAGTACCACGAACGATTTACACTCAGCTTGATAGAAGATGAGCATGTTAACCCCCACACGTGGGGCAAGCCCCGTGATCCGAAGGCGGAATTGTTATGAATGAGTTTAACCCAAATTAAGACTTACTAAAGATTGCTTACATGCCCACACGGTCACCGCCAAATCACAGGAAAGTTCTGAACACTCTTTGCATGAGTAATAATAGTAGGGGAGCTTGCTGTCATAGAAGAACAAAGAACAAGGTGAAGGTAACCCTCTGTTCTGCTGGGAAAGAAGAGCAACTCTTCGCATCCTGAGAGTTAATTACAAGAGAATGGAGCCATACATAGCGCATATTCCCGGATACTTAAGCCTCAAGCTGTATATAACAAAAGAGTCGGCAATACCTGGGTTCTTCTGTCTTGGCTTTGAATCCTCTTGCAACATAAGCAGAGACAGAAAGTCTTCCTAGGAAAATCTTCACCCGAGTGAAGGAAAGTTCTTTGCTTCCAAAGGGAGCAAACGAGTTCTCTTTTCCTGGCTTACAACTGTGGGGTTGATGCTTCAGAGACCTGGAGGCGCTACTGTAATGTTAATGCTATCGTCCATTTCCTAGCTTACCAAAGCCTTCCTTTATGGGGCTGTTGCAGCGGCTGATGTTGGAGACTTTGTAATGCCTCCTCCTCCCTCAATTAGTATATGTTAGTTCTCTTTAAAGTCACTTAAACACAACTATTAATCAAGCATTCCTTCTTTCCGACGTCCAGGGAGTTTCTCCTCAAATTGCTTGTTTTGCATAAACGTGTCATCAGTGTCTGTGCAAGGGTCTCAGGCTACAAATAATATTCCCCGTGTGTTTTGCCTGGCCTCAGTCAGTGAAGTGAGTTTAATTTGGGAGCTGCTTTTGTCCCCACTCCCCTCCAGTACCTTCCGTTCCCTGGATCCTTCTGCCGGCCCACCCGTTTCTCCCTGGACCCCAGCCCCCACATCGTCCAGCCCCCACTGAGTTCCTTCACTTCCCAAGCAGGATTGTTTGCAGCTCACCTCTGCCTCTGGGCCAATGGACTTGCGCGGTCTTTGGGGTCCGCTCAGCCTCTGAGGCGGGGAGTGGGAGGGGGTCTTCGCTTGGGGGAGAAGGGCAGGGCAGGTGACGTAGCCTAGCCCAGAGCCTCTGCTTCTGCGACTGGGCGGGCCATCGATCTGGGACCACCAGCAGAGTCTGCCAGCGCCAGCCCAGGCTCGCCTGCACTTTTGCTATTGGTTTGTAAATTCCTGGACTTTCCTGCCTTATGGCCCGCTGTAAAAGGACTGGTTCGGGGGCGACGCGTTCTTTCTTTTTGAGACCTCTTTCTACCTCTTTGCGGGGTGGGGAGGGGGGAATCTAAACATGAAAGTGGAAAAAGTACTGTTAGGAGGAGGAAAGAGACTTCGCTTGAGTGGGTGGATGAGGATGTGCAGGAAAGCTAAAGGGGCGGGGAGGGGACGGACAGCAGCGGTGGTGGCAAATACACACGCAGCACGTGATATATCTGAGTAAAAATGTAATGAAACCCGTCAGGTTGCACAAAGGATGTATGCTAATGATGATGATGACGACAATAGCATTCAATTTAATGCTTTAATTCCTGTGGGCTGTCCTGGGTCTGTAGCTCCTCTTACTTCTGCTTGCAAGTTGAAGTAGTTGAGAACTGAGGTATCCGAAGTTTACATGCACTCTTTGACCCTGAGGGAGGCACCTACTCTCTTCCTCTTTATTGGTTACAAATGTTGGATGCGTACAACATAAAAATATGGAGTACTTGAAGAATGAAACAAATAAATGTATTATCACTTTCTTTGTTCTCTGTGTGTGCAAATGTGTGTGTCAGCAAGATGCACTCTTAAAACACAGACCTTATAATGTTAAGTCTCTGGATTTTTTCACCCTATAGTTGTTGCTTTGTGTCCTCTGATATACATGTAACCATCTCCACCCCCAGTTTCATAAACTACCTTTGTCTGGATTCTGTATATTTGTCTGATTAGAAAAACACTCCGTACATGAGAACATACAATTTTTTTCTGTATATGGCTTATTTCACTTGGCATGATACCATGATATCTTTTATTGTTTTTTTTTTTTTCACAAAAGGTCATGACATCCTTTTGTAAGGCTGGATGTTATTGTGGCACACGAACACATACACACACAGAGAGAGAGAGAGAGAGAGAGAGAGAGAGAGAGAGAGAGAGAGAGAGAGAGAGAGAGAGAGAGAGAGAGAGAGAGAGAGAGAGAGAACGAAAGGGAGGGAGGGAGAGATGATGGGTCTTGCTATATTGCTGAAGTTTCTTATGAATTATTGGGCTCAACTGATCCTCCTCCTCTCTCAGCCTGCTCAGGAATGAGGATCACAGGCCTGAGTCAGTACTGCCAGCTTGAGAAACCAACTTCTAAGGAGAACTAGATTGAAATTCTTCTGGATCTTCTGAGATTGTCTCTCCTTTCTCATCCCTTCCCATACCATGCAGGGTCAGTGTTTCCTCTAGAATTGCCCCTAACAGTTTGTTGACAGTTGATATCTCCTGCTGTTCTCGCAGGCTTCCACTATTTTGACTCCCAAACATTGGACTAATTTGACTGAAACAACTGCTTCATCTCTATAGTTAGAGCACACATGAGCTATTGATGAGAACTTGGAATGAATGTTTTGGTGCAGATGTTCTGACGATGTGGTCCAAGAACAGGCAGTGTCAGCATGACCTAGATAAGTTCTCAAACTCCACATACTAGGCCCACCATATCAGACACTGTAGGGTGGGGTTCTAGAGATCTTTGTGTCTATATAATCTAGAATTTGTTAACTGATGGCTTACAGAAATAATTTATAGCTGCAGATGACACTTATGGGAGATTTACTCTGTGCCAAATGTCATAAGTTTTTCAAAAATGTCAGTTGATTTCCACCTTGTGATAGCATCCAGAACTCACAAGGACCATATCTCTACTGTTCTCACTGTAGGATGCACCTCAGGCAATGCATCTTGAAAGTAGGAATGCCTCATTTGATTCAAGCTCAAGCAATTGGGTTCTACAGTATGAATGTACTTGCCAAAGCTGTGACTGCCTTGTTTCAGTAAAAATAAGTCAGTTCCATATCCAACAGCTAATTAGCAAGTGATTTCTAGTTAGTAATGAGTAAGTCAACTATAAAATAGAATTGCAGAGTCAGGGAGTCAGAGTTAGAATTAACCCTAGAAACCTATATGTTATGAACAAGGTGCTTAATTCTGCAGAGCCAGCCATATTCTTAAAGTTGCCTGGTCCAGCTTGAGACCCAAGAATGAGAGGGAGCCCACCATTAACACTGCCTGGAGGGCCAGGCCCCAGAGGCTGGATAGCCCAGAGATACAGGACAGAACCAAATATGACTGGTTAAAAAAGAAAATCAGTAAAGTGATTCTTAATGACACACTGCTATACTCTTAGACTAGCGCTTAGTCATCAGAGAAGCTTCATCCAACATTGATGGGAGCAGATGCAGAGACAGACAGGCAGCCAGTAGGTAGAACTCAGGAAATCATGTGACAAAGGGGGAGGAAGTATTATAGGAGCCAGAAAGGTCAAGAACACAACAAGAAAACCCTCAGAATCAACCAGCCAGAACTCACAGGGGCTCACAGAGATTGAAGTAACAATCAGGGAATCTGTAGAGGTCTGACCTAGTTTCTGTGCATATATGTTATGGTTGCATAGGTTGGTGTTCTTGTGGGACTCCTAACAGTGGGAGCAGGGACTATTTCTGACTCTTTTAACTCCTTTTGGGACCCTTTCCTCCTACTGGGTTGCTTCATCCAACCGTAATATAAGGGAGGTGCCTAGTCTTTTTACAACCTGATATACCACGTTTGGTTGCTATTCCTGGGAGGCCTGCCCTTTTCTGAAGGGCCAGGAGGACTGGATCTGGAGGAGAGGGGAGGTGTGTGGGAGGACTGGGAGGAGAGGAGGGAGAAGAAACTGAGGTTGGGATGTAATATATGAGAAAAGATTTTTTTTTAAAAAAGGAAGAGTTCATTTTTGATGTCCACGTGTGGACACTTGCCTTGGAAATGTGGCATTTAGTATGTTCTTGGCAGTTACAGTTTGCCATTTTTCCAGAACTCCGCTAGACTAACGTCAGAGCTTTGCATTCCTTTGTTTATTTCTAACCAGGGTCTGGCCTTCCAGACCTCAGTTTCAACCTCAGCAAACCTCAGAGAGATGACGGCAGTTATAGTCTATCTTCCCAGATCACGACTCAGGATCATTTTATTTCTAGATGTTTCAAATATTCTTAACATTCCTGTTAGGAATATTTCCCACCTCTCATATATCCTGTATGAACTATTAAAAAGTCAAAGTCTGTTTTAGTTCAATTTCTCCTATTTAGTTGTGCCAGTAATTCCATTTATATTTAGATCCTATATAAGCCACAGACTTTATAAGTGTAATTAGTTATCAGACATATCCTGATGAAGTGGCTATTAAATATATGCCCATTTGGGGGTTATATTTAACCACCATAAGAAAAGGGATGCCTTGTGTGGGAGGTCCTTCTGCCCATGTGTTGCTTTTATTGGTTAATGAAGAAAGAACTGTTTTGAGCCTATGTCAGGGAAGAACAGAACTAGGCAGAGAAAGCTAGGCTGTATTCTGGGAGAAAGAAGGGAGGAGTCCGAGAGAAGCCAAGGAGCCACACCTGGAGCCATTGTGCTGAAACTTTGCTGGTAGGCCACGACCTTCTGGTGATGCACAGATTAATGGAGATGGGTTAAATTAAGATGTAAGAGTTAGCCAATAAGAAGCTAGAGCTAATGGGCCAAGCAGTGATATAAATAATACAGTTTCTCTGTGATTATTTGGGCCTAAGCGGCCAGGAACAAACTAGCGGCGTCCTCCCTACTACAGATGCCCAAACACAATACTGAATTACTTTCAAAATTGGAAGGCCATGCCCTAAAGCCTTCTATCTTCTGTCCTCCACCTGCTTGTTTACCACAAAATTAAGAGTCCATAGTTTAATAGCATCACCACGCCTCTTGTTCACATACTCAACACAATTTATATTTTAGTATTATTAGCAAGTAAGCTTTCCCTTTTCAATGCAGTTTTATTTAGTGGTTGGGTGAAATATATGAAGTGCAGTTGTCTAGGAAGGGGGTGGAGTTGAGTAAGTGTCTGATTGGCCAAGGTCTTGGGGCTGCACATAGGGACCTAAAGTTGACATAAATTTCTGGACTGTGGTCTTTCATCTATATGTCAGGATAGTTCATCAACTTTACTGTTTTTTACTATAAATCACTCAATACTTTTCTTTCAGTTATCCACCCTGAAAAGGAGATAATTAAGTCATGGTAGAAGCAGTACTGGTAAACACCCAGCTCAATGTCATCCACACAACTCTTTGTCTTCTTCCCCCTTTAAATTCTCCCTCAGAATTTGTGTTCCTGTCATCTCTACACCACTGACATTATTCACAACCTTTTATGGTATTTAATGTGCCAATTATACCAACTTATAGTTCAGTCCCTAAATTAAGGTATTTTATACCAAGCCTAAGCAGTTAAAAAATATAAAACAAACAGACAAAAAGCCAAAAAAGAAAAATAAACTAAAAACCAAAACTTGATAATTAGCATAGTGTATGGATCTAAAGACTCAACAATCATGAAAACAGAGCAACAGAGCCCAGATTCTTTTTTTAAAAATATTTATTTATTTATTTATTTATTTATTTATTTATTTATTTATTATGTATACAATATTCTGTTTTGTGTGTCTGCCTGCAGGCCAGAAGAGGTCACCGGACATCATTACAGATGGTTGTGACCCACCATGTGGTTGCTGGGAATTGAACTCAGGACCTTTGGAAGAGCAGGCAATGCTCTTAACCTCTGAGCCATCTCTCCAGCCCGCGCCCAGATTCTTATATGTCCTTTAATTAGGCACACTCATCACTGCTTCTAAGTTCTGTAATTTTCATGCTAATTAGAATGAATAATCAAGACATACACTTGAAATGGAGGCAGAAGGAATAACTGATATAAGCCCTGCTTTGAAACCACTGAAGTAAAAGCAACCTACCCCAACCTGCAGGCTTCCAGGCACTTATTTGTCAGCTAATAGTATTGCTGGTGCTCTACTTAGGCTTTTCTACTGTAATAAAACACTAAATAAACCAACTTGGGGAATAAGGAGTTAATTACATCTTACACTTGGATGTCCCAGTCCATCATTGAGAGAAGCCAGGGCAGGAACTCAAGGCAGGAAGCTGGAGGAAGGAACTGAAGTAGAGACCGTGGAGCAATGCTGCATCCTGGCTTGCTTGGCACGGCTTGCTCAGCTTGCTCAGCTTGTGCTCTTACACACCTCAGAGGTACCGCTGCCCTCAGTGATCTGGGACTGCTCACAGCAATTACTAATGAACAAGAAGCCCAACAGACATGCCCACAGGCCAGTCTGGTAGAGATAACTTCTTGGTTGAGGTTCCTTCTTTGCAGATGACTCCAGCTTGTGCGAAGCTGACAGAAGACCTACCAGCACAAATGTCCTACCTATTAGTGTATTCATAGTGTCATGGGCATGGAGACAATGGAGAGATAATTTGAAATCAGGGTGTTGTTACCTTGTGAGCATATCAGTATAAAAAAATGATCCAGCAGGAAATTCTGGTAAGCTATCCTCAAGATGATAAACCAATATATGAGGTAGGAAAAGATTTTTTCATTTTACAATTTTCTATAGATATTTCTTTTTAGTTAGCATATAAAACAATGGGTTTTACTGTGACATTTTTAATCCTAATATAACTTTTAAAAAACATATATACCTTCCTATTACTCCTACAACTCTCCCTACCTCTTTCTGGGTCCCTTCCTCCCATTAAATAGTCCCTCATAAAGAGTTATTCAGGATTTGGACTTGTTAAAAACATAGATTGCTTAATCATATTCTGTAGTTGGAGCAAGAGAGTAAGAACCATATACAGATACAGATGTGGGCAGAGAACCGAGGCAGAAATAACACATATTGACCCAGTGGCAGTAGTGGTCCAGAGTTTAGAAATAAGATATCAGAGGACATCTTGTTGATCTGGATACCCCAGTTTAGCTATTTTAAGCAAAACACGTGGCTTTTCTTGTAGGTACTATATCAACGGTCATCCCCAGTAGAAGTTTTCTGAGTGCATCATGATTCTCAAGCATGGTATAATAGTTAATCTTGACTGTCATATTGACTAGATCTGGAATTAACTAAGAGGCAAATTCCTGGGCACACTTGTGAGGAATTCCAAAGAATATCAAAGATACCTCTCCAACTTTATAAAAATAACAAACAGCTGTTAAAGGAGAGTATTGTACCCAGCTGAGCCCCAGAGGGATGCAGCTTTCATGAGTTATCGCCCCTATTGGGGTGAACATTTTTGATGATGTGGTTCTATTTGAGTCATGGCGTACCTGTTACTTTGGTCTATCCTAGGCTGGATAGATGTGTATGTGTGTGTGTGTGTGTGTTTGTGTGTGAGTGTGTGTGTGTGTGTGTGTGTGTGATAATTCTCCAGGAAAAAAAAATCTGTCACACAGCATGAAGAAATACTGAGATGTCAGATTTTTAAGCTTAGTAAGTTTGTATACTAAAAAGTGTTCTATAATATTTTCTCCAGGGAGTCCATTAATGCCAATATAATGATAACAATTGTAGATGAAGGAAGGAGGCAGAATCAGTGGCTCAGCAGTGAAGATCACCTTCCTCTTCCAGAGGACCCAGGATCAGTTTCCAGCCCCCACATAGGAGCTCAGAACCATCCATAATTCCAGTTCAGGGACTCAGCCTCTCCTGAGCTTCTTGGGATACATGGTACATGGATACATACGGAGGCAAAAATACCTATAGACACAAAATAAATACTTTTTAAAGCTAAAGTGAGAAAAAAAAGAAAAAATATACCATGCACGTGTGTGTGTGTGTGTGTGTGTGTGTGTGTAACACTGTGTTGGGAAGCAATACTACATTCATGGCATTATTACACAATAGTCAAAATATAATCAAAACTACCACTCTGGATCTCAATTATACTTTTGATTCATTACATTTTGGTGAAATTCTTTTTAGAATGTTTTTAAGTGATTTATAAGCATAATAGGTATTTTTATTGAATATTTTTTCAAATGCACTCTTCAACACGTCTGTGACCCCAAACAATTTAAAGGATACATGCGTGACACTGGCAGAGCCGCGCTCGTTAGCCTGCAGGAGATTACTTCCCTTTAACTGACATTGACTATGTGTGAGATGCTCAGCTTCCCACAATGACAAATAAATACCTCCACATTATATAGCAGTGCACATATCGATGTTGAATTCCTACATTTTAAATAAAAGGTCGCTTTATGCTGAGACCGCTGTTGTCAAAGTCATTTAACATTCCTCCTTAACACTTGTGTTCCTTAGCCTACAAGCACACTTTCTTAAATAGCATGTTGAGTAGAAGAGATGGGCGGGCAAATACAAATCGTTGTTAGAGAGAAAATTGGCCACTATTTATCATTAAAATATTTCATTGTTGAATTACTAGCGGTGGTTGGGAAATTCTGGTGCCGGAGTACAGTTCTTCACGTTATCTATAAAGTACAGCAGAGTCAAATGCATAAGGAAATAGACATTTCCAACAGAAATAAGGCTCCAATTCTGTGGACGGCCACAAAGGGTTCCTAGGGGCAGGATTTATGCTAACCTTACACTTTGCTATCAGTAAACATCCAGGCCATCTTGTTGTGACTTATATTTATCCTTAAAAGAATTTCAAACATTAGGAATTGTTTTGTGGCTCTTCTTTAGCCCACTTGTGAGTGACTGCATGCTCATCCACATTAGGATTTCCTGTTACCAACACAGCCCAAATGAAGACTGTGGCTTTGTGTTGTAACTGTTACCTTGAAAATGGGAAAATTTGTGTTGTTCTGTTTTCATATCCTCAATACTTTTATGGATTTTGTATTTTGCTCTTTCTGTTCCACATTTTAAAAATTATTAAATTAATGGGGAATGCAAGTGGAAGCTGTGCTCTTAATGAATATCGGAAGTACAGAGGGCCAGTAACACCCTAACTACACATCAGCAATAAACTGACTCACAGATGACTAAGAGACAAGCATTGTTCCATCAGAAGATGAAGTAAAACACATTCCAAAAATCTCTAGAGCAAACAATAAAAGCAATAAAATTTAAAATAGTCATATTAGTGATCCAGGAATCCTTATCAATATTTTCCATACCTTTGGGAAGAAGATCCACAACTTAATACCTTACACTAACTCGCTGCATGTCTTATGTGATGATAGCAAGGAGCGGAAGTGTCTCAAAAAGACAAGCACAGATACAGTGTTGGCCAGGAGCCTGTCCAACTTGTATAAAATGCCTTAGGCCCATGAAGAACCATCTCAATGGCCCTGGCTCTGTCCTGGGCCTGACCCTCACTTCTTCAGTTTCTTTCAGATAATGTGTTAGAAGTTGTACCAAGGTGAATGTTGTACGTGTGAAGGTGATTGTGAGGTTGGAATTTTATGAACCTTACCTTTCTTTTCTTTCCTTTTCTTTTTTCTTTTCTTTCTTTTCCATCCCTTTCCTTTCCTATTTTTTGGATGCTGTCTTACGTGGTTTATGCTGACTTCAAACTCACTATGTAGTTGAGGGTGACCATGAACTTTTGCATCTCAAATATTAAAATTATAGGTATGTAGCACCACACCGAGTTGTTTGTTGAATGCAATGCCAGGGGCGGAATCCCAAACTTAGTGCAAGCTAGGCAAGCATTCTATCCACTGAGCTGCATCCCAAGCCCTCAGGAGCATTTTCTAAGAACAAGCTAGCCATGTAAGCACATAGAGAGAACTCTATTTGTCTCACTAACCACCCTAGAGTTGAATTTAGAAGGACAGCAATCAATTGGTTTCTGAAATCAGCCACTGCGAAGGAGGGGTGAGAGAATCTGAAACCATAATCATGGTTTGGAGAGTATAGAACATGTGGTTAGGTCACCATAAATGTGATGATTCCACACCATGGTGGTATTATGGGATTGTGTCATAGTTAGCGTCATCTGTCAGCTTGACAAAATGTCATATTTACCTGGGAATCTCAACTAAAGAGCTGCCTAAATCCTACTGACCTCTAGATATGTCCGCAGAGTTTTTTCTTGATTTTTTAATTGCTATGGGAGGGCGCATCCCACCACAGGCGATACTACTCCTGATTATGTAGGTCTGGGTTGTGTCAGAAAGTTGGTTGAGCACAAGTCACAAAAACCAAGTGAGTAAGCAGCGTTCATGATTGCTGCTTCAAGCTCTTAACCTGAGTTCTTAACTTGGCTTCCTCCCATGACTGACTATTACCTATAAGATGAAGTGAACCCCTTACCCCACAAGCTGTTTTGGTCATGGTGCTTATTACAACAATAGATAACAAACTAGAACAAATCTGAATTTTCAAGTAGGAAATGTTCATTATTTTCAAGACATTATCTTAAAGAGTGGAGAATCACATCCTTATTAGATAATGCATTAAACACTATTTAAAGCTAATACTCATTATTTACTTCAATGATTCTCCTGTCTACTCTTTTTAATCTCAGCTTCTATGTTTGCTTTAGTACCATAATTTATTATATTCATTAACATCCTTCACTGATAGCAAATATGAATTATTAAATCTCAGTGTTTCTAATGGTGGGAAAAAGCAAACATCACAACTTCATGGATGTTTTATTTTCTTATAAATTATACATTATGTTCTTTATTTTACAAAGCATAACAGAATAAAAAATAGAATAAATGAAGGGATTTTGGGGGGTGGTCATCTTAGGTCTTTAAAGAATTTTGAAATATATATATATAGTCTATCCCTAACGTACAGTTTTCTTTTTTCTTCATTGTTATTTTAATTCTCTGAATATAGTTAAGCTGCATATATATATATGGCCAAATGATGGAAGAGCAAAGCTTCATATGAAAGATTCAATTAAAAAACAGTTCCAAAGCATAGTCTCAGCATTCCATATTTATTCAGAAAGATTTGTTTCTGGCTGCTATAAGAGAATCCAATGCAATTCTAGGACTCTTGAAGAATAAATCATTTTGCATCAGAAAAACAAGGCAGATCCTAAATTACAAAACTATGGGTGAGGGAGATCTATTTTTAAAAACATATGTTTCAGCAGTATGAGTTGGGAAGGGTGAAGTCACCGAGACTGTTCTCCATAAGTACAAATAAAAGCTATTCATTTCCAATTAAGTTGATGAATGTTAGGGGAACATTACACAAAGCAAGAATAGAAGAGGAGGACTAATTAACTATTTAACGTAGGTATTTATTTCCTTAAACTTCCTAACACTCAAGTTCCCAAGCATGTGACATTTGACATTTCATTTGTCATATTTTTGTTTTTAGCTTACCCAGATTTATGTATATTATTACTGCAAATCCTAACCATTGGGATTTTCAAAATCAAGTAGAGTTAATCAAAGAAATTCCAGGCTCAGAAGCTGAAAGATGTGAAAAATCTGGAGTTGAAAGAACTCACGTACATCAACCACTTTCTACCAGATACAGATAACAGGGATTAGAATGGTGGAAATCCAGAGCTGCACTTTACAAACATACAGTTCTTAACTCAAAGCTGAATGGTAGAAACCAATAGGTGCACTGTATAAACACAGTTCTTAACTCAACGTGGGTAAGAATTCCTTTGTTCTGGGGTCACATGTTAGTGAACAAGGCCCAGGAACACAGATTCAGGTTACCTCAATTCCGTGTTCCAACATGTCTTAGGGTTTGTATTCCTGTGAAGAGACAGCATGGCCATGGCAACTCTTATGAAAGAAATGTTAACCGGGACTGGCAGACAGTTCAGGGGTTTAGTCCATTGTCATCATGGCAGGAAGCATGGTGGCACACAGGCAGGCAGGATGCTAGAGAAGGAACTGAGTTTTACATCTGAATCAACAGGCAGTAGCATGAGAGAATGACACTGGGTCTGACTTGAGCTTCCCAAGCCTCAAAGCCTGCTCCTCCCCTGCTTCAGTGAGGCGCTTCTTCCAACAAGACCACACCTGCTCCAACAAAGTCACACCTCCTAACAGTGCCATTCCCACGGAGCCTATGGAAGTCATTTTCATTCAGACACACTATGGAAGTAGTTTCATGAAGTTTTCATAGTAACAGAACAAAGAATGTCATAAATCATGACGCTTTTTAAAATATACTGGTGCTACCTCAGGAAGGTGGAGGGCTCAGCATATAAGCAAGATGAGTACATAACTATAAATTATTACAAAACACATTGTGATTATAAAATGTGCATAAATCTTGGTTACAGGCTGGGTGGAAACATTGAACTGCAAGTTACAAGTAGCATTTCTCAGAAAAGCATTTCCATGTGAATGACCTTCGTGGTTTAGGATTAACTAATAGGGGCAACAGGGAATGAGGAACAATGGACATGCATTCAGAAAAGCCAGGATCAGATGGGCTCTACCCTCTAATGGAGACACACCAGCGGCAATCCCAAAACTCAGGTTGTTTATTATAAAAAGCAAACAAGGGAGAAGTGTGTTAATTAATCTCAGTCATGACATGATTGTTCATTCATGTAGAGGCACACCTGTGCTTCTCTATTTTTCTTTCATTAATAAAGAAACTTCTACGTCAAGGTGGTCACTGACATCCAGCTGGCAACAGTTAGAAGAATGGCATGAATCAGTGTTACTTTGATTTTTGTGATTTTTTTTTTTTGGAAAAGGTAGTTAAGGTGGGGTAGAAGGGTAAGGAGAAGACAGATGAATGAGATGCCCATTTCTTATCAGATTAGAACGATATTGCAGCATTCATAGCAAGAAGAAGTTTTTCAGTTTTAGTTTTACAGACCCAGCTTTCTCGAGGGTGAAATGGGGTGTGTTGGTCAGGATTCTTATGTCTCTCTGCATTGAACGGTGGTTTGTGCATTGAAAGAGTTGATAATGTCTATGATGTCTTTTGTAGCAACTCATTCCTGGTGTTGAGTTGATTGACGTTTGGTCGAAATTCAGGGGAGGGTCTTTCTCTGTCTTCTGGCTGCCATCTCATGGTACAGCTTTAACAGTTATACTGGGATCTAGGAGAAAGCACAGTCTCAGCCCCAAGTAATGAGGGGAACAGGACTGAATTAGTTACTCTAGCTTGCTGTAAGGAGACACTATGACTAAAGCATCCTGTAAAAGAAAGCATTTAATTTGGGGGCTCATGGTTTCAGAGGGTGGCAGAGTCCATGACCGTGATGCTGGAAAACATGACAACAGCTTTTAATAGTCTTTCTTTGTTCTGTATGTTTAGTGCTTTGATTATCAAGCAGAAAGACCTTTTTTTTTTTCTAGTACACTCTATTAAGTGTTCTGTAAGTTTCTTGTACCTTTATAGGCATCTTCTTCTTTAAGTTAAGAAAATTCTATGAATTTCTTGAGGATATTTTTTAACCTATGAGTTAGGATTCTTCTCCTTCTGACTTTCCTATTATCCTTAGGTTTGTTCTTTTCATAGTGTCCCAGATTTCCTATATGTTTTGCGTCAGGAGTTAGTTAGGCTAAAATTTTCTTTGGCCAATGGATCTCGCCCATTGTTCCTTCCTGAAAAATAACAACCACCCTTTTGCCACAACATGGAAGGATCTGAAGGACATTGTGATATACAGCCAAAAATATAACAAAAATAGCATTCCATCTTGCTTATATATGGAATCCTTCCTACATATAAAAGATTGAATTCAGAAAATAAAATAATGATCCCTCATGGGGTGGAGAGAGGCAATAGAAATGAAATGATATAAAATATTTTATATTAAGGAAAATGCTTCTAAAGATCTAGTATACAGCATGAGAGTTCTAGCTAGCATTGTCTTGTATGGGGTTCTTTTTAAAGAATTAGACTGTTTTCTTAAAAACATGTCACATTTGTCATGATATCTATATTAATTTCCTCCACTATAGTAACCATTCTATCATACATGTCAAATACCATGAGTATAAATTAAACATACAAAAATTAGACTGGGACTGAGAGGTCATGCATGTTGCTGGTTCAAGCCACTTAAATTTGGGGGATAATTTGTTGTCAGCAAAAATTACACAATCAAGGGGAGCAATCAAAGAAAAGAAGGAGAAATTATGGCCCAAGTTATGACTGTTTTTAAACAGGCATGAAACTAAGAAAGTAAGCACATCATTTCTTATTATGCAGCTTTGAATTCTTGCATAACAGCTCACTTTCTCCATTGTATCTTCTAGAAAAGATCAAATTATTGCTTAGTTCACACAACTGCCAGCTTGATTTTATTTAATAAGATATACCATTTTAGAATTCAAGGAAAAAAGAAAGAGCGATTTATTAATATCTTCTAAAATTAGCTAGAAGGTTCTGTTGTGTTACAACGAAATGAGTGATATGTGTGAAAAAAGCCCAAGATACCTTGAGTTAGAATGTTTTAAAACTTTTATTACCCCTGGCAGTAGGACCAGGCTCTATCCCTGGTGTATGACCTAGCTTGTTGGAGCCCATTCCCTATGGTGGGATGCCATGCTCAGCCTTAATGTAAGAAGGAGGGACTTGGCCCTGCCCCAACTTAATGTTCCAGACTTTATTGACTCTCCATCAGAGCCCTCACCCATTGGGAGGAGTGGATGGGAGGTAGGCTGGAGGGAGGGAGAGAGGCAAGCAGAGAGAGGGGTGGGAGGGAAAACTTTCGTTTGGTTGGAATGTAAAATAAAATTAAAAATAAATAAATTTTAAAAATCTTTTATTAAAATGTTAGTTGAACAAAAATTATATAAAGGCAAATTTAATACCCCAAGTAAGCAAAAATGTTGGAAGTTTTTTCTTCCTTGCCTCATCTGGTGGTTATTATTGTATCGTTTATGGAAAAATCTGGGTTGGTTTTTATGAACAAATTATATAAATGTAAATGATTCAGAGTAATAGTTATTTTTATTTCTTTTTTACTTAATAACTGGAAATGATTCTAAATATTTGACCATATTTACAAGTCATAACATTGAAAATCTTTAAAAAATTATATTTTGCTTATGATTCTACCCCAAACAAACAAAAGCTTTCTTTGCCACTCTCTTTATTGTGGATGGTAACAAATTCAATTTTATCTCTATAGCACAATGCCATGACGTGCTGGAAGAAAGAACCAGTGTGGGTTTGTCAAACAATTGTGCTTTCTTTAAGCCGGTGCCAGAAAATTAAAACCACATTTCAGGATAAGATATTCCACATGTCTTTTAGCAGCCTTCTGGGAAGGCCTTGGTGCTTTTTGTAACTCAATACTAGGCATCTTGAGAGACAGAAATAACCAGTGGAGAATTCAGTCAGCGAATGGAACTCAGAATGAACATTCTCTTGGTCTGGCTTGACTTCTTATGCCATTATATGGATTTTTTGGGGATAAAATGTAAAGGAAATTTGTACTTTTCAACTTATTTAGAAACCCATATTAATGGCCTCCTAATATTTTATGTATATCTTTTAAGTCTTTTAATACAATATATTTTGATCATATTATATTTTATCTTTAAGTAATTTTAATATAGTATGTTTTGCTCCTATTCTTTCCCCTCTCCCAAATCCTCCAAGATCACCTCCTGTTGGGAGCAGTGAACCCCCAGATCCTGAATTTCTTGTAAACAACTTGTTTTCCTCTGCTCTGAGACAGCCTGCAGCTGCTTTGAGCACAAGATCCTCAGGAGTTCCTGATGGCAAGGGAGTGATTTCTGGTGGGTTTGGCTGGGGCATGGCTATCCCTATATAAGCTGCCCCTGAACACAATAAAGGGGACATTCTTGGGGGCATTCTTGTTTCAAGGATGACCCGTGTCTCTGTCTGTGTGTCTGTGTGTGTTTAAATCTCCAGGCCCTTGCCCAGCTCACAAATGGTCCTGTAGTGCAGGCACAACACTACAGGAATAGTACCGTACTGTCATGTAGTACAGGCAGGCAGTACAACCTTCCCCACCAAACTTTTAAAGGCAATATTTATTCTCTGCTATGGGTACAACAAGCCAAACCCACCAGACTGAATGACTGAGACCTGTACAAGGACCAAACCAGACAAAAGTCCCATCATGGAGAGAGGAAGTGATTACAAAGTCCTATTCCTAGCTGAGGAAATATTGGTAATTTATGACTTTCGGGAGAGTAAGAATTAGTATTCTTCTTTTCTTTCTCTTTGGTCCCGTAGTTATCTATGATCCAGTAGATGGTCCTATACCCATGCACATAAAAGCAGCACTAAGTGAACCCAGTGGGCTTTAAAGAGAAAGAACACATGAGATAGAGAAGGGAAAGGGGTCAGAAGGATAGAGAAGTGCTTGGAGAAGAGGTGGTGGGGGTTGACTTTATCATGTACGTGTGAGATTCTCAAATTAAAAACAAAAACAAAAGAAATCACAGCAAATCTTGAGTTGCTTCTTCCAGATTGGTTCAAGTCACTTCTGGTCATGCATTATTGCTTAAGACAAGTCATATGCCATACTTGATTTCCACTAAGTGCAGTATAATCAATATCTCTGGTCTTAAATATTGGGTTAAGGGATCTTTACAATGGTGTAATTTGCAGATGAAAAGCATAGGCTCTGTGAGTCTCTGTGGCAAGAACAGCAGAAGCTGCTAGCTTGTTTCCGCTCACTAACAAGCTAGAACTTAAACCCCAGTCTGCACAGCAGAAATGCAGAAGACAGAGCAGAGCCAAAGCCCAGAGGAAAACACAAGGCAAACAAACAAAGTTCTTAGACCGTCTCACGGGTGACGGAAACCAATACTGTGCGTGATCACTTTGTCTCCAGGTAAGTGTTGTTGGGGATCTCCCCCAAATACAAAGTAATAGTCAATATGTCTGTATCGTAGACATAATTAATCAGATCCACATAGGCTCATTGGGGTTTTTGAGTAACTAATCTGAGAAGTTCAAGTTTACAGATATTTTCCTTAGATCTGCCACATGCATTGTTTGCACCGTTTTAACAATGTGTTTAGAAAAAGTAGTCAGGCAAGCCTTTTGGTTTAGCCAGCAAAGTTACACAATGAAGCTCATTCATTCAACAGCTCAACTTTCATTTCCCAACACGTTTCTCTTTATTCATGCTCTAATTTAAATTTGGTGCCTCAGTTTCGATAGATCAGGTTCTACAGGTTTCAAATTGCTGTGGCAGTAAGGAATTACTCAATGGCCCCATGTATCCCGCCACGCGACCGACATGAAGATCCGACTTTGTGTAGGGGCTTTTTAAACTTGGCTGTCTCTGGCCATGTCTCCAAGGAGCCAAACATCTGGTGAGCTTTGTGCCTTATCTATAAAGTGTTTTTCATTGTTTCTCATTGGGTTTGCAGAATTGGTGACTGGGCGCTCATGTTTCTCCTAGCAACAGCCAAACAAATTCAGGTGTCATTTGTGACATAAATATTTTAGAGTTATAACCCTTAATTCTCCAAGAGTCTGAGAAGTTCATGAGTTCAAGTGTCATGAAAAAATGGACAGAATAGTATATGCACTGATATGTATGGTTCAGTCACCTTGGGCCCAATATTTGGGCTTGCTATCTCAGAGTTTCAATTTTATTAAGTCACAAATAAACACATAGACAAGACATCCCTAGGTGTCTTCACATTCATTTTCTGTTGTCTCTAGAATCTCAGTAAGTGACAGTATTTACTACTGTAAAGTGTCTCAATTCTGCATTTCCATAACAGCACTATGAAGCTATTATGCAGAACTGGTTTTTTTTTTTTTTTCCTGGTGCCTCAGTGTTTGAAGACTTGGGTAAGGATGATGAGGGGACCTAGCGATGAATGGATGTTTGAAAGAAATCCCACACTAGCTCAGAATTGAGAAATAGGTAGTTATTTATTTAGGGGTAAACTCACAAATCAGAATTCTCTGCTTGAACGGTGGACAGAGATCGAATCCCGCAATCCAACAATCTGAGTGAGCAGCCAGCAAAAAGGAAGGAAAAAAAAAAGGGGGCGGATGCAGGTTCTGCATCCGCGTATATAGTATCAGAGACCACGCCCCATTAGGCGGGTAACCACAAACTACAAGCCTTCCTACAGCATTAGGATTTCCAATTTCCAACAACTACAAACTGGATTATTTGGACCACTTGTCCTGAAAGAACAGAAAATCTCAAATTAGTTTCGGAAAATCCATTTTAAAAGCTACATGAGGCTAAGAGTATACAGACTCTCAAACCTGAAGGAAAAGCAAAACCAGGAAGAAGGATTTTGTGAATACAGTGCAGTTGAAATGGATGTTTTCACAGTTGGCACTACTGAATGGACAAAAATTAAGACTCCCTGTCTGCCTGAAGTGGAAGCTGAGGAGCAGATTTTCTCTGGAATAAGTTGAGACTGTACTGTCATTGTCAGAGTACATCAGAAGAGCCCTTCAAGGACCGCCCCGGCTTGGGAATAGATGACTGGAGATGGAATCTCAAGTCGAGAACCGCTAACCTACGTTCACACTAAGCAGTACCAGACGGGCGAGACACAACCAAAGACAAATCTTCCCTACAGGAAGATACTTAAAAACTTTTTAAAAAATGTGTGTTATGTGTATGACATTTGCATGCATACATGTATGTGTGCCACACATGTTACTGGTGCTTATGGAGTTCAGAAGAGGGCATTGTATTCCCTAAAAATGGAGTTTGGGATGGTTGTGAGCCACCATGTGGGTGCTGGAAACCGAACCCAGGTCCTCTGCAAGATTAACAAATGCTGAGCCATCTCTCTAGTCTTCTAAAGGACAATACTTTTATCTTAGGCCCCCCTATAGTCTTATGAATACATCTGGACATACAGTGCTCAATATGCAAAGATGCCCTGGCCCACTGGGAAATCAGGAGAGGCACAACCCACAGCAGGAGACCCTCAGGAGATCCAGCTGTTAGAAATATTAGTTAGTGAAAACAGATGCATTGTAATTACTATATTTGGAGCAATAAAATGCAAACTAAGATTATCTACTAAAAGTTGAAAGTGACATGCATTTTAAATAAGTTCGTCACAAGTGCTGAAGAGGTCACCTTGTATCTTATGCCTCAAGAGAAGTATTTATGCTTTGCCCTTGTGAATGGAAAAACCCAAAAGAATTCCCAGTACAGATGCTGCTGAATGAAAAGGCATCACCCTTGGCGCACTCACAGGAAGCGGTTTGCTCTGGCTGGGGATCTGAAGAACCACTACTAGGACATTCTTCGGAGCTGTCAAACCAGCTGTGTAACATACGGAAGGTGGCCATCGCATCCACTGAGCTCCGAGGAGCTGGGGACAGTCTCATTTCATCAGTGCTTTCTCCGAGGAACAACAGGTAGGCAAGTTCTTGATTAAAAAGGCTTTCAAGGCCTGGGCCATTATGGGACACACCTTTAATCCCAGCACTTTGGAGGCAGAGGCAGGCAGATCTCTGAGTTTAAGACTAGCCTGGGCTACAGAGTAAATTACCAGGTCAACCCTGGCTACAATCAAAAAGAAAGAAAGAAAGCTTTCAGATTACTTTGGATTTCTGTCTTTTCATAGAAAATAATAGTTTCTTTGGGGTAAAAAAAAATTTCTTCCTCTGGAGCAGCAATCTTCAGGGGAAAAAAATGTATTCCAAGAAACAACTGGCCCTGTGTTTGTAGAACTTAAAATGTCCCAACCTATCCTAAAAACTCACTGAGGTACAACATAATTGCCATACCACCCTTCGTCCCCAAGTTTTTCTTAGCCATTCTGTTGAGATGAAATCAAAGCTCAAAGCAGTTTAATTTGCATTTCCCTGATGACCAAAACTTGTCGAATATGAGAGACACCGCAGATTCATAGGTAACAGGCTGTGCCAGGAATGTACTATCTCTTTAAGGGTTGTTGTCCGCGAGGCTCCGTGGATTACACGCGCCTGTCAGTGCCATTGGTTATTCCCCAGAGATTAATGGTAAACCTCTATTGCTGATGATGCTACATTTTTGAGGAATGGGAACGTGGAGAAAACAAGTTGGTGCTATTCTGGGAGATTGCTTCTTCCTGGCTATCTTTCACAGTGCTTGAAGAGCTACACGTGTGATTGGAGTACAAGAAGAATACTCATCAGTATTACCCAGCTGTGAACTCTGTAAGCTTCAGTAAATCCTGGTCTGGGAAAATACACCCACTACTGTGTTAGTGGTATGAATAGTATGTCTACAACCTTCCCAATTTTTTTTTTGATTGGACTTAAGGTCCACTCTACAAGATGAATCCCATACCGGGAACCAATATGGAGCCATGAACCTGTGGCTGAACATGTCAGAGGCCTCAGGGGGAGAATCTATTACTATTATTCTGCTAGACAGGCATAGTATTGAGCTGAGTTCTAATGTCTTATCATTATACCCACAGATCAGTGCATATCTCAGCCCTTATCAAAGAAGCTTCCATTTGCAGTAGATGACCATCAATGGATTAAGGTGCAGAGACTAACAGACTTCAGAATGCTTGGTCCCAAATATCATACCTCCTCCTCCCAAGGTTCAGGAACTATTGCAAAAGACAGCGAGAGCCAGAGCCAGTGACTGACTACAAAGAAACAGTGTCTGCTGAACACAGCGGGGACTCGCTGAAGATGTGACAACATGCCCAAGATCTGAGCGAGCTCAAGCCACACCACATGCTATCATGGATAGAGGAGGGAGGTGGGGGTGAAATCCCACTCAAAGCCGAGGAGTGGGGCATTTGACATTTGACATAGCTATGGGCACAGTGGCTCCAAGAGAAAGGTAGATGTAGCTTTCTTTAAGAGTGTAGCTTCCACTACAACAACCAGTCCAGTGATGCCACACATCCAAGAATGTATGACTCACAGAAACTGGACCTAACTTTTAAAAGAGGACACAAAACTTGGTGGGTAGGGAAGGGACATTCGTATCTGAGAAGAGCTGAGGAAAGGGTGAATATCTGAATATGACTAAAACACATTATATGAAATCTTCAAAGCACTAATTTAGAAAGGTAAGAAGGTAAGTAAGCAAAGAAGCAAGGAAGACAGATAGACAGAAAGAAGGAAATAGATATTTATAATTGATTGTGTACGTATGTGTGTGTGTGCGCACACACACACACACACACACACACACACACACAGAAAGTCTGTAAGGAGCATTCTTGTGTGTTCTCCATGTCAATTCTTGCCTCCAGGTTCTTGCCGTGGTTCTCTGTATGACAAATTGCAAAGGTATGTGATTAAATACATCCATTTATTCCCAAGTTGCTTTTCATCAGCGTTTTATCTCAGCAACACAAAGCAAACTGAAACATCTAACACTCAGCTAATTGCCTCCCCACCAAGCAGAGGAGATGAGCATGAAAGACTTGCTAGTTAGCTGATGAAGGACGATGTATACTACTGCCTTGCGTATCAACATGGCTGTGATATAAAGCATAAAGCAAATAGTAACAACCGAGAAGCGGTAGCATCCGCAGTATGTCTGCAGTGAAGCTGTTCTAGCTGGTCATCACGTCGTTCATCCTCCTGGGTTCAAACACTCTTTTAAGAAATAACAGGATTTTCCTCTTCTTTTCTTTTGTCAAGCACTCTGATCCATAATTCGACAAATCCATCTTCTTTCTGTGCTGGAAACTGGAGCATCATTTTCCATTCTTCAGCATCCTGGCACTTTTCCTACTTTCCATGGTTTCCCAGTGATTATCCTCAGCGGTTCGGTAATTACTGTCATGCGTTCCTCCTATGATAAAACTTTATCTTGCCAAGAGATCTGAAATCAAGAGTCACAATGGCCTTGGGGCATCCCCGCTTCCCTTCCTTTCAGATTTCCCTGGTGAATCTTTGCTCTAACATTTCCTGGGTCTATCACTTGGCAGAAAAAAGAAACCTATGGGTTCCTTAAATGTCGCCAAGGGTCATGTCCAGTCAGAGGTCCTTAGACGCACCTACAACATGAGAGAGAGGCATTTGGAGCCCTATTCTAAAACACAAGACCATTTTAGAGCCTTGAAAGTTTTTAAACTATGTGGTTCATCTGTGGGATCAGAAGGGCACAGGCCCTGGCAGTTCTGTCATTGATCACTCGCTATTGCTTGTTTGGTATGCCTACATTAGGTACTGGAAAGAATGAAAGGAACTAGATTAATTTGGTATCTATTGTCTTATTTATTCTTTCATTCATTTTTAATGCTCACTCATGTACATTTAAGTAATGAGATTATAATGATTACAGTTAAACACCTCACTCTACAGCCTAGCCACTGTGGGAGAAGTGGAAGATTACAGCTAAATTAGAATGAGAATCCAGACCGTTGGATGACGCATGGCTCTAAGCAAGTGTGAGAGCGGTGTCTAGTTCCAGTTTAAACAAGCAGCACCAAATGCTGTTTTTCCCATCAGCGCTGCTGACCTTAGAGGCTGAACATGATTTTCCATAAGGAATATTAATTCGAAATGTCCAGAATACAAACACAGCTTTTAGAACATCATTTTGTCAGCTTGCCCAAGCCTACCAGGACCAGGAATGGAGCCGGCAGGTCAAAATGTTTACATGGCACAAAGAGTGTGAGTCAAATGCTGGATGCTGAAAGTTATTATAGCTGTTTACAGGCAGCGAGGTTTCTGGAGGGAATAATCTCAGAAGGTATCATAGAATATGGGGTCTGTTCACTGCTCGTGTGAAAAGCTATCGTAAGAGCAGTAAAATTCTCTGAAGTTTATTTTGGCACTTTAAGTCTCTTTCTCTCTCTCTCTCTCTCTCTCTCTCTCTCTCTCTCTCTCTTTCTCTCTCTCTCTCTCACACACACATACAACCATGAATGAACTTCCTCTTATTCCCCGTTCTTAAAAAATACAAGGCAGACTGAGATCACACAGCTTCCCTGCTCTCGGAAGGGGTCTTAAATGGTAGCGGTGGGCCGGCTAACACAGAATCACCCACTTCATCCTCTCTGTATCTTTTCCCACTGAACTCCAGTGGGACTGTGGAGGAGTCACTGCCGCCCTCCACCCACGTGGGTTGGTTGCTCTAACCTGGAAAATCATAATGGAGTGTTTCTGCGGCCCCTCTTGAAAAAAAGTGGGGAGAGGTGCTGGGAAAATTTGCCTGATTCTTATTTCCTATTCCTTATTCGATGACTTTGGGTCAAATAGTTAAATTCATTCCACTTGGGAAGTGGTAGCTTAAGGGTGGAACTAGAAATTGATTCTCAGGGAAAACCTTCAACATGTCTATATATATATATTGTCTTATAGATCATCTTTTTTTCCACAATATTTTAGTGTAATGGGTGCTTATTCACACTTGTTTCAAGATCTGTTTGGTAGGAAGAACACACCATGGCTCGGTCCTACAGCTAAGAACATGAGAAGGAGGAGCTGGAGAGATGACTGGGCACTTCAGCCCATATGCTGTACTTCTTTCACAGAGAATCAACGTTCAGTTCCCAGAACCCACATGTGGTGGCTCTCAACTTCCTGTAACTCCAGCTCAAGGGAATCCAATACCTCTGGCTTCTATAGGCACTGGCATTCATATGTATGTAGAGACACATACACTAAAAATCTTTAAAGAAGCCTGAAAGGAGTAAGAATGTTCACGATAGCTGAGGACTGAGGTCAAAGTGAGTCTTTACCCTCTCCGCACCACTGACCATTCTCATGGTAGTCATAACTCAAGGGGAATGCTACATGCTTCCGGCTGCAGCTATAACCAAAGATTATTTCAACAGCATTACAAAATCAATTTATCTATCTATGTCTATCTCTACACATATTTCAATAGATGTATTTATAGATGTAGCTGTCTCTTATGCATTATCTATTTATCATCTTTCTCTGTCTATCTATCATGTATCTACCACCATCTGTCTGTCATCTATTTATCTACTTATCATCTGTCCGTCTGTCTGTTCATCCTTCTGACTACTCATGAAAGAAGAAAAGCAGTGAGAGACTATGGAGGCAGAGGGTTACTAACCTAATGTTTTTCCTTCTTCGCTCCATTTCCGTGGTGGGGTTTTGTGGGGCGTGGTGAGGAAGACTTCCTAAAAATAAGTGAGCACATTGTAAGCATTGCACTAAATGAATATTGTTAATAAAGCCCACTATAACAGCCAAATAATTTAAATTTTGGTGAAACTATAAAAACAAATACAAAGATATCTATCTATCTATCTATCTATCTATCTATCATCTATCTATCTATCATCTATCTATCTATCTATCTATCTATCTATCTATCTATCTATCTATCTATCTATCTAGCTAGCTAGCTAGCTATCTATCTATCTATTTAATGTATATCAGAGGTTTTTCCAGGTTGGATAAGCATATGTACCCTAAAACAGAAAACCAAGCACGGCCAACTCTTCTGACATTTTGCTTTGAGCTGGTGAATGGAGTTATGCAGGACACACTTTGATGTCTGAGTTCCCTTGCTTAGTATTATTTTGTGGCATACCTGTATTGCCGTATGCACTCAAGGCCCTTTCCTTCCCACTAGTGGAGTGCCTTGCAATGTGTGACTACACCCTAGCTTAGTTGTTAAACTTTCACGGTATCTGACCGGCTTACAGTATTTTAGTCATGCTATGGACACTCTGATTCATAGTGTTGGTTTACGTATACATGTAATATTTTTGATAAAAGATTCATGGTTTACGTGTTCTGAAGAGAAACCAAAATATTGCATAGTGCTTTGGGGACTGTCTAGAAAATATTGCTGGCTCAGAGGGCGAGCATTTGCTTGCCTTTTGCAGTTGTTAGCAATTTCATGCAGTGTTTACTAATGTCTACTCGCAAGATTGGCGTCTAAGAATTCCATTTGATTCACACCCTCCCAGGCTGTGGCAAGCTGCAAAACACTGCAGATGCATTGTATAGGAGCCAGTGATGGAGTCCTCTGGGAACTTCTCAGTTGTCCACGCCTGAACCCTCAGCCACCTCCACCTTTTAGCTTACTAGTGAGAGCTATTATAAGTCATTATTCAAACGACAACAGAAGGCATCAGAGGTGCATCAGTTCCCCATAGGGGAAATCAGGCTGGAGTTACCGCAGTGTGTACAGACAAGCGTTTTAGCCTGAGCAAACAAACAGGCAAACAACAGTAACAACAAAACAAAGCCAACCATTCAATACCCACTAACAACAGCGAACTCTCAGTGCCCCCAAAGTTTAGTTTAAATCCCATTATAACTTACGTGATTTAAATGAAATAAAATTCATAAACCCCCAGTTTCTCTGCTTAAGTCATGGTTTTGACTTTTCACAGTGATCTGAAATGCAGTTTTATGAAATGGATGCCAGAGACCCCGATGTGCCCGTTAAAAGTCCCACAGATTCGAGACAACGTGTCTCCACAATGCCTTAGGAGAAGAGAAGAGGGGCCGTATCCCGCTACAGCACGCCGTGTGTCAAATGTAATCATAGTTTCGAAGCCGGGTTTTGAAATTCGTTCACTAAAATTATTTAGCTTATTAGATTAAAAATACAACTCTGCAGAGCAATGATTTCAACAAAACCACCCTCGAGCCTTTCTTGTAGCTCTGCTTCCATTGACTTGTGCATTCTTCCACAAGGAGCTGCTGTTTCTGATTTTATACTTGCTTCCCCCACCTTTCCCCCCATCTCCTCAACCAACCTCCCTCTCCTCACTTCCTCTCTCCGTCTCCCCCCTCTCTTCCTCTTCCCCCTTTGCTGATGTGCTAATCTCTCTTCCACAGTGCTTCTGTTTCTTTATTCACTGTGCTAAGACTTTCTCGTGTCTTCTGCTTATTTCAGCTTTTTTTCCTGTCAAGTATATAATAGAAAGATGAATACATACACACTTGAAAGTTTATGGACAGGTGGAAAGATGTATATGGATGGATGGATAGAGGATAGATAGGCAGATGTGTGATGTCTATGCCGGAATGGAAAGGAATGGGGGCCACTGGGGGTTTTAAGCATTGCCATTTCTGGCTGTTCCCCTCTACAACATAGACTGTTCTTTGGAAAGGACTGTGTGTGTGGCACGTGCCGTGACCAGCGTTCTCCGCACACTCTGTAGCTTTCATCTCCACCTGTCCTGTGCTCTTTATTACTATTACCATTGTTTGGACTCCTGAGGATTTTTAATGAGCGAGCATCACTCTTCTCCTTTCTTCTAGTTTAATTTGACTGCTGAAGTCACTACCACCTGACTTCCTAATCCTTTCAAACACTTGCTTTCTTACCCTGAAGGTCTTAGGGCATTCTTTATACACCAGAGGGCGAGTTTCACCGAAATGTGCTTTGGTTTAGCTAACCCACGGTGCTGGGTCTGTAATAAACCCTTCTCTGGTGGAGAGTTTCGTGCTGTGGTCCCGGAAATGTCTTCTATTATTTCTAGGCTGACTTTTCTTTCACTCATTTTCTCTTCTGGTTCTCCTATCATTTCAGATATTGGGCTTTCTATACTAACTCTCTACGTTCTTAACAATGTCTTATTTGCCCCTTAATTCCAGCTTTCTGTGGCATTTCCGCGGCTTTATCGTCACAGTTTCTTATTTTGGTTGTTCTACCTTCAAGGGGTTTTGAGTTTTTTTTTTTTAATTTGTTACCATTCTAATTACCTCTTCTTCCTTCACAACTGGGATGTATTTGAATATTTTGATGATGTTAGTGGTCTCTCTGGTGGAGGTTTCCTTCTGTTCCCTGTAAGTCTTCCTTTTCTCTGGGCCCCATTTCCTGCTGTTTTGAACCCGCTTTTTCACTAGAAACACTGACAAACCTGGGAATTATTTGTTTCCCACCCACATCGGGTAGGAGGTTCTGAGAAGCAGATGTGTGCCCGCGCCGTGTGTGGATGAGCAGTTCCGCTGAGGGTGTCATAACAGCAAGACCACACTGCAGGCATCATGGGGTTGGTCTTGGATTGTTGAGTTTCACGGTGGAGAACCCTATCGTCCTTGTCTAGAAGTTTTGTGGAAATGAGGAGGGGCTGCGCTTTGTTTTCTGTCACCTGATTTTGGTCTAATACTTTATCCTATGGCTTTCAAGTCTAAACATGTTCTGAAGTCGGAGATGGACACCGGCTCAGTTCACACTTTGCTGTGCAAGGGCCCATCTCTAGCTTCCCCCACCTCGCTGTGCTGGCCTTACCGTCATACTTACTTGTATTTTCCTGTTATCTGCTGACAAAATTTTATTTATGAAAAAATATTATCCTTATTCTTATTTTTCTCACTTTTGTCATTGAATTATCCCTTTAAAAAATAATCCTTGTTAATTTAGCATTTCCTGTCTGGAGAGGAGAAAAAGGCTCCCGGTGTGAAGTTATGTTATATAAAAATAGTCAAGAGTAGAGAGGAAGCAAAGCTTGCTGACATACCCAGCTACTTGCTGGGCTTCCATGCTCATCTCTCGCTGATTTTGTGTACTTCTGGCAATGTTAGATGTGTACACAAGCTGCTTCTCCAGACCTTTTGATCAAAACAAAAGTCAGCTGTCTTCTTCCCTCAATCCGGAGAGCGATGTTCTGTTGTTCCCCTTTGATTCTTTTCTCTGTATTTCTAAATAATTGTTTACACTGATTCTTCGGGATTTCCCAGATTTAGGCATTTTGTGTTAACTTCTTGTCATGAAAATTAAAGACTGAGCTCTGTTGCGTAACCTCACAACCATTTATTTAATAATGCTCATTGCAGCAAATTTTGTTTTATTAACTATGTTCATTAATATGCAAATTTTATTTATCGGTGATTTTTATTACAACAAACTATTGCAAAATTAATGTTCCTGGTAAAGTTAGTAACTAAACTTAATTTCTAACATTTGTGCTTTAACTGATACATAAAAATTCAGAAATTATACCTATTCATGGGGTGCTGAATAACTTTTTTTTATACATGGACAAGTGGTATTATGTACAAATTGGTTCTCATATAGCTATCTCTTTAACATTTATAATTTCCCTGTGGGGGACATTAAAATCCTATCTTCCAGCTCTTCAAAGTAAATATGTAAATATATGTTGATCTTGCTTTTGATCCTTTTCTGTGAAATTTCATGAAAAGTGTTTTTCTAGTACAGACTGTTGCTAACTGCCCAGATCACCTCTCCCTTTAGGCATCATATGTTCTATCAATCTCGTGTTTATGAACCATTTTCTCAAAGACTGGAACTTATCACACCTGGAGCATAGCTGACATCCTGGACTCCCAGTCTCCCTTGGTGATGACCTTTGCCCCCAGGTTGTGTAGAGTCTGCAGGCTTCTGTACCCTACATATTCTTGTTTGCTGTTTAAAGATTTAACTTTGGACATATTCTTGTGTAACTCTTTGAGAATTTGTGTATTGGACAGCTCAAAGGCCTGAAGGGTTGTATCTGAAGGCGTCACTCTCCTGCACACATTATTTATTTATTTGGAAATAAGATTCAAAGTTGTATATATTAGTTTTAATATTTGGATGGTTCATGCCATGGTCACATACCTTACAGTTTTGCTAGGTCTAAAATAACTTGAACTTTTTATATTTGTAGTAAGATATGTTTTTTATTTTGTAAACATTACAGCAAAAAACCCTCTTCCCCACCCCCAAATATGCTTTTTAACCTTGTGGCCCTCCTAGCCTCCCACTGAGACATGTGTACTCATCCCGTGGTTCTGGACAATTTGCTCATAACAGGCAAAGGATGGTGACATGGTGTGGCCACAGTGCTGTCACCAGACTGTAAAAACCGGTGCTGCTTCTGCCTCACTCCTGAGGATCCTTGTCTGCAGATCCCTGAGCAACAGCATAAAAAGTTGACTGCCTGAAACTTTATGTTAAAGTCAAACCCAGGGCAAACAGAGAGGCCATGTGAGGTATGTCGACAGCCCCAGACAAGTTTCCAGTTGAAAGCCAGCAACAATTGCTAACTACTTGAGCAAATGAGACTTCAGAAAATTCCATCCATCTGTGGAGTGATTTCTAAGTGTCAGGTCTCTCCAGCTGAAGTCACAGACATTGTGTGGCAGTATTCTTAATGTATTCTGCTTAGCATTCTTCAATTCTGCTGCCATTCTTTGTCGTGTATTGTTCCTGCTCACTGGTCCTGACATTTGGCCTAGAATTAGGCTATGATTTTATGCTTCCCTCAAATCTGAGGGTGATATGGCACTTTGTGCTGACATTTGGCTCTGTTCATTGCCCTCCTTCTGCTCTCACTGTTTGGAAAGGACTTTTCTGAGCTCTCTAGTGAACAGCCTGACATGATCCAGTCTGTCCTCTGGAAACCCTGCCTCTGGGTTGCTCAATTGACTACGTGTCTATTGGAGTCGATCTGGCTCTGCTCACTGAACTCAGGCCAAATTGGCAAACAGAGGAAGAGCACTTCTGTTGTGCTCTGAATGAAATCTCTTGTGTATTTTAAGCAGAAAAGATAATTAGTCTCGATGCATATTTATGAGCTTTCAGTGAGCTGGGTGACTCCTTATTTAGTTTAGTTTCCTTTGGGAATAAAATATTTAACTTGATAAAACATTCAAGAGATTTGTCAAACTCAATAACATGTATACCAAGATATTAAACGTTTTAGCATAGGGGCACACACATGTGCACACACACATGCACACACATATACACACAAAGACACACACATCCACACACAGACACACACATGCACACACACGTACACACATGCACACGCACACACACATGCCCATAATATGAAGGAATCTAGTGGACAGTAGAAACATAAAAGGATTACAGGGGGTTCCTGGTACAGGGACTATTGATTCCTTCAAAATTTACTGTTTCGATGAAATGTTAAGGACTCTTTGTTGATATTTGTTCACCATGGAAAAGTTGTTTCCCTCATAAATCTGAGAAATTATGTGCTTGTAATTAAAATATTAATTCAGAATTCTTGAAATGTGAAGAACTAAGTTGCAAAATCTAGAACTTATTTTCAAACTCAATTAAATAGAAAAAAGTGGGGAATTCTAGTGTGAGTTGCGGTTCAAAGAAGCTGTGATGACCGAGCACAGTGTACGTGGTCTGAACCTGAAAGGAAACGGGTTCTGTAGGCTTCTGAAGGGCTCTGTATTGCTATGGTTCATCCATATCTATGAACTCAATGGATTATTCTAGTATCCTTAACTCCAGCTGCCTTCTAGTCTAAGTTTTGAGGAATAAATATCCCTTCAAAGCAAAAAAAAAAATATTTTTGAAAAAAAAAAAGATATTTAAGCAACTTAACTGCTGTAACATCGAGATTTACTTGGTACAGATGTGGTAATGGGGTGCTAAGGACCAACAGGCTGCATCTGCATCCCTGGCTTTCGTTACAAGCTCACTTGGGATGTAATGGCGTGAATCATTGTCATGGTTACACCCCACATCGGTCAAACTCCCAACCTGGCTGTTATGGGAACACAGGGACATTGGGAGAAAGATTCATGCTCTAGTGAGGCACAAGGCTGTCGTTGTCACAGCATGGGTAGGATCAGTATACGTACTCTACTTCTGAAGGGGTACAAAAGAGAAAGCTGTGTGTCAGTTGTGATATTTATGAAATGAAAAAAAATGACAGCATATGCCTGTGAATTAGTGTGGTCATAGATCTGAGTGTTCTGTTGAAACAACAAATTTTGGGTAAATGATTAAAATGAAGACAAATATGTAAGACAAATCTAGTTATTTTGTTAAATTTAGTTGCCGTTTCCATATTTCAAGAAGAGAGCAGTGTTGTTATAATTAAATTTTACCTGTGATTTTTTTATTCTAACAAAACTAATGCAAAAAAGGAGTTTTGTTGTACATTTTTAATTGTTTTTATACAGATTACTGCTTTGCCTACCTGCATGAACCACAAGCATGTACTTCCTGAGGAGGCCAGGAGAGGGCACTGGACCCCTTGAAAAACCGGGAGTCACAGGCAATTTTAGCTACCATCTTGGTGCTGGGAACTGAAACGAAATCCTCTGAATAAGCAGCAAGCATTCCTAAGAGTAGAGCCATCTTCTAGCGGCTTGTTAAATGGAACTTTTATTAATTTTAAATTAAATAAACTTTCTGTTGAGGTAGTAGCTATTAAAATTAATTAAAGTTATTTTTTAAAAAATCTAAAATTATTAAAAATTTTAAATTAAAAACTTGCCAGTGACTTTTCATGCCTTGTTAAAACGTGATTGTTTCACATGATGACAGTTCATTACTTTGGATTTTTAAAAGTGAGTCTTGATTTTCACACAATGTATATTATGACTTTATTTTTTTCACAATTTTACATACGCACATGCGTGCGTGTGTGCACACAATATTTCCTTGGTCTGTCATGTTTTGAGATTTTATTTTGCAACTAATAATAATAACACCAATCAAAAACATGCTGATCAGTTTTTGCTTCAAATCTTGCTTAAACAAAATTCCGTATTAAAAAACTGTGATGAAAATAATTCTCTCAGTCCCATTCCAACTGGAGTTGGTGATCTCCCATTAGTTCTGTCCCACTGTCTCCATGAGTGAACGCACCCCTCACGTTCCTGACTTTCTTTCTCATGTTCTCTCTCCTTCTGCTCCTCATCAGGACCTTGGGAGCTCAGTCCAGTGCTCCAATGTGGGGCTCAGTCATTTTCTTCATCTATCGCCAGGTGGAGGTTCCCTCACGGTCCTGACTTTCTTTCTCATGTTCTCTCTCCTTCTGTTCCTCATCAGGATCTTGGGAGCTCAGTCCAGTGCTCCAATGTGGGGCTCTGTCATTTTCTTCATCTATCGCCAGGTGGAGGTTCTTCTTATTATCTTCTCAGGGATCCCAAATTATAGGCTCGATGTCCTTTAATTATGGCTAGAAACTGATTATGAGTGAGTACATCCCATGTTCATCTTTTTGGGTCTGGGTTACCTCACTCAGAATAGTGTTCCTGGACCTGGGGGGAGTTGGGAGGACCTTGGTCTTAACACAGAGTAGGGAACCCTGATGGCTCCTTGGCCTGGAGAGGGAGGGAGGGGAGGTATGGGTGGAGGGGAGGGGAGGGAAGGGGGAGGAGGAGCGGAGGGAAGGGGGGGAGGAGGAGGGGAGGAGATGGAAATTTTTAAATATAAAAAAATAAACCATGAAAAAAAAGAAAATAATTCTCTCTAGGAATTTATTTTCAGATTCATGGATATAAACTTCTCCCTCATAGTGTTTAAAACCCTTTTTACATTTACTGTAAAAATGACTGAGATCTTTATTGGACTTACCCTTTTTGTATGTTTACCATTAATTTTTTTTACTTTTTTTAAAAAATAAAAAGCTCAAAATATATAAAAATTTGTAGAAAATCTTAGATCACATTTTTTAACACCTATGATAATATTTTTAGTACTAACCAATTTCCTATTGGTAGCATGGCTAGCAAAGATTTTTATTAATTTTCTGGCAATAATTTCTTCCATATTTGAGCATATTTTTCTGTTTCTTTTTTTTTTTCTTTTGTTAACAAGATCTCACCGTGTAGCCCTGGGTGTTCTGGGACTGAGGACATTGAACGATTTTTAACTCTCACATACATTGTTTATGTAAAGTTCTCTTATAGCTTGTCGGGTTCAGGTTTCACTTTGTTTGTAATGTTATCAGGTCATACTTGGAAGAGAGTCAGTCCCCTGACCTAGAATACATTATATATAATCTTTGACGTCTTCCAAACATGCCCTCACAATTGGCACAATTGGGATTTCATTTTCTTGGAACAAATTCAAACTATGTCCTTCGTGAGCCCAAAGACTGCTTCTCAAGTTTCATGTGATCTTGAACAGTTTTTATTAAATTAGCCTGAGTTTTTATTAAACTAGCCTGCAACCACACAGGTTGCAGGGATGCTCATCCTTGTCTGAGGATGTATAAGCACTAGTTAGCAGCTGCCGTTCAGTCACGGGACTCCGGTGTGCTCTGTTGTGTAGACTGGACACCAGATGAGGTATTTGGCCGCTGAAGCAGAATGGGTCTCAGTAAATACCAAAGAGCTGTGGTACAGGCTTTTGAGTCATGGGGCAGACAAAAGCTTTAGGAGTTACAAGGAAATAGCAAGGGTGGGAAAAGAGCCTAGCAAGGTGTTTTCCGAAGGCTGGGAAGGTTGTGTCATAAATGCTGGTGAAAGAAATGGCTCATCCAGTGGAAACTGGGAAGCAAAAACACACCTAATGAGCTTTTGGGTCTGAGCGAGATTCCTACAGAGAAGAGCAAATTGGTGAGTTCTCTGTGACCGTCATGGAAATACCACATGAACATTGATGAACCAGGGCAAAGTTCAGCAATTTGTGAGCAGGATTCTCAGGGGGGGATGGAGGAACCAGGTGGCACTGGTGAGGAGTCAAGCTGCCTGCTGTCTTTGCTAACCCACTTTCACCTGCAAAAATATTACCAAAGTAATGTGAGAAGTCAGGAAAGATCAGGTTAAGAGCTGGCTAAGGATGCTTGTTACAGTGTGTGGTGTTTAGAGTGAGCTTGTGCCACACAAAACTTCCGGGAGGGGTTTTGGTTGACCTGGATCAAGTGAAGTAGCTGTGGTAGTGCAAGCTCTGCGTTCAGAAGGATTTATGATGCCCTGCCAGCTTACCAAAGCACGCAGATATTTGTGCGGCTCTCAAGGGCCACTGAACTCCGCTAAAGGAGTATGAGATTTGTTGGTTAGTTTCTGAGATAGGGTCTTCTCATGCAGTCCTGGCTGGTCTCAAACTCGTGGCTGTCCTGTCTCAGTCTCTTGGGTGTTGGCATTGCAGGTGTGAGCCACCGCAGCCATAGGATTGGAGGTGATGTGAAAGGGTCTCTGACGCTCTGTCTTGCTTGACAGCATGGCATGTGGGGGGTCTGAGCTACTATAGAGTTTTCTTATTTGGGGAATAGCAGAGCAGAGGGTGATGGCACAGCTACCTTGCTTGCCCCATCCCACCTGCTTCTTGAGATAGCATTAAATGCAGATTGCAGGCCAGCTGTATGTATCTAAGCTTGTGGTAGGTTCACCTGGGCACTCCAAAACATCTTTGAGTTGAAGACAGATACCTGATTGAGGATGGAATTGCGCTTGATACATGCTTGGGGCTCAAACATGTAATCTCAAAATGCAAATACGACACCCTGAAATTAGCTGCTTTATAATCTTCTGCATACCAATTGTGCATGGTCTTCTGTCTGTGAAGTTGTAACTGTGGGAATTCCTTTAAGTGCTTGCTCTTTGATAAAGGAAACATACTAATTAAGGTCATTTTAATGAGAGGTTGTAACTGTGAAAATGAACCTCTCCAATGACAGCTTTTACTACTCAGATCCCTTGATCTGTGATCTGTATAAACTAGGCAATATTTGACCATTCACCATCTCAAAACTTATATATACCCTCCCTCCAGAACCTGTACCTCTATTTTTATCTGTATCTTAGGAAGCTTTAGAACCAATCTTTCTTTGAGTCTGATATTTTTGCAGGACTCTCATTTACATAATTTCTCCCCTGTTAATCTGCTTTATGTTAGACAATAGAGAATGAGGGACACCATCTTCCTTTGGACATGCCATGTGCAGGAGGAAATAGGGCCATTGAAATGTAAGTTGTTATACTAACTTGGTGTCTTTTATAAATACAAGCTGATAAGGTCTGGGACAGTTGAAGTTTCATATTTATAACAAGCTATATTCCGGTTGGCTGTTTACATCTTGCAGTCTTAAGCGAAAAGAATAAGCTGTGCTGCGCGTGTCTTCACAGTACTACGATGGCTGCTCCGTTTTAGCCCACGTGGCACGCAGTCTCCTTAAGCTGCAGATGCGTGAGTGGTCAAAGAATGATGTGTGTGGCTGCTTTCCTAGTCACGTTGGCGCTGGCTTCTTGGCCAAACTCTATTTAAAATCCCAAGGCCTCCAAATCTTAGTTCACTTTCAGGAGAGCCCTGTTTACAATTAAGGAAATTATTCCTTGTGGCTGTCCAAGAAAGAACATGATTAAATGCTTGTTTGTTTTATAAACCAAGCCAAGATACTGCAGACGGAGCTTTCCTTAGCTTATGCTTTTTTTTTTCTTTTTCTTTTTCTTTTTTTTTCAGGATCTGCCTAGCATTTGGTGGGGGGGGGGGGTAAGACATGTTGGATACTTGATTCCTATTAAGGGTGTCAGTGCAGTGTTGCTAAAAACATGAATAAGAACAGCAAATGGGCTTATAGGAGTTTAGGAACCACCTGTATCTCCTAAAGGATTGCGATAGGTTTGAGTTAAAAAGAAATGAGACTAAAAATTGCTTTTTTTTGATAAAATAAAGCATAAATAATCCAATTGTTTTAAGCTTAGAGTTAAAGAGGATTTGTTTGTTGGTTTAGTGTGTGTGTGTGTGTTTGTGTGTGTGTTTGTGCCACTTTTATAGAGTGTATAAGAACAGCAGAATTGCAAAAATTTAAGGACTCTTCAGCTTCTCTTGGACTCATCTTTCCAAAAAGATGTGTGTAAGGTGTTAGAACAGCCTTATTCAGAGTAGTAAAAGACTGGTGAGCTTTTCACAAACACATGTATTCATTGTTGAGGGAGTGGTTTGAGTCAGTATGTAGATTGATTTACTGCTATACTTTGTGTCCTTAAAATGAACTAACAAGATCTGTATACACGGCTATAGAATGTGATCTGGGATTTGCTTAGAGGAGAAGGGAAAAAAATAACACAGGTCAATTATCACTTCTGGTCTCAAAAAATGGACATAAGGAAATAAACATCCATATATCACAAGGACATAGGGAGGCAGACATACGTATGTCATACGGACATAGGGAGGTAAAGATACATATGTCACACTGACATAGGGAGGCAGACATACATATGTCACATGGACATAGGGAGGCAGATATACATATGTCAGATGGACATACAGAGGCAAACATACATATATCACAAGGACATAGGGAGGAAAACATGTACATGTCACATGGATATAGGGAGGCAAACATACATAAACACCTGTGGTAGTCTTAGGAAAAAAAGTAAGAAGGGGAGAGAAGAAAAGTCATTTTATTTTTATATAATCCTTTGTGCTGTTCCTATGTCTAAGCATGTGGTGATTTTTTGAATTGAAATGAAGTAAATCACTGAAAATGAAAGCCACATATGCAGCTTTTGGTCTTTCTCGCAGCCAAGTCCTTTGAGCTGCCTGGATCCTATTCTCTAGTATAAAAGAGATGCAGATTGCTCAAGGAGCTTCAAGGTCTTGGGCTGGTAAAGTTCAGTGGTAGTGTGCTGTTTAGCATGCACCAGCCCTGATGCCCAGGACCACAAGGAGGGGGTCGGGGTTGGGAGAGAGAGAAGGGAGAGGAACAAAGAACATCTTGTCTGGTAAAACTGTCTCTTTTAGGATTCAAAGGTGTTTCTGCCGAGAGCAGAGGAGTTTGCCAAGAATCAAAGACAAAAATTTTTAGTGTCAAAGTCCATAAGAGAGCCAGGAGCTCTTGATTATAAGGAAGGGCTTTCTCTGCCCAGGGACATCTAGGAATGATGCTCACTCAGGCACTTCCTTAAAGCGTTGGAATGAGTTAATTCCTTTGAGGTGAGATTTTATAACACAGTGTATTTTTCATTATGTGTGTGTTTGTGTGTGTGTGTGTGTGTGTGTGTGTGTGTGTGATATAGTTTTAAAGTGAATTTATTAAGCAAGTGTTGATTAAAGTTTTAGTTGAACCAAAGCCATTATTTATTTTAAAAATATGTAGATAGTGCTAGGTAGGTTCTAATTTTCTGTAAAGTGCAAGGAATGATCTATAAGAGTCAAACTTTCAGTTTGAATGAGATTATTAAACACATGGCAAGCCAGGGAGAGAATAAATAGTAAATAAATAGATGATAGATAGATGGTAGACATAGATGATCCATAAACAGCCAGATAGATGATAGATTATGGATAACAAAACACCATCAATTTGTGTTCTCAAGACATCAAACAGAAATTGACAGTAAAACCCTTTTGGGCAGCTTGCTTCAGTTTCCCATAGAGCCCGGGGTGTAGCAGCATCTCCTAAGGCTTCCAAGTAAAGCAACAAACACCGAAAGAGACAAATAACATAATCAGATTCGCTGTTTATGACATCAAGCACAAACCAAAGGGAGAAGTTGAGACCTGGCAGATTTCCTAATTCCTTGTGGCTGAGGTTGCATGGATGAACTTCAGTTTCTCTTTTCCTCTCCGGGAACATTTATATTGTGGGGTGCATGGCAGTAATATCCACCGGAAGTGGTTTGTTTAGCTGTTCTTAAAAGCACAGAGTTTTCTCTCACCTTAAGTTTAAGAAATGACTCATAACCCTGCTTTTTGAACAGTTAAGTGCACATCTGTGTGAGAGAGGACACAATTTGCTTTCATGCTTCTCTTTGTATCCATGGACACACACATTCTTATATTTAGTGTTTTTCTCCAAAGCTAGCAAATTGGCAGCAAAATTTGGCTCATCTATATGTCTTAGCCTAAAAACATCATCAAAATTTGCTTTTCTCTTTCGTGTGTGTGTGTTGTGAGAACTGACCCCAGGAATCGGCACTTTCTAGGCCAGCACATTAGCATTGAGCTACTTGCCTGAGTCTCTAGCCCTTTTCCTTCTGTCTTACTTTAGTTGACAACATTTGCAAATTGGGAAATTGACCATAAAATCTAGTTTTTTGGCTCCTTTCTGAAAAGTTAGACACCATAACAACTTTTGGCCTTGTATCCAGCCATGGACATTTTAGCCTGGATCTGAGAAGTGAAGAATCATTTAGATGGATTTGATGTTTGCCAGTTGGCCAAAATTGTCACCATTTTTTTGGTTACTGTTTAGATTACCCTTTTGCTATTTCTGCACACTTGGTTATTGACCGTTGAATATGATGCTATGTATCTCCTTAAAGACAGAGAAAGGTTAGGCTGATTAATGACTGAGTATTAGAATGAGACATGATGAGGTTTCTTTCCTTATCAAATGTCTTTGTTTATGTGTATTTGTGTTTGTCTGTTTCAGTCTATTTGAGTCATGTGCATACAGAGTCCACCACGTATGTGTTAGAAACCAGCCTCATGTTCTCTGGAAGATCAATGAGTTCTCTTGACTATTGCTCTATCTCTTCAGCCCCGAGGGAAGAGTTCTTTAATATTCAATTGAAAGTATATAAGAAAATGGCTTTAAAAAGCCTATAGCTTAGAACATTATGGTTATAAATAAATGTCCTTGAAATATACACCAAGCTTCATATTTCTTACAGACATCTATCTTTATTCTTTATATGAACCAAATAAATAGGAAATGGGAATACAAGGAAATAGGATAACATGTACAAGATCAGGTAACTAATGCATGGCAAAATCAGGGCTTAAGTTGGGCAGTCTTGTTTTAGACCATAGTTATTTTATACCAATTTTTTTTTGTCTAGAAACTGAATTAGTCTGTAGCTCTGTAGGCAAATGGAACTTACCAGTTATTTGACATGGTTTTTTACAATAATTGCTAGGTGAATTCTCCAGTGTCTAGAGTTTATTCTTTCATGTATCCTCCTGGGTGTATTTATCTTTCTCTTCAGCCTGAATGATTTTCTCCTGACCTTCTGTAATGCTGGCTTAGGGGTCATGAATTTCTTTAGCCTGTTTTCATCATGAAAAGGTTTCTGTTTTTCCATTCAGTTCTGACAGATTTTCTTGCTGGATTTATTCCCAGTCTGTCTTGGAAGTCATAATCTTCCAACTGGGAATGCACCCTTCTTTGCTGCTGTCCCTTTAAAGTTCCTATGGGTCAATCAATTGCTAATCCTTTAATATAACTTGGCCCACCTTTAATATAACTTGAACTTGGTCTTTTCTCTTGCAGCATTCACGATGTTTCTTCAGTCTGTTTATTTAGTTATTCACCTATAAATTGTAGAAGGGTTTCTTTACTTTTTAATGTAAATTTTATGATGGTTTTGTCTATTTCGTGATTCCTGAACCTAGATGCAGAGTTTTTTCCTTAGATTTAGAAGATTTCTGTTATACTCTTGCTGAAAAATGTGTTTTATACCTTTAGCATGAGCTTTTCCTTCCATGGCTATAATTTGTGAGTTTGGTCTTTTCACAGTGCCCCACAGATCTCACATGCTCTGTTAGTTCTTTAAAAACTCAGTTTCATTTTGTCTTCGAGTTTTCACCTCTTCTCCCCATTCTTAAGGACCTGATGCTCTGTTCTCCTCATGTGGTCCATGGCCGGACTTCCCACTCTTTAAGTTTGTTTGTCCTTTCCTTCAGAATTTCTGTATCTTTAATTATATTTTCATATTCATATCAACTTACATATTTTTATTTATTTATTTGTGTTCTCTTGGAATTTAAATAGTATTTTGTGTACTCTTTGATTTCTCTCAGTGTATTTATAATTGCTATTTTGAATTCTTTATCCAAGATTTCATCTAATCTACTCTTCACCATCGCTGTTGGACTGCTCATTTTTCTGGAGTTATAGTGCTTAGCTTTTCATTTTTGTTTTGATTTGTGTGTTTGTGCATGTATATGTTTGTGAATGTGTGTGTTTGTGCATGTGTGTGTTTGTGCATGTGTGTGTTTGTGTGTGTGTGTTGGGATTTGCATCTTTGGGAGTAAGTCATTGAGTGATTAAAAAAGTTAAACCACCTTTGTTCTTTCAGTGGAATGATCAACAGGAACTATATTATAATAAAAATGAGTGCTGCTTACTTCTACTAAGCTGGTATCCAGGGTGCCTGGCTTGATCTTAAGTACCCCCTCCCCTGGGAATAGAATATTGTCTGAACTAGTAATCAGTATCATAGGATAAGCCCAATATAAAAATATAATGATAGGAACTAAAGGTCACTGATTTATGTGGACACTAATGTATTATTTATTGTGAATTATGAAAGAAAAGAGAAAAAGAATAATAGTGACTCATATTGTTTTTATAGAGGGGAAGTAGAAGGAAGTCACAAAGGACCAAAGTCATAAGGCAGTTTTAGGTGACAGTGGACTGAAGAGAAAGACGAAGGAGAATCAGGTAACATAAACATACCGAGCTCTCGGAAATCTGAGTCGTAGGACCTTGTAAACCAGTTTACATCACAACTCTTTCAGAGAAGAAAACTAAAAGGGAAAGAACAGGGAGAGGGAAGAGGTAGAGGCACAGGACAGGAGTGGGCAGAATGTAGCTGGTGTGATATAAAATGGCCGTGGGCATCAGGAGCACGAAGTGAAAGAGATACAGCTGGACAGGTAATAGAGGATGCAAGCTGTCTCGCCTGATTTCTGGCTTCAGTCTCGAGCCTGTTGGCATTCCTTGCTTGGTTCCCAGAGATGTGTCTCACTCTTGATCACCCTCTTATTGACGCCAGGTCACAAATGCTGGTCACATCCCTGACTTAGTCCTATTTTTACGTCCTTGACGCATTTGGGTTTGGAGAACTCAATTTGCCTTGTATAAAATAAATATTATTATTCCTGTTATTTATTTAAACTTTATCTTTCACCTTATGTTAACAAACACCTTTTTGAGTTTATTTATTTTCTATAAACAAAGATTAGAGTTATATTTCATATTGTGTGAGCCAATCTAAATTTACTAGTAGTTGCAAAATATTTTCTTTTTAAAAATTTTAAATATATATAATGTATTCAGATCACACTCACCCTCTGTTTTTGTTTAAACTCTCTGTCTTAGTGAGGATTTCTATTGCCACGACCATGGTAACGCTTATAAAGAAAAACATTTAATTAGAGCTGGTTTATAGTTCCAGAGGTTTAGCCTGTTATTGCTATGGCAGGAAGCCTAGCAGCATGCAGGCAGATGTGGTGCTGGAGGAGGAGCTAAGAGTTTGGCAGACTGGCAGGCAGCAGAAAGTGAATAGACTGGACCTGAGCCTCTTAGACATCAAAGCCCACCCCCTAGTGACACACTTCCTCCAACAAAGCCACACCCACTCCAGCAAGGCCACATCTCCTAATAGTACCACTCCCTTTGGGCCTATGGGAGCCATTTTCCTTCAAACTACAATGCCCACTAAGTCCACTTAGTGCTACGTGCATGTGCATAGGTATACCTCCTTCTATTAGGTATAGGTAGCCTCTCAGGGCCTAAATTCCTGGAGAAAACTGACTCCACACCACACTACCCCCAGCAGCCATCGGCTGCCAAGGGCTCCTCAGCTAGTGGTAGGACTTCATGAATCCTATTATGTTCCCTATCCATGTTGGTCTGGTGCAGACCTTGTGAATGTAATCACAGCTATTGCTTTCAAGGATCCCACAAATACTGTATTTACTGAAAATGTCTACTACTTCTGACTCTTAGGACCCCTAGACTTCTTCTGCAATGATTCCTGAACTTTTGTCTGGGGATAGAGTGTGGGATATTCACATTGCTTTTATAACTTCACAGTCTGTTAGTCCCTACACGAAGAACAGTTTGGGCTCTCTGTGTTCATTGCCATCTACTGCAAACACTAAGCTTCTCTGATTAGGGTTGAGAGATACCCTGATCACTGATCTGTGAGTATAAATATGAGAACTTGGAGG